>NC_063356.1:6371278-6442979 GCF_021869965.1 Rhincodon typus | reverse complement strand
CAACTTTGTTTTTGCTCCTGATTTAAAGCATCCGCAGTTCTTTCGGTTTTTCCAGCAACTTCTTCTCCAGCAACTATGTCTATATTGCTGTTCTGCTCCATTTGAGCCTCTTCATGTCATACCACAACCTTAAGACCTTAAGGCACAATCAACCTGTCCCTCCTCAACAGAAGAACCCAATGACCTACTCTCTTACCACAGTCCATAGCCAGTTCTCGCTTCAGAATTGTATCTGATTCATTACGTTTCCTTGATATTCAAGACCGTCACTACCAAGAATAGACATGTTGGGCCAAATTCTGTGCCGTAAATAGAATGCCTTATGATTTGAAAAACCAAATCGACAATCGGATTCATCTTATGATTTCAATGAGGGAACTAAATGTAAAATCTGTAAATGGAAAATGCAGATAACACAAAGCTTGTATCAGAGATACTAGGAACTGCAGATGCTGGAAAATCTGAGATAACAAGGTGTAGAGCTGGATGAACAAAGTTGCTCGGCCTGCTGTGTTCATCCAGCTCTACACCTTGTTAACACAAAGCTTGGTTGGGAGGGTGAACTGTGAGGGGGATGTACCGATGTTGCAGTGTGATTTGGACCAGTTGAGTGAATGGGCAAATGCAAGGCAGATGAAGAATAATGTGGCTAAATGTGAGGCTATCCATTTTAGTAGCAAAAAGAGGAATGAGGATTATTGTCTGAATGATGGTAGAGTTGGGAAAAGGGGAGATGCAGCAAGACCTGGGTGTCCTTGTACACCTGTTGCTGGAAGTAAGCATGCAGGTGCAGCAGGTGGTAAAGAAATAAAATGGTATGTTGCCCTCATAATAAGAGGATTCAATTAAAGGAACAGGGATGTCTCACTGTAATTGTTCATTGTGCGCAATTTTGGTCTCCTTATCTGAGGAAAGATGCCCTGGTTATGGAGGGTGTGCAACAAAGCTATACTAGACTGATTCCTCGGATGGCAGGACTGAGGTACGAAGAGAGACCGGGTCAGTTAGGACTATACTCACTGGAGATTAGAAGAATGGGTGTTTGCGGGGGAGGGGGGTTGTGGAACCTGAAAGAAACCTGAAAAGTTCTAAGAGATCTAGACAGGGTAAATGTAGGAAAGATGCTCCTGATGATCGGGAGTCTGGAACTAGGGCTCACAGTTTAATGATACAGAGTTAGGACTGAGATGAAGAGAAATTTCTTCACCTAGAGAGTGGGGAGCCCGTGGAATTCTCTGCCACAGAAAGCTGTTGAGGCCAAAACATTCAATGTTTTCAATAATGATGTAGCTATAGTTCTTAGGGCTAAAGGGACCTACAGGTACGAGGAGAAACTGGGCACAAGGGGACTGAGTTGAATGATCATTCATGATCACATTGAATAGTGAAAATGGTTGAAGGGCTGAATGGCCTACTCCTGCTCCTATTTTTTGTTTCTCTTTCTAACAGCCATCTCAATTGCTGAATTTGTCATTTGTTAAGTTCTATCTGCATGACTACATTTACAATAATAAAATCACAGGCCTTGCATCACCAGTTTCCCTGGGCCTATTCTCTGGAGTTCTCATGGGTTTGACAATCCATATCTGTTTCCATATTTCTTCATTAAGAGCAATGAAATAATGCCGACTGCAGAAAGAGGAGAGCCGCCACCACATAAATAACCTGGTGTCTCAGAGCCCAGTGATATCTTCCTTTCATTGGAGCAGCTTTGGCAGCAGTGCTGAGAGAGGGGCTGCTGTAATTCATCTCCATTACCACTGCTGAAATAGGTTCTGCTACTTTAACGCATCGAGATAATCAATATTTCTGCCTGACCCCGAAGGTCACTCAATGCGTTAATGTTTTCCAACTAAAGTTTCAATGTGGCAAACAAGCATCTTGTCACAGATATTAAGGGTGTCCCTACATCTGTAAGTAATCTTTCGAAAAATAGGGAAAACATTACATTTTAGGTATAAATCATTCTATGGTATTTTTCTTCATTCTATCTATCCTTACCTCTTTCTCTTTATTCTCCCATTTTTTTTTTCTGCAACATGTGCCCGATACTTTTGTTCCCTTTCAGCCTTTGTAGTGTTTATTGCATGCAGGATAGAAATCTAAAAGTCCTGCATGATTGTGCTGAAGATGCATCTGTTTATTTTTCTCTGTTTATTTAATTCACCTTGAAGATAGAGCTACCATGGCAGCTTGTAGAAAAATCTGCAAAGACCTCTAACAAAGAGCTCTGGCAGCTCTTGGAGACTCTCATTACACATTCATGGTACATTAATTTGTAACTGCAATAATATTCCACACAACTGACCCAATGTAGCCTTCCAAGCAGAAAGGGAAAGATCGAGGAGATTAAGGTTTGGGAGGCCAGTTCTCACTTTAGAATCATAGAATGGTTGCAACACACAGAAGGAGGCCATTCAGCCTGCTTTTTCCTATGCTGGCTCGCTGCAAGACCTACATACTCCAGTTAATCCCACTCTCACACATTTTCCCTGCAATTCTGGATTTATTTTTGTTGCTCTTTTGAAATCAATAATATGACAGAAGTGAACACTCAGAAAAGGTGAAGTCATCAATTTTTTTTGAAAAATGATTTCACGAGGTAAATATTCTTGTACTTATATGTAGAGAAAATGAAAGATATCAATGTGTCCTGCAGGAATTGTTGAATCTCTCTTTCAAAACATTTTATTTGATCCATCAATAAATTCTGTAGGATTGACAAACATTCATTGGTTTTAAGAATTGGTGATTCAGCAATGGTCATTCCTTTTCAGTCTGCAGTCAATTTGAATGCCGTCTACTGGGCTGATGCTCAGCTTTTGTTTTTCTAGAAAAGAGAGCCCCCTGATTTTTCCTCATTCTGAATCTTTCCTTTCTGTTATCAATTCCATTTTCCAAACTGCTTTCAATCTGTAGCCTAACATACTCTCTGAGGCAAACTGCTATACCACGTTTTATACCACAACCAGAATATCTGCAGCACCTTAAATCTATTGATCATGGTCTTGAAATTTCTAATCATCCCTGAGTGAGCTCCATATCCTTTTTGTTAGAAGGTGCTGGATTTTAGCTGGATTTTGTGAAAGAAAGTCCTTCCTGATTTCACTCCTCAGTGACCCAGCTTATGCCTCCGTATTACTTCTCTCCTTCTTCCACTAGTAGTAATGGCCTTTCTATATTGATCCTTTTGAGTTTTTTAAACATTTAAACACCTCAGTTTGCAATACTCAAAGGAATACAGCCAGGTTTATGCAGTTGCCCTGATAACTTAATCCACTGAATCTCACTAATATTTGGGGAGATGGTGACATAATAAAATGTCACTGGACTAGTAATCCAAAGACCCATGGGGAACATGGTTCAAATCCTACCATGGCAACTGATGGATTTTAAATTCAGTCAATGGATCGAGGAAAATAAGGCTATTCTGAAATGATGAAACTATTGATTGTTGTAAAAATCCACCTGGCTCATCAATGCCCTTCAGAGAAGGAAATCTGCCATCCTTACCTGGTCTAGCCTACATGTGACTACAGACCCACAGCAATGTCGTTGACACTAATATGGCTTCAGCAAGCCACTCAATTCAAAATCAATTAGGGATGGGCAACAAATTCTGGCCTGGTCAGCGATGGCCACATCCGATGAAGGAATAAAGAATCGGAATGGCCGTGAACCAATCCCAGCTGTATGTAAATACTGGTTTAGGGCAACATTGGACGTGACTTTGATGTTTCCCTCATTGCTAACATTGAGCACCTTAGTTATTATTGTGGAAGATAATGGCTGGCAAGGAAGGCAAAACAAACACACAATGCAACCAAGTATTAGCTGTGACGTTCCATTCAGTTTCCAGTTGCATGAAAGAATGACAGATACTTAAATATGTTTGTAATGAGATAAACATCATTGTTAAATTACAACTCATTAACAGAACAGAACAATTACAGGTCTGATGCAGGACATTTGAAAGATTAATTATGGAACAATTGATAGCATGCACCCATTCAAACTGACTATTACTCTGCACTAATGCAAATCTTCACTTACATTAATTGTGTGTCACTGTGCGATGAAAATAAAATCTATCATGATCCTGAATCAATGGAAGGTGCAGTATTTAATTCAGCAAGATTCTGCAGTGAAGGCAGTCAAAAGAATTTCATAAGTTGCCAGGACAAGTTTGCTGCAAATTGCAGTTCAAGTTATTAACATATTAATCAAATATTGTCATTTATCCACTGCGTGCATTTTAAGATATAACAAGGAGCTGGTTGAATAACACAGTGTGTTGGGGCAGGAAGGAGGTGAGGGGTGGGAGTTTGTTTTGTTCTTTTAATGAGAAATGAAAAAAATTCTTCAATGAATTATAAATCATTTATTGCTCCCTTTCTTTTACAGCAGGAGCAGAAACTTTTGTGCTACTCAGCATGAAGGATATGGAATAATCAACGGCAAGCCACTGTACACAAGGAACAATAGACAAACCACAGCTAACCTGACTTTATTTCCCTATACTGGGGCCTCTTTGAAGAGATAGACAAGGGTAATAAGTGCATGGGAGCAGTACCATCTCCAAGGTCACACACCACCTCAAAGGGAACATACATTGGCCCATTAAAAAAAAAGCCCTGAAAGAACTGTGAATGCTGTAAATCAGAAACAAACACAGAAATTGCTGGAAAAGCTCAGCAGGTCTGGCAACATCTCTGGACAGAAATCAAAGTTAATGTTTTGGATCCAGAGATCCTTCCTCAGAACGGTTCTGAGGAAGGGTCACTGGACCTGAAATGTTAACTTTGATTTCGCTCACAGAATCTGCCAGACCTGCTGAGCTTTTCCAACAATTTCTGTTTTTGTATATATTGGCCCTTCTTTATCAGTGGGGCAATATCTTGGAAATGGTGGGCCCGCTCCACACCTGGAAGGTCCGTTGCCCTGGTTTCCCTCTTGGGGAAACCAACCACTTCACTCACATGCTGGGGAGACATATAATCAAGCTGGTTGTGGTTTGAGGCCTTTAAATGATCATTAATTGATCACACTTTAGGGCCCGAATTGATGATGAATTTAGAAATTCACTCCTGGACCTTCTTATTTAGCAGATAACTTGCTGAACTAGCAGAAAGAGGGCAGATTCAACTTACCCAATTATTTGCCCTTCTGGCCACCTTGCATGTCAACTTGAAACATGACATCTATCATATTGAAACTAAGTATCAGTGAAAGTGATCATGGAGATGTTGGAATGTCATAGAAACCCAACTGGTAAAATAATTCTTACCCAACTGCAACTACATGTGATTCCAGTCCCACACCAACATAATTGACTTTTAACTTTTAAAGTTTCCCGAATAGGTCATTGCCTCCTTATCAGGCAACAAAAGATTGTCAATATATACTCATAATTCCCATAATTGCCAGTGAAAATCTATCAAAAGGGTGAATTAAAAACAATTCAGAATTTTTAAATCAGAAGCAAAAAGCTCGTTTTGAAAATGATGTATTGAAATTAATTTCTTGTTTAGTTCTTATATTTCCATTGATTTGTTTTCAAATGTCAAACCCTCAAGGTTTTCAATTTCCTAACAATAAGAATGAGAATGTAGTACCTGGCAGCATTGCAATAGTTTGCTGTTTGGTTCCAGATTTTCCCACAGATTCTTTGCTACAGATTCATGCCAATTTTTGCCATTACAGCCATTAAACCATGGTGGAAAAATCTTCCATGTTGTCACTTAATGTTGAAACTGCAACCACAGGATACCCATTAACCTGCATGGGATTTAGATCTCAACTCAGAGATATAGGCATAGGGATAACTATCAGCTTTACAGCTTTGCTGTTAAGTGAATGGACTAAATTACTTCGACCTTCAGCGTACTCAATCCATTCTTTTTTTCCCCACTGATTTTAGTATCTGTTCATGAAATTGTTGATCAACATTTATCTATAATGAATTTTCGATGGTATCACACCTTCAAGAAAATGTAATTAATTAACAACAGGAGCTTTGGAAATCCTGAAGATGCGATAAGGTTTTGTACATGCTTCCTAACTCCCTCTTTCCCTTTCTTCCTCCCTTCTTCATTCTAACTCCCTCCTCCATTCATCACTCTCTTCCTTCTACCCTCTCTTGCTTCCGTCAGCCTTCTTCACTCCATTTCTCTCTCCTGCCCTTTTCTCCTTCCACTTTTCCCTCTTTCATTTCCTTCATCCATTCTTTCCACCCTCCTTCCTTTACTTCATTCCTCCCTAAATTACACCAGAGGATAACCTCCTCTCACCAAGTCACCCACATGACCAGTCCTTAACTTTGGTACTACCTCATTAGGAGTCAGGTACTAATGTGTCAGTATCTGTGACCCTCCACTTTTTAGATGTCAGCCAGGGATCCCTGATTGGACCAGATTAACAGCTCCAATCAAGGATCTCATTTTCTATGAGGTCCAGCTGGATGACCTCATTACAGTCATTAGATGGGGAGGCGATGGCATAGTGGTATTATCACTAGACTGTTAATCTAGAGATCCAGACAACATTATGGGAACCTGGGTTCGAATCCATGGCAGGTGGTGGGATTTGAATTCGATAAATATCTGGAATTAAGAATCTAATGATGACCGTGAATCCAATGCTGATTGTCAGAAAAACCTAGCTGGTTCATTAATGTCCTTTAGGGAAGGAAACTGCCATCCTTACCCAGTCTGGCCTACATGTGACTCTAGACCCACAGCAATGTGGTTGACTCTTCCCTGGGCAATTAGGGATGGGCAATAAATGCTGCCTAGCCAGTGTTGCCCTCCTCCCAGGAATGAATAAAGAAATAAAAAACACCTTCTTTCCTCTCTTTTTTCTTTCTTGCCTTTATCCCTTCATCCTATCTATCTATCTATCTATCTATCTTTCCATCAACCTCTTTTCTTTGTTTAGTCTTTCAAGTGGTTTAACAGACCATGCTGTAGAGCCTATATATTATACACAGTGTAACTAAATGTTCAAAGCTGCTGTAGTTTCATTCATTTTACAATCATGATGTAGTTTCAGAATACACCAGGATGACAGCTAAGTCTAAAAATATCTCTCACACCTTTCTCCTTTCTTTCAACGCTGTTACAGTTTCATTATGGATTAATAATCATTAAACTGCAAACTCTTCTGTTGCCATGGTTATGTTTTGGACAGCTCTTTTCATCTTTGAAGATCACTGTCTTTTTCTGTCAGGAGCAAATATTTAATAAAAGCCTGATTACGAGAAATAGCAAGGAAACCAATTCCCACCCCCATTCATTTCACAGATATTAGATGGAGGCTCACATGGGTACTGTATACATGACCAATAATAGCACAGACCACTTCATCTCTAGTATTCTAAGACTGCATATTCTCCAGACAAACAACATGTACCAGTCTGGGGAAGGGTGGTTTTCTGCTGGCAAAACTTGTACCCTGCAGTAAAACTGCACTCAGACGACAGGATGTGGAGTAAGTATAAATACACTAGTATTGCATTGCCATCTTGCTCACTTTAGATTTTATCTTGCTTTTTGATGAGTTGACATTTTGGCAATGGGAGTATATTATATAATAATTCATGGAGCAGGAAACTGCAGACACTGTAAATTTTTGAATAAGAAATAGAAAATGCTGGAAATAGTCTGCAAATTCAGGCAGCATCTGTGGAGAGAGAAACTGTATTAGCGTCTCAGGTTAATGACCTTGTATCAAAACCTCTGACAAAAGGTGGACCTGACACATTGCGCCAGTGGACAGATAGTCATTGGAACAGCACAGACTGGACCTTCAGACTCCCAGACGCAGCAGATCCCTTGGGAATCGCCTGGAAAGCTAAAGATTCTGGTGGGCAATTATCCTGTGCCTGAGAGTCTCCGAAAGAAACCATTGAATTTAAAAGGTTTGGAGGGTTCTGCTTCAATTAAGTTAATAGTTACCCAAAAAAACATTAGAGGATTACGAACCTAGACTAACTCCTGGTTAAATATTAAACTGAATTCCGGCTTCACTATTCACTCCTCAACACCCTCCACTTAGCTCTTACACATCCTAAATTCATAAAAAGCTAGCCTTGACCTGAAACCCCAACCCAACATGATTCCACTACCTCATCCAGGACCCAAAAACCCACCTCATCTCCTCTAACACACATGATGTCTCCCCTCACCCAACTGAAACTGACCTAACCCTCCATCCCTGTGCAACCTTCCCACCCTCCCCACCAATCCTCATATCTCCACCCTACTGGATCTGATAGACCCTCAACCACTCTCCTCTCACTGCTAGACCCAAACCCCACCCCCCCCACCAATAGACTGACATGACGCCAGATGATACCTCCTTCGGTGATAATCTATGCTCCCTACCAATCTGAACCCCTTCCCTCGTCATCGGGACAGACCTCTTCACCCAACACCCTCCAATTCGCTCTTACTCATCCTGGATTCATAAAAAGTTAGCCCAGACCAAAACTCCAACCCATCATAATTCCACCACCTCATCCAGGACCCAACAACCCTCCTCATCTTCTCCAACATACATGATGTCTCTCCTCAAACAATTAGCTTTACTTTAGTTCCCCAACCCCGCACTGTCCGTTTCTATCTCCTACCCAAAATCCACAAACCCGCCTGTCCCGGTCGATCCATTGTCTCCGCGTGCTCCTGCCCCACTGAACTCATCTCCTCCTACCTCGACTCATTTTCTCCCCTTTGATCCAGGAACTCCCTATGTACATTCGTGACACAACCCACGCTCTCCACCTTTTCCAAAACTTTCAATTCCCAGGCTCCCAGCACCTCGTTTTCACCATGGATGTACAGTCCCTATACACCTGTAACCCCCATAAACTAGGGTTTAAAAGCCCTCCGCTTCTTCCTCTCCCGTAGGCCCAACCAGGCCCCTCCAATGACACTCTCATTCCCTTGGCTGAACTCGTCCTCACTCTCGACAACTTTTTCTTCGATTCCACCAAATTCCTACAGACCGAAGGGGTGGCCATGGGCACCTGGTCAGGCCCAGGCTCTGCCTGCTCCTTTGTAGGATTTGTGGAACGGTCCCTGTTCCACACCTACACTAGCACCATCCCTCACCTCTTTCTCTGCTGAATTGATGACTGCATCAATTCTGCCTTGTGCTCCCGCAAGGAGCTCAAGCAGTTCATCAGCTTCGCCAACACTTTCCACCCCACCGTCAAATTCACCTGGACCATTTCTGACACCTCCCTCCCCTTCCTGGACCTCTCCGTCTCCATCTCTGGAAACCATCTCACCACCGACGTCCATTTCAAACCCATTGACTCCCACAACTACCTCGACTACACCTCCTCTCACCCACCATCCTGTAAAAGTGCTACCCCATACTCCCAATTCCTCCACTTCTGCCGCATCTGCTCCCAGGATGAGGAGTTCTAGTCCAGGATATCCCAGATATCCTCCTACTTTAGGGACTGTGATTTGCCCTCCTCTGTATTTAACGATGCCTTCAACTGCATCTCCTCCATTTCTTGCACTTTTGCTCTCAAACCCCTTCCTCCCAACAACAATAAGGATAGAGTCCCCCAGGCCCTCATGTTCCACCCCACCAGACTCCGAATACAACGCATCATCATCCAACATTTCTGTCACCTACAATTAGATCCCACCACCACTAAGACATTTCCCTCCATTCCCCCCCAATCTGCTTTCCGCAGGGACCACTCATTCCGTGACTCCCTCCTCAACTCTACACTTCCCACTAATTTCTCTGCCGCACCCGGTAGCTTTCTCTGCAACCACAAGAGGTGCAACACCTACCACCACATCTCCCCTCTCACGTCCATCCAAGGCCCCAAACGATCCTTCCAGATGCAGCAGAGATTCACCTGCACTTCATCCAACCTCATCTATTGCATCCTTTGCTCCAGATGTGGTCTCCTCTATATTGGGGAGATAAAACACAGACTCAGGGACCAGTTTGCAGAACATCTGCACTCTGCACACGTCAACTGACCCGACCTTTTAGTTGCCATCCATTTTAAAGCCCCCTCCCACTCCGCTGATGACATGTCCATCCTTGGCCTCCTCTACTGACAGAGTGAAGGCAAACGTAAACTGGAGGAACAACACCTGATATCTCACTTTGGAAGCTTACAGCCTAATGGCCTCAACATTGACTTCACCAGCTTCAAAATCCCTCCACTCCCAGCCTTATCCCATGTCCAGCCCTCCCCCTCCTGTCCTGACCTAACCTGTCCAATGTCCTACTCACCTGTCTGCTCCACCCTTCCCACAGACCATTCACAATAGCCCCCAACCTTCATCCACCTATCACCATCTCTCCTACTCTTCCCCCACCCCACACCCTCCCCCTATTTATTTCTGGACTCCCCTCCCTCTCCCCAGTCCTGATGAAGGATTTTGGCCCGAAATGTTGACTGCCCTATTCCTCTTGCTGTCTGACCTGCTGCGCTTTTCCAGCCTCACACCCACAGACTCAGACCTCCTTACCGACTAGGTGTGATACCACATCCACTGCTAGCTCCTTTGTGGCTGCTTCCCTGACATTAACCCTTGGTCCTGAATGACCCTAAAGTGCTTCATCCTGACTTCGCACCCAGGAAACTTACCCACCTGACAGACTATTTCCCTGGCACCCTCCCCACGTTACACCCTACTGACCTGGCATCCAACTTAACTGGCATTCTACCCACCTGGCGTACCAAATTCTACCCACTTACTACCCTTCCAGCTGACACCCTAATTCCTTAACTGACTGCCAGCTTAGCCCTACGCTTAATGACATTCTTAACCTTTTACAGAACATGCCAAAGTGTCTGGTTCTAAATTTTAATCATAGAACATGGTATTTACATGCAAAAAGGGAGCATGGTTTGACGTCCCTGGCTAATTGTTTGATTTCAGGTATGGTCTGCAGTTTTGAAAGCCGGGATTGGAATTGCCAGCTAGAAATGTGGAACTCCATCCTCATGGCAAATAATAGGACTGGAGTGACAATCTGACTTTGATTGCTTCTTCTCGGAATACCCAGGTGATTAACTGTTGGAACTCTATGGAACGAATGAGGCTTGAAGTTCTACATGCTCACTTGTAGAGTCATAGAGTCATAGAGTCATAGAGCACGAAACAGACCCTTTGGTCGAAGCGGTCCATGCCAACCATAATTCCAAACTAAACTAGTCCCACCTGCCTGCGCATGGCCCATATACCTCCGACCATTTCTTATTCATGTACTCATCTAATTGTTTTTTAAATGTTGTAAACTGTACCTGCATCCACCACTTCCTCTGGAAGTTCATTCCAACACAAACTACTCACTGTACAAAAAAAAAGCCCCTCATGTCTTTTTAAAATCTTTCTCCTCTCACTTTAAAAATATGACCCTAGTCTTGAAATCTCCCACTGTAGGGAAAAGACACCTGCCATTCATCTTATCCATACTCCTTATTATTTTATAAACCTCTATAAAGTCACCTCTCAACCTCCTATGCTCCAGTGGAAAAAAGTCCCAACCTACCTGGAGAGGGTAGTGGAGTCAGCTTCACTGGGGGCATTTAAGAAGCTATTACATAGGCATATGGATGCTAGTATAAGGTAGCAGTGGAGGTTAGATAGACCTTAGGTTTAGGGTAAAAGTTCCGCACAACAGCGTAGGCTGAAGGGCCTGTACTGTACTGTTCTATGTTCTGTGTTCTATGTTCTATCCAGCCTCTCTTTATAACTCAATCCCTCCGTACCTGGCAACATCCAGTTAAATCTCTTCAGAACCCTCTCCAGCTTAATAGTATTAAAATTAATAACTTAACATTAATGATTGCAGTGGCTGTAAAACCACTGCAGTGCCTGATCTTCTTCATCTCCCAACTGGATAGGTTAACATTGCTCTCAACTGTATTTGCTGCATTGGATCTATTGATCTGCTGAAAGCTGGGCATTTCATCCCAAACTTTGATGCATGGAAAACCAATTCCTGTGTCCCAAGATGTCCCTGACTCAAGTCAAATCTTTTTATCAGTGCTTAACTTGTAAATATTACCATTTAGGGGCATTACATTATGAAGAGGCCGCTTAGCCCCTCGATCCCATTTTGCTATTCAACGGTACCATTGCTGATCTGTGACCTAACCCAGTATTCCCTGATAGCCTTGGCTGGCCATAATCTATCAATCTCCATTTTAAATTGATCTATTGTTATTGGAGGAAAAGAATTCCAAAATTCCACCTCTCTTTGTGTGTTGCAGTTTTCTTACTTCCATTGCTGAAAGATCTGACTCTAAATTATTTGATTCTATTTTCTAGTCCTAGATTCCAGAAACATCTGAAATCATTTCTCTCAAAATACCCTATTCATTCTCCTTAATATCTTTACAAATTTGATCAAACAACCCAATCCATCTTAACTCCACTGAACAGTGTATAGTATCAAATCTCTTTAACCCTTACGGTCAAGATATCATTTCCATAAATGTACATTGCACTCATTCAAAAGTCAATATAATTTTTGTAATGTGTGGCCCTAGAACTACTCACAGGCACTACTCACATTATTCCCTTGTATTCCAGTTGTCCATAGGTAAATGACAATCTTCCAAGAATCTTTATGAATTACTTTGTGTACCTGTGCATCCCATTTCAATGATTTATGTATCTGAATCCCGAGTCTCAATGGAGTTCCACTGATTCTAAACTTTTCACTGTTTCAAAAGTACTAGTTATCTATTTTTATGTCTAAAGTGAATACTACATATTTGTCAAATTGAACTTCAATTGTCACAGTTGTGCCATTTCATTTAATCTACGTAAGACTAAGAGATCACAAGAAATAGGAATACAAGGAGGCCATTCAGCCCTTTGAGCTTGCTCTGCCTTTCATTAGGGTCACAGCCAATCCAACATTCCTCTCATCCACTTTTCTGCCCTTTACCCTTAACTCTTGATTCCCCTACTGATCAAAGATCTATTTATCTCAGCCTTAAGTATACACAAGGACTCTGTACTCACAGCTCTCTGTGGCAAGGAGTTATGAAGACTCACAGCTCTCTGAGAGAAGAAATCCCTCGTCATCTCGTCTTAAATTGGTGCCCTTCATTCTGAGGCTATGTCCTCTGGTCATAGACACTCCCATGAGGGGAAACATTCAGCATTTACCCTTAAGAATCCAATATGTTTGAATGAGTTCACCTCTCATTCTTCTAAGCTCCAAAGAGTAGAGTCCAACCTGTTTAGTCTTTTCTCATAAGATGAGCTCTCCATACCAGGAATCATCCCAGTGTACCTTCTCTGAACTCCTCTAATGAAATAAAATCATTCCTTAAATAAGGGGACCAAAACTGCTCACAGTACTCCAGATGTAGTCTCACCAGCACCTTGTACAGTTACAGAAAGACTTCCCCACTCTTAAACTCCAACACCCTTGAAATAAGAACCGAAAGAACTGCGGATGCTGTAAATCAGGAACAAAAGCAGACGTTGCTGGAAAAGCTCAGCAGGTATGGCTGTATCTGTGAACATCTGCAGGCTTATAATATGGGGAGGCAATGGCCTAGTGGTATTGTTACTGGGCTGTTAATCCAGAGGACCCAGATAATGTTCTGGGGACCTGGGTTCAAGTCCCACTGTGGTAGATGGTGGCATTTGATTTTAAGTAAAATATCTGGAATTAAGAATCTAATGATGACTGTGAATCCATTGCTGATTGTTGGGAAAAACCCATCTGGTTCACTAATGCCCTTTAGGAAAGGAAACTGCTATCCTTACCTGGTCTGGCCTACATGTGACTCCAGACCCACAGCAATGTGGTTGACTCTTTACTGCCCTCTGGGCAATTAGGCATGGGCAATAAATGCTGGTTTAGCCAGCGACACCTTCAACTTGTGAATGAATAAAGAAATGAAAAAATCAGAGTTAATGTTTCAGGTCTGGTGAGCCTTCCTCAGAAATACCCTTGAGATAAGTGTCAACATTCCATTTGCCTTCCTGATTACCTGCTGCCCCTGTGCGCTAGCTTTCTGTGTTTTGTGTACAGGTTCCCCCAGGTTCCTTTGTGTTACAGCTTTCTGCTATATTCATCTATGAAATAGGACTGAAGTAGGCCAATCACCCCCTTGAGCCTGGTCTGCTATTCAATAAGATTGTGGCTGATCTATTTGCATTCAAAATTCCACATTCCCATCTATCCCCGATAAACTTTGATTACCTGCTTAACAAGAATGTATTCAGAGGTGGATTTATCCACTCCGAATAATAAAGCTAGGAATGATCTACATGTTGTATACTGTAAATTCTATTTTGTTATATGTATTTACGTTTTGCATTAATAAAAAGTTTACACAGTTACAACACTTTGACATTGTGAAGCCAATAATAAGGCTTGTCAGCAAAATTGAAGCCTTTGGGAATAAAAGGATTGAAACAGCCTGGTTCAAAATCAATTAAAGGATTAATAAAAAAAGAAGATAAAACGGTTATTTTTTAAGGTTGGAGGAAATGTGCAGTGGTGTTCCTAAGAGTTCAGAAGGAGGACTGTTGATGTATTTGTTTTGTGGGAAATGGGAATACAGGGAACATTTTGAAATTTGAATTGACATACAAAATTGAAATGTGCTAAACAGTGAGGAAGATAGGAATAAACCTCAAGAGGATATACACAGATTCGTGAAATGAGTGGACACATGATAAATGATGCAAACACAGAATGTTATGACAATAAAGTTACATTTTAATATGAAGACTGAGGAGAGACAGTATGAGTTAATTGTTACAATTTTAAAGCGGGTGGAAGAACAGAGAGACCTGGGAATGTTGGTGCACGGATATTCAAAGGTGTTACAGCAGGTTGACAAAACACATAATAATTCATAAAGAATCCTGGGTTTTATAGACAGTAAAATTGATTGGAAAAGCCAGGAATATGGCATAATGAGAGACATGGAAATCTTGATGATATAACCGGTCACACATTTCTTACCTCAGTGGAGAGAAGACTCCTCTCCAGAATGAGCGTGGGAAAAGAGAGGAATCTTAGACATTACACTAAAGGCCATATAGAGTCATAGAGCTATTGAGTCATACAGCATAGAAACAGGCCCTTTGGCCCACCATGTCTATGATGACCAACAAACACCAACTACACTCATCCTACTGGTGGCACGGTGGCTCAGTGGTTAGCACTGCTGCCTCACAGCTCCAGGGACCTGGGTTCAATTTCAGCCTCAGGCAACTGTCTGTGTGGAGTTTGCACATTCTCCCTGTGTCTGCGTGGGTTTCCTCCGGGTGCTCTAATTTCCTCCCACAGTGCAGGTTAAGGTGGATTAGCCATGGAAATGCAGGGTTACAGGGAATGGGGTGGGTCTGTGTACTTGCCTCCACCATTTTCTCAGACAGCACATTGCATGTGTACAGGATGATGAGAGGTGTGGATAGCCAGAGACTTTTTCCCAGGGTGGAAATGACTATTACGAGAGGGCATAATTTTAAGGTGATTGGAGGAAGGTATAGGGGAGATGTCAGAGGTAGGTTCTTCACACAGAGAGTGGTGGGCGTGTGGAATGTGCTGCCGGCAGTGGTAGTGGAGTCAGATACTTTAGAGACTTTTAAGCGACTCTTGGATAGGCACATGGAGGATAGTAAAATGTAGGGTATGCAGGGTAGATTGGTCTTAGTAGGATAATAGGTCGGCACAACATCGAGGGCTGAAGGGCCTGTATTGTGCTGTAATGTTCTATGTTCTATGTTCTGTTTGGGATGCTCTTCAGAGGGTTGGTGTGGACTTGTTGGCCTGCTCCCATACTGTAGGGATTCTATGAAACCTGCACTTGGTCTATAGACTCCATTTTAAGTTGTCATCCAGATTCTTCTTAAATGTTACGAGACTTCTTGCCTTCACCACCCTTTCAGACAGCACGTTGCATTTGGCTACCACCGTCTGAGTGAAAACACTTTTTTCTCAGATCTCTTCTAAACCACAGACTCTTTACCATAAACTTTTGCTGTCTGGTCTTAGACTGGGAAAAATAATTCTGCATGATTTATTCTGTCCAAGCCTCTCATAATTTGTAAACAGCAATCAGATCCCCCCTCAGCCTCCTCTGTTCCAAGGAAAACAGTCTATCCTCATAACTGAGACTTTCCATTCCAGACAATATCCTGGTGAATCTCCTCTGCACTGTCTCTAGTGCAGCCATGTCTTTCAGATAGTGTGGTGACCAGAACTGCACACCTTATTTCATCTGTGGCCTAACCAATATTTTATAAAATTGTAACAAGACTTCCTTGCTCCTACATTGTATTCCCGGCTAACGAAGACAAACATCCCATTGGCCTTCTTCACCACCCTGTCTACCTGTGCTGACACCTTCGGGGTTCTGTAGACTTGTGCACCAAGATCCCTTTGTTCCTCAGTACTCCCTAGGGACCTACTATTCTTTGTGTATATCCTTCCCTTATTAGACGTCCCAAAATACATCACCTTGCACTTATCAGGATTAAATTCTATCTGTCATTGCTCCACCTAATTTACCAGCTGATCAATATTAAACTGTAGCCTGAGACCACCCTCCTCACAATCAACAACACCACCAATTTTCGTGTCATCTGCAAAGTTACTAATGATACCTCCTACATTCACATCCAAGTCATTAATGTACATATCAAACAGCAAGGGTTCCAGCACTGAGCCCCATGGTACACCACTGGTCACTGGCTTCCAATTACAAAAACACCCTCCGTCATCGCATTTGCTTTCCATTTGCATGCCAATTTTGGATCCATTTTGCCAACATGCCTTGGATCCTTGTTACCTTTTGGACAAGCCTTTCATGTGGGTCCTTGTCAAAGGCCTTACTGAAGTCCATGTAAATCATAACAACTTGCACTACCCTCATCAATATATTTAGTCACCTTGACAGAAAACTCAAATTAAGTTTGAAAGACAGGATCTCACTTTAACAAACCCTGACTATCCCTGATCAACCCCTGTATTTCCAAGTGTTGAATAATCCTGTCTCCGAGAACTTTTTTCCAATGATTTTCCTACCACTGACATCAGACCAACTGGTCTGTAATGACCTGGCCTATCCCTGCTGTGGAACCACATTAGCTAACTCTCAGTCATCTAGCACCTCACTTGCCAGCAAAGTATTAAATATCTCCGCCAGGGCCCCAGCAATTTCCTCTCTTGCCTCCCATAATAGCTTGGGATCCATCTCATCAGGCCATGGGGATTTATGCACCTTCGTGCCCACTGAAGTATCTGATTACATCTCGTTATTAATCTTAAAGTGTTCTAGAACCTCACCATCCCAACTGAAATCCCTGGCTACAATGTCTTATTTCTGTTTGAGTACAGATGAGAAATATTCATTTAAGACCTTACCCAAGTTTAATGGCTCCATGCACAAGTTGCCCCATTGGTCTCTAATAGGTCCCACTTTTTCCCTGGTTATCCTTTTACTTTTAATATACTTATATGGTATGTACTGACACAAAGAGCTATCCTGGGTGCTCTTTAAAAATTGCACCCCATCTAATTCTTTCACACAAAGCTGGTACCAGTTGATGCTAACAAAATTGAAATCCCTACAATTATAACCCTGATCCTCTCACACATTTCTGTGATTTGCCTACTTAGTTGCTCCTCTATCTCTCTCTGATTGTTGGGAGGACTGCAGTATAATCCCAGCAAAGTAATCACCCTTTCTTATTTCTAAGCTCTACTCAAATAGCCTCATTTGAAAACACTCCTTTATTGCTGCAGAGATGTTTGCCTTTATCGATAACACAATGCCTCCACCCCCCTCAACTTCCCCCATCGCTTCTGAAACTTCAATACCCTGTACTGTTGAGCTGCTAGTCCTGTCCTTCCATCAAACATGTCTCATTGATTGCAACAATCTCATATTCCCATAGGTTGAGCAATGCTTGTGTTCATCTGCCTTAGCAGTCAAGCTCCTTGCATTAAAATAGATACAATTTAGCTTTCTCGACCTCTCATGTACTTTATCCTGCCCATGTCTTCTCTACCTACTGTACTATCCCAGCATTCCTTCTACATCTGATTGGACCTTATTACCGAGTTTACATTTACTCTATGGCCCATTCCCTTGCCAGATCAGTTCAAAACCTTCCCAAACAGCATGAACTATTGAGAATCTATCTATCGCTATCTGTGACCCTGCAGATGTGTACATATGTAAATAAAGTAGTGCATAACATAACAAGTGCATAGTGCATAACATAACAAGTTAGAATCAGAGTATCACAGAATCCCTACAAAGGGGAAGCAGGCCATTCAGCTCACACTGACCCTCCGAAGAGCACCCTACCCAGACCCATCCTCCCACCCCATTGTTGTAACCCTGCATTTCCCTTGGCTAATCCACCTAGATACTATGGGGTAATTTAGCACGGCCAATCCGCCTAACCTGCACATCTTTGGACATTGTAAAGCCTTATGTGCAAATAGCCTCAGAGGCAGTGCCATGTGCAGGCACCCACAGTCAAAGATTCTCCAGACTGGTATCTCGATGTGCAGGCAGCAGTATCAGTTTAAAGCACAAGATAAAAAAAGTTATACTTATACCAAACACTGACTGGAATATTGCACCCCATTCTAGGTATCCCACTTAAAGAAGCAATTTAAGGATGACTTTGGAGAGGATGCAGTGGGGACTCATTCCAACATTTCTAGGGATGTGTCTGCAATTAAACTTTGGATCAGAAAAATAAAGATTTGATAGAGATGCTTAACATTCATATAAATAAACAGAATTATTTTTTTCCTAATGACTGAACATTTGATTGTCGGAGGGCACAGATTTAAGGTGATTAGAAAAACAACCTCAGACCACATGAGAAAAAGGGTTCTTTATACAGTAATATTTAGGATTTGGAACAAACATCAGAGGCAGTTGGTACAGATTTGACAATAGCTTTCAACGGTGAATTGGTTAAATATTTATAGGAGAAAACATTTGCAGGAAAATAGGGAAAGAGCAGGGGAATAGGAATCACTGGATTGCACTTTGAAAGAGTCAGCAGAGATGGAATGGGCCAAATGGCCTCCATTTTAACTGTGCTGTTCTATGATTCTATGGATAGCATTGATATTGACATAACCTCAAAGTTAATCAAATGAAACCCAACAGAACCAGAAGTTGTTCCAAATGTTGGCAGATTATGCACATTATATGAGCCAAAGGTTGCATACCTTTCCAGACCCTGGAATTTTGGAGCAAGGATGTGTTAAATGTTTTCATTCTCATTAGTTTTTATATCTTACACACGCACTCCGCAGGCTAAAATTAGAATATTCAGAAAGCAACAGCAAATTAGAACTGAAGACCTGCTGATTGCACCAATAAACAGACAGCAAGTGAGAATGCATACCACCAGCCGACAAGTTAAACAAAAACCTCCCCATCAAAAGTCCTCAGCCAGCGGAAGAAAATGCAAACAAATTAATCATGGTCAATACTCCTCCTAACTGTGAATATGCTAATTAACACCATGAGTAGGCCACTCAGTCCATCGACACCTTAGGAAGGATAGATTGGCCGTGTTGGGAGTACAATGTTCTTCCTCAGGTAGCTCAGGAGATTTGGCATGTTCAAAAGGACGCTCAACAAATTCTACAGATGCACCATTGAAAGCATACTGTCCAAGTACATAACGATATGGTATGGCAACTGCTCTTCCCAGGACCGTAAGAAACTCCAGAAGGTGGTGTGCACAGCTCAGACCATCACAGAAGCCAAACTTCCATCCATGGACTCCATTTACACGGCTCGCTGCTGCAGAAAGGCTGCCAACATCATTAAAGACCCATCGCACCCTGATAATTATCTCCTACAACCACTTCTGTCAGGGAGGCGATACAGAAGCCTAAACACACACACCAGCAGGCTCAGGAACAGCTTCTTCCTGACCATTATTAAACTGATGAATGGACTCTCTAGCCTCAAATAGTGCTGATCTTGCTAACGTTGTTCTCATCTAGCACATGCCCTGTGCAATGTAACCTTTATGCCTCTGTTTAAGTATTTTTGATCTGCCTGTACTACTCATAAACAAAGCTTTTCACTGTACTTCGGCACACGTGACAATAAATCAATCATTCAATCAATCAATGTAAGTTTACAAGAATGATACCTGGACATCAGGGGTTAGATCATAAGGAGAAATTAGATGAATAAGGCCTGTTTTCTCTTTGTGTTTGACCAACCTATCAGAATTTTTTGAGGATTTCTCTAGTAGAATAGATGAGGGAGTCCAGTACTTGCAGCATATTGAATTTTCAGAAAGCCTTTGATAAAGTCCCATATAAAGATTATTGTGTAAGATCAAAACATGTGGGACTAGAGCTAACATACTGGCATGGCCTGAGAATTGGTGAGCGGGCGGGAAACAGAGAGTCAGAAAAATATGAGCTATTTTCAGAGTGAAAGGTGGGGACAAGTGATGTAGGTTTGAGTAATAAAGAGAGTCTAGATAGGCTGGGACCTCTTCCACTGGACTGTAGGAGGTTAACATGACCTCCCAACTCCTTTAGTCAATGCACTGACCAATAAAGGCAAGAGTAACAAATGCCTTCTTCACGACCCCGTCTGTCTGCAACTCCACTTTCCAGGAACTATGACCTGCACTCCAAGGTCTCTTTGCTCTGCAACACTCCCCAGGATACTACTATTAAGTGTATAAGTCCTGCCCTGATTTGCCTTTCCAAAATGCAGCAGTTCACATTTTTCTATATTAAATGCCATCTACCACTCCTTGACCCATCGGCCCATCTGATCAAGATCCCATCGTACTATGAGGTAACCTTCTTCACTGTCCACTACACCACCTATTTTGGTGACATTTGCAAACTTACTAACCAGACCTCCTACATTCACATCCAAATCATTTGTGTAAGTCGCCGAAAACAAGCATGGAGGTGCAGCAAGAACTTAGGAAGGCAGATGGTATGTCGGTCCTCATTGTAAGAGGGTTTGAGTACAGGAGCAAGGAAGTCTTGCTGCAGCTGTACAGGGCCTTGGAGCGACCACACCTGGAGTACTGTGCACCATTTTAGACTCCTTACTTAAGAAAATATATATTTTTCATAGTCAGAGTGCAGCAGATGTTCAACAGACTGATTCCCGTGATGACAGATATATCATGTGAGGAGAGATTGGGTTGTCTGGGTCTGTATTCACTGAAGTTTCAAAGAATGCAAGGGGATCTCATGGAGACATAAAATTCTGATGGAGTTGGAAAGTCTGGACACGGGGATGATGTTTTCCTCTGGCTGGGGGTCCAGAACGAATGGATACACAGAGGCCAGGACTGAGATGAGGAGAAACTCAGAGGCTGATGAATCAATGTCAGAGAATCACATCATATGTGGAAGTCTCTTACCAGAGAAGGTTGTGGATGTCAAATAACTGAATACGTTTAAGAAAGAAACAGATTCCTTGAAGTTAATAGTATCAAGCGGAGGAGCATGGAAATATGATGTTAAGATAGAGAATCAGACAAGATCGTATTGAATGGAGGAAAGGAGTCAATGGGGCTGAATGGCCTCCACCTGATCCGATTTTCTATGTTTCCATGTGAGCCTCCTTCTACCATAATTACTCCTTCCACCCTGCCCTATAATCCTCTTTTCCCTTCTTCATGTGTGTGTTTGCACGTGTATATTTTATATCCATGTATAGCTGAAAGTAAATCACAAAGATGCTTTGAATTTTTGGATAATACTTACATTTTAATGAAAAAATAATTTTGAAAGCTACACTAAGAGTTCCATTGAATAATGTATTAGTACGTTGTTGTGCTTCTCAGTGTGAAAGTAACAGTCTAAAATCAACTGAATCAATGTCAGGAAATTACATGCATGTTTGGACCCCGTTGTGAAAATATAAGTTTTCATAGCTTCATGGTTCATGTATTATAAATAGAGAATGTAAGAACTAGCATCTCTCTGTTTGTGGAACATATTATTAGAACCATCAGCTTTGAAGATGTATCTTTCAGAGTGAACTGTATATGTAAGCTGATTTTTCTGATATTATGAAAATTTGCTGTGTTCAAAGGGGCGCTTGATTTGGTCTTATTTAAATTTATTTTTTGATACACCACAGGACAAATTGGAAATCTTGGCTTTTGTTCCACTCTGCAGATTTTTGCTGTAAATTTCTGACTCCTGAAATCTGAGCACAAGAATACAAGGCTAATACTCCAGTGTAGTGCAGAGAAAGTACAGCAGTGTTGGAACTGTTAGATTTTGGATGAGCCACAGAACAAAGATGCCGTCTACTGTTTCATTTGGATGTATCAGAACCCATGGAGCTCAGTTAAAAAGAAGAACAGGGAAGGTGCCCAGGGTTTCCTTACAAATATTTCTCTCTTCATCATTATCAGAAAAGCAGACTATCTGGTGATTATACAGTTGCTGTTTCTGGCAGCTTGCTTTACTCCCCCATTACAACAGTGACTTTGGTCTGGTCACAAGTTGCTCAGGTCCCCACATGAGTCACTATATATTGTCATTCCTTCACTGTTGCAGAGTCAATATCATTGAACTCCCACCCTAATGGCGATTACCTACAGTGGTTCAAGAAGGCAGTTTACCAACACTGCTTTAAGGGGAACTAGGGATAGGCAATATTCTCTGGTCCAACCAGCAACACCCACATGCTGTGAGTGAATGAAAGAATATTAATAACCATTGAACATGCCTGCTCATTGTTCTCATTTGCAGGCCTTGGAAAGGGCATCAAACATTAAGCTGGATCTTTTAGAAGCATAGAAACTTGGAGAAAGTGTAGGCCATTCAGTCCATCGAGGCTGCTCCACAATTCAATGTGATCATGGCTGACTATCTCAATTCCACATTCTGGCTTTCCCTCCATTCCCTTTGATGCCTTGAAGACCTAACAATTTATTAAACTCTTTCATCAAATATTCAGTGACCAGGCAAACACAGCTTTCTGTGGCAGAGAAGTCCATGGCTTTGCTATCATTTGAGTGAAGAAATATTTTGTCATCTCAGCCCTGAATGATCTAGCCCTTATCCTGGGACTGTTTCCCTGGTTCTAGACTCCCGAATCAGGGAAACAGCCTTCCTGCATCTTGTCACTCCAGTTCTGTTAGAATTTTATTTCAATCAGATCCCCTTGTATTCTTGTATTTGCAGTGAATACAGGTCCAGACAAACCTCAAACAGCAATTCTGCCATTTCTGGTTTAGTGAACCTTTGCTAATCCCCCTTTATGACAAGTATGTACTCGTAGATAGGGAGACTAAAACTGCATATATGTGATCTTAACAAGGCACTGTATGACATTCCTGTTTCGGACCTCAAATCCTCCTGCAATGAAGGCCAATATGTTATTTGCCTTCCTAATTGCTCACTGCATCTACCTTTTACTTTCATTGACTGATCTACAAGGACAATCAGATGCCATTGTATGATAACATTTTCCAATGTATCACCAATTAGATAATACTCTGCCTCTGTTTTATTCACACTGAAGTGCAAAATGTCACATTATTCCATGATTCACTGCATCTGCGATGTGTTTACCCACATATTTTGGGATCAAGACACTCACAGGTATATTTTTGAAAGCACTTGAATAAATTGGAACTGACTACGGTGCCCAAATATAATTAGGCAGTAGTTCTGCATTTTTTAAAATTTATTTTCAGGAATTTAAGATTTGGCCCTTCACAGTTATGGATTGACAACATATGAAACTTTAATTTTCTTGTGAGAATCTAACTTGCATCTGCAGCAATTAAAGTTATGATAAGTTATTTTTCAAACCAAATTCATTTGATTTTAAAATAAAATTACATATTAAGGTATTACTGATTTGCACTCACGTATGGCTATGGAGACATGGGGCTGGAGAGTGGGACTAGCTGGGTAGCTCTTTCGGGAGCTAGTACAGACACGAAGGGTTGAATGGCCTCTTTCTGTGCTGTAAAATTCTACGATTTTATAATTCTATAATTCAATGATTCTGTATTTGGTTCTATGCAAATGGGTTGCAATGGACACTTGGGGCAAAAAAGTCAAATGTTTGCACTGAGATTGCCAAATATGCCCAAAGCCGACATTATAACTCCACTGATCCAAAACAACTGCACTTTTTCTAATTGGTTTCAATTCCTTCTCACTTGAGAGATGCATAGAGACTCAAACGATACTGTCAAAATCTATTTTGTCATTCTATGCATTGTTATTTTTTCATACTTTTATTTTCTCTTTCACCACCAGCAAAGCTTTAGTCTACATTAATTAACCAAAGTTCCATTCTTTCAGTGTTAACTTCTCTCATAAAATGTTGCTATGTTGCATTCTTCGCTGAGCCACTCTGGCAAACTACTGAGTAGTTAGCACTGCTGCCTCACAGTGTCAGGGTCGTGGGGAAAATACGCTAACTCCGCACAGAGAGTTGCCCAGGACTCGAGTCGAACCCTGCGTGGGTTTCTTCCAAGTACTCTGGTTTCCTCCCACAGTCCAAAGACGTGCAGGTTAGGTGGATTGGCCATGGGAAATGCAGGGTCACAGGGTAGTGTAGGGGGTGGGTCTGGGTGGGATACTCTTCGAAGGAACAGAGTGGACTCAATGGGCCAAATGGCCTGCTTTCACACTGTAGGCATTCTAGCATTCTATGAGGATGCAAGCAGAGAGTTCAGCAGCTGAGCAAAACCGCACTAACATGAGGAAGAGTAGGTGAGAGGAGAGAGGATGGAGATATGAGGCTAACATTAGCTGGTGAATTATAGAAAGCAGTAGCTTATGAAATGGATAATTAGCTACATTTTTTTCGAGTCTTAACTGTTCTGATGCTCTCCTGGCTATCTCTCATCTTCCAGCCTCCACAAAATTTATTTAAAATTTGGCTGTGCATATCCTAACTCACCAGTCTGATAAACCATCTCTGCTTCTTAACCTACTTCGATTCCATCTCCAGTAAAGTTTCAATTATAAAATTCACACCAGTGTTTTCAAACCTCTCCTTGGCCTTGTGCCCACTCTGTGTCTGTACTATCCTTCAACTCCACAACCATCTGAGATCTTTATGCTCTTCCAATTCTGATCACTTTTGAAATCCCTATTTTGATTACTCCACCATTGGCGACTGGGCCTTCTGCTACTCAGCCCCTCAGCCTTAAAACTCCCTTCCAAAACTTTCCAACCTAAATCTGTCTTCCTTTAAGACACTGTTTAGAATTATTGCTTTGAATACAAGTTTTGCTTCTATCTTCCAGTATCCCTTAAGTGGCTCAGTTTGAAATTGTGTTTGCTAACACTTTCTGTAAAGGACTTTGGAATGTCTTACTACATTGAAGATGCTATATAAACACAAGCAACCGTTGTTGAGCTAAAGAATTGTACAATGCAAAGAAGTTCCATTGTGCTTTTGAAAAAGCTGTCAATTTGCCCCATTCCCCGTCTTTTTTACTACAACCCTTCAATTTTTCTTTTCAAACATTTACCCAATCCTCTTTCAAAAGTTGCTGTTGAATCTGCTTCCTGCCATTCTTTCAGGCAGCACATTCCAGATCACAACAACTCACTGTGTAAAGAAAATTCTCTCCCTTCTGCTTCCTGTGCAAACACTCCCACCAATAGAACAGCTTGCTCCCCTCACTATTTGGAATTCCTCAGCTGAGGTCATTGTTCTTCATAACAAATATGTTGCCACAGCCTCCAGGATACTAGGGTGTAATTTTCTCTGGTGACACCATTAAGAGATTGTCTCTATTATTGTGTTGACTCATTCTCTCACTTTGCCAGGGTGATGTTTTGCTCAAATTCTCTGCCAATCTCATTATATGTGCCAGAAATTGGTATAAACAATGGGGCCTGTGGAAAGGCCTGAATTCACAACATTCACTCCTTCTTTAATTCTGAAAATTAACGTTTCATATCATCTAACCATCATTCATACACATTAGATGCAACAGTTTGCGATTATCCAAGTTTTCAGATTGTTAATGTGACTCACACAAATGCATTTACAAGAACAGAAAATATATTCTATTCCTCGAAGTCTTGGTTGGGGCAGGGGTCAGACAGGAAAATGGTGATCTCAATCAGATCACCCATGTTCTTATTGAATGGCAGACCAGGCTCAAGGGGCTGAATGGCCTACTTTTGCTCATGGTTCTTGTGTTCTTGTTACATCAATGAGGGGAAAATTTTAAGAACGTCAATTTAGAAAACCTGGGAAATGGGAAATGTGGGCATACATTTCCACCAATTTCGCACAAATGTAATCACAAGAAATTTGCACATTTGTCATTTCAGTCTTGAGAGTGGGGAAGCCATTATACTGAGCCAAAACGTGTTTGGGAGCAGGGCTTACTGGACCGGCAAAAGAAAAATGGGGCAAGGATATTTGGGGGTAACGTAACGAACGTATGAATTAGGAGCAGGAGTAGGCTATTTGGCCCCTTCAAGCCTGTTCTGTCATTCAATACGATCATAGTTCATCTGATCTGATTGTGACATCAACTTCACATTTCTGCTTACGCCAATAACCGCTGACACACTTTTTTGTCACAGTTGTGCCCGAATTCCTCTACCTTTTAAGCTGTTTGTTTCACACCTTGATTAACCACATCTTCTAATTTAAACCTGTGCATCTCCTTTATTGCTTTCAGCTTCAAAAAATGCAATGTAAGAATGTTCCGGAAACCCAGCTAGCTCATCATGTTCTGCGCGACGTGCTGAATGCTAACAGAAAATGGGAGTGAAAGGTGTTTTGCAAATGACGTGCTTTGAGACTCAACTCCTGCATGAAGGGAATGGATGGGCATACAAAGCAGCAACAGTTCTGATTACATGCCGACCCATCTGACTAATGCACTGTCTCATCACGTCACACGTAAACCTGCATATCCCTGGCAATGATTGGCCACAGGGAGCAACCCAACTGCAGCAAGTCATTTTGCAAAATGAGTTCAGTAGCTCTGAAAAATTCATTGCCTCCTCGCCCCCACCATTCATTTACTGCTGCTCACACTGTTAGCTTTCCCCTTCAAGCTCTTTCAGGCACAAACCATTACTGGTATACAATTTAAGGTGCAGTTGCTTATGTGCGCACTTAGACATCAGAGATTATTTGAATTGACCTCACCGTACAGGCACTCCACAGCTGAGTGGAACACTAACTTTCAATAAACAAAAGCAGAAATTGCTGGAGGCACTTAGCAAGTCTGGCCACATCCGTGGGGAGAGAAGGCAGAGTTAATGTTTCGAGTCCAGTGGTCCTTCTTCAGAATTGTGAGTAGCTGGGAACGGATGGAATTTATGCTGATGACAGAGAGTGGTGGATGGGGCTATGGTGAGTGGATAGGTGGAGACGGAGCCCAGAGAAAGAGAAAGAAATTTAGGCAAAGGAACAGTTGATAGTGAGCCAGGGAAGAAGAAAAGCTGGTCATGGGGACAATGAGTAGGTGAAAAAGGATTGGCGGTGATGAAGACAGCCAATGTTTAGACATGCCCTAGGGTGTGGGAATGGGCATAGGGGTAAATTTTCAATACAAGTCATTATTAATCTCTGTTGATTTTAACTGATTGTTATGAATGAGAGATTTTATAAGATTATTATACAATAAACTGTCTTCTGTAATTCAATGTAAAATGGATTAATGATGGAGGAGCATGTGATATTCTACTAACAGGCAAGGTGGACTCGTTACCATGGGAAAGTATGCCAAATCAAGACTCTCTAAGAGCAATATGCAAGGTTTTCAGATCTAAAATAAATACAAAGGCTTCTGCTCTCGCTGTAGGCAGACTTTTGGTCTCACACATTTTGGCCAGAGAAAGTGGGAGAGTGAGAGGGAGGAAAGTCTCAGTGAGACAATGGTTGCTATGGTGTGCAGAGAGGGGAAAAAATGTACTCTGTTAGCTACCACACAGAATGTGGGCATAAATTTGTTCGCTGGTTGAAGAGAATGAACCTGTGACAGTTTAAGGACACTGGAAGATTTGTCCTGGTAACGTTAGGAGAAGAAGTCATTGTATGGATCTTAGGGCTGAAAGGCAGTTCGAGAATTTTCAGAGAACAGAGCGAGGTGACCATCATAGATCACTAAACATTCCAATTCGACAAAATAGCAAGAAGTGAACCTCCTCTATGCTGGGAGTAACTGTAGACTGCTTCCTGAAAAAAAAACCTGCAGTTCTGTGGAAAGTGTGTAGTAAAGTAGATATGCATTGTAAATTTACCCATCTTTAACAAGCGTGTCTCTTCTGTAGTTTACAGTCTGAGCTGCCTACTAAGTAATGTGTATCCAATGTAGATTTTAGTTTGATTGTTATATTAGAAACCTTAAAACTTGAAATTCCATGTGATTCCTTTGAGTTTAAACTCAAATATCTTTTTAAAAATTACTGGAATTTACAGGGATAGTAACAGCAGAATAAAATCAGGTGATGTGTGAAAATAGCTCTGCACCCAATCCCATCATTTTCTCAAATAAGCCAAAGTTAAAATTGCTTGCTAGTTGCCATGGATAGTTAGACAACAAAACATCACAACTAAACCCTATCCAAACCTTATCCAGGTAAACACAGGAATTTGTTGCACTGTAAGTAAATGGAAATAAGTCATAACACTTTGGGGGAGGGTGTAGAAGAGCTTTTCTAGAACAATGTCAGCGATGGTTGACTTTAATTATGGAAGAAACTAGAAAAGCTGGGGTTTATATCACAAGGACTTCAGGACCCTGGAACAATCTTGTAATAATGTCATGCAGCTACACATCACTGATCACGATAGTATAGTGTGGGTAGAATTGGAACAAAAAGACTACAGTAGATTACAACAGTCATGACTCATACAAACACATGAACATAAGCACACAAAGAAGATAGATTAGTCCCTATCTAATCTAACTATATGTCTGAACCAGTTATATTTATGATTACTATTGATAGCAGTATTTAGTATTAATGTAGAATGATCAGTGCTATTTTGAAGTCTAAGATTGAAGACAGTTCTTGACTTTGCCTTCTCTCCAACCAGTCTGGAACAATACCGCCTGCATAGCTGTGCAAAGATTCTATGCACTTTGATCAGCATGTCAATGCATTAGCTTCTGCTTGGAGAAACCTCTGCTGCACGTGGATCTTGGACAACCACACAGCTCAAAAAATAACAAGAGGGGAAGTCAAAAAATTTTTTTTTCAAAAAATGATTGGTACAGCTTTAAGGCCAACTGTAGCCAGGAAAGCCATGGAGCTGAACAATTGCTGTGAAGGAAACATCTCTGAACAGAAAACTACTTCAGAGAAATCACCAGAACAATAAAATATAATACTCGAAAGAACTGCGGATGCTGTATATCTGGAACAAAAACAGAGTTAGCTGGAAAAGCTCAGCAGGTCTGGCAGCATCTGTGAAGAAAATATCAGAGTTAACGTTTCAGGTCCGGTGACCCTTCCTCAGAATGTCTCAAGAAGTCTCAAAAAGCTTTTTACAGCCAGTAATAGGGGAAACAAGCCTTTCAAGAAGCTGTGACAGCAGTAAAAATCCACTAGCAGATTCTTTTTTCCATTCATTTGTGGGATGTGGGTGTCGCTGGCTGGCCAGGATTTCTTGCCCATCCCTAGCTGCCTTTTTGAACCGCTGTAGCCCTCCTGCTGTAGGTTGACCCAAACTACCATTAGCGAGGGAATTCCAGGATTTTGACCCAATGACAGTGAAGGAACGGCAATACATTTCCAAGTCAGTATAGTGAGTGGCTCAGAGGGGAACTTGTAGGTGGTGGTGTGTCTGCTGCCCTTGTCCTTCTAGATGGAAGTGGTCGTGGGTTTGGAAAGTGCTGTCTGAGGATCTTTGGTGAATTTCTCCAATGCATCTTGTAGATAGTACACACTGCTGCTACTGAGCGTTGGTGGTGGAGCGAGTGGATGCTTGTGGATGCAGTGCCAATCAAGCGGGCTGCTTTGTCCTGGATGGTGTCAAGCTTCCTGAGTGTTGTTGGGCCTGCACTTATCCAGGCAAGTGGGGAGTATTCCATCACACTCCTGACTTGTGCCTTGTAGATGGTGGATGTGCCTTGTAGGCTTTGAGGAGTCAGGATGTGAGTTACTCGCTGCAGTATTCCTAGCTTCTGGCCTGCTCTTGTAGCCACTCTGTTAATGTGGTGAGTCCATTTGAGTTTCTGATCAATGATAATCCTCAGGATGTTGATAGTGGGAGACTCAGTGATGCTATCAGCATTGAATGTCAAGGGATGGTGGTTAGGTTGTCGCTAATTATTGATGGTCATTGCCTGGCATTTGTGTGGCACGAATGTCACTTGCCACTTGTCAGCCCAAGCCTGGATATTGTCCAGATCTAGTTGCATTTGAACACGGACTGCTTCAGTATCTGAGGAGTCAGGAATGATGCTGAACATTGTGTAATCATCGATGAACATCCCCACTTCTGACCTAATGATGGAGGGAAGGTCATTGATGAAGCAGCTGAAGATGGTTGGGCTGAGGACACTACCCTGAGGAACTCCTGCAGAGGTATCCTGGAGCTGAGATGATTGACCTCCCACAACCACGACCATCTTCCTATGTGTCAGGTATGATTCCAAATACCGGAGATTTTGCTGTCGATACGTAGTGATTCCAGTTTTGCTAGGGCTCCTTGATACCACACTCGTTCGAATGCAGCCTTGATGTCAAGGGCTGTCACTCCTACCTCACCTCTGGAATTCAGCTCTTTTGTCCACGTTTGAACCAAGGCTGTAATGAGGTCAGGAGCTAAGCGGCCCTGGCAGGACCCAAACTGGGCGTCATTGAGCAGGTTATTGCTGAGCACTGTTGATGACATCTTCTATCACTTTACTGATGATCGAGAGTTGACTGATGGGGCGGTAAGTGGCTGGATCGGATTTGTCTTGCTTTTTCTGTACAGGACATACTTGGGCAATTTTCCACTTGGACAATTGTTGGGTAGATGCCAGTGTTGTAACTGTACTGGAACAGCTTGGCCAGGGGAGTGGCAAGTTCTGGAGCACCAGCCTTCAGTACTATTGCCGGAATGTTGTCAGGGCCCGTAGCCTTTGCAATATCCAGTGTCTCCAACCGTTTCCTGATATCACGTGGAGTGAATCGAATTTGTTGAAGACTGGTATCTGTAATGCTGGGGACCACTGGAGGAGGCTGAGATGGATCATCCACTCGGCACTTCTGGATGAAGATTGTTGCAAATGTTTTAGCCTTGTCTTTTGCACTGATGTGCTGGGCGCTTCCATCATTGAGAATGGGGATGTTTGTGGAGCCTCCTCCTCCAGTGAGTTGGTTAATTGTCCTCCACCATTCACCACTGAATGTGGCAGGACTGCAGAGCTATGATCTGATCCGTTGGTTGCGGGATCACTTAGCTCTGTCTATCACTAACTGCTTTTACTGTTTGGCGTAAAAGTAGTTCTGTTTGGTGGCTTCACCAGGTTGATACCTCATCTTCAGGTATGCCTGGTGTTGCTCCTGACATGCCCTCCTGCACTCTCCATTGAACCAGGGTTGATCCCCTGGCTTGATGGTAATGGTTGAGTGGGGGATATGCCGGGCCATGAGGTTACAGATTGTGCTGGAGTACAATTCTGCTGCTGTTGATGGCCCACAGCGCCTCATGGATGCCCAGTCTTGAGTTGCTAGATCTGTGTAAAGTCTGTCCCACTTAGCACCATGATAGTGCCATGCAACACAATGGAAGTTATATTCAATGTGAAGGCGGGACTTTGTCTCCACAAGGACTGTGCGATGGTCACTCTTACCGATACTGTCATGGTCAGATGCAACTGCAGCTGGCAGATTGGTAAGGAATGGATCAAATATGTTTTTCCCTCTTGTTGGTTCCCTCACCACCTGCCACAAACCCAGTCTAGCAGCTATGTCTTTTTGACCCGACCAGCTCGATCAGTAGTTGTGCTGCCGAGCCACTCTTGGTGGTGGAAATTGAAATCCCCCACCCAGAATACATTTTGTGCCCTTGCCATCCTCAGTACTTCCTCGAAGTGTTGTTCAACATGGAGGAGTACAGATTCATCAGCTGAGACAGGATGGTATGTGATAATCATCAGGAGGTTTCCTTGCCCATGTTTAACCTGAAGCCATGAGACTTCATGGGATCCGGAGTCAATGTTGAGGACTCCAAAAGCAACACCCTCCCAACTGTATACCACTGTGCAGCCACCTCTGCTGGGTCTGTCCTGCCGGTGGGACAGTCCCCCTTAGTTATTGATCCCTCTACTAAGGAGAAAAGTTTCTTCCTATCTACCCTGTCCATGCCCCTCAGAACTTTGAACACCTCAATTAAATGCCCCCTCATTTACCCCCCACCCCAGCCTTCCCTGCTCTTTGGAAAACAACCGAGCCCACCTAATCTCTCTTCATAGCTGAATCACTCCAGCCCAGGCAACATTCAGGTGGCTCTCTTCTGCATCTGTCCAATGCAATCACATCATTCTGATAGTATGACAACCAGAACTGCACACAGTGCTCCAGCTGTGGCCTAACATTATATACAGCTCCATCATAACCTCCAAGCTCTTGTATTTAGTACCTTGACTAATAAAGACAACTATTCCTTATGCCTTCTTAACCACCTTATCTAGCTCTATTGCTGCCTTCAAGGATGCATGGACTTGCATACCAAGGTTTCTCTGATCATCTGTACTTCCTAGGGTCCTACTATTCAATGTGCCTTCTGTAGCCTATTTAGTCCTGTAAAAATGTATTACCTCACACATTTCAGAATTAAATTCCATTTGCCAATGATCAGCCCATCTGACCAGCACAGCTACATTGTTCTATAGTTAAGGCTTCCCTCCTTGCTTATTATCACATCACCTATTTTCAGGTCATCTAAAAACTTATTAATCAATATCCTACATTCACGTGCGCTGCAAACAGCAAGGGAACCTGTATGAAATCTTATGGTACACCCAGGCTTCCAATCACAAAAGCACTCTTTAACCATCAACCTCTGCTTCCTGTCACTGAGCCAATTTTGGATCCAATTTTCCAAATTGCACTGGATCCCATGGGCTCTTAGCTTCTTAACCAGCCTGCCATGTTGTGAGACTTTCAAACTTATTGAAGTCCATGTAGACTACATTGACCCTCCTCCTCCACACACTTCGTCATCTCCTTGGAAAACTCAACAAAAGTTCCAAGCCATGTTTTCCCCTTACAAAGCCATCCTGACTATCTTGGATTAATCCTTGCCTCTCAAGAATTAATCAATGACATGGTAGATGCCTTTAATACAATCAGCAAAATCATTGAATCTTAAAAGAAAGATAAAATCTTGCAGAACTTTGATAGCGTTCTATCCACAGACCCTTTGGAAATCTTTCGGGGACCTTGGAAAAGATATGTCCTCATTGATCTCTGTGGAGAGACTATAGTGGTAAAGGAAACTAAACTAAAATAACGTTTAGATCAATAGAACCTTCTAAACCTTTTAGTACTATGACAACAATCTTCACAATAACAAAGATTCATCAGCAACGTCAATCAACTAAGGATCCCACAAGACTAGAATGATTCCTGGTATGGAGGGATTGGGATTGTTTGGGATTTAGAAGCGTGCGGGGTGATTTTATTAAGACATGTAGTATTCTTAAGGGACTTGACTGGATAAATGCTGAGAGGATGTTTCCCCACATGAAAGAGACTAGAACCACAGAGCACAGTGCCAGAATAAAGACCCACTAATTTAAGACTGAGATGAGAAGGAATTCCTTCTCTCAGAGAGTTGTAAGTCTTTGCCATAGGGTGCTGTGATATCAGAGTCTTTGTGTATGTGTAGGGCTGAGATAGATTCTTATCAGTTGGGGAAATAAGGGTTATGGGAAAAGGGCAAGAAAGTGGACATGAGGAATGTCAAATCATCCATGATCCTATTGAATGGCAGAGAAAGGCTTGAGGGTCCGAACAGCCTAGTGCTGTTCCTGTTTCTTAAGGTCTTAAGATAACAAAATGGATATAGTACAAGGAGATCAAATTCCGAACAACATTTTTCGAAATCAGGGGAATAATCAACAACATCAAATGCCCATCAACAATCAAACAATACAACATTTTTCACTGCTATCAATCATTCCACCAGAAAAATGTAAGCTTTCAGATCCACTTCATAGATCAATGAATTGGCAGATATGCAAAATGCAATTTCTACGATTTTGAACAGCTTCAGGATTGGACACCAAATCAAATGCAGAACCGGTTAGCACACCTGTCTCCTACATGGGAAGAACATCAGATCATTGTTCTTTAGACAATTAATTAGCAACTAATTAGATTTGACAACCTCCTAAGCATTTTTGATCAATAGGACACTGCCTATTGCTTCAATAGAAATGCTTCATGCTTCAATCGAAAATATCAACTACCAGGAGAATCTGTGGATAGTCTAATTACTGACTTGCATGTACTGTCTGAACCATGCAGCTATTGAAGTTTGCAACAAAGGCTAACTTACAACAGAATTGTCATTGGTCTCTAGGTCAGTTACTGAAATTCTTCTACCAAAAGAGAGTCTAACTCTAGAATGGGAAGTGGCTACAGAGTTTAGAAAACTGGTGAAGAAGCATTATACAGCAAAAGATCTATTTATACAGAACATGCCAAAGAGCATGTTGGTTACATAAAGCACAATAAAACACCTGTTTAGAGGAGTCAGTGCTCTTATCTGAACAATATCCCACTGACAACAAAATCAAAATGAAATCCAAAGCAATCTGTGGAATCTTGTCGTAGGCGTGGTTCCAAAGCCCAACATCATTGAAGACAAAACTATTCAGCCTTTCACCAGCAATATACTCATTATGGCAAAAGGGATCACAGCTTGACAATGTGCTGCAGTGAGAAGAACATACCAAGTATCAAATTAAATAATTCCCACATAATATGTATTGCATTGCAACAGAATCTCAAAGAACACATCAATATTGCAAGGGAGCAAATATTTTTATGTATAAAATATCTACTTATGGACAAAGGACATTACTCTTTTCTTGGAAAATTAACACAATAACCTGATCCAGATGTTAACGATAGAAAAATAGGACCAATCCAACTTCCCCATTTTTTCCTGCAGTAACATCACTACAAGTTCCTTCATTTTGAAGCAGGGTCTGAATTTGAGACCCAGTCAGACTGGCTTAGCACTACAGGAACAAATTGTTGCAAATCCTGGAATCTGAACTGAAAACAAGAAGTGCTGAAGATCACAACGGGTCAGGCAGCTACCATGGAGTGAAAGCAAGCTAACGTTTCGTGTCCAGGTGCTTTGGTGAAGAGTCATCTAGAATCATAGAGTCATAGAGAAGTACAACATGGATATAGACCCTTCAGTCCAATTTGTCCATGCCGACCAGATATCTTAAATATATCTAGTTCTATTTGCCAGCATTTGGTCTATATCTCTCTAAACCCTTCCAATTCATGTACTCATCCAGAAGCCTTTTAAATGTTGTAATTGAAACAGCCTCTGCCCCTTCCTCTGGCAGTTCATTCCATACACGCACCACCCTCTGCGTGAAAAAATTACCTGTCAGGCCCCTTTTAAATCCTTCCCCTCTCACCTTAAACCTATGCCCTCTATTTTGGACATCCCTGTCCCGGGGAAAAGACCTTGGCTATTTACACTATCCATGCCCTCATGATTTAATAAATCTCTATAAGGTTACCCCTCAGCCTCCGAAGCTCCAGGGAAAATAGCCCCAGCCTATTCAGCTTCTCCCTACAGCTCAAACCCTCCAACCCTGGCAACATCCTTGTAAATTTTTTCTGAGCCCTTTCAAGTTTGACAACATCCTTCCTATAGCAAAGAGGCCAGAATTGCACAAAGTATTCCAAAAGTGGCCTAACCAATGTCCTGTACAGCCACAACATGATCCTCCCAAATCCAATTCTCAAAGCACTGACCAATAACACTGACCAAAAGACTCGAAGCGTTAGCTTGCTTTCTCTCCATTGATGCTGAGTTAACATTACATTGTGTTTTCTCTGGGAGCTTGCTGCACACAAACCAGTTGCCACCTTTACTGTGTTACTAAGACGACAAGACCTCAAAAATACTTGATTGCTGACAAGATCTTTCAGAAATCCTGTGCATCTAAAAGGCATCATATGAATGCAAATCTTTCTTTCTTTATCAATATGGCGAATTATGCATTTTGAATTGGGATTGTGTGCCCATTGCATTGAATAATCAGCTGTCAGTGTTTTGTTGGAAAAGCAGCTGCAACAACAATGTATTTCTAGGACTCACATGACTCCAACTTTTTGTTACAGCTCTGATGTCTAGCAGTGGTGATAATCCTCATGACTCTCCTATGCACTGGTTCTGGGAGCTGACATATCTCAATGACGCTAATTGAGCTGTGTCCCTGTCGATCACAGTGACCTCTATTCAAAGAAAACTCTATTAATATACCCAACAGAAAGTCAACAGTCTCATCCACAGTGTATCAATCATTCTGCCAGGGGCGGTGGAGGCTGACATTCATTTGCCATGGGCTTAACTCAGTTGCCTGGATAGCTGGTTTGCAATACAGAGTGATACCCACAGGGTGGGTTCAATTCCTGCACCAGCTGAGATTACTATGTGACTTCTCCCCTCACCTGCAGTGACCCTCAAGTTAGACCACACAGTTGTCCCACTCTACTCAGAAAGCAGCACTATGGTCAAGTATGACTATGGCAGCTTTACCTTTAATCCAGTGACATTACCACTACGCCACTGCTACTCCCTAATTTGAATCATATAGAACATAGAACAGTACAGCACAGTACAGGCCCTTCGGCCCATGATGTTGTGCCGACCTATTATCCTGGAATCAGTCCACTACTGGCACCCATATTTCCAGCCTCCTTATCCTTTAGCTCTGGAGTTTCCTAAACCTCTTTCCACCTCTCTGGCCTTTAAGGTGTACCTTAAAACTTACTTATTTGACTAAGCTTTGGTCAGCTGACCTGATGTCCTTCTGTGGGTAACTGGAGCTCTGCCAGCAGTGATGATGGTAAGGGGAGGGCACTGAGTAAGGGAGCAGAGCAGTTCCATGGGGTGTCCAAGAGCATGGTGAGGCAGGACAGCTGGAGTAGTTCAATGTAATCTCAGTAGAAACAATCTTGTTCGAGAGAAGATTGATAGGGAGGGACGGCAGACAAGGGATTTCCCCATTCTAATATAATCCTCCTGGTCCTACAATATACATAGCGTATATATTTCTTGTTTATTCTTACCTTCCCTTACTGTTTGCATTGGCCTGATGCCAGTAGATTAAAAAATCCCTGCTTCATGATCTTTGAGCTGTATGTGTTCAAATCTCATGTTACGTGTATCTCTCATATCTAATGCCAAATGCTGATTGATAGCACAAATATGGAGACTTTTTTGCTTTAAAGGTGCATTAGAAATGTAAGTTTTTGTTGCTACATGCAGTCAAGTTTTTCAGGGATCAGTGAAGTCCTATATCCAAAAAAAGGTAGCTTTTGTTAAAATACTTATGAACTCTCCCTGACATTACATTCAGGTACGTGTAGTCACCGCTGTAAAGTTAAAAATGCACATAACAAAGTTATAATGATAAGATCATCTGCTTTTCATATTGCTGGTAAATAGCGAATTGTGGGACCAGTATGACTGAAACATTTCCATCACCGAGAGGTTGCTGCCTGTTGTATTACTCATGTAAACCGTCATTAACAGTAATTGTTGCAATATCAGTCAGAGCTTAATGTGCTGGGACCAATAAAGGGAATTGTGGCTCTCGAAGGGAGAAGTGGGGGGAAATGTAATTACAGCTCGATCAATAAAATCCTACATGCTGAATAAACTCGTGAATCATTGCTTCAGAGTGAGCTACACAATCAAGGTGAGCAACAATGAGGTTCCTTTCATAATAGTGTAAAAGAAAATCCATACACAACACTAAACAGCATTGAGAAAGGATAAAAGAAAAAGGTGCATCTCACGCGATTCAAAATCCACCACCACATGGAATATAATAGTCAGGCCAAGCCATTTGCCACAGCATACAACAGCAATGCCATGTGTTTTGAGCTCTGAGTTGTGACTAGAGAGAAACTGCGAATGTCCCTTTTCTTTTTCCCAGAGTTAAGGTGAGAGGGGGAATGTTCAAAGGACATGTGAGGGGCAACTTTTTTTACACAGGGAGTGGTAGGTATCTGGAACAAGCTGCCGGCAATGGTGGTGGAGCATATATGATAGGGGCGTTTAAGGGACATTTAGATAAGCACATGAATATGCAAGGAATGGAGGGATATGGACCAAGAGCAGGCAGAAGGGATTAATTTAACTTGTCGTCATGTTTGGCACTACATTGTGGACTGAAGGGTCTGTCCCTGTGCTCTACTGTTCAATATTCTATGTTCTAGATTAGGGAAGTACAAGAGGAGATTTGATAGTGGTATTTAAAATCATTAAGGAATTTTGGTCAAGTAAATGAGAAGAAACTCTTTCTAATGGCAGTGATATTACTGACCAAAACAAATTTAAGGGGCTAGAGGGAAAAAGAAGATTTATTTTATGCAGCACCATATAATGACCTGGATTTGCACAGTCGGAAAGCAGATTTAACAGTAACTTTCTTGGAAATAGAATTGTAGACATGGAGATGTACAGCATGGAAGCAGACCCTTTGGTCCAAGTTGTCCATGCCAACCAGATATTCTAAATAAATCCAGTCCCATTTGCCAGCATTTGGCCCATATCCCTCTAAACTTTTCCAATTCATATACCCATCCAGATGTCTTTTAAATGTTGTAATTGTACCAGCCTCTACCACTTCCCCTGGCATCTCACCCATACACACACCACCCTCTGCTTGAAAAAGCTGCTCCTCCAGTCTCTTTTAAATCTTTCTCCTCTCACCTTAAACCTACGCCGTCTAGTTTTAGACCCTCCACCCTTGGGAAAAGACCTTGTCTATTTACACGATCCATGTCTCACATGATTTTATAAACCTCTATAAGGTCATCTCTCAGCCTCTGACGCTCCAGGGAAAATAGCGCCAGCCTATTCAGCCTCATCCTATGGGTCAAACCTCCAACCCTGGCAACATGTTTGTAAATTTTTTCTGAACCCTTTTTAAGTTTTATCACATCCTTCCTATAGCAGAGAGACCAGAATTGTGTGCGGTATTTCAAAAGTGGCCTAACTAATGTCCTATACAGCTGCAACCTTATACCCCAACCTTATACTCAATGCACTGACCAATAAAGGCAAGTGTACCAAACACCTTCCTCACAATTCTATCTACCTGTGACCCCACTTTCAAGGAACTATGAACCTCCACTCCAAGGTGTCTTTGTTCAGCAACACTCCCCAGTGCCTTTCCATTCAGTTTTTAAGTCCTGCCCTGATTTGCCTTTCCAAAATGTAGCACCTCACATTTACCTAAATTAAACTCCATCTGCCACTCTTTGACTCATTGGTCCATCTGATCAAGATCCCATTGGAAATGAGAAAACTGCATGACTGTGGGGAAAGAGCAGGAGAATGGAAACAATTGGATAGATTTTTCCAAGGCCTGTCTGTCTACCAATCTATCTTTCTCTCACTCCCACATATACTAAGAATAGCCAGTCAAATTACTCACCTTTTCAAACATGCATGCTTTTTATGACCACATAATGGCCCATACGATGGGTTAGTCAGATAAACTATTTTGATTAAATGACTAGAATGTTGTTTCTATGCATTATTCAGTACTATATGAGCCATATAGAAAATGGATTCCACAGCAGAGGCTAATAGTGTGGAGCTAGGTTGCGGCAAAACAGAAGGGGATCTTTACTTTGCAAGTCAATGTGTTACAAGATATGAGAGCTAGATTAATGTGCAATGATTCATTGAAATTGCCTTTAACCTTATATTTTGGTTACTAATATTTTTCTAATAATTTTCACTCATGAAATGTTCAATGACTATGTGTCCAATCAAATTGGATCCTCTTCTCTTATGTAATTATGTAGGTTGAGATTCCTGTTAGATTGAGCCAAACAGTGCTTGGTCCTGTGGTTATGCTAAACCTTTATAAATCATTAGCTAGATCTCAACTGGATTATTGTGTCCAATTATGGTACTATAGCTTAGGAAAGATGTCCAGGCCTTTGAGAGAGTACAGAGGAGATGGCTGTTGCATAAGTCATTTAGTACCTGAAAGGGTTAACTGTCATCACGGGATCAGCTCTGTCCATCAGTAAGTAAAGGACTGTTCCTTGTATTACCCTTGCTGGGCTTTGCACTTAAATTAAATAATTGGTCTCATGGGTGATGTAGTGGCGGTGGATAATAGGTGAAAAATGTCTCTGGTGATTTGGTAGTGGGAGAAAAACCATTCAATTGTGTGTTGGAGCACTTCTGGATATAAAGAGAAAAGAAATGCACTGCTCCTGGGAGGAGCTAATCAGTCTTAAGTATCAATTTTAATGTTGTGTTATCAGAATGTTTCAGTAACAGTAATAGATACTTATCCTTAAATATGTGCTGTGGTCTTAAAAAGGACTGCCATGTAACTCAGGTGTAATGGAACGCGTCTTAAAATAGTTATGAAAAAGGATAAGTCTTCCAAAAAAATTAAAGTTCTTAATTGGAGTAAGACAAATGTTAATGATATGAAACAAGAGTTTTCAAAAGTTGTTTGGAGTAGACTGCAGGTAAAGGGACGTCTGGTAAGTGGGAGGCTTTCAAAATCATAATAACAAGAGTTCAGAGTCATTATGTTCCTATTAGTTAAAGATAAGGCTGGTAGGATTAGGGAACAATGGATGAATAAAGATATTGAGGTTCTGATCAAGAATAAAAATGAATCTTTTATTAGGTATGAATAACTGTGTTCAAATGAACATCTTGAACAGTATAAAGAGTGTAGGGGCATTCTTAAGAGAGAGCTCAGGAAGGCAAAGAGGGGATATGAGATAGACTTGGCAGATAAGTGTAAGGATAATCAAAAGAGTTTCTACAACTACAGTAAGAGCAAGAGAGCAACTAGAGAGAGAGTAGGGCACCTTAAAGATCCAAGAGGTCGTCTTTGTATAACTTCAGGAGTGGGAGAGATATTAAATGAATATTTTGCATCAATTTTCACTATGAAGAAAGAAATGGAGGCTAGAGAACTCAGGGAAATAAATGTTAGTATTTTGAAAATAGTTCACATGACAGAAGAGGAAGTGCTGGAGGTTGTAGAAAATATAAAGGCGGTTAAATCTCCAGGACCTGATCCAGTGTATCCCAGGACATTGTGGGAAGTTAGGGAGGAAATTTCAGAGCCCCCAGAAATATATGTATCACCTATAGTTACGGTTGAGGTGCCGGATGCATGGAGAGTGGCTAATGTTGTGCCTTTGTTTAGGAAGGGATGTAAGGAGAAGCCTGAGAACAATAGACCTGAGAATCTGATTTCACTGGTGGGTACGTTGTTGGAGCTGATTCTGAAAAATAGGATTAACATGCATTTGGAGAGGCAAAGAATGATTAGGGGTAGTCAGCATGGCTTTGTGCAAAGGAAGCTGTGTCTCACAAGCTTGGTTGAGTCTTTTGAGGAAGTAACCAAGAATGATGTGGGCAGAGAAGTGGATGGTGTTTACTGGACTTTAGTAAAGCCTTTGGCAAGTTTCCGCATCATAGACTAATTAGTAAAGTTAGACCACACGAGATTCAGGGAGAACTTGCCAATTGGATACAAAATTGGCTTAACAGAAGGAGACAGAGAGTAGTAGTGGAGAGTTGTTTTTCGAACTGGAGGCCCGTGATCAGTGGTGCTCTGCAGGGACTGGTGCTGGGCCCACTCTTGTTTGTCATTTATACAAATTATTTTGATGAGAATATAGAAGGCATGGTTAGTAAGTTTACAGATGACACCAATATTGGTGGTATAGTGGACAATGAAGAAGTTTACCTAAGATTATAAAGAGATTGTGATCAATTGGGTCAATGGGCTGAAGAGTGGCAGATGGGGTTTAATTTAGATAAATGTGTGGTATTGCATTTTGATAAAACAAACAAGGACAGGACTTAAAGAAATAAAAGTAGGGCCTTGGATAGTCTTGCAGAACAGAGACCTAAAGGTTCAGGTACATAATTCTTTGAAGTTTGCATCACATGTAGACAGAGTGGTTAAGAAGGCATATAACACATTTGCATTCATTGCTTAGACCTTTGAGTATAGGAGTTGGGGCATCATGTTGAGGTTGTTCAGGACATTGGAGAGGCCTCTTCTGGAGTACTGTGTCCAGTTCTGGTCTCCCTTTTATAGGAAGGACATTATTCACCTGGAAACAGTTCAGAAAAGATTTACCAGGATGTTGCTGGGAATTGAGGGTTTGAGTTATAAGGAGAAGCTGGATAGGCTGGGACTTTTTTCCTTGGAGTATTTGAGGTTGAGGGGTGACCTTATAGAGATTTATAAAACCATGAAGGATACAGATAAGGTGAATGGCACGTATATTTTCCCTAGGGTGAGGGAATTCAAGAATAGGGGGCAAATCTTTAAAGTGAGAAGAGAAAGATTTGAAAAGGTCACGAGGGGCAACATTTTTACTCAGCAAGTGGTTTGCGTGTGGAATGAACTTCGAGAGGAAGTGATGGATGCAGGTACAGTTACAATGTTTAGAAGACATTTGGATAAATACATGAACAAGAAAGGTTTGGAAGGATATGGGCCAAATGCAGCCAAGTGGGACTAGTTTAGTTTGGGATTATGGTTGGCAAGGACTGGTTAGACCGAAGGGTCTGTTTCTGTGTTGTGTAACTCTATGACTCCCATTATTAAGTACAATGCAATAAACCTCTTTAGTTCATCAAAATTGAGCCTTGCTTCTACCGAAGAAAGCATGTATGCATCCTTCCCCACTCAGTGTCAGTAACTTAGACAAATACCAAGAAGAAGGATTGGTGGCGGTGAACCAACCAAAGGCATCTCAGATGGAACATAACAATAAAAATGTCATACTGGCTGCACCATTATCTGAGAATATACCTTTTGTGACCAGGGATGAAAGATACGCAGTCGGTGGAGATACTAGAGAAGCCAGGATTGCTAAATTCTCAACAGCAAGAACTTGTTTTTGTACAACGACCTTTAACATAGCGAAATGCCGTTAATGTACACAAAGTCAAGGGGATATCTGTCATTCAAAATACGAAGATATTAATAGAGTAGAGACGGAAACAAATTTATCATTGGCCATGAGATCATACGATATAGGACCAAATGGCCCATCAAGTCTTTTCTGAAGAAGGGTCTCGACCCGAAACGTCAGCTTTCTTGCTCCTCTGATGCTGCTTGGCCTGCTGTGTTCATCCAGCTCTACACCTTGTTATCTCAGGTCCATCAAATCTGTTCTGCCATTTGATCATGGCTGATGTGTTTCTTAACCTCATTCTCCTGTCTTCTCCCCATACCCCTTGAATCCTTACCAATGAAGAACCTATCTATCTCTATCTTAAATTGTCAGCAGACACAGCAAGTGTTTTGTGTAACATGTTTTAATGATGGTCACAATCTAAAGTGAAAGCACTTGCAGCAGGGATGGAGGTCACTCGATCATCAGAATGTGTGAATGCTTTGCTCCAAACACGAACTAGAAGACTCAGGCTCAAGACTGATGGAAGAGTCAGGGGAGAAATGTGTCACTTTCACATGTAGCTACTTTAAGCAACTGTTCAGACACATTTTGATACACCTCCAGGGTAGGTGGGACTGGAACCCAGATCTTCTGGCCCAGAGATAGGGATGTTACCACTACACCCAAGAGCTCAGCTACGGTCCCTTGTATGACCCACCTGCACTGTTTGATACTTTTCTTCCTACCCTCTTCTTCCTGTGCAGTTTACCTGTGAAATCCCTCCTTTGCAGTTCAATGCCTACCCAACAAATTGCAACTAGGATCTCTCCATTGATAACTACTTTGCCTTTTCCTGCATTGGGTAGGTTCCAAAGTTGTATCCTTTGCCTCTTCCTCTCTCTCAGCGACATGGGCATCATCACCAGGTACATCATCAGGAAGATTGAAGCCATCACCTTATAGCTCAGAGGGTGAAAACACAACTTGACATGTTTACAGAGGCATTTCCCAATTTAAATGCAGCAATTTCTCATGGGAAAAAAAATGTGTGCAGGTGGATGATATTTTAAAATATATTGCAGGTATGTTTTCATTCCTTAAAGAAAATGGAAAATAATATTAATTTTGCTTTGCTTGGTGAAGCAAGGAACCTAGTCACAGTTTGTGAGAAGTTGAGAGCAAATGAAACTACATTGGAAATCGACAGAAACCTCATTTCTAAAGCCAATTACTACCCTTCAGCCTGTCACCTCCCGACTGTGTACATGTTACACTTGGCTCAATCGGAGCCTGATAATGTTTACTAATCATTTGGAAAGCCGGAGATTTTCACCAACACCCCACCACATAATTTATTTTAAAGAATTGGACCTTCAATTTCCTTTAAAATAAGAAGCATTATCCACTCTGAATGTCCACAAGAAGAAGTGGACATTCAGATTGAAGAAACCAACACGATTAGCTTCGCAATCAATTCCACTTCAAGCTGTCGTAATTACCAGAGTGAAGTGAGAATCTTAGGCTTGATTAAACTAGTCCTGCAGCAGACCTAAAAGCAATTCTGAACAAGTGGGTTGTGTGATTGGATTGTGAATTATCAATGTGCTGTGAAGCTGGCTGGAGGGCTGATTGAAATATTAAGTTCACGCAAACTAAGGCACTTCCTCTGTGTTCCATTATCACCTGTTGAAATCTTCAGCTTTTCAATCCGACTTATCTTGATCGGATTTTGCGATGACCAACATCCTGCTAAATGAACACACTGCAAGAGTGACATCCGACTTCTCAGGCAGATGCTAAAGATCCCCATGGCTGCCGCTCCATAGAATACGGACCAGGGGTTGGTAACATTTGTGGTCTCCTGTTGCAAATTTGCTGGCACCCTTACTGTTTCCTGTCAGCCAACTAGCCCAGAATACTGTAGTAAACTCCTTTCCACAGCCTAGCCTTTCCACCAACCATGTTGTAGCTACTGGGGAGATACCCTGTCATAGATCCTTTAGAAACCTACAGCATAGAAAAAGGCTCTTTGGCCCAGTCAAACACAGCCACCTAACTATTCTCTTCCCATTTTCCAGCACTTGGCCTATAGCCTTGCATGTATTGGCATCACAAGCGCACATACAAATACTTCTTAAATGTTATGAGAGTTTCTGCCTCTACCGCCCTTGCAGGCAGTGAGCTCCAGGCTTTCATGCTCCTCTGAGTGAAAATGTTTTTCCCTGCGTGCAGCATAGGCGGTTGAGAGGTGACCTTATAGAAGCTTATAAAATAATGAGGGGTATTGATAGTTGTCTTTTCCTAGGATGAGGGAGTTCAAGACTAGGTGGCACATTTATAAGGTAGGAAGAGAGAGATTTAAAAGAGACATGAGGGGCATTTTTTTAAAGTGGGTGGTTTGTGTGTGCAATGAGCTTTCAAAGAAAGTGGTGGATGTGGTACAATTACAATGTTTAAATGACTGGATATGGGCCAGGAGCAGGAAAGTGGGACTAGTTTAGTTTGGGATTATGTTTGGCATGGACTTGTTGGACTGAAGGATCTGTTTCCATGTTATATGCCTCTGACTCACATCTCCTCTAAATCTTTTGCCCCTTACCTTAAATTTATGCTGCTGGTCATTGACTTCTCAAGAAGGAGAAAAGCTTCTTCCTGTCCATGCCCCTCATAATTTTATGCATCTCAGTCATGTCCCCTCTGCTCTAAGGAAAACAACCCCAGTCTGTCCAATCTCTTCATAACTGAAACTCCCCACCCCAGGCAACATCCTGGTGAATCTCCTCTGCACCCTCTCCAGTGCAATCATGTCCCTCCAATAATGTGGATTCCAGAACTGCACACAATACTCTAGATGTGGCCTAACCAATGTTTTTTTGGAGCACCAGGAGCAGACAAAGACCCAGGAAACAGGAATCGATGCAGCTTATAGTTCCTTGTGCTCTGCCGAGCCTTCCTTTAGAAATTTAAATTGGCATATGTATCTTGCGCTGGTTTCTATTTCTGCAGGTTTGGAAACAAGATGATGGAATGCTTAATGTCTGGAGGAAAGTGAGGAGTGTGACACTCAGTAAATGAGCAATGGATACTGGTATAAAGACTGAAAATTCTTGAGGAACTGAGATTGAAGCTGGTATCACTGATTAGTTATTTAGTCATATTCAGCCAGAGCAGGAAAGAACGTTTATAAGTTGTTGCATCCTTTTCTCTTTCTCTTCTTCTCCCACTGTGCCACCTCATGCTCCCTAGCCTCCTGCCTGAGAGGTGGTAGCGAGGGCTGTGCAGGTGAAATTATGCAGCATTCTGCAGACTACAGCAGAACTTGGTGCTCCAGGACATCAGTGTGGTCTGCTCTATCACATTTCCTGTAACAGCACAGCTCTTGCTGTGTGTGCATGTACGTGTGGGTTGGGATGTAAAGTCATGAGCCATGTGGTCAGTAGGTGACTTCTTGGTTTGATGGTGGAAATGCAGGCAACACAGAGCTGCCACAGAGTGAGCTGTCTCATACAATCGCCGACTTGAAGTACGTTGAGGAAGTGGGATCTCTTTGGGTTCATCTAAAGGCAAAGTAGGCTTAAGATGCATAAACAGTGTGCACTGTGCAATTCAGTGGTGTCCTGCACCCGGAATGATTGCAAACCCTTTTGGTTGTCCCATCTCGCACAACTTCAAGTTGTCCCTCTGCACTGAAAGCCTCTGATCTCCCTTTTTCAGTCGTACGTTGCAGTCTGGGAGATGTTGCTAATAACTCCTCCGGCAGCAGCTTGGGAAGGATCAGACACAAACATTTGGAGCTAGTCACCTTGATAGCCACAGGCCCTGGTCCTTGCCCTGCTTGAGGCTGGACATGTGACCACAACAACAATGGCATCTTTTGCATTTCTCCAGCATTAATTGTTGCTGGTGTTCAGGCAAGAGAACTGATCAAGAAACACCTCTGCAAATAGGGGCTCCTACTGAGTGCCCTTCTGCCCCTCCTTCCTCTTTCAATACCTTGCCCTCAGCTGCTTGACCTCTCTTCTGCCCCCCTCCCCCCCGAAGCTTGCTCAAGACCAAGAGGAAAGCCTAACAGACCACCCATGTCTGGAAGCAATTTGTCTGTTTTGAAAACAAACAGAAAAGCTTTTGCATCTCCCTGATCTCAAACCATACCCAATGTTCGAAAGCACACTCAACTCTGCAGGGGATGAAGTGCAACATCACCATTGGTCACAACATTTTGATTTAATTTTGATAAATTTGTCTGTAGATTTCTGTTGCTCTCTTTGCCGCTGTGTCCCCTCCATGGGCTGGCTAAACCATTATTGTTTTTATTTAAAGTGTGGGGGATTAGGGGCTGTCTAACATATTCTAATGTATATTTTAGATGGGTAGAAAGTGCTGAGTACTTATGGGAAATGTAGCAATAGGGAGAAGAAATAAATCAGCGACGAATCTGTAAACAACATGGGCCGGAGATAGCTTAAGCCTCTTGACCTGGTGTTCAGCTGTGCAAGGGTTAAGATGGTGTAGTGTGGAGTATGGAGCTCCAAGATGATGGCTGTCTTGTTGTTTCTGAATTGTGCACTAATTGAACTTCTGAATCACCAGCTCTATGAATGTTGTGTACGTTCCTACTCAACCTTTTTATAAAAAAAGGAATCTGACATACATCCACATACAGAGAGTTGTAGTGGAAGGGAGTTTCTCAAAATAGAGAACTGTGACCAGTGGTGTTCCACAGGGATCCGTGTTGGGACCACTGTTGTTTGTGATATACATAAATAACCTGGAGGAAGGTATAGATGGTCTGATTAGCAAGTTTGCAGATGATTCTAAGATTGGTGGAGTAGCAGATAGTGAAGGGGACTGTCGGAGAATGCAGCAAAATATAGATAGATTGGAGAGTTGGGTGGAGAAATGGCAGATGGAGTTCAATCCAGGCAAATGCGAGGTGATGCATTTTGGAAGATCCAATGCAAGAGTGAACTATACAGTAAATGGAAAAGCCCTGGGGAAAATTGATGCACAGAGAGATCTGGGTGTTCAGGTCCATTGTACCCTGAAGGTGGCAACGCAGATCGATAGAGTGGTCAAGAAGGCATACGGCATGCTTTCATTCATTGGACGGGGTATTGAGTACAAGAGTTGGCAGGTCATGTTACAGTTGTATAGGACTTTGGTTCTGTGGAATACTGTGTACAGTTGTGGTTGCCACATTACCAAAAGGATGTGGATGCTTTGGAGACGGTGCAGAGGAGGTTCACCAGGATGTTGCCTGGTATGGAGGGCGCTAGCTATGAAAATTATTTATTATTTACATTAGAAAGGATTATTTACATTAGAAAGACGGAGGTTGAGGGGAGACCTGATTGAGGTCTACAAGTTCATGAGAGGTATAGACAGGGTGGATAGCAAGAAGCTTTTTCCCAGAGTGGGGGACTCAATTACTAGGGGTCACGATTTCAAGGTGAGAGGGGAAAAGTTTAAGGGAGATATGCGAGAAAAGTTCTTTACGCAGAGGGTGGTGGGTGCCTGGAACGCGTTGCCAGCGGAGGTGGTAGAGGCAGGCACGATAGTGTCATTTAAGATGTATCTAGACAGATACATGAATGGTCAGGGAGCAGAGGGATATAGATCCTTGGAAAATAGGTGACAGGTTTAGATAGAGGATCTGGAATCTGCACAGTCTTGGAGGGCTGAAGGGCCTGTTCCTGTGCTGTAATTTTCTTTGTTCTTTGTGGGCTACGTGTGTGTCAGTTAGGTATTTCAGAAGCCTTCGTGAGCCCAGTGTTTCCCCCATTTGCTCTACATCTATCCTATCAAGCCCTTTAATAACCGTAAATCCCTCTTTGGAAAGTGGGATTAGTGTAGATAGGTTAGCACAGACTCAATCGGCTAAAGGGCCTCTTCTGCACTGCATGGATCTATAAACGTGACTCCATCCCATTGCTTTCAACCTTCCGTTTTTTAGTGTGTAGAGTCTCTGCTGGATCAGCATTTCCTAATAGGCACAATCCATTTTCCGTGAGAAGCCAGTGGAATACTGTAAAATAAAGACCTGCAGATGCTGAAGATTTAATAATTTTAAGGTAATTGGAGGAAGGTATAGGGGAGGTGTCAGAGGTAGGTTCTTCACACAGAGAGCGGTGGGTGTGTGGAATGCGCTGCCAGCAGTGGTAGTGGAGTCAGATACTTTAGAGACTTTTAAGCGACTCTTGGATAGGCACATGGAGGATAGTAAAATGTAGGGTATGCAGGGTAGATTGAACTTAGTAGGATAATAGGTCGGCGCAACATCGTGGGCCGAAGGGCTTGTACTGTGCTGTACTGTTCTATGTTCTATGTTCTATTTGAAACCAAAACAGAAATTACCAGAAAATCTCAGCAGGTCTGGCAACATCAGTGGAGAGAGAAAACAGTTAACGTTTTGAGTCCAGTGACACATCTTCAGAACTGATTTTCTGAAGAAGTGTCACTGGACATAAAATGTTAACTCTTTCTCTCTCCCCAGATACTGTCAGACCTGAATTTCTCCAGCAATTTGTTTTGGTTTCAGTGGGATAATATTCTTCCCTCATAATTCAACTCATAGCACTGTAAATTCAGTTGCAAATTTGCTTTTAGATGCACAGCAGAGGTTTTCTTCCACTCCTGCCTCCCTTGGGACCTTTCTTTCTGGAATGTGTATTAGAAGGAGGCATGGCTGTACCTGAAGTTATCACCCTAGCTTCTACTTATTCTTCCATGGGACTTTAAAAAAAATTGAAATTCCTTAAACCCCTCCATCATCTCTCAACCGACACCTGTCTACCCCTCATCCTACAGCCTACACAGATTTAAAACTTGAGTCATTTTGATTTACCTCATCATAAATGTCAGCCACTGCTTGGAGTATTACTTTCATCTCTGAATCAGAAAGCTTCTGTAAGCCTGGAGGTATCAACTGAAACCCTACCTGCAGCGTGCAGCTCTGGCAGAGTGCTGTAGTGAGCAATGGACTGCTTTTCTAGTGAGAGGTTAACCGAGGTTAGTGGACACGACAGGGTAGGTGCGGAAAGGCTCTTCGCCTTGTGGAAGAGTCAAGGACCAGAATGGCAATCCCTCAGAGTAAGGGGTTGCCCATTTAAGACAGAGGTGAGGAGGAATTTTGGGCTATCTAGGCTGGATCACTAAGCATACTTAATGCTGAGAGATCCTTAATCATTGAGGGATCAAGGGCTGGTAGGGAAAAAGCAAGAAAGTGAAGTTGAGGATTATCAGATGGGTCACGATCTAATTCAGTGGCATTGCAGACCGATTGGGCTGAACAGCCTACTTCTGCTCCTTTTGTCTTTTGATCTTCTTGCCCCAACTGTGCTCTTAGGTGGATGTAGAGGATCCCACAGCTACTATTTCAAAAATGATCTGGGGAGTTCTGTGTCTCTTGCCCAATGTTTATCATAGAATCCCTACAGTGTGGAAACAGGCCCTTCAGCCCAACCAGTCCACACCGAACCTCAAAGCATCCCACCCAGACCCACCCTATCTACACATCTCTGAACACTACAGGCAATTTAGCATGGCCAATCCACCTAACAAGCACATCTTTGGACTGTGGGAGGAAACCTGAGCACCCGGAGGAAACCCACACAGACATGGGGAGAATGTGCAAACTCCACACAGACAGCTGCCCGAGGGTGGAATCGAACCTGGGTCCCTGGTGCTGTGAGGCAGCAGTGCTAACCACTGAGCCACCGTGCTGCCCCTCATGTAGCATCACTGAAGATTCAGATTATCTGGGATCATCCTATTGCTCTTTGTGAACACTTACTTGCACAGATTTTGGCTGTTAGTCAATCCTGTAATGCAGGAAATACAATGCTTCAAATCTGCTTGGGTCGTAAACCGCTTGGATGTTGAGGCCATGTGAGGTGCTACACAAATGCAATTTTTTTTCTTTTCAAACCCTTGTATCCTTGGAATATCCTGTTCCTCGCTCAACAAAGATGATCACGTCAGTCTTTAAAAGCAAGCTACATTTCTTTTTTTCTGCTTCCTCAGACCCAAAAAGGATCAAAGAAGCTCTTAGCTCAGTTTAAAGTTTTTTTTTATTGACTTAACGCTGTTTCAAGAAAGCCATATCTGCCCTGAGGTACTGGAATCCTGTTCAACATTCACTCAAGCAGCTGCAATTAGTAGGGTCGCTATAGCAACTTGGATTTGGCTCTCCTGTCTCATACCTTCAAAGTTATTGCCATTCAGAATGGACCTAGCATGCCGTTCTCCACAAAATCAAAAAAGGTGATCAGAGTGACTGTTGCCAAGGAAACCACTCATTGGTTAAAGGGCACTGGTAGATCTGGTGTCAAAGGGAAGGGGGACAAAGGCGAAGGAGGGGGATGATTAAGATAAATCTTGACTGACCTGGAAACCATTCAACATACAGTTTGATCCTAAATCATGTTTTTGTAAAGACAAGTAAGTCTTATTTCTGACAGCTGATGAATGCCAATCTTTTGAACAATCCACCAATAGTTACAAAGAAGGATAATCTAACTTTATGAGGCATTGGGCGCAATCCCTTGTTACTGTGACATTTGTGTTATTTTTAGGATAAAGGTCAGCATTCCTGCATTCATTAGTTGCATTACTCTCAAACAGGAGTCCAAGAATATTGCAGAGGCACTAACAAGGTCTGGCTGTGTTTTATATATAGTTTATGGGGTTCTCCTTGCAAGGTGCAATTAAAATTTCTCTGCTTGCGCTTGGCAATGCTCCAGAGGTTCAACTCATTGAGTATTGTAGCTGACATACATAAATCGACTCCACTGTAGAATCAAACACTGATATGCCAAGGTATACAGAGCTGGCTGCTTCCAGCTCTCCCTTTAGAAAATTAAGCTGGGTGTTAAATTGAGGGGTTAAAGATGATTACGCGAGTTAATAGGTTACAGGGAGAGAAACCTGTTTCTGGTGAGGAAGAGTCCAGAACAACAATTTTACCAGTAATTATAGATCAGGAAACACTTAGTCATAGTCACAGAGACGTACAGCATGGAATTAGACCCTTTAGTCCAACTCATCTATTCCGACCAGATATCTTAAACTGACCTAATCACACTTGCCAGCGTTTGGCCCATATCCCTCTAAACCGTTTCTATTCATGTACCCATCCAGTTGCCTATTGCATGTTGTAATTGTACCAGCTTCCTCTGGCAGCTCATTCCACACACACACCACCCTCTGTGGAAAATGCTGTCCCTTGGGTCGCTTCTAAATCTTTCCCCTCTCACCTTAAACCTATGTCCTCTAGTTTTGGACTCCCCTACACTGGGAAAAAGACCTTGGCTATTCATGCTATCCATGCCCCTCATGATTTTATAAGCCTCTATAAGGTACCCCTCAACCTCCGATGCTCCAGGGAAAATAGCCACAGCCTCTCCCGATGGCTCAAACCCTCCAACTCCAGCAACGTCCTTGTAAATATCTTCTGAACCGTTTTAAGTTTCACAACATCTTTCCTATAGCTTGGAGACCAGAATTGAATGCAGTATTCCAAAAGTGGCATAACCAATGTCCTTTACAGCCACAACATGACCTCCCAACTCCTACACTCAATGCGCTGACCGGTAAAGGCAAAGAGTAGTGGAAATCTGGAATTCCCTTCCCCGATAAAACTAACGAGTCCGGGGATCAACAGAAAATTTCAGAACTTGCACTGATGTACTTTTCTCAGGCAGCACTGTCAAAAGCTAATGGAGGACAGATTCAGTTGAGTGATGTAAATGGCTTTTGAGGGGCTGAATGGCTTCCTCCAATTCCATTGACTAAAAACGAACAGGCTTCTTCTCCACAATTGAAAGAAAAGCACTGTGGATGCTGAAGATCAAAACAAAAAGAAATAGATGGAGAAATTCAGTAGGTCTAGCAGTATTTTTGGGAAGAAAGCAGAGTCAACATTTCAAGACTGGTGATGCTTTAAAACAGGGGAGAAGGTGGTCTTTATGGGGTTGGGGGATTATGAGGTGGGAAGCTGTCACAAGGAGAACCCCAGATGAAATGAGGTTGATGAGAGTCATGGTCACAATGGCCTGATGTTTGATATGGTTATGTTTGAAGGGCAGATTGGAGCAGGAGAGAGAGCTGGTTCTCATCCTCTGCAATGCTGGATGGCATCAGCACATCCAAGTCAGCAGTTTGATGGCAAATTCAGGGTTGGATCTGAGAACATGGAGTGCAACCAGTTCAGAGAGAAATAGGTTTGAATGTGTGAGGGTGGCAGAGAAATTAGGCAACCAATATGTCAACAGTTCTCGAACAGGTCAAGTGCAGGTAAAAGCCCAGCAGAAGGGGTCCAGGTGGATAGCGTTGGAGGTGGGTGACAGCATTTGTGGGATGGAGAAAGGATTCTTGGCCAAAGAAATGGGCACTGAGTTGGAGGTGACAAAAGTTCAACGTCATGTTGTACCTGAAATTCATTAAGGTGGAGACACAGAGGGATAAAGCTTTGAGCCCTTTGAGTACAGAGTGTTCAACATCGGGTGGAAGGTCAAAGAATAGTAAATATGCAACAGGAAGTGGGGTTAGAGAGGGGATGGAGTCAAAGGAAAGGGGAGGAAGGTTCCAGATGCATGGGTATCTAAGCTGTTTCATCTTGCATTCCTTAATACCTGAAAGGAAGAGGAAATGTTTCTTGTTAGAAAGTCAAACTGGGAGGGGCAGGGCAGCTCTGAGCCAGCGTGAAGTGGTGAGGATGGAGAGAGAGGTTGAGAGTGTGCAAAGGGCAATGCATGGCACTGAGTGTGTGGATCTCGGAAAGTAGTGAAAACAGCTCTCTGAGGAGCACTGTACATCACAAAGACCTGTGATTCTGGGTGGAATCAAAACATGAAAGATGAAACTTCAGTTGGAATCCACATGGAATGAGACTGAACTGCAGGCAGTCGCTGAGGAATGGGATGTGGTTGTGAGAGAGGGTTGTGGCAAAGACTTAGTCAAGTACTAGGACAGAAAATGAAAGCAATGATGGAGAGCAAGAAGAAGGTTTAGAACGGAAATCCTGTCAGGGAAGCAGAACTTTTTTCAAGATGAGCATACCTGGAAAAGATGTGGCAGTGAGGTAAACACAAAAATGAAACCAAGAACTGCAGATTCTGAATCTGAAACCAATCCAAAAATTTTTGGTGAAACTTACCAAGTTTCAAGTCCAGTGACTCTTCATCAGAACTTCTTCCACATTTTGATTGGCTTGAATTCAGCATCACATGGAACTAAACAATTTAGATCAAGGGTTAATTGGTCAAGGGTTATGCTGATGGTAATATTAGACAAGTCAGACTCCAGAGTAAAGACTTCTGTTGCACAGTGGTAGTGTCCCTACCTTGAGCCAGCAGGGCTAGGTTTAAGCCCTACCTACTGCCGTGGTATGTAATAACATCTGAGCAGATTGACTGGGGAAAGACCCAGAATGAAATTGGTTTGATAGTTCATATACATAATTTTTTTTTATATTTAGTTAATATGGTGTCATTCACTGAAACATAACCACACAGGGCTGCAGATATTCTTTAATACGAGAACAGACATTCTTTATGAAAGAAGAAAACACTGTAAACATGCACAGAAGACAGTTAGAAAGATATTAATACAAACATCAAAATAAAGTTTCAGCCTGGCTCTCAACATCATCCCTTACAGATACTCCATCCCTGAGGAAAAAAAAATTGCTTCTGTTAGCTTTTTAAGTCTTTAATTGACTGACACCATCCAGTTTCTTTTCTTTGGACTACTGAGATGACCTTTTACTATTTTCATTCCTTTTCTTAGGGCATGAACTTTTCTCAACTCTCGTGGTCTAAACTTTCTCAGTTTCAACAACTTCCGGATTTCTATCTGGACTCTCTTACCTAGGGATCTTAATAAAATACTTCAGGTGCTGTGACTATTTTCTTGAACTGACTGATTCCCCTGCCAGGAGGAACTGTTCTGAACTGAACTTGGGATGATTTGAACTAAAACTTTGAACCTTCTATTCTGAAGTCAAAACTAAACCAGTTATCCTAATATGTGTACTTCACTTGTCATAATCTCAACAGTATACAGATTTTATCCATTAACAAGATGGGTTCGCTGAGACATCCTGCTGAAGTCACATGATTTCTTGGAACTGATATAATTGGGTCAATGACCTATATACACTTCTATGAAAAAAAATCACAGCTCTCATTCTTCTGCTTCTATTTTTCTTAAAAAAAAGATCCAAATTCTTAAAATGTTAATACATGTGTTTATACCTTTCATCACACAAAGTAATCCTATATATGGACCTAATTTAGATAGTCCCAGCAACCCCAGGCTAGCAAAAAGATAGAAACAAAATCATGCCTTTCTTTGCTACTAATGATTATTGTTAGAGACTATGGTCAGATTCTTAATGGCACACCATGGGTCCTGCTGCTGTGGGAAAGCACGGTACCCAAGTTTGTGAGCTGATCAGTGGATCATTGGAATAGATCATGAGAAGAAATTTCTCCCCACCTCTGTCCTAAATGGCCTTCCCTGTATCATAGTGTCATACAGTTATATAGCTAGGCCACGATAACAGTGTGGACCTGGAGGAACACAGCAGGCCAGGCAGCATCAGAGGAGCAGGAAAGTTGACATCTTGGGTCATGTTGCCTGGCCTGTTCCTCCAGTTCCACGCTGTTATCTCTGACTCCAGCTTTGGCCGTTCTTGCAATCTCCTAGCTAGACCATGATTCCTGGTTCTGGACTCCCTGGTCATCAGAAATATCCTTCCTGTGTTTCCTGCAGACAGGGATACAGGACTTGGCACTGATTAACAAAGCTGTCACTGAGTGAGAATTCTGGAGTTCTCCTCCTAAGGGCATTGTGGGTCTACCTATAGCACATGAACTGCAGCTGTTCAATCAGGCAGCTCACCACCACCTTCTCAAGGACAACATGACATGGGGAAACAAATGCTTGCCCAACCATGTATGAATTTTAAAAAACAATTGTTATGATGGTGAGCTGCCAGGAAGCACTGTGATCTGTATTGAGTCTGACGTGTCAATTGTAAGGAACATCTGTTGTCCAATCATGCAACATGTCTGAGTTGCTAACATAATGTCTGGGACAGAATGATCACTTGCAGCAGTCCCAATAAATCACTCTCCCATTCAAAGTGAATGATTCATCTGAACAGTTAATGACATGAATACCCTGAAACACCTCTAATCACTGCTTGTTATCAGTAAGGCATATGGTGGAGGTCATACTCACTAATGACAAATTTTATTGTAACAGGGATATCTCTCGTATATCATCTCCTATTTTATTCACTGTTTTCACTGCGTCATTTGTATCCCTGATTTTCATCATTCCATCTTAGTTAGCCGTACCTGAGCCTTGTGCTCTGAAATTCCCCTTCTGAATTTGTCCTCCTCTGGATACCTCTCTCTACCTTAAGATGATCCTAAAGATATACCCCTTTGTTTAAAACTTTTGTCTGCCCTGATATACACTTTGGTGGTTTTGGTGTGAAATTTTGTCCTAACATGCTCCAATGTGAAGTGACTTGGGACATTTTATTATGTCAAAGGGGCTGTGTAAATGCTGTTGTAATCTATTATTTTCTTTCTTTCTCTCTCCTTCACAGTCCCCCTTCCTCCCCCTCGCTCTCCACCACATTAATTTCTCTCTCGTATTTCAGCAAGCTCACCGAATCCTCAGGAAGAGGGAAGACTGGTTAATAATGGTACCACTTCATTTCTGAAGATAATTGTAGTTCTCACAACTGCCACTTCTCCATTTGGATCATCTAATGGGGTGATGACGTAGTGGGGAGGGTGAAGGGGTGGATGGTGGGTGTGAATTTGGACCTGGGATCTTGTAGATTGTCTCATACTGAGAAGTAGCAGCATTTCTCCGCATCAAACTGTGACGTAGATCTCTCGGAATTGTGATTTTTTAAAATATTGCTCAAACTTGAATGACCTTGTTTCTCCATCAACTCTGTCGGCTCAAAGTGCTGGTGGGTGTCTGGTTCAGATTCTATTGGGTCATATGAGTATAGCACAAAGCAAGTTACCACAGTTCTGGAGGAGGGTCACTGCACCCAAAACATTAACTCAACTTCAGACCTGCTGAGTTTTTCCAGCAATTTCCATTTTTGTTTCTAATTTCCAGCATTTTTTTTTTGGTTTTGTTTTACCATATTACCCCCTCATTGACCTCATCATAAGACATAAGAATTAGGAACTTGAGTAGGCCGTTCAGCCACTCAGGCCTGCTCTGTTATCCTATTGAATAACAGCTGATCCAACATTCCACACATCCAATTTCCCCATAACCTTTGATTCCCCGATTGATCAAGATGTATCTATCTCAGCTCTCTATGGCAAGGAGTCCCAAAGACACTCAACCTTTGGAGAAGGAATTCCTTTTCATCTCAGTCTGACATTGATACTCAGTGTGTACATCATTCCTTGTACCTCTCCATTGCTTCCATATCCATTTTATTGCATTGCGACCATACTGCATCAAACACTCTGTGATCTTAAGGTGCTGTTCAAGTCTAACAAAACTTGCCTACTTTTCAATCCCATCCCTGTAGAAATGAGCCCAGTGCTTAGTTTGCATTTTTCTAACTTGCTACTTTTAATATTTCTGTATCTGTGTTTCTGTACCTTTTGATCCTTTGTTCATTCACTCCTTTTGGCAGTCATTTGTTAGAGGTAAGTCTGAGTTGCTGTTGCAACATACACTTGTATCATGGAGCTATGGATAGTGTTTTTTGCATTCACAGGATGAAGGCATTGCTGGCTAGGTCAGCATTTGTTGCCCATCCCTAATTACCCAGAGGGCAGTTAAGTGTCAACCACATTGCTGTGGGTTTGGAATCACACGTAGGTCAGACCAGGTAAATATGGCAGTTTCCTTCCCTAAAGGACATTAGTGAACCATATGGGTTTTTCTGACAATTGACAATGGTTTTGTAGTCGTCATTAGACTTCTAATTCCAGATTTTTATTGAATTCAAATTCTCCCATCTGCCGTGGTGAGATTCAAATCCCACATCCCAAGAACTTTACCTGGCTCGCTGGATTAGCAGTCCAGCGATAAAAAAAACGTTTAGGCCATCACCTCCCCAGTAACGTTCCACAACGTGGAGGTCAAGATCTCAATGGGGAGGCAGCAATGTAGTGATAATGTCACCAGACTAGTAATCCAGAATACTAGACGAAATTCAAGAGACTTTGATTCAAATCCCACCACAGTGAGAGGTGGACATGATCAAATTTGTATTCACTAAAAATCATCTGGAATGCAGAGATAACCTAGTGGTGACCATGCTGATTGTAAGATTATCTACCGGTACAAGAGGTCTACAGCAGATGCCATCTTCCTGGCCTACACTCATCCCTGGAACATCTGCAAAATAAGCATACCTGTATCAGGCTCCTATTTATTGATTACAGCCTTCAACACCATAATTCCAAACAAACTCATTTCCAAACTCCAGGACAACAAGGTGCAGGGCTGGATGAACACAGCAGGCCAAGCAGCATCATTTTTGTCTCGGATTCTCCAGCATCTGCAGTTCCTACTATCTCTGATCCAAACTCCAGGACTTAGGTCTCTGCTCCCTGCTCTGTAAGTGGATTCTTGACTTCCTGACCAACAGACGGCAGTCAGTAAGGATCGGTGACAACGCCTCCTCCACAATAATCCTCAACAGCAGAGCCTTGCAAGGCTGTGTACACAGCCCCCTACTATCCTCCTTATACACTCACAACTGTGTGGCCAAATTCCACCCCAACGCCATTTACAAGTTTACTGGCAACACCACGGTTGTAGGTCAGATCTCTAACAACAATGAAACAGAAAACAAGAAAGAGGGCACAATGGCATGGTGTGCAGATGATAATCTCCCCAACAATGTAAACAAAACAAAGGAATCAAGTTGAGGGCATGCCCTTGTCTGTATCAAATGGTGCTGAAGTGGAGATGGTCAACACTGTTCAGTTCCTGGGATGACAATCACCAACAATCTGTCCTGGTCCGCCGATCTTGACACAATAATCAAGAAAGCACAGCAACACCTCTACTTCCTCAGGAGGCTAAGGAAATTCTGTATGTCCACAGTGACTCTTTCCAATTTTTAATAGATACACCACAAAAAGCTCTATCTGGCTGCATCAGTGTGGTCTGGCAATGCCTCTTCCCAAGACTGAGAAACTACAGAGAGTTGTGAACACAACCAAGGCCATCATGCAAGCCAACCTCTCATTCATTGGCTCCTTCTAGACTTCCTACTGCTTCAAAAGCTCCTCCACTCCAGTTGTACTCTCCTCCGCCCTCTTCCATCGGGCAGAAGATATAAAAGTTTGTTCTTGAATCTGTTTGGATGCGTATATAGCTTCTTCCCCACTGTTGTCAGACTTTTTTTTATGGACATCTTTAATGTTGAGCATGTGCTCTCTGCACCTTCTCAGCAGCTGTAACACTAGCCTGTGCTCTGTTCTGTTACTGTGATGCACTTGTACTGTATAATCTGCCTATAAAGCATGCAAGACAACACGTTTTGCTGTACCTCAGGAACATGTGACAGTAATAAATCAAATGAAATCAAATAACCCACCTGGTTCACTAATGCCGTTTAGGGAAGGAAAGCTGCTGTCTCTAACTAGCCTGACCTACGCATGAACCTGAACTGTTAGCAACGCAGCTGCCTCAAACTGCCCTCTGGGCAATAGTGGATTCACAATAAATGATGTGATGCCCACTGTACAGAACTGAACTGCTTTAGTGACCAAAACAAAAACAAAGTTGCTGGAAAAGCTCAGCGGGTCTGGCAGCATCTGTGAAGGAGAAAACAGAGTTAATGTTTTGGGTCCGGTGACCCTTCCTCAGATGCTGCCAGACCTGCTGAGCTTTTCCAGCAGCTTTGTTTTTGTTCCTGATTTACAGCATCTGCAGTTCTTTTGGTTTTTGCTTTAGTGACTGTGTGCATATATAAAGTTTTTTTTGAAATAAAATTGTGAACAAATTAGTATAAAAGGTGAAATTTCGGGTTCATAAGCTCTGAGGCAGTAATAGTCTCTGCAAAGTTTTGACCAAGCTATAACAGTTTTCCTCATACTTTTCCAGTGCTCCCTCAGTGGTCCCAACAGTGTTCAAGCCTCAAAACAGTGTCATGGAATGAAAAACTTTGGGGAGTGTTTTGGCAGAGGCTCCAATTTCTGCCAATCAGATAGTTGACCAGGAATCTCTCCCATTTTCATTATTCATCGTAGACGTGTTGCATAGATTTACAGATAATCAACCTCCTTGACCTAATTATAGAAGCATACTTCTCTGACATCAAGATCTGAGGTGACATTCAAACTTGGGGCAGAGACAGTACACACTGTGACCCATGACATCCCCTAATCCCATGTAAAATCTTATTGTCCAATGAGTACATAGCCTCCTTATTCTACCTAATGCATCACCTCACATCTCTATAGAAATTAATTTGTCATTTACTTGCCCATACTACAAGTTTATTAAGATCTCCTTACTATTTGCCCTCCTCCAGTATTAACTATACATCTTAGCTTACCTACTGTCATGGCAGTTCATCATCAATTCTGAAAGAACACAAACTATGATTGGTTTAAATCATTAAATTTTTATGCTGTTGCCCTAAGGAAGTTTGGGTCTTTATAGTTTGAAGTTCAGACATTAATGGAACACAACTTGGCCATGCCAAATTGCTCATTGTGTTCAGTGATGTGTAGATTGGGTGGGTTATATGGGGATGGGTCTGGATGGGATGCTCGGAGGGTTGATGTGGACTTGTTGGGCCGAAGGGTCTGTTTTCACACTGTAGCGATTCTATGGAACAACTAAGGGGAGTCAAACTCTGCATGTGTGCCATGTCAGCTCTGTGGGTTTTTGATGCCAGTGTCACAGGCTACATGCTTCTTTCACCAGCAATGATTTCTCACACATTGATCAGCAAGAAATATTTTCCTCTCTTCTTTGCTCAAAGAGCGATCTTTTTAAAGAAACAGCTCTCTGTGGGAGCATCAGAGCTAGGCACAAAAAAAATCCACCTGCAGTTGTGTGGTAGAAGGTGGGTTTTGTGAAGACTTGTCAGGCATTTGCAAATCCCTTGCGTCACAAGTGGAATACGAAAAGCACAGAATGCAAACCCGTTACAATAGCTCGAACAAAGTCCAGGCCTTGGATTGTCCTTCAAACGAGAAAGGACAATTCATCATGTGAGGTCTCCGCATTCTCCACTTGCCAACTCTACTGACAGCAAGTAAAGACAAAGCAACTTGCCTGAAAACTCTCCCAGATGATGTGCAACCCCAGTGAGCGAGATACAGCTTGGAGTAGAACAAAGAGAATTTGAGACAAAAAGCAAGAAAAGAATGTACTGAAGAATGATGAAGGAAGTCAGTGAATCCAAGCTCAAAGCAGTTTGAAATTCATTCCCCTCCTGAACTAAACTGAGATGTATAGTTAACCCACACATACTTATCGATGCCCCATTATTTTTCAGAAGCGTTGTTAAAATGTGACCCCATCTGCTCTCTCTGGTGGAGGTAAGAGATTCTGAGTCATTGTGGAAAGCAGGGAGTTCAATTATAATTGAAACTGGAATTGGATGTAGTCTTTAAAAAGGGGGAAATAATTGCAAGGCTCTGAGGACCAAACAGGGGAGTGGGACGAATTGGATGACTCTTTTCAGAAGAGGTAGAACAGGCAAGGTGGACTGAATGGTTGCCTGCTGTGATATATCATTATATGATTGTATTTTTAAAAAAGATACAAAGCTCATTCCTTATTTTTCTCCAATTCGCAACACCCCACTGGAAGCGATAAATGTAACCACAAAATCCAAACATCCCTAGCAATGTTTTTCTTCCTGTTTTGATGATGTTACTCCTCTCTGGTTCTTTCTATACTTTATGTAGGTGACTCGCCCTGCTGAGTCCTCACTGCTTTGAGGTTATGGTTCATCCCACCACCCTTAACTTAGTCATCCTTTCTTGAAACCACAAACTATCAAACCCTTTTCACACACTGTAGGCTCCTTCGGCTACAAACCACAAGCTTGCTTGAAATTTGTGGCTCTCTGTCACTATCTCTGGAATGATAAAATTGCCTCTTGCACTTTTTAGTATCCTTAATGATGTTTATCATTGAAGCTTACATTATATTAGCTTAAAAACAAGCACTTAGCCTGAACATATTAAAGGAACAGAATTCCTTGTAAGTTCTACTCAGGCAAATGAGTATAAAGTATCTGAATCAGATAGAGCTTTCATGAAGTGACCCAAAGAATTAGAGAAGCAACATGCTCAAATTAAACAGGAACTAACAATAATTGGGTATCAGCATGGTTTAATTGGCAATGATCCTGTTGGTATTGGACATGTCCTTTCTTTAGAGCTTCCTCTCAGGTTGCTGGTATCCCTGGCTGGGCGAGCTTATTTCTTCCCCTTTTTAATCAACCCATTTGTAACACACCTCCAGGGCAGGTAGGACTTGAACCCAGATATTCTGGAACATCAGTAGGAATACTACCTCTGTGCCACAAAGCCTTGGTCAGTGTCACTTGCCCATCCCTAACTGCTCTGGAGAAGATGTTGGTGAGCTGCCTTCTTGAGCTGCAGCAGTCCTTGGAGTGTAGGGGTGCTCACAGTGCTGTTCAAAGGAGAGTTCCAGGATTTCGCCTCAGCGACAGTGAAGAAATGGCAGTGTAGTTCAAATTCAGGATGCTGTGTGTCTTGGAGGGGAACATGCAGGTGATGGTATGCCATTCATCTGCTACCCTTCGCCTTCGAAATGGTAGTGGTTCTGGGTTTGCAAGTTGCTTGTCTAAGGAGCTTCGGTGAATTTCTGCAGTACATCTTGTAAATGGTAAACAAAGCTGCTACTGAGCATCAGTGGTTAAGTGAATAAATATTGAGAGCAGTGGATGAGGTTGCATTCAGGCAAGCTGCTTTATGCGGTCATACAGTTATGCAGCATGGAAACAGACCCTTCGATCCAACTCACCCATGCCAACCAGATATCCTAAATTAATCTAGTCCCATTTGCCAGCATTGGTCCATATCCCTCTAAACCTTTCCTATTCGTGTACCCATCCAGATGCCTTTTAAATGTTGTAATTGTACCAACCCCCCATCACTTCCTCTGGCAGCTCATTCCATACATGCATCACCCTCTGCATTAAAAAATTGTCCCACAGTGTCCTTTTATATCTTTCCCCTCTCACCTTAAACCTACACCCTCTAGTTTTGGATTCCTTTACCCTGGGAAAAAGACCTTGGTTATTTACCCTATCCATGCCCCTCATGATTTTGCAAACCTCTATAAGGTTACCTGTCAAACTCCACTGCTCCAGGGAAAATAGCCCACAAATAGCAATGTGATCATGACCAGATCATCCTTGGGCAACTGTCTGTGTGGAGTTTGCATGTTCTCCCCATGTGTATGTGAATTTCCTCCGGGTGCTCCAGTTTCCTCCCACAGTCCAAAGACGTGCAGGTTAGGTGGGTTGGCCATGCTAAATTGCCCATAGTGTTCAGAGATATGCAGGCTAGGTGGGTTAGCCAAGGGAAATGCAGGGTTACAGGGATGAGGTAGAGGTCTGGGTCGGTGTGGACTCAATGGGCCGAATAGTCTGCTTCCACACTGTTGGGATTCTATGATGATTCTATGACGATCCCTTTTATGTTGAAATGAGGTACATCTAACTAAGTGGACAGAGGGAGAAGGGGCCCTCAGATTATCCTCTTAAAAGAAAGCCAGAACCTCTGACAGCGTAGTACTCCCTCTGTATAATGTCAGCAATATTTATGCGCTAAAGTGTCTGGAGTGGGCTGCAAACCCACTGTTGGCTGACTCAATGACAGGAGTGCCACCCACTTTGCCAGTTATTCAATCGGTAAATGCAGCTGCCAGTCGTACAAAGAGAAAGTTAATCAATGACTGGAGAATCAGTATTTGCAGGTGTTGTTCAGGACATCGAATGGCCGTGACACCAAGGAGAATCTTCCAAGCCTTCTTTGAAGCAGCTCCAAGGGATTTAATACATAAACCGCAGGGGGCCAGCTGGGGTTGGGCATTGGCTCTGTGTCTCATCCAAATGATGATCAACAGCTAAGCAATTTTCTTCTCTTTTATCCTTTTTGCCTTTTATGAGTACAAAATCAACTGCCAGATACATCCTTAAACCCTCACAGTACAGGCTTGACCCAAGCTTAATCCGGAGAGAAATTGAAGCTGCAATGCCATCTGTTGGTCACAGAAGGGTATGACAAATGATTTCCTTTGTAGCAAGATATATCTGCCTCATTTTTCCAGCATCAACCCAATCTACTGTGAGCATTAAACAAAGACTCAATGGCCTCGTTTTATGCCGTCATTGATTCACCTTGATTCACAATCAGGTCTTTACACACTGACACCTTAATACCTCGGATGGAATGATGGCTCAGTTCTTATCACTGCTGCCTCACAGCACCAGGGATTCCATCCTCAGGTCACTGTCTGTGTGAGTTTGCACATTCTCCCCGTGTCTGCGTGGGTTTCCTCTGGGTGCTCCAGTTTCCTCTCTCAGTCCAAAGATGTGCAGGTTAGGTAGATTGGCCATGATAAATTGCCTATAGTGTTCAGTGATGTGCAGGCTGTGTGGACTAATAGGGTAGGGGGATGTGGGTCTGGGTGGGATGCTGTTTGGAGGGTCGGTGTGGGCTTGATGGTCTAATGGCCGACTTACACTACAGGGGTTCTATGATTCTATGACCTCAAGGCATGGAAGGGGGATAACATGACCTTAAGGCAGGTCCTTACTGTTGTTGTCTCAGGGTTCAGCCTGAGACGTCTTCCTTGTGGTTTGCCATTGGCTGCCACCACTGGGACAGGGCACAGAGGCCAGTCTCAAGTCTAGATCAGCTGGAACAAGCATTGTGGCTGTGTCTGATCCACATGCTTGCTATCTAGGCGATTGAGCAAAGCATCCTTTTACAGAAGCAGCATTACCAGGTAATAAATGGGTCTCTGAGAGGTAAGGAGGGCAGAGTCTGAAGCCTCCACGCTACTGGTAGACTTGAAAACCTGGGTGTAAATGATATCTTGTTGAACTGCATGTTGTATAAGGTAACAGTTTTGAAGGGGTTAACATTCATGTTGCATTGGCTCCACCCATTCTACTAATGACACACATAGTCAGTAGATGGAGACAAGGGATCCTATTCTGTCTTTTTCAGGGAGCAGATGAATATATACTAGGTCCTCAATGTCCTAGAAATTCTGCCTGACCAAATGTAATGCCACTTACCACAATAATGCAGTAAACCTTCTTGTTATCTGAGGACGATGCTTCTTCTTTAGACACTCCACAGCGGTATAGTCTCTACTGCTAGATCCAAGACAAAGGAGGATTGGTGGCAGTGAACTACCTCAAACAATTCTTACCCAGCGCCACTTACTGGTAGCGATGGTAAGGAACATAAATGTGGAAATGCCACCTCATTTATATGATAGCATTGTGTAACAGAGCCTGTTGCAGTGAGGCTGCCTCCCTGCACAACAGTGGACTGGGGCTGAAGGTGGATAGCGTGAGCAGCATAGTGGGGCTGATTCTAGCCTTCTGCTCTTAGAGACAGTCTGCTTCCCTTAAAGGGGAGCTGCACAGAGTTATAGGAGTTCGCTGCAGCAATCTTAACGTGGAAAGTGGAACATCGGGGTGGAAGGGAGGATAATGTGACAAATATGGCACTGAAGGCCTTGGCGATGGAGGTGAATGGAAGAAAAGGCAACGTAATCATGTGGGCGGAGTTAGGTAGTCCCTGAAGGACCATCACATAGCCAGTGGGGTGAATTTCTGGCATCAAAGCCGCAAGAAGACTAATGACCTCATGTGCGCAGTCAAGATCAATGAATGCAACCTTACAGGGCATCTACTGAACAAGTCCATCTGCCTGTCATGGTACCTGATATACCATCACCCCATCACTCACACAGCAGTGCTCCCTGGCACTTCATCTTCAGGCACTTGCCAATCTCACACCGCCCCTCGCTGACTGAATCCCTCCAGCTTTTCAGCCTTAGAAGGCAAACCACTCAAACACTACGCAACACAGACACTGACATTCCCCGTGCTCTCTTGCAGGTCAAGGTCACACATAGCGGAAGGGAGGAGAGCCAAACAAAACAGAGACAAGGAGCATCTCATCTCCTGAGCCCAAAGGAGGAGGTGGCTTGCTGCATCATGGGTTTGGCTGTGAGTCCCTTGCAGGTGGCACCACCGAGAATATTGTGAATGTCACTATGATCCGATGTTTCATTCCTTTTTCAATTCCCAGCTGACCATCACTTCGCTACCTGGCGTGATAAGGAAGATGCTGACAAGATGATCACTGGCCTCTTGTTTTCCACCCATACCTCATTTCCCTTACCTCAAAACTCTCCTGATTGAATCTCTCCGGCAGAAAGTATTCAGGTGCAGCAGGTAATAAAGAGGGAAAATTGAATTTTGGCATTTATTGCTGAAGAAATGGAGTATAAAAGTAGGGAAATGTTGCTGCAGCTGTTCAAGGCATTAGCGAGAATGCATCTGGAATACTGGTTACAATTCCCATCCCCTTATTTGATGAAGAATATGTACTTGCATTGAACGTAGTTCAAAGGAAGTTGACTTCATTCCACAGATAAAAAGCTTGTTTCTGAGGAGAGATTGAGCAGTTTAGGCCCATACTCATTCGAGCTTAGAAAAGTGAAAGGAGATCCAGTTGAGGTATAAAATATTGCTAAAAGGGATTGAGAAAGTAGATGTAGAAAAAATGTTTCCTCAAGTGGGGCAATTTAGAACAAAATCATAGACTAAAGGGTGGTAGATTTAAAACAGAGATGAGGAATTAATTCTGTCCAAGTGTCAGGAATGTGGGAATTCACTCCCCCAGATTATGATGGATGCTGGGATACCGAATACATTTCAGGAGGAGACAGTTAGACAGATTTTTAATTAGTATTGGGTTCAAGGGTTAAGGGGAGTGGGCAGGAAAGTGGAGTTGAGGCCAAGGTAAGATTAAGCAGAATCTTATTAAATGGTGGAGCAGTTTCGAGAGGCTGAATAGTCTACTCCTGGCCCAAGCTCTTATGTTTTATGTTCTTCTGCTTTCAGATCCAAGAACTGTTGTCTGTCCAGGGACAGCAACCAGGACAGAGGGAGAGGATAAATAATGTGCCAACTCTCTGGAGGACAAGGTCATTGTCCAATCCCAATACGGAAGAATGGGATGAACACCTCAGAAAAACAGGGGAACACAGGTGGGTACGTACACTAAGGTGTTGGGAACATTCACTGGTCAAGTGGACAGATCACAATCAAGGAATCCAGCCCCAACGTGGCAGAGGGCACTACGTGAAGCTTTCTCTCTCTGCAGCCTCTTCTCCACCTCCCTATAGCATTGCACATTTGGAGGCATCGTAACTACTGCCCCTAAACCTTACGCAGCCTTTCTGTGAACAGGTAAACTGACCCTCTGCCCTCCTCATGGGAATGGAATAACATGCCTTGCCAAAACTACAAACTTCATGAGCAAACCACTCCACAGTACTTCCAGACTGCGAGTAATATCAAAAACAGATAAAAATGAAATGAAATCTTCTTACTGGCACATCGCTGTCTAGTTGTTTAAGTAACATTAATATTGGGATCTTATGGAACTCCTGATGCTTGTTGACTGACTTGCAAAGTTAAACAACAATCCTGGTAGGTCAGAGTTTGGGTAATGAGCAAGGTGCCCATCAGTAAGGTGTGTGACGTCAGGAAATCACTAGCACAGCTACTTCGGACACACAGGGAATGCCCATGTGTGGGCACCTTACTTAAGATGGCACATGATGCAGACAATGCCAGAACATGCAACCCCTGAGGGGGATTGTCTTCCAGTGCAGTTACTGGGATAAAATTCTACATTTTCCAAGGAGCTTGTTTTCTGGCATTTGTTATACAGCATGTTTAGTGCTGGTATCTTGTAAAAGATCGCAGGGAGGCTGCAGTAGAACTGGGTCATGTTTCTGTTTCCCTCCTGATTTATGTCCTTGTTTGTAATGGTTCTGTTCTTCATCTCCCTCCTTTTTATTTTAAAGTGCCTGGTACTGATCCCAATTTGTTTCCCTTCTGCTGTACCTCATCTGCAAACACATCATTGTCTCTCTCTCCCACTCATTTGATCCTGTCCCTGTCACCACTTTTACCCAAGATAGTCATCACAGTGAGGAATTTGCAGTCACAATGAGTGGTAAGGTGAATGGTATCGCTACATTTAACAGAAAGTCGATAAGCGCATGTTGGAGAAATTTATAGAAGATTTAGAAGAGAGGTGACGATGTGGGAGGATGTCTACATGCAGTGTAAACTCTGCTTGACAGCTGGTTTCCATGCTGCAAAATCGGATGGAACTTCTAACCCTTTCTCTCCCATTCTGCTCCTCTCTTTCTCTCCCTTGCTTTCTGTCTTTCTGTTGTTCTATTGGTTGGATTCAATTCTGAAAGAAGAAGCAGTGAGGCAAAATGAGCAGCCAGTCCAGCGAGAGAAGTAACGGGATGTGGGAGTATAATAGGTATGAACAGGGAATGATAAAGGCAGATGTGTGAGCCCGTATTTTATATCTGTATATATTTATGTAAACATTTGACAAAGAGAAAACACCTTTTATAACCTTAGGAGGACCCAAACCACTTTATAGCTCTTGAAGTACTTTTAAATTGTACTGACTGTCATAATGTTAACCGCAAGATCAGTCCAACCAGTCCACACTGACCATAATCTCAAACTAAACTAGTCCCATCTGCCTGCGCTTGGCCCATATCCCTCCAAACCTTTCCTGTTCATGTATTTATCTAAATGTCTTTTAAACATTGTAACTGTACCCGCATCCATCACTTTCTTTGGAAGCTCATTCCACAAACTAACTACTCTGTGCATAAAAATGTTGCCTCTCATATCTTTTCTAAATCTTTCTCTTCTCACCTTAAACATATGCCCCTTAGTCTTGAAAGCTCACACTCTAGGGCAAAGACAACTACCATTAACTCTATTCTTACCCCTCATTATTTTATAAACTTCTATAAAATCGCCTCTCAACCTCCTACACTCCAGTGAACAAAGTCCTACCTAGTGGGGTGGCACAGTGGTTAGCACTTCTTTCTCATAGTGCCAGAGACCTGGGTTCAATTCCACCCTCAGGTGACTGTCTGTGTGGAGTCTGTATGTTCTCCCTGTGTCTGTGTGGGTTTCCTCCGGGTGCTCCAGTTTCCTCCCACAGTTCAAGGATGTGCAGGTTAGGTGGATTGGCCATGCTAAATTGCCTGTATTGTTCAGGGATGTGTAGCTTAGGTGGGTTATGGGGGAATGGGTCTGGGTGGGCTGCTGTGAGGGTTGGTATGGACTTGTTGGGCCAAAGGGCCTGTTTCCACACTGTAGGAATTCTATGATCTATGTGGCCTTTCATTATGACTTAAGCCTTCCATACCCAGCAACATCTGATAAATCTCTTCTGAACCCTCTCCAGCTTAAATGATATCCTAACTAGAACTGGACACAGTATTCCAGAAGAGGCCTCACCAGTGTCCTATACAACCTCAACATGACATCCCAACTCCTATACTCAAAGGACTGGGCAATGAAGGCAAGTGTGCCAAACACCTTTTTAACCAACCACAAACTTTAAAGAATTATGTACCTGAACCCCTAGATCCCTCTGTTCTACAACACTACCCAAGGACCTACCATTAATTGTATAAGCCCAACCCTGTTTGTTGCCAATTCACCTTATCTATGCCCCTCATGATTCTGTAAACCTCTATAAGGTTACCCCACAAACTCCTACACTCCAGTGGAAAAAGTCCCAGCTTATCCAGCCTCTCCCCCTAACTCAAACCTTCCATATTAAAGAATATCAAAAATAAAGTGTGCAGGTTGCTGACATATTTATGTTGGACCAGAACACTGAGACTTACTTGCTCGCTCCTCTTTAATCTTTTATCGCTACCTGAGAGAGTGAATGGGGGCTTTGGGTTTAACCTGTCACAAGTCGGGAGTGGGAGGAAATTAAATCCCTATTGGGAGTGGCTGCCTATTTATTAAAGTTCCTGGGAAAAAGATGACCACTGGTGACAACAAGGAGTTGTAAAGAAAGCATATTTTACTGGGCTCCCTCCAAGCTCGATTGCTGTTCCTGGCAGGCAGTCCCCTTAACACACAACCTCAGGGTCAAATAACAGATCCAGCTCCAGTGATGTCAAATAAAAACCAAAAGAACTGCGGATGCTGTAAATCAGGAACCAAAAACAAAGTTGCTAGAAAAGCTCAGCAGGTCTGGCAGCATCTGAGAAGGAGAAAACAGAGTTAACGTCTCGGGTCCGGTGACCCTTCCTCAGAACTTCCTCAGTCCTGAGGAAGGTTCACCGGACCCGAAGCAACTTTGTTTTTGTTCCAGTGACGTCAATTGGTTTGGCTTGTGAAAAACATATCCGTATATTTTAGCCGAGTGTAAGCTCTCCCATTTTTGAGTCAGAATTGTGGGTTCTATGTTCCAGCCTACAGCACAGGGGCTCAGTGGTTAGGACTGCTGCCTCACAGTGCCAGGGACCTGGGTTCAATTCCACCCTTAGGTGACTGTGTGGCGTTTGCACATTCTCCCCGTGTCTGCGTGGGTTTCCTCCAGGTGCTCCGGTTTCCTCCCACAGTCCAAAGACATGTGGGTTAGGTGGATTGGCCATGCTAAATTGCCTGTAGTGTTCAGGGAGGTGTAGATTAGGGGGATGGGATTGAGTGGGATGCTCTGAGAGTCGGTGTAGACTTGTTGGGCTGAAGGGCCTGTTTCCACTCTGTAGGGATTCTATGACTGGAGCCATTATATAGGCTGACATCGGCAGGGCAGTGCTGAGGGAATGCTGAATGGTCTCAGGTAAAATGTGTGCCTGCCTCCCCTCTCAGATGATGTAAAAGATCTCTCAGCACTATTTTTGGCAAGAGCAGAAGATTTCTCTCTAGTGTGGTGGTCGTCAGTTTTCCCTCGCTCAAATTCATTGCAGAATAGACAAACTGATTATTATCACATCACTGTTTGTGAGATCTTGCTGTGTGCAATTTGGCTCCTGCATTTCTGAACTTACAAAAGTGACAAGACGTGAAAATGTACTTAATGAACTGTGAAGTCCTTGAGATATACTGAGGTTATGAAGGGGGCTATCTAAATGCATGTTATAACTTTCTTCCTGCGTGTCTTGCTTACAACAACATGACTTCCATCTAGTATCTCACTGAGGAAACATTAACTGACCTCTGTTGCCCTTTACTACAATGGCCTTTTTGCAGTCATTTTTTTTACCTGTTCCACTATATCTCATCCTTCACTGAGCACCTCCCTACATTTCTGACACCCTTCTCTCCTTCACAAATCTGAGTTTTTTTTTAGAGATAGTAGGAACTGCAGATGCTGGAGAATCCGAGACAACAAAGTGCAGGGCTGGATGAACACAGCAGGCCAAGCAGCATCATAGGAGCAGAGAGGCTGACGTTTCGGGCCTAGACCCTTCA
>NC_063356.1:6304218-6361278 GCF_021869965.1 Rhincodon typus | reverse complement strand
CTGTGATAGAATACTCCCCACTTTCCTGGATGGGTGCAGCTCCAAAAACACTCAAGAAGCTTGACACCATCCAGGACAAAGCAGCCCGCTTGATTGCTACCACATCCATAAACATCCACTCCCTCCACCATCGACGCTCAGTAGCAGCAGTGCATACCATCTGCAAGGTGCATTGCAGAAATTCACCAGCATTTTCCAAATCCATGGCCCTTTCCATCTAGAAGGACAACAGCAACTGATACTTGAAAGTTCCCCTTCAAGCCACTCACCATTCTGACTTAGAAATATATCACCGTTCCTTCAGTGTCGCTGGGTCGAAATCCTGGAATTCCCTCCCCAAGGGCATTGTGGGTCTACCTACAGCACATGGACTACAGTGATCAAGAAGGCAGCTCAACACTACCTTCTCAAGGGCAACTAGGGACGGGCAATAAATTCTGGCCTAGTCAGTGATGCCCTCATCCCACAAGTGAATTAAAAACGTTAAATGTCTTTACAGCACTGCTTGTGGGCCAGGAGAATCAGATGTGTTTCTGGCCCCTATCCCTCCCCAGGGTCCCCCACTTATCAGAGACATTCCCAAAATCCCACAAAGCTCTTAGAATCAGAATGACCTGGTCCTGCAGTTTCCTCCAGATACTACCAACCTGATTGGTAGCCAAATGTAGAGCCTGTCAATGGAGAAGCACCAATGTTATGGGGTTAGACTTCCACAGCTTGTGGGGAAATCCAATTCCATGGTACTGCACCTCCCAACTTCCAATATTAAAACTTCCCCCAACATTATTGAACTAAGGAATTAATACAGATCTGTTGTACACAGTTGTTTGTGGAAGCTATTCCTGCTCTCTGTTGACTAAATGGGGAGGGGGAGTTTTAACAGTGTCACTGAAAGTAAGTGTGCTGCCGCAGGCAGCAAATGATGGCAAATGATATGTTGGCTTTCATAGTGAGAGGATTTGAGTATGAGAGTAGGAATTGTCTTGCTGCTATTGTACAGGGCCCTTGGTGAGACGATACCTAGCGTACTGTGGGCAGTTTTGGTCTCCTTATCTAAGGAAGGATGTTCTGGCTATGGAGGGAATGCAACCAAAGGTTCACCACACTGATTCCTGGGATGGCGGATTGATATGTGAAAAAAGACCGGATTTCTTAGAACTATATTCACTGGAGGTTAGAAGGATTATGGGGGATTGCATAGAAACCCATAAAATTCTAACAGGACTGGATGAGGTAAATGCAGGAAGGATATTCCTGATGACCAGTGCACAGATTAACGATTTGGGACAAGCCATTTAGGACTGAGATGAGGAAAAATGTCTTCGTTCAGTGAGTGGTGAGCCTGTGGAATTCTCTGTCACAGAAAGTGGTTGAGGCCAAAACATTGAATATTTTCATGAAGGAGTTAGACATAGTTCTTACGGCTGAAAGGATCAAAGGGTATGGGGAGAAGGAGAAAGCAGGAGCAGGGGACTGGGTTGGATGATCAGCCATCATCATATTGAATAATGGAGCCAGTTGAAGGGCTGAATAGCCTACTACTGCTTCTGTTTTCTAGGTTTTTATCTGATCATGATTAGAAACTTGGAATTATTTTGCCTGATAATATGTCTGCGAAATGCCTCAGCTATGCTTAGCCAGGTTAAAGGCGCCTCATAAATGCAAACAGCTGTTGTAAGACGAAAGGATTCCAGGCTGAATGCCTGGTCCATGTTGTTGCAGCCATCCTGGGCTAGGGAGGAGGAGAGATTCCTTTTGGTAAATGCATATAAGCATGTCAGGTGAGATGTGGAGAGGATTTTAGCTGCAAAGCATAGAAATCTCGAGTCCTGCAGAGCAGGAGGAAGCCATTGTGCCCAACAGATTACTGCTGGTTCTTTGAAATAGCCAAACCCTGCTTAATCTCCACATCCCTGTAACTTTCTCCATTTTTAGTACTGATTAGTCCCTTTTGCAAGTTGCTATTGAATCAGCTTCCAGGCAGTGCATTCTAGATCCCAATCACTGTGTACAAAAGAAAGATTTTCTCTATCTCCTGGCAACTCCTTCCTGGAGATAAGTCTGTTTGTCAGTGAGTAGAGAACTAGCTCGGCTGCAAAACCTCTCTCATTCAATAGTCCTCAGGCGCACATTGTGCAGGCTCTGCTGATGGTCATAGGCAGTTGAGCAAATTATCGAGAAAGTAAGTAAGTCGGCGCAACATCGAGGGCCGAAGGGCCTGTACTGCGCTGTAATGTTCTATGTTCTATGTATGCCTCTTGCAACCAGGTATACCTCAGCATCTACAGGGGAGCTCAAAGGAAAAGCTCACAGTGGAATACATGCATTGAATGTCACAGATATAGATATTGGCACCACCCCAAATCCCCTAATATAACGTTGCAGTCACTTTGAAGTTTTATTTAGGTATTGGATTAGAATGCTTTGTGCACAGACTTCCACACCTAGTTCAATGTCACTATTTACAGTGCTTATATTTATAAATAATACTTCGCAATAATTTGCACAATTGAATCACTTTTGCAATCAAACCATTGCAGTGAATTATTTAATTGCATAATTATATAATAAAATTATTGCATTAGGATAGAGCCACAGAGCCTGAAGCCTGCTGTGATTCGATGGAAGCACATTCACTTTCGATTTAACAACAGTTTGCATTTATATGTCACCTTTTTATTTAGTAAAATGCTCCAAGGTGTTTCACTGGAGTCAATAGGAGACAAAATATGACCATGAGGCAAAATCAAGCATAGAGATTATATTACTATACATGGCTTGTAATATACAGGCCATGTCTAATACTGTGGGCACTTTGGCTCAAATCCGACCATAGCAGCATCAAATGTGAGGTGCTGCATTTTGGAAAGGCAAATCAGGGCAGGATTTATACACTTAACGGTAAGATCTTTTGGGAGTGTTGCTGAACAAAGAGGCCTGGGAATACAGGTTCGTAGTTCCTTGAAAGTGGAGTCACATGTAGACAGGATAGTGAAGGAGGCGTTTGGTACGCTTGCCTTTATTGGTCAGTGCATTGAGTATAGGAGTTGGGAGGCCATGTTGCAGCTCTATAGGGTATTGGTTAGGCCACTTTTGGAGTACTGCTTGCAATTCTGGCCTCCCTGCGGTAGGAAGGATGTTGTGAAACTAGAAACGGTTCAGAAAAGATTTACGAAGATTTTGCCAGGGTTGGAGGGTTTGAGCTGTAGGGAGAGGCTGAATAGGCTGGGGCTATTTTCCCTGGAGCATTGGAGGCTGAAGGGTGACCTTATAGAGGTTTATAAAATCATGAGAGGCATGGATAGTGTAAAAAGACCAGGTCTTTCCCCAGGGTGGGGGTGTCCAAAACTTGAGGACATAGGTTTAAGGCGAGAGGGAAAAAATATAAAAGGGAGCTGAGGGACAACTTTTTCACATAGAGGGTGGTGTGTGTGTGGAATGAGCTGCCAGAGGAAGAGGGTGGAGACTGGTACAATTATAACATTTAAAAGGCATCTGGATGGGTACATGAATAGGAAGAATTTAGAGGAATATGGGCCTATAGCTGACAAATGGGACTAGATTGATTTGGGATATCTGGTCAGCATGGACGAGTTGGACTGAAGGGTTTGTTTCCATGCTGTGTATCTCTCTGACTCTATCTGGCAAATTTAAGTTTACTTGAATAAAATTTGGACTAAGGCATTAGTCTTATTAATGGCAATTCTAAAATGACTGGATTTGTAAAAATGCATCTGGTTCACCAATGATTGCCATCCTATCTGGCCTGGTGTGTACATTGCTCAACACTGGCAGATTATGGTAAACTTTTCACTTCCCCTTTAAAATGTTCAGCAAGTAACTCAGTTCTCTTCAATTCAGTGGCTTGACAACCCTCTCAAGGGCGGTACATCATAGGAATGCTGAAAGGTTTGGGCGATGACTTAGTTTTGAAGGAGGAGGCAGTTCTAGCGCTTAAAGTCTTCACAGCTGAAGGGACAGACATCAGTGACAGATTCACAGGAGGTCAGGTTTGCAGGAATACTGAGGGTTCATAGGGCTGTAGAGGCAAAGGACGCTACAGATATAGGGAAGGGTGACGTAAATGAGTGATTTGCAAAAAGCGTGAGAATTTTAAAACCAAGGAGATGAGGGATGGTGGCTAAGGTAGACAAGCTAGTATAGGGTGACTAGTTAGGTCTATACCTACCAGGCCCATTTGGACTCACAGAGATTTGATCATTTTTGACGCAGTCAAGATTAGTTGATGAGAGTAATGTGACTTTTATCCATTCAACATAAACAGGTCAATTTCTCACAGATTGGTCACCTACTTCAGTCTACTTTGTCTGATCTGTATCATTTCATTTTCCCCATTTCTACAACTGAACAGTGGATCCCATAATCAATCTTTGTTCGGAAAGGGTTCCAGGCAGAGTGGAATGATAAGAATTGAAGAAATAAGACTTGGAAAAGTAACAAGGGTACAATGTTCTGACAAAACCTCTATATCTTTCACTTTGATGAACTCCACTAACACAGCTGTTATAAAATATTATACCATTCACCAACCATGTCTTATCATCCCAGGGACCAAAGTTCGAGAGCTGGCTTTTGTGAACGGTTATTTCTGTTCCAATGCTTACACATGTTTCGCAATCAGTCTTCCCCAAACTGACATTAATGTGGGCAGATTGGGATAACTTGCTGGCACTGATGATGTTTGTTCCCACAAAGCTCTTACCTCTATTGATAATGGGTTGGAACTCACAGTGTGTACTATTAGACTTTGTTCCTTCAGCTCAATATTTTCCTTTAACCAGTCCATTGCCTCGAGCGAGAGCTGATAACAGCCGATCATGGACAATGGGGATATCGAGGAGCTCAGTGAACAATGTGTCCAGCAGTCTGCTTCCTTATTCAATGGGATGTGAGGATTCAAGCCGAAACAGATGAAGGACCGAGAACAAAGTAGAGTGAACTAGATTCATGTTAGGTACCAGAAAGAGAAATACAGACAGAGAGAAGGAAGATTGGAAAATGAAGAGGGAGGTAGAGACAGAAAGGAAAACTAAAAAAAAAATTCAACATTTTTAAAATCTGCAACAAATCAGCCTAAGAGAATGAAGGTCTACATTTATAATTGCTCACTTTCTGGGCTAGAGAGGTAGAGTTATTGTCATTAAAAGTGCACTCCTGGCCAGTCTTTGTCAGACAATCCCAAGCTTCCCATAACTGTGAGCTCATCCAAATCCTGCTGCTATTGCTTTTTAACACATTGCACAGATTGGCTGCCACAGTTCATCTGTGAGATCAATAGCTGCACTTCAAAGCACTTCAGTGACTCAAAAGCACACTACGATGTGCTGAAGTTAAGAAATGCACCACAGTATTGCAAATATTTGTCTTGTCTTTAGCACTCCACTGCATATGTTTGTAGTTGACCCCTCTTATTTGTGCTTTCCCAACTTGGTGTCTGTAGTTACCTCATTCCAACTCAGTGAAGCATCTTGGGGGTGTTTTCTTCTACCTTAGTGACATTTTTTTTTGTATCTTGCAACTCTTAACCTTCTTATCCCCTCCCTTGATCCATGAACTCACTTTCAAATAGTTTTTCAAAGCCTTTTAATGAACTTTTCCTCAGTAGTCGTGTAAAACATTCCATGATCCAGTGACCAGGTATGTGAGTGTAAGAAGAAAATACGTTATTCCAACTTCTCCTTTGAATTTGGGTCTGGAGGAGTGCAGTATTTCAAGATCCATGAACAGGCCATGTTTGTGCCTTGCTCTGAGTGGAATTGCCAGTCAAGAGCTAATTGTTTGAAGTGAGGAAATGTTCCCCTCAACCACTCTAGGGTGTGTGCCAAAATACTCAGGAGTTGTTGTGTTTACACATTCCCTTTCTGTTTGTGTGGTGTAGGTGGTGATCAGGAAGGAAGAAATGAAGAAGAAAGATTGGTGCTTGACTTGACTTCGGGGAGAATATCACTTGTTAACTGATCAGTATTCAGCAGAGAGTGACTTGTGGCGATGGTACCACTGTTTATAGCAGATTGATTGACCTGGGTTTGTGTGTTCTGCATTCCTTTTGTAACAGATTCCAGTCTGGTAGTTTTCCCCCCATCTCTCCTCATGTTCCCATGGTTACGACTGAATAGATGCTGAGTTTTGACAACATTTACTCACACCATTCAGGGGCAAATGGAATTGTTTCCTGATTAATTCATGAGCGTGTGGAATTGGTGGTTTTAATTGCTCCAAAGTCCAACTCTTCCCCTTTGTCCAAATGGCCAGTGAGTGCAGTTTGTGGGCAGGATATGTGAACTTTCCTTGAGCTGAGATGTCCTCTGTGCAGTTCTGCTAACTGTAGGAAGCACTGAGATAACCTACTCCCTCTCCAATCAAAGTGCGTTGACAGGGGCTGTTCTGTTAGAAATTCAGCCAAATTACTGCAGGACAAATTTGCCTGGAGACACTGATATTAAATGAGTACATATTTAAAGGGCCTTTGCACTTGAATTGCCCAAGTTCACTGGCACTGAATTTTGCAGGAAGCTTTGATATTTATCCATAGCATATTCCTTTAATATTTGTTCATGTTGCTGCAGCCGGCAAGTGTTTAGTAATTAATTTGGAATAGCATAATTCATACGTTTAGTAGAGTTTTTCTTGAAGAAGCTCAGGGTGTTCTTACATGATCAGGAATAATGAGAACTTTTCATATCAAATACTCAGGATTCATTTACATTTTCACAGGTGTAAGACCGTAGAAGCAAAAGCAGGCGATTCAGCCCATCGAGGCTGCTCCACCATTCAATGAGATTTGACAAACCTCAAATCCACTTTCCTGATTTTGCCCCTTAACCCTTGATTCCCTTTTAGATTAAAAATCCACCCATCTCACTCTTTAATATACTTAATGACCCAGCCTTGATAGGTCTGTGCAGTAAAATGTCCCATAGATTCACTGTCCTTTGAGGGAAGACATTCTTCCTTATTTCTGCCTGAAATATAACTATACCTCAGTACAATGTCTCATCTGAAAATGCAGAACCATACAAAGAGTGTCAGGTGAGCCAACATGTGCAAAGTCTTTAGAGTGGAATTTAAGTCCACAGCTATCTGACTGGTAGCTGAGAGGGAGTTACACACTGATCCATAGCCAATTACAAAATGGACGATCTGGCAAATGTTTTATTTCGCATTTGGTGACTTAATTTCTGACAGTTATCATGTGATGAGTTAGTCTTGTGCGATAAAGGGTTCAGAAAATATTAACAAGGATATTGCCAGGGTTGGAGGGTTTGAGCTGTAGGGAGAGGCTGAATAGTCTGGGGTTATCTTTCCTGGTGCATCGGAGGCTGAGGGGTGACCTTATAGAGGTTTATAAAATTAAGGGGGGCATCGATAGGGTGACTAGGGTAGGGAAGCCCAAAACCAGAAGGATTTAGAGGGATATGGGCCAACTGCTGGCAAATGGGATTAGATTATTTTAGGATATCTGGTCAGCATGGACGAGTTGGACCAAAGGACCTGTTTCCATACTGTACATCTCTATGACTCTAAATGGGTGCTCCCAAGAAAGGAAATTCATTATTTCCACTTATTGTCCTGTTGTACACTAAGGTACATTGACTGATGAGCTGGAATACATCAAAAACCTGAGCAAGAAAAAGCTCCCAGGACTGATTATTGGTCTCTAGTTTTTGCATTAGCCTACTGAAAATTAATGAGGAAGATTGAAATTCACGGATGTTTGGTGTTCAAACAGTTGACGCATAATGCTTCATTCTGAAGGAGTACCCTTCAGACTGTCTTCAGATAGCCAAGGAACAAGAGAAGGCTTGTACGTTCTATTGGCGTATATTGTTCCATTTCCAGATAGAGCAACAGTTGTCACAGTCTGGAATTAACCAGCGCTCATAGCCTGACATGGATGGATTTGCTCTTGTATCATGCTTCCAGTTATCCTACACTGATAATGTGCTGCACAATACTCAGCTTGTCTTTCTGATTCTGTGAATGTTGTTTTGCCTTTAACTCTGGTCAGCAGTTCAGCCTGTAGAAACTAATTGAAAGCATGGATAATGGATTAGCTGTAATTTTCATAACACGGTTTGATAGATTCTTGTTGATTAGGGGCATCAAGGGATTTGGAGTTGAGATGATGATCAGCCATGATTTGATTGAATGATGGAACAGTCTCAAATGGCTGAATAGCTTCCTGCTATTCCTATCTACCTTTCTTACCCAACTTCTGAATTCTCAGGCAATGTGTTGGGCATGATATACATTCTTTATTAAGCACATTAGGCAATTTATTAAAATTAGGGTTCATTGCTGAGCCTAGGCTGCACTTACTTAATATAGCAGAGAAAGAGAAAAAAAAGTAGGTGGCAGCTTGTCGATGAGGCAATCTTACTAAAACTGGCGAGCTGCTTATATGACAAAACAAGTGCTAGGGAAAGTGTTGATGAAATGTGGAACTTGCTAGCACAAAGAATTATTGAGGCAAAGAGCGCAGTTTGCATTTAAGAGTGAGCTAGACAAGCAGACGAGGGAGAAAGGAATAAGAGCTTGTGATGGCAAGAGTTATATCGAGTTACAACAAGACTACATCAAGAAATTGGACCATTTGGTCCAACTGGACCGTGTCAGTTTCTGTGTTCAACATGAGGCTTCTCCTACCCTCCTTCATCAGAAAGGAGAAGGCACGGAAATGACCTGACAGAGATCTTTAAGGTAATGAAAGAGTTTGATACAACTGAAGCAAAAAAAAAATCATTTATGGAAGCAATAAAACTACAGGACAAAAGAGCATAGGATCAGGAGCAGGCCTTTCTGTCTCGACCCTGTTCCACCATTCTAGATCATAGATGACTATTCACCTTGACACTATTTTACTGAGCTATCCCCATGTCGCTTGATGTCATCTGTTGATTTCTGTCTAGAACTTAATGCCTGAGCTTTCACACCCCTCAGAATTCTAAAGATTCACCACCGTCCTCATCTCTGTCTTAAAAACTTCCCCCTTGTTCTAAGACTGTGTACTCTAGCCCCCATAGCCAGTAAAAAATAATCTTGTTTTCATCTATGTTGTCTATCTCTTTTAGTATTTTGTAAGTTTCCCATTCTTCTAAACTCCAAGGAATACAGGCCCAGCCTGCTCAATCTCTCCTCACAGCATAGTGTCATCATCTCAGAATTCAGCCTGTGAACCTCTGCTGCACTCTCTCTGTGGCAGATTTATCCTTCCTTCAGCAAAGAGGCCAGAATTATGCACAAAGCTCCCAGTGTATCCAAACTGGTATATTGCGGTCGAAGCAAGAATTCTATGCTCTTGCACCATTTGTCTTCCAAATTGCTTGCTGCACCTGCATGCTAGCTTTCAATGACTTGTGATGGATGATCAGCCATGATTATATTGAATAGTGGTGCAAGCTCGAAGGGCCAAATGACTACTCCTGTTCCTATTTTCTATGTTTCTTTCTATCTCTGTAGCTACTTCCTTTACAATCCCAGAATGCAATTTATCTGAATGCTAACAGAGGATAGACGTCCCAGTTTACTAAGCCCAGGCAAAGCCATGCCTTGGGGAGCTTTAACTACTTGTGTAGCTATCAAAGTTACCCTGCCCAAGTCTTGCATTAAATCAGTGCTGGGTATTAGAGTCATAGAGATATACAGCATGGAAACAGACCCTTTGGTCCAACTCGCCCATGATGACCAGATTTTCTAAATAAACCCAGTACCATTTGCTAGTATTTAGCCCCTATCCCTCTAAAGCCTTCCTATTCACATACCTATCCTGATGCCTTTTAAATGTCGTAATTGTATCAGCCTGCACTACTTCCTCTGGCAGCTCGTTCCATAGATGCACTGCCCTCTGCGAGAAAAAGTTGCCCCTTAGTGTCCTTTTAAATCTTTATCCTCTCACCTTAAACCTATGCCCTCTAGTTTTGGAATTCCCCACCCCAGGGGAAAGACCTTGTCTATTCACCCTATCCAGACCCCTCATGATTTTATAATCCTCCATAAGGTCACCCCTCAGCCTCCGATGCTCCAGGGAAAATAGCCCCAGCCTACTCAGCCTCTCTCTATAACTCAAACCCTCCAACCCTGGCAACATCCTCGTAAATCTTTTCTGAATCCTTTCAAGTTTCACAAAATCCCTATTGGTTACAGATTCAACAGTAACTTTAAAAGAAAATTAGAAACATGAAAAAATGTAGAACCAAAAGAAGAAAGAAGGGTAGTGATGATATTGATAGATTTTCTTTGCTTGTCTTAGCTACAACCACTTGGGCACAGCATTTGCAGGGGTGACCTAAATTTTTCCAGGTGTCATCATTAATTTGGAAGGTAGGAATGATTCTCTATCAGGAATCTAGTCTATCACAAAGGAACATCTCAGCCCGAAAGTTGATCATTTTAAAAGTACTTTGTACTATGACAACTTGTCTCCAATCTGGGTCCCAAAAAAAACCAGAAACAACTCACATAGTTGGGTACAGTCATAATCTAGGGAAGAAGGCTTTGTTGGGTATTTATGGGCACCATAGAGATAGACGGCAAAACATGGGTTGGGTAGGTTAGGTCGAGGGAACACATTTTGACTTTTTGTCCTTCTATTAGTTTTGGAACCTAATTAACAACAACACCAACTTACATTAATATTGTGCTTTGAACATAGGAAAACATTCCAAGGCCCTCGCTCAGTAAAACATTGGATGCTGCGACACATAAACATCTATCAGGGGAGGCGATCAAAAGCTTGGTCAAAGAACAAAACCATGATTGCATATTCAAGAAGCTTAATACCTGGTTTACCTGGATCTTGAAGAGATGGACTTGATGTATATGGTCAGTTACCTGTGTGAATTAGGACCAGGCTGTCTATTGTTAAATTCGTCAATGTTGGGCCATCCTTTTAAAACCAATTGATACCCTTTGCAGCATTAAAATAACCATAAAACAGTGAGCTATTAATTTTTAGATTAAAATTTAGCATTGCTAATCAATGTCTTTGTGTCCTTTTCTGTCTAACTGGAACATATTGTCACAGCCATGCCCTAATTTTAAGACAGGTCTATCAAGGACTGAAGCAGATTATATTTGGAAATTAATTCACACAGTGTGGAGGGATGATGTGTCTAGCTAGCTGAAGATTGTATGTGTGATTTTTGAAAGTTTAAAAGCATTACGTGAATGTAGAGAGCAACATTCTGATCAATTAACTATTTTCTGACTGTCAGCATGCACTAAAATGCAAATAGCTCTGCAAAAATGTTTGAAGTGAGGCTCCTTCAATTAATTTGATAATCTAATTCAGTGGATTAGAATCAGTTGGTTTGGGCATGGTAGGGGCAATAGTACCTGACTGTCTTCCTATTTTCTGTGGTTATGTCCATGGGTATCCATCAGGAGGTGGCATGTGGTGTCCATTGGTATAATAGAGGCCGTCAGCGACCAATGGACACTGCAGGATCTTGGGGTTATCATCACCGTGGACAACGTTATTTTGATTTGGTAAGTTTCTATGAACCATGAGTTGCTTCCATTTTTTCTCACTGAGGGCTGTTTAACCTATTAAAGTTTGTTGATTTAAGAGTAGAATGGGATGATTGTCAAAGTATTTAGTTAATGAGTTGTTTGAGCTCCTCCATTAATAGTTGTTTAATCTGTAAGATTGGAGTTACAGTCACAACAAATCAGTTATGATCTTCTTGAGTGGTGGAGAAGGTTTGAGGAGCCTTTCCATTGTATTTCAATAGCTTCCAACTTTAAATCACCCTGGATAAACAACAGAAGCTTGAAGGGTGAAATGGCCTTTACCTCCAACTAGTTCTTCTACCTCGGGTTAAAACAAACGATGTTAATGTGAGTCAAGTGAATTAATGTACAAATGCCTATGTCTACCCTTGACTGAATATTGTAAAGTGATTACCCATGATCTTATGAATGGTGGAGCAGGCTTGATGGGCCCAGTGGCCTGCTGTTGTTCCTTGTTTATACATTTGTATGAGTTTGGAAAGAAAATTAATAATCTTCGAGATGTGAGCATCACTGGCAATTGCCCTTCTTTTGTTAGTCTAGGATAACAAGGTGTAGAGCTGGATGAACACAGCAGGCCAGGCAGCATCAGAGGAGCAGGAAGGCTGACATTTCTGGTCTGGACCCTTCCTCAGTAATGGGGGAGGGGGAGGGGAAGGGGACTCTGAAATAAATAGAGTGCAGGGGAGGCGACGATGGAAGGTGGATAGAGATCCACTGAAGTCCTGACTTACTGGTGGTACGTTGGTACAATTGAGTGTGAGTGAAGAGACCGGTGATACCTTTAGTCTTCTAACACTAAACTTTTAAAAAGTTTGTTACGCATGTAGAATGTGGGTAAATCTGCTGAGATTGTGCATTAGGTCTGATTGGGTTAAAATCTAAATGAGAATTAGGGCAAGTCCAGCTCAGAGATTTCACAAGTTGCTCAGGCAGGCATTAGTACTTTCCAAGGTATCCATTCATTCTGATTCAGTAGACATTGGCTACCCTCCAACAGCTCATCCCAGTGACATTCTTCAAGTGGTAACAGTCAGCTTTGAATTAAAAGCTCATAGGTTTAAGTGCTATACTCCAGGACTTGGGACAAACTTAAGCTCTTGTTCCAGTGGAGTGTCATATTGTTTGCGGTTCTGTTTTTTCAGATCCAACATTATAGCAAGATCCTGTCTATTTGCACAAGTGGTTGTATAAGAGACCACTGCATGATCATTTTTTTTAAAACCTTCATGTCCACTGAATGATCCAAATGTGCTCCATGGCCAAATAATTAGTTTTTGAAGCATCCACCTGCAAGGTCTCACAGCGATGAGGTAAACAATTCTCCTGTTTTGATGATGGTAATTGATAAATATTACCTGGTATGCAAGGATAACATTCTAATTCTTCTTCAAATATTGTCACATAATCTTCATAGAATCCCTAGAGTGTGGAAACAGGCCCTTCAGCCCAACAAGTCCACATTGACCCTCAGAGCATCCCACCCAGACCCATCCCTGCATAACCCACCAAATCTACACATCCCTGAACACTGCAGGCAATTTATCATGGCCAATCCACTTAGAATGCACATCTTTGGGCTGTAGGAGGAAACCAGAGCACCTGTAGGAAACCCACGGAGACACAGAGAGAATGTGCAAACTCCACACAGACAGTTGCCCGAGGCTGGAATCGAACCCAGGGCCCTGGTGCTGTGAGGCAGCAGTGCTAACCACTGTGCTACCGTGCCACCCCTTTGGTTAGATTTCATTCCTGTTTCCCCAGCCCCTCAGGATGGTGTGTGTCTACTTGGTGGTGCTCCCATGCATCTGATACCCTTGTCCTTTTAGGTGGTAGAGTTTGAGGGCTTGGAAGCTGATGTCAAAAGATGTTTGGTGAGATAGTGTAATGCAACTTGGAGACAGTGCTGTTACAAGAGTTAGAGGTGCAAGAAGTGAATGCTTACAGTGGTGGATGGGAGCTGATTAAGGGGGAAGGGTAATGGAAAGATTTAGACAAGGAATTCTGGAGCTTAGCACCTAGAAACTGAGAGCATGGTCATTAACGTTGAGGCAAAGAGCAGAGATTGATGTTGCTCTGAAGTGAAAGCAAAAAACGTTAAGAATACACAATCAGCATCTGAAAAGAGAAAAAGCAGGCATGTGTTTCAAAGTAGAGACACTACATCAACTTGCATTGGCTTTCCATGCTGGAGATCAAAGGCGTTCTGTGGGCCTGTTCTCTTGTCTAACAGGTGTTTAGAAGATGCAAAAATATTTCTTGCAAATTGATTCAACTAACAGCTCGGCAAAGTGCCTTTTCTTTACCTTTATTGAGAACAGCACTGACTGTTTGATCTGGTGCCTTTTGAACAAATGAAAGCTCTGTCTCTCACTGTCTCACACTCTCTCCCACTGACCATCAAACCCATGACAACTGATATTTCCTCAGGTTCTGTGCTGCATTCAACACAAAGCTGGGAAAATAATAACCAATGAGAAAATGAATCAGGAAATCTATAAATATTACCATGAAAACCCACATCCAAAGAAGACAAAGACTTCAAGTGTCTTACATAGCTGTCACAGTATTTTGATGGTCAACTAGACTCTCCATATGAACAAGTAAAACCATTTGGTTCAGTAATGTCCTTTACAGAAGGTAATCTGTAGTCCTAACCCAGTCTGGCCTCCATGTGACTGTAGCAATGTGCTTGACTCACAACTGTCCTCTGAAGTGATCAAAGGGTGATTCATAGAATCATAAAATCCCTACAGTATGGTAGCAGGCCATTCCCTTTAATCCTGCATTTCTCATGGTTAAACCACCTAATGTATATATCCCTGGACACTATGGGCAATCCACCCTAACCTGCACACCTTTGGACTGCGGGAGGAAACTGGAGCACCCAGGGGAAACCCACACGGACATGGGGAGAATGTGCAAACTCCACACAGTCACCCAATGCTGGGATTGAACCTAGGTCCCTGGAGCTGTGAGGCAGCAGTGCTAATCACTGAGCCACTGTGCTGCCCCCAGTTAGGGATGCCCCTCATCCCATGAAAGAATAAGGAAAAGTATATATATTATGTCATTGCCTTTCTTCAATCAAACTGCATTTTTTTAAGTACTTGTAATTTCTCATTTTTGGATTGCCACTGACACTGGCTGTGTCTTTCACCAATATGGTTAAGAATGTAGGAATCTACAATTGAGCTAATTAGTCCTACTCTTTAGGAAAACACCATAAACTCTCATGTGAAGCACTGCACATCATTATAGTTCTTATATAAATGTAAGTTGTTGTTTCTGATAGTCACTAAACATGCCAGTATAAAAGGGAACTGCAGATTTGATCAGTGGCAGGAACAGTGCTGGCCTGCTTCAATCATAGTGTACATACCTACCGCTGTGAAAAGCTCTTGTGGCACCACGGTAGCGTCTCTACCTCTGGGCTTGAAGATCTGGGTTTAGAAGTAGGTTCTTTACACAGGGAGTGATGGGCATGTGGAATGCGCTGCCGGCAGCGGTAGTGGAATCAGGTACTTTAGAGACTTTTAAGTGACTCTTGGATAGGCACATGGAGGATAGTAAAATGTAGGGTATGCAGGGTAGATGGATCTTAGTAGGATAATAGGTCAGCACAACATCGTGGGCCGAAGGGCCTATACTGTGCTGTACTATTCTATGTTCTATATTCTATTCTGCCTCCACCAGACATGGGTCATAAAGTGTCTGAACAGTTTGACTAGAAATATCTATCCACCACCTTGATGCATAATTTAGCTTAAATAATGGAACAAAATTGGGTGTTTCTTTTGCATGGTGCCAGGTGTCCTGGTTTATAAATGTGTGTGCATAGTGACATTTACAGCACAGAAGGAGGTCATTCAGCCCACTTTGCCCATACAGGCAGTAACAAATTATCCAGTCCAATTAAACCTCCCAGCTGTTTTTCAGTAGCCCTTTAGATTATGGCAAGTGATGCACATATCCAGTGTTTTTTTTAAACTGTGATGACAATTTCAAACACTATCATCTTTCAGGCAATGATTTCCAATCCCCCACTCTCTACTTGATGGAGAATAGTAAATTATCAACTTTCCACTATTTTATGTGTCTGTGCCAAACAGCATAACTGATTAGAGAGAGATATTTCACTTAACTGTAAGATCATAAGACATAGGAGCAGAAATAAGCCATTCAGCCCATTGACTTTTCCATTCAGTTGCAGATTTGATAATCCTCAACTGTCCTTTTCTGCCTTATCCCTATATTTCTGATTAACAATCTATCTCTGCTTTGAATATGTTCAATGATTCAGCCTCTACAGTCCTTTGTGATAATGAATTCCATAGATTCACTACCCTCTGAGAGAAGAAATTCCTCCTCATTTCTGTCTTAAGTGGGCCACACTTTCTTCGGAGATTATGCCCTCTGGTGTTCAATGCTCCCACAATAGGAAACAACTTCTCCGCATCTATGTTGTCAAGTCCTCTAAGAATCTTATATGGTTTAATAAGGTTACCTGTCATTCTTCGAAACTCCAGGTCCAACCTACTCAACTCCATATCTGGGATCAACCTCGTGAACCCTCTCTAGACAGCCTCGACTGCCAGTATATCTTCCCTTAGATAGGGGGACCAAAAACTGTATTCTAGCTGTGGAGTGATGAGTACTTTTTTGTGATTTTTGTGACTCATGCATGAAGACACCTAAATGCTTTTGTGCTACTTCTTTTTGCAAACTTTCCCCATTTAAATAAGTGCATAATCTCACATTTTCTCGCATTATATTACATGTGCCAAGTTTTTGTCCACTTGCTTACCCTATTTATATCTCCTGGCAGACTCTTTGTGTCATCTTCACGAATAGCCTATCTTTGTGTCATCCACAAACCTGGTGATAGTACATTCACTTCCTCATCAAAGTCATAGCAAATAATTGTGGCCCCAGCAACGATCTCGGTGGTACTCCACCAGTTACGGGTTGCCATCCTGAAAATGTTCCCCTTCTGCCAAATCCCTTACTTCTATTAGAGAGCCAATCTTCTGCCTATGCTAATATGTTACCCCAAACAGCATGGGCTCTTGTCTTATTCAGTGACCTTATGTGTGGTACCTTATCAAACATGTTTAGAAATCCAAATATATTACTTCTATAGTTTCTCCTTTATCTATCCTGCTCATTACCTCCTTAAAGAATCCTAACAAAAATTGTCAAGTATGATTTCCACCTTGTGAGGTCATGTTGTCTCTGCTCGATAATATGTTTTGACTTTCTTTTTTGGTCAACCTTTGTTGGTTTTTGAAATCCCCCAATCCTCTGGCTTGCCATTAACTTGGCCAAATTATTTATTTTTTTCTTTCCACTCTGATACAATCCTAAATTTCCTTGATTAACCATCCTTGATTTATCCTCTTCCTATAATCCTTCTTCATCACTGGGATATATCTATGCTGTGACTCATGGACTTTTTTCTCAAATGTATGTCATTGTCATCACCCAAATTTTCTGCTTAACTTTTTACTTAGTCCACTCCAGCCAACTCTGCCCTCATTCTTTTGTAATTATCCTTATTTAAATTTACCTCTTGTTTCCTCCTCAAGTTTCTCACTCTTAAACTGAATGCAAAATTCTATCTTGTTATGATCACTGTTTCCTATGGGATCTTTTGCATTGAGATAATTTATTAAACCTGCCTGATTACAGACTACACACCAGATCTAAAACAGCCTGTTCTTTGGTTGAATCCATAACATATTATTCTAGGTAATGGTCCTGAATATAAGCTTTGAGTTCTTCCTCATGGCGATCTGATCGAAGTCTTCAAGGTATTAACAAGAAAAGACAGGGTAGATAAAGATAAACTATTTCCACTGGTTGGGGATTCTCAAATGAGAGGCACAGTCTGAGAATGAAGGTCAGACCATTCAAGAGAGATGTTAGCAAGCACTTCTACAGACAAAAGGTGGTAGATATTTGGAACTCTCTTCCAAAAATGGCAGTCGTTGCCGGATCAGTTATTAATTTTAATTCTGAGATAAATAAATTTTTGTTAAACAAAGGTATTGAAAGATATGGGGCAAAAACAGGTAAATGGAGTTAGGCCACAGATCAGCCATGATTTCATTGAATGGTGGAACAGCCTCAAGGAGCTGAATGGCCTACTCCTGTTCCCATGTTACTTCTGCCATTTGGATTTTCCCAATCAACATAAAGATTAAAGTCATGTGCGATTAATGCAACTGCCTTATTTTACGTCCCCTCACTACCTTTTGATTGATTCTCTGTCCTACAGAACTGCCAGTGTTAGGGTCCCTGTAGACTACTCCTCCCCATGTCATCTTCTTCTTGCTGTTTCTTACCTTCACCCATACAGATTCTACATCATTCAATCCAAAAACACCTCTTGCTGTAATTAATGATGCTCTCTCAGCACCTTTATCTTCCTGCCTTTCCAATTGAAAAGTTACATACCCCTGAATAATATTTAGTTCCCAGCTTTGATTTCCTTGTAATCATGTCTGTAATAACTGAAAGATTATACCCAAAAAACTGTATTGGTGCAGTTAATTCATTTATTATGTTTAAAAATACTACATATATTTAAGTAAAGTGCCATTAATGTTGCCATTTTACTGTCTTTTTCCCTCTTTGACCCTATTTGCCGCATTTTTTTTTTCATTTTTGTACATTCTGCCCCTTCCTATCCAACTCTGGGTATCATTATCCAAAAAGTTGCACTGCAATGGTCTCATATCTTTTTGTTTTGTATGCCTGAGCATCTCCTCTCAGGCACCCTGCCCCACCTATTTAGTTTAAACCCCCTTATACGGCCCTGGTTGTTTGATTTGCCTCAACACTGGTCACAGCACAGTTAAAGTGATGCCCATCCCACCAGAACAGCTTCCTTCTCCCACAGTACTGGTGGCAGTGCCCCATGAACTGATATCCATTCCACCCATACTAATCTTTCAGGCACACATTTGACTCCTTGATTTTATTTAACCCCCCTCCACCCCACCATGCCAGCGTACCCGTGGCTCAGGTAGTGATCCCAGGATTATTACACTGGAAGTTCTGCTTTCTAGTTTAGTTCCTAGCTGTTCAAAGTCTTCAGCAGAATGTCCTTTTCCGTCCTGTTGATGACTGGATCTCTCCCTCCCGCTTCCAAGTTCATCTCCAGCCCGAGGGAGATGCCCTTAACCCTGGCACTGGCCAGGTAACATAGTCTTCAGGCCTCCCACTCACACACACACAGAACAGTATCTATTCCCTAATTATACTGTTCCTGTAAATTGGCATTGCTATCCTTCCTGCTGTCCTTACTCACATCCACACAACTTGAAAGAACGTGTCAATTGTTGGACAATTGCAGAGGCTGATGTAGTGTGAAAGCTCCCCTTGGGTTCCCATATCGGCCTATGGTGCACCTACTTATGGTGCTACACTCCCTTCCCTGATTTCAGACCAGTTTTGAATTACCTAGTCTGGGGGTGTGTGATTGCTTCTTGGAGTAAGGTGTTCTGGTAACTTTCCCCCTCCCTGATGTGGTGAAATTCCTGCAGCTCAGATTCCAACTCCTCAATGTGGATCCAAAGTTCCTTGAGCTGCAAACACTTACTACAGATGTATTTGGTTTGGATCACCCTGGTGTCCATCAGCTCCCATATGCTGCAACATAATCTGTCCTACGATCACTATCATATTTAATTCATAGATTCTACTGCATAGAAACAGGCCTTTCTGCCCACCATGTCTATTGCAACCAACAAACACCAAACTACACTAATTCCATTAACCTGCAATTGGTCAATATCCTACAATGTCCTGGCATTTTAAGCACTCATCCAGATGCTTCTTAAATGTTGCAAGAGTACCTGTCTCCACCACCCTCTCAGGCAGCACGCTCCATATTTCTACCACCCTCTGGGTGAAAATTTTTTTCTTAGATCTTCTCTAAATCACTTACTCTTCATTTTAGACTTATACCTCTGGTCTTAGACACACCTGCCATGGGGAAGAGATTCTCACCATCTTCCCTGTCTATGCCTCTCATAATTTTGTATACCTGAATCAGATTCCCCCTCAGCGTCTTCTGTTTCAGGGAAGACGAACCCAGCCTATCCAGTCTCTCTTCATCATTGAGACTTTCCATTTCAGGCAACAACCTGGTGAATTAATTAATAATAATACAATTATTAATTACTTTATTCACCATGCTATTTACATTTAAAGAAATCCCCCTCTTTAGACTGTATCATTTTTTTAAACACTAGTATCAATCTTAGAGCCAACAAGCTATTTTTAAGATAAAGAGAAAAAGATGTGGAGACCTAAACACAAACTGAAGACCTTACTTTTACCTTAAAGACTAGGAATACTCACAAATCTGTTCACCAATTAGTAGCTTTGTTTAAGGGAAAGCAACAAATGCCTCCTCCTTCCTTCCTCTCCTCAACTCCTTGAGATGCTTAAATCCAGCACTTGACTATATTTAGCTCTCAAGAGCTAAGTCACACTAAGTTGGCTACTTATATACACTCCCAACACAACAGGTCTGTCTGAAATATTTAATGAAGAACCAGTTTCAGTTGGTTCTTAATCAAATTGCTTTTTCACTAGAACCCTTGAGAAAACCCTGCATAAGGCTGGTAACGACAAATGTGGCACTTGCGTTCCCTGCATTACAACAATGATCATATTAATGTGGATGTTAGATTACGTAGATGTTAGATTAAAGCTGATTACAAAGTACAAACTAAAAATTAGGTTTGTGTAAATGAAAGATTTAGACTTTCTCACTCAACAAATGTGCATAATCAGTTCACTCTATCCCATCTCCATTATCTCCAGTAACACTACATCCTGCCCCTAGACAGTAACCTTTTTCCACAGCATTCATGGCTTTGACTTCACATTCTAGAACTCATACCCTAAACTTTTCCACCTCCCTCTCATCAGTTAAACCCACTTCAGTCCTCCAAAGACTTGTCTGTTTCTTTTGTTCTGTATCTGTTTATCCTTGCACATTTCTGAAGCACCATGGGGTTGTTGTCTACATTAAATGTTACTGTTGCCTCTTAGGCAGCATGGTCCCTTTAAATATGTCAGGATGAGATAATTCCTTCACCTCTCTTTGAAGTAGCTTTGCTTTTTCTATTTTGTGAACAAATGTTGTGATTGTGTTGATCTCTGAGGCAGCGTTAAACTGTGCAGAGATCACATGCTAATGATTTGACACTTGGGCTATGAAAGCACATAATTGTGAATTTAAACCTTGTCACAGTTGCTGTGATCTGGAAAGTTACTGATTTATTATTGCTGCCCTTTTAAATTACACCCTCTTATTATAAACAAGAATCTCCCTGATTGAAGAAAGAATGACTTACATTTGTGTAGCACCTGTCATGACCTCAGAATGTACCAATATGCTTTATTACTAAAAAAATGCTCTTTAGAAATATGATCATTGTTGTAATGCAAGGAACACAGCTACCAATTTGCATTCAGCAAGTTCCAATAAGTCACTATGTGATAATGACCAGACAATCTATTTTCCTGATGCTAGTTGAGGGGTCAATGTTGGTCCAAGAAACCGGGAATATTTCCCTTGCTGTTCTGTGAATAAACTTTGGGTTATTTTGAACCCACCTGACAAGCGAATGGTTTGAAATCTCATTTGAAAGATGGCACCTGTGACAAAGCAGCATTTCTTCATTACTAACTTGGAGCGTCAGCCTAGATTATGGGCTCACATCTCTGGAGTAGGACTTCAAATCATGATCTTCTGACTTCAAAGTGAGTGCTATCCATGATCTTAGGGTTATGTTTTATAACAAAAGTATTTGAATCATTGGCCTCTGTTCATTCAACACTTCAGCTTCTATCCATGGAGTTTATACCCTTTAAAAACTGAAAGAACTGCGGATGCTGTAAATCAGAAACTGAAACAGAAATTGCTGGAAAAGCTCAGCAGGTATGGGCAGCATCGGTGGAGAGAAATCAAAGTTAATGTTTCAGGTCGAGCAATTCTTCCTCAGAACTGGGATATACCCCTTGTCTTGTTTAATCCCAAAACACATTGCCTCACAAATCATCCATATTGAACTGCATCTGCCACCTCTCTGCCAATTTCATGAGCCTGTTTACATCCACGCAGTGTTGTTTGAGATGTTACCGATCTCTAGTCTCTTTGACTTTTGAATGCAGTGAATCTCTCACAATTGGGACCTGAATTCAATCCAGTCGTGATTACAGGGACAGCGCTAAGGGAATGGGATGACCTTCACCCATTCCTTTATTTCCCCTTCCCTTTTAGAAATCTTCTGCTTTTGTACGATTAAGTTGTTACTAAAATCTATTGCAGAATACAATTGGGTTTTCACCTGACATTTTCAGAAACCTCCATACCTATATGGCATTGAAATAATTTAATACGCAAATCAATTTTATGAGTGTGAAGTTTCATTGTAGGCGATGGGGCACTGTTTCTTCAGTTCTCACAACACCACTTCTTTCTTCCAGCTCCATCACGTGGAATTAAAATAAGTGAAATGAAGAAGTTTAAGCGCCGTTTCTCTCTGTCAGCTCATCGGACAGAAACTATTGAAGAGTCACTCGCAGAGTTTCAGGAACAAATCACCAACCAGATAAAGAACAAGAGGAATGATGGTGAGTGGCTGAAAATCTTGTTAGACTGACCACCCAGTGCAAAGTGAAATTACTGACACTGACCAGTGAGTATGTACTGTTAGATTATTGACCGTCTGGTCAGTATACTGTTAGATTATCGACCGTCTGGTCAGTATACTGCTGGATTATCGACCGGCTGGTCAGTATACTGTTAGATTATCGACCGGCTGGTCAGTATACTGCTGGATTATCGACCGTCTGGTCAGTATACTGTTAGATTATCGACCATCTGGTCAGTATACTGTTAGATAACTAACTCACCAGTCAGTATACAGCTGGATTACTGACTGACTAGTCAATATACTGTTACATTACTGACCGACCAGTTAGGATATTAATACATTACTAACTGACTGGTCAGTATACTACCAGATTACGGACTGACCAATCAGTAACCTAAAGGTTACAGACTGCTTGATTAGATTATAGATTGACTCCTCCATAACCTGGAGTTTACAGACTGACTAATCAATATCTTTTTAGATTGGAGACTGACTGATCAGTATCCTGTAAAATTACGGGCTAGTAAGACTTGACCACTCACTGAAGTTCCTTTTCCAGTCAGTGGAGCTACTAAATAGTTGAAACATTGGAAGTGGGATATTTGCATTTAAGGACTGGAGAGCTTGAGTATGTCTTTGGTAAGACATCAGCTTGAATTGAATTCCTTGTTACTGATATTAGCTTGCATTTGTTTCAGGAGGAGGTATATGATTCACGATGGTCTGAGACCTATTCTTCTGCTGAGCTTGGCTAGCTAGTCACATCAGGGTAACTAGAAATCCCTTCATTCACTGGTAGTGAATTTTTGGAATTCCCTACCCAAGAAGACTGAGTACTCTGTCATTGACCATATTGAAGACCGATTTTTGGGCACTAAGTAAATTAAGGCTAAGGGGATAGTACGGGAGAGTGGACCTGATGTAGAAGATTGGTAACAATTTTATGGAATGGTGCAACTGACTTGAGAGGTCATAATGTATCACCCTGCTCCTATTTATTTTTAGGGCTTTAATTGGTGAGGACAATAAGGCAAAATCTCCATTGGAAGCTGTTTGTATACCAGGGCAGGCAGTATCAAACTTGTCAGCTTGATAACTCACTGGCTAGCTCATGCCCCTGATTGAAACTCAGACAAGAGAAATGTTTGGAATATCTTCAGGAGAGAGAGTCTCGGCACCTGCGTAACCAGAGCTCAACGCAATCAGAGGAGGCCAGTCTGTCCCTTGGGCTTGCTTGACCATTCAGTGATAACATTGACTGTGCTGCACATCAACTCCAATCAGCCTTCTTTTCACCATACTCTTTGATGTTCTTACACATCAAAAATCTACCTATCTCAGTCTTCAAAGCTCACAAGCTTTTGAGGCAGAGTTTGCCAGACTACCACTGTCTTTTGTGTGGGTGGGAAAAAAACTCTTGAACTTGCTCCTAAAAAGCCTGTATCTCATTTTAAGATGATGTTATGAAGTCAGAGGGAAGAGGCAAAATGAGCTGATCTAAAGGGATACAACAGACTCATTTATGTTTTTACTGTACCAGATCATATCTAACAAACACAGACAGATATCATTGATGTGGCTGCATCTTGCAGCTGCATTCACAACACAATTTTTTTTTTGCTTGTCACTTTTCCAACTGCTGCCTGGCAAAAGTCTTCTTTAACAACCCCAACCCCCCGATTATACACTTGCTGTTCCTGAGATTCATCCTCACAACAGCTTTTACCATAGCATCAATCTTCATGTGATTTCACCAAAAATAATTAAAGTATCAAAATTGAGGAAATCACATTAAGCCTTAGGGAAGCAAAAAATTAACAGAGAAGAATTAATGAAACACAGGTAATGAAGCGTAAACTCAAGGTTCTGGCAGAGCTTGTCATTACTTATCCCCGTGCTTCAGTTTTACGCAGCATCATTTTGACATTATCTAGAGTCTGTAGGTGGAATCTTCTGCACATAAATGATCTCATGACCACAATAAAAGGAGAAGAGCAAGGAAGGTCTCCATGGTATCCCGACTAATATTTATCTTTCATCCAATATCATTGAAACAGATTATCTGGTCCTTATCTTGTTGCTGTTTGCAAGAGTTTGCTGTGTGAAAGTTAAGTTCCCACGCTTCCTACATTACAGTTGTAGTTACAAGTCAGAAGATAATTCAGGCATTGTAAAGTGATTTTGGATGTTCTGAGTTTGTAAGAGACACTATTATAAATTAATGCCCTTCTTTCAATATGTCATTCTGATGTTCTGTCTTCAAACGTGTTGAAAATGCTCTGTCAGCATGGTGCAACGTAGACAGTTTGTAAATGCTTCAGATACTTCCAGCAATAAAATGTCAGTATTAGTCCAACCACAAACCTTATCCCGCTGGCATGCTGTGAAATTTGCATGTACTTGCTGCTTTCTCTGGTAACTGCAATGTTAAGCATTCAATGTCTAAATCCAACATTACCTTAAATCACAGCGTCACAGAGTAGATGTGGTGCAGAAGGAGACTATTTGGCCCATCTTGTTTGCACTGATTCTCATTATGACTTAGTCTCATTCTCCTGCCTTTTACCTAGACCCCTACATTTCATTCCTATCTCAATAATCATCTAATGCCCTCCGGAATGTCTCAAACAAACTTACCTCCACCGCACATCCAGGCAGTACGTTCCAAATCCAAAAACCTGTTATGTGAAAAAGTGTTTTTCTCACTGTACATTTACTTCTTTTGCCAATCTCTTTAAATCTAGTTGCAGCTTTTATTAAGGATCGCATGTTATTGAACACTCATAACTTCACACTACCACTCTCACAAAAGAATGATATTATACTTTTGTTACTTTTCTCCTCTCTGCCTTCTCCTATGGCACACATCCCTCATGATGTGCCAAAAATTACAAAGTCATTTCGGTAATGTATGGAAAAGTATCTAGTGATTTTCATTTATGGTTATACTGAATTATCCACTTATTATACATCACTCTCAATGCTTCTTGTTGTTGAACTCATTTTAGAGAGAACTTAAGCCCTAACGTATAAAGGCGGATAATTCAATATTATCCATAACACAGTGCTACGAATCTAGCAATTCCATAACATAAGGCCTCTCATTGCCAGTATATGTCTGCATTCTGCTGCACACTTAATCCTCTAATATGGTTTTATCTTGCAATGAATATAACCACATGAACACAATAGGAATCCCTCACACCTTGGCGAGTGAAGTCACCAACTCCCAGCTGCTTGGCAGTGGGTTTCCAGTAACTTGTGAGTCCCAAACAGTGGAGACAGAGGGTGGTGGTGGAGGATTGTTTTTCAGACTGGAGCCCTGTGACCAGCAGTGTGCAGCAAGGATCAATGCTGGGTTCACTGCTTTTTGTCATTCATATAGATGATTTGGACGTGAATATGGGAGGCATGTTTAGTAAGTTTGCAGGTGACACTAAAATTGGTGTGTAGTTGATCGTGAAGAAGGTTATTTCAGTGTACAACGGGACCTAGATCAGACCTTGGGCAAGTTGGGCCGAAGGGCCTATTTCCATGCTGTAGATGGGCCAATACATAAATGTGAGGTGCTGCATTTTGGTAGGGTAAATCATGGCAGGACTTATACTCTCAATGGTAGGGTCCTGGGAAGTTTTGCTGAGCAATGAGACTTTTGGCTTGCAGGTTCATAGTTCTCTGAAGGTGGAGTCACAGGTGGACAAGATAGTGAAGAAGGTGTTTGGTGAGTGGTATGGTCAGTGTATTGAGTATAGGAATTAGGATGTCATGTTGCAACTGTACAGGACATTGGTTAGGCCACTCGTGGAATTCTGTGTTCAGTTCTGGACTCCCTGCTATAGGGAAGATGTTGTTTAACTTGAAAGGGTTCAGAAAATATTTACAAAGATATTGCCAGGGTTGGAGGGTTTGAGCCATACGGAGAGGATGAATAGGCTGGGGCTATTTTCCCTGGAGCATGGCAGGCTGAGGGGTGACCTCATAGAGGTTGTAAAATCATGAGGGACATGGATAGAGTGAATAGTTAAGGTCTTTTCCCCAGGGTAGGGGAGTCCGAAACTGGAGGGCATAGGTTGAATGTAAAAGGGACCTAAGGAGCAACTTTTTCATGCATTGGGTGGTGTGTGTATGGAATGTGCTGCCAGAGGAAGTGGGGGAGGCTCGTAAATTACAACATTTAAAAGGCATCTGGATGGGTATATGAATAGGAAGAGTTTAGAGGGATATGGGCCAAATGCTGGCAAATTGGACTAGATTAGTTTAGGATATGTTGTTGGCATGGAGATTTGGACTGAAGGATCTATTTCTATGCTGTACGTCTCTATGACTCTATGAATCTAAAGTTCAACTTCTACCACTTACGCTATATCAGGGACAACCTGCATTGAACAGTGCAGCATCATTGAACATGTCCTCAAGTTCACCCACTTTAGATCATTAACTATTAAATCCGGGGCATTTGTGGAAGCTCTTGATCCTCTCAGTCAGAAATTGGGAGTTATCTAGCAAATAACTTGTCTCCTTACTCCCCAAAACGTTCCACCAAAGTGTGATGTATTTTCCCTAGTGCATCGGAGGCTGAGGAGTGAGGTTATAGAAGTTTATAAAATCATGAGGGGCATGGATAGGATAAATACACAAGGTCTTTTCCCCAGGATGAGAGTGTCTAAAACTAGAGGGCATAGGTTTAAGGGGAGAGGGAAAAGACTTAAAAGGGAACTGAGGGACAACTTTTTCATGCAGAGGGTGGTGTATGTGTATGGAATGAGCTGGCAGAGGAAGTCGTGGAGTCTGGTACAATTACAGCATTAAAAAGGCATCTGGATGGGTTATATGAATGGGAAGGATTTAGAGGGATACGGGCCAAATGCTGGCAAATGGGGCAGGGTCAGTTTTGGATATCTTGTTGACATGGACGAGTTGGGCCAAAGGGTTTGTTTCCATGCTGTGTATGTCTATGACTCTAAGTCACAGATTGTCATCTTGATGATAATGATCTAATAGTCAATCATTTGTCAGGGACTGATTAACTCTAAGTTAGTTAATGTGAAGCAGTAGAACGCATTGCGGGTTAGGAAACTGATGTTACAGCAAAACCACTGATTTCTATGGATGTAGCTTGTAAACGCAAAGTAGATTAACTACTGGATAGAGTCAAAACATTGTCTGGACACAGTATGGGGAATCCTTAAAGGTGAGCTCTCTATCGGGTGGCATGGTGGCTCAGTGGTTAACACTGCTGCCTCACAATGCTAGGGACCTGAGTTCGATTCCACCTACTGGGTGACTTTGTGCGGAGTTTGCATGTCCTCCCTGTGCCTGTGTGGACTTCCAGCTGCTGCTCACGTTTCCTCCCATAATCCAGTGATGTGCAAGTTAGGTGGATTGGCCATGCTAAATTACCCATAGTGTTGAGGGATGTGTAGGTTAGGTGTGTTAGCCATGGGGAATGCAGGGTTACAGGGATGGGGTAAGGAGATGGGTTTGGGTGGGATCCTCTTTGGAGGGTTGGGCTCATTGAGCCGAATGGCCTGTTTCCACACTGTAGGTATTCTAAGGAAAAGGCAACGTACACATGCAACACATACCATCCTGACTAGGAACTATTGCACTATTCCTTCCCTGTGACTGGGTCAAAATTAGGACAAAGTCAATATTTAACAGAGCTGTCAGTGTATGTACACCACATGGAATGCAATGGGTCCAGAAGGATGCTGAAGATCAATTAGATATGCCCAATAAATGGCCTAGCTGGTGATACCAACATTCTGAATGAGTACAAAATTCTGTCAGTTCTCCTTTCACCTATTACCCCAGATACTTTTCCAAACTTGGCTTTATGTAACACTCCTTTTGATTCTCATCAGCTCTCTCGCTCTATTTGACCTAGGTGATGTGATATCCTCTAGACTTTCACCTATCTTAGTCTATAATTCACAATTGTAAAAACATTTGTCCCAGAAACTGAATGGGTTAATGCTTTGTGCTTTGCATGGTATGAGTGTTAATCTTCAGGATCAAAGGGAGGTGGGCAGAAACAATACTGTTTGAATTCTAAAAGCTTTTTGGCAGCGTTTTTGTGCAGTTTCACATCCGTTTCCTTTGATATCCCAATCTTCATTATTTTGCTTGACAAAAATAAGCATCAAATAAACAGCAGCAAGATCATTAAAATAAATTGTGCATGCATCCCGTGTGGCTGTAAGGTGACAATCATTAGCATTCACCTGTTAACTGTGGTTAGTGTCTTGAAAGGTTTGTGACTGGTAACTGTTGCTGCTGCACACCAAACCACCAAAACAACCCCCCCCACACCCAAGTCAGGCCAGCCCTGTCTCATTGTCTGCAGGAACATTGAGTTTAAACGTCTCCTTCTCTCAGGTTCCACCTCAATGTCTGCCTTTCATATCTGAGCCCCCAGGGTTTCCCATTCATTCCTTTCATTTGTCAATTTTGTTCCCTTTCTCCCTCTAGCCCAAAGACATTGGCTCATTGGCCATCAGCGCTCGATCTAATCCATGATCCTGCCCAGATCTCCTCCCACTTCATTGAATTGGCTGGAGAATCTTGCAATCTATTCACCCATAGACACTGTTGGCAGCTGAAGAACTATTCAATGAGATGGCCAATCACAAGGTTTTACCTGTATATTAACAATAAAGCCATCGACTAGGTGATTCTGATGTTAGGTCAAGCGACCTTTCAGCTGATCAATTATAGTTGCAGTCAGAAAATAATTCATCCAACACAGATACCATCCAATACTGAGACAACAAGGTGCAGGGCTGGATGAACACAGCAGGCCAAGCAGCATCATAGGAGCAGAGAGGCTGACGTTTCGGGCCTAGACCCTTCATCAGAAAAGGGGGAGGGGAAGGGGGTTCCGAAATAAATAGGGAGAGAGTGGGAGGCGGATAGAAGAGGGATAGAGGAGAGGATAGGTGGAGAGGAAACAAACAGGTCGAAGAGGCGGGGATGGGGCCAGTAAAGGTGAGTGTAGGTGAAGGGTCTAGGCCCGAAACGTCAGCCTCTCTGCTCCTATGATGCTGCTTGGCCTGCTGTGTTCATCCAGCCCTGCACCTTGTTGTCTCGGATTCTCCAGCATCTGCAGTTCCTACTATCTCTGATTCAATTTTAACCATCCAATACTGACCTGTCTTTGAACTGACTGTTCAAATGCAAACCAGATACATTCCTGGAACAAGAGGGTATGCAAATAGTAAATCTCAAGGGGAGGCAATGACCTAGTGGTATTATCATTTGAACTATTAATCCAGAAACCCTGGTAATTTCCTGGGGACCTGGGTTCAAATCCCACCATAGCAGATGGTGGAATTTGAATTCAATATGGAGAAAAGAAAACGAGAGTTAGGTGTCTGATGTCCATGAATCTATTGTCAATTGTTGGAAAAACCCATCTGGTTCACTAATGTCCTTTAGGAAAAGAAACTGCTGTCCTTACCGGGTCTGGCCTACATGTGACTCCCGGCCCACAGCAACGTGGTTGACTCTTAAATTGCTCTCTGGACAGTTAGAAATGAGCAATAAATGCTGCCTAGCCAGCAATGCCCTTATTCCCGTCAATGAATAAAACAAATCCCTAGAAACCGATATCCATTTCAAGCCCACCGACTCCCACAGCTACCTAGAATACACCTCCTCCCACCCCACTTCCTGCAAAAATACCATCCCCTATTCCCAATTCCTTTGCCTCCATCGCATCTGCTTCCAGGATGAGGCATTCCACTCCCGTACATCTCAGATGTCCTCGCTTTTCAAGGACCGCAACTTCCCCCCCTCAGTGGTCGAGAACGCCCTCCACCGTGTCTCTCGCATTTCCCGCAACTCATCCCTCACACCCCGTCCCCGCAATAACAACCAAAAAAGAATCCCCCTCGTCCTCACGTACCACCCCACCAACCTCCGGATCCAACGCATCATCCTCCGACACTTCCGCCATCTGCAATCCGACCCCACCACCAAAGACATTTTTCCCTCCCCACCCTTATCTGCTTTCCGGAGGGACCACTCTCTCAGTGACTCCCTTGTCCACTCCACACTCCTCTCCAGCCCCACCACACCCGGCACTTTTCCCTGCAACCGCAGGAAGTGCTACACCTGCCCCCACACCTCCTCCCTCAGCCCCCTCCCAGGCCCCAAGAAGACTTTCCACATCAAGCAGGTGTTCACCTGCACATCTGCTAATGTGGTATAGTGCATCCGCTGTTCCCGTTGTGGCCTCCTCTAGATCGGGGAAAGCAAGCGGAGGCTTGGGGACCGCTTTGCAGAACACCTATGCTCGGTTCGCAACAAACAACTGCACCTCCCAGTCGCGAACCATTTCAACTCCCCCTCCCATTCCTCAGATGACATGTCCATCCTGGGCCTCCTGCAGTGCCACAACGATGCCACCCGAAGGTTGCAGTAACAGCAACTCATATTCTGCTTGGGAACCCTGCAGCCCAATGGTATCAATATGGATTTCACAAGCTTCAAAATCTCCCCTCCACCTACCGCATCCCAAAACCAGCCCAGCTCGTCCCTGCCTCCCTAACCTGTTCTTCCTCCCACCTATCCCCTCCTCCCACCTCAAGCCGCACACCCATCTCCTACCTACTAACCTCATCCCGCCCTCTTGACCTGTCCGTCCTCCCTGGACTGACCTATCCCCTCCCTAACTCCCCAACTACACTCACCTTTACTGGCTCCATCCCCGCCTCTTTGACCTGTCTGTTTCCTCTCCACCTATCTTCTCCTCTATCCATCTTCTATCCGCTTCCCCCTCTCCCTATTTATTTCGGAACCCCCTTCCCCTCCCCCATTTCTGATGAAGGGTCTAGGCCTGAAACGTCAGCCTTCCTGTTCCTATGATGCTGCTTGGCCTGCTGTGTTCTTCCAGCTCTACGCCTTGTTACCTCAAATCTTGTAATCTGGTCAGTTTTTTTTTCACATTTGTCATTTCTCATGTGATTGTAGAAGTCTTTGGCTAAAGTCAGCCTACACGATATGAGGTGATTGAACTAGGGTATGATGAAGTAAATCAGCTCCGTTTTAAAGACATATACTTTTGATCATTTGTAATGGAAAGCTCCTATGTAAACTTTCCATTACACATTTATTAATTGTAAGTAGAGAAGGTTTAGTGAACTGCCTTCTTCAACCACTGCAGTGCATTTGGTGTAGGTAGAGCCACAGTGCTGTTAGGGATGGAGTTCTAGGATTTTGACGCAGCAATACTGAAGGAACAGTGATATAATTCCAAGTCATGAAGGTGGGTGGCTTGGAGGGGAATTTGCAAATGGTAGTGTTCCAATGCATCATGTTCCAATGCATATCTTTGCCCTTCTAGATAATAGAGGTCACGGGTCGGAAAGTGCTGTCAAAATAGCCTCAGTTAATTGCTGCAATGCATCTTGTAGGTTGCACACACAACTGCCACTGTGCATCAGTGGTGGAGCGAGTGAATGTTTAAAATGTGAATCAGTTTTTGATCCAGTTTATTGCTTTGTCTTGGATGGTGTCGAGCTTCTTATAAGTTTTTGGGTTGCACCCATCCAGGCAAGTGGGGAATGTTCTACCACACTCCTGACCTGTCTTATTGATGGTAGATAGACTCTGGGGAGTCAGGAGATGAATCCTTTACCACTGGCAGCTCTAAAGTGCCACTTGTTGATGGAAGAGGAGGGGTCTGGTGATGACAGCTGGAATCACTGACTAATGATATTGCTGCACTAGGTATTCTACAAAATAGAAGCCACGGGGCTGAAAGGTACTGGAGAGCATTTGAGGCACAATAAGTGGATTAAAATACACTGCAGTTGGAGGACAACAATGATGAAATGGATGGTTACAGAGTCAAACAACTCTGTTCGTTGTGGTGTTATATGGAAGCTGGAACTTGCTCAATGCAAATTGATTAATAACTCCATCAAAATTACACTGAGATAAATTTGACAAGAGAGAGCAGAGAACCTGGGACTGTTCTACCTAGAGTGGGGAAGACTAAGGGGCAATATGATAGGGGTGTTCAGAAATGTGGCGAAGATTTAACAGAATGAAAGCAAGGTGAAACTGTTTCCTGTGGTAGAAGGTTTAGGAACCAGAAATCATGTATTTATGGCCATTGGCAAATGAACCAAAAGGGCGATGAGGAAACACATTTCATACACAATGACTGAAAGGAAAGGGAATTGATAAACACATGAAGGGCTAAGTAATTCAGACCTCTGGAGAAAATGCAAGGCATTGAGACTATTTGGGTACCTCTTACAAAGAGCTAGCATCGATATAATTGGCCAAATGTCCTCCCTTTTATCTAAGATGGTGCTGAAGCACATTTGAGCTCTGACAAGTCCTAGTCAGATGGATAATTCATGATTTAATGCACAAAGCCTGTGGAGTTGTTACTATCCTCTTCCTTTTCAAACACAAGTTAAAATATTGAATTAATATATTTTAGCTAAATCAGCCTTCTTTGCATTTAAAATGTTCAATTATAATGCCTCCCCCACACATGGTTAAAACAAGTCGCTGATGTGGTAGGTGGGTGGAGAACAATTCCCTGAAAACCTCCATTGCAAACTATCCCACAGCAGTGTGAAATGACAGGAATTTGGGATATTTCCAGTAAAGTTCCCAAAGAGGATTACAACTCTTCTGTTTATTGCACAGAAAGATATTAGGCATGTTGAAAGTTTGTTTGATTGATATCCCAGAACCACTGAATTGGATAATTAAGTACTTTCCCTTCCCAGTTAGTGGGGGAGGTAGGGCTAGCAAGCTTCATGTTGGGTGGCCAGTAATGATAGTTAGTGGCAGAATGTCATTTGATGACAACCTCAGAAATATATTCAACCTGAATTGCTAACCAACATCAACAGACATAACGAGCCTGGATAAGAGGGTTTTGGATAAGATAAAGTAAATTTGGCAGATGGAGAATAATATGAGAAAATCTGAACTCTATCATGTTAACATGTTTACATTGTTAGAGAGAGAGATGGAATATAAAAGTAACTAACAAGGTTTTGTGAGACCTCGTCTGAAGCACTGCAATTAGTTTTTCTCTACTTAAAGCAGCTGAATTCATTCAACTGATATATGGGATGAAGAAGCTGTCTTGAAAGCACAGGCCTGTACACTTCTACTGAAATTTAGAAGAATAAAAAGTGATCTTACTGAAATGTTTAAGATACTAAGGGGGCTTAATGGGCGGATGCTGCATGGATCTTTCCTCTTGTGGGGGAATTTAGAACTAGGAGATACTATTTAAAGTGAAGAAGTTTCCTACTTTAGTTGGAGATGATGAGAATTTATTTTCTCTTCGAGGATTATGAGCCTTTGGAATTTTCTAATCAGAGAGCAATGGAAGCTGGACCATTGAATATATTCAAGACTGAGTTGGACAGATTGTTGACTGACTGGGAGTTAAAGGATATAGGGAGTAGACAGGAAGTTGGGATGGAGGCTACGTTTAGATCAGGTGTTAATGCATCAAATGGTGGAGTATGTTCAAAGGGAATTGGCTGATACTTCCTCCTAATGTGTATGTTCTTATGTTCTAACTGCTGAGAGTATGTCAATGTATACAGCTGGTCACAATGTTAATGTGGACTGATGGACTGACAGACAGATTGCCAGGGCATCAAAATTAGAAAATGGCAAATGTGCTAATTACAGACATGAGTCCTGCATTGATATCCTGAGATTGGGATTAAACCATGTTGGTGAGAAAAGGTACGGATGATCTATATTTGCATCTAAACTTCAGATCTTGAGGATGAAAATGAAATGAATTCTTTAAAAAGCACTTTACATAACCCTCACAATGGAGCAACTCACCACAGCTCCTTCGATGGCACCTTTCCAACCTATAATCATCTAGGAAGACAATGGCAACAGAGATGTGCAATCACCACCACCTGCAATTTTCCCTTCAAGCCACTCACCATCCTGACTTGGAAATGTATCGCTGTTCCTTCAGTATCACTGGGTCAGAGTCCTGGAATTCCCTCCCCAACTGCACACGGTTCAAGAAGGCAGCTCAATAGCACCTTCTTAAGGGAAATTAGGGATGGACAATCAATGTGGCTTACTTAACAATGCCCATAGCCCATGAAAAGGAGAAAAATCCCAGAAGGACTTCGAAATGTCTCACGCACACCTTTTGGTGATTAAAGGGGAAATGCTGAGCTGGTGACGGGGAAGGGTCTAAGATCCTTAAGCATCTTTGGAGAATGCCACAGGATCCTTCCGCTGAACCATTGGAACAGGGAGCTAATGCTTCAGTTTGATACTTTACCCAACTGAAGGCAGGGAGAGCAAACAAAAAAGCCACCTGAGTAATTTAATAACGTTATTTTATCATTCACTGCATTCAATTGAAACATTGCATTACTTTAGTACCTTCCACAACATCAAAAGGAAGTCCAATAACTCTTTGACTATACTTCAGAAGTGCTTCATTGACAGTAATGTGCAAGATAGAAAAAGTGGCAGCCAACATACACACAGCAAGCTCCGACAAATAGGAATGTCATAACAAGCATTTTTCTTAAAATAACGTGGGTTGAGGAATAACTATTGGCCAGGACACCTTAGAAAACTCCTCTTCAAAACAGTACCAGAGGATAATGTGGGAGATGAGGTGGATTGGCCATGGGTAATGCAGGGTTACAGGGATAGGGTAACGTGGATCTAGGTGAGATGCTCTTTGGAGGGTTGGTGTGGACTCGATGGGCTGAATGGTGTGCTTCCATACCGTAAGGATTCTATGATAGTTCTACAATAGTTCAGGCTCAGCTGAGAAGGCAGGTGGGATCTTGCTATAATGTTTCATCCACAAGACCACAGTTCCTCAGAACCACACTGAAGTGTCATCCTGAATTTTCCTTGCTTAGGTCTCTGGAGCGGGACTTGATCATACAGGTTCTTCCTCAGACAAAAGATTACTACCCCATCGAGATGAACCTCTGTCATTAGGTCATGGGCACTCCTGCCGTAGCAAAATGGAATGTAATTGGCTGTTCTCCAATCAGAGTTCGGTAGAATCATCACAGAGGTCATGTAAAGGGCTCACTACTTAGTAATAGATTAATTGGTGTGTCATCTTATTGCAGTGGGATTTTGAAGTTTGCCAGGGGACTAAGGTATTTGCCTATCTAGAAATAGTGACCATAGCTCATTGAAGTGATCTGTCATCACATTGAGAGATGCAATAAGCTGTTAATATAGGAGCAAATGTTTTCTTTGAAGTTTTTCTAATGTTAGGGCATAACCTAAAACCTGTGCTTTTTCAAGGGGTGGTACAGAACTGGGAAACATTGCTTCACATAAAGGAACACGGAACTCTATATCCAAAAATGACATTGGTGTACTTAATAAATCGCTTCCTCAAAGCTGGTCCTTCTCTTCTAAATACCAACACTGTCAGATGATTTACGTTTTAGCTTCTCATTTATCAATACGGCTAATGTAAGGAGGGGAGGGTAGCCAATTAATGGTGCAAGTTTTCTCTGATTAAAACATGATTTGCCGACCAAATAAACAGTGAGATGTTGAGGCGTAGGTGGAAAACAATCACATTGGTTGAGCGTTACAATCTATTAATAGCAATGAGTCCTGCCATCCTTATGGAATTCCTCTTGTGTCTGTAAAACCAGAAGTAATTTATGGCACTTAGGAATTGAATGAGTTCCTAAATTCATGCTCAAATAAACTGAACATTGTGAGCATTATACAGAGTTAATATTGACACAAATTTATCAAATGGTGAGAGAGAAGTGAGGGCCAGTGTTCTGCTTTCAATTTACAGACTCCTAACTGTAAAGATATTGTGCCTGAAGCTGCAGTACGTGTAAGTGGGGTCTCCCAATAGCAGCATAGGAGCAGGTGTAGGCCCTTCAGCCCCTCAAGTTTTCTTCAACATTCTATATCATGGCTGATCATCCATATTCCCATAACTCTAGATCATAGAACCTCTACACTGTTGAAGCAGGCCATTCAGCCCATTGAGTTGGCAATGATCCTCCAAAGATATCCCACCCAGAATCACCCCCTACCCTGCATTTCCCATGGCTAAACCCCTGACATCCGTGGACACTACAGGCAATTTAGCATGACCAACCCACCTTGCCTGCACATCTTTGCATTGTAGGAGGAAATCAGAGCACCTGGAGGAAACCCACACAGACACGGGGAGAATGTGCAAACCCCACACAGACAGTTGCCCAAGGGTGGAATTGAACCCAGATACCTGGTGCTGTGAGGCAGCAGTGCTAACCACTGAGCCACTGTGCTCAGCAGCTAGAAAAGTATCAATCTTTATTTTCAACTTATTTAATAACTAAACCTCAACATCCCACTGGGTTAGAGAAGTCTAAAGATTCCCCACCCTCTGGCTGAAGAAATTCTGTCTCAGTCTTAAATGGCCTCCCCTTTATTCTGCAACTATGTGCATTGGTTCCAGATTCATCCCTCCTGCCCTGGTAGGGCAAACATCCCTCCTGTTGAGCCCTGTAATAATTTTGTAAGTTTCACTGGAGAGTACATTCCCATCCTAGGAATCAGGATTGTTTTTACACCAAAACGTAGCCAGTGAGGATAGTTACTTAGGATGGCACAGTGCACAGTGGTTGGCACTGCTGTCTCTCAGTACCTGGGATCTAAGATTGATTCCACCCTTGGGCGGCAGTCTGTGTGGAGTTTGCACATTCTCCCCGTGTCCATGCAGGTTTCACCTGGGTGCTCCGGTTTCCCCCCACAGCCCAAAGATGCGCAGGTTAGTTGAATTGGGAATGCTAAAATGCCTTGTAGTGTGCAAATTAGGTGGATTAGTCACAGTAAAAATTGGGTTATAGGTCTGGGTGGGATGCTATTCAGAGGGTCAGTGCAGACTTGATGAGCTAAATGGCCTTTCCCTGCACTTAAGAGATTCTGTGATCCTTGCTACAAATTATGTGCATAAAATTAATCACAGCCATTTATACCAGTAGTTGCTGATGAAAGAATGAAACACCTCTATTCTAACTTAAACTTGTAGTAATAGAGAGCTCTCTGATTTAATTCAGTGATTGCTGAGCTCCCCAGCTAACTGCTTGGCAAGGTGTCCGTCACCCCACCCTTGTATCGTGTTCCCCATGACCCAGATGGAAACCCTGTTTGGGTAAAGCACTGCTTTTTTAACTTTTAAAAGGGAGACTTACATTTTTAACATTTATCCTAATTCAGGATGTTCCATAAGTCATGAAGTACTTAAGTGAAGTTCACTCACTTTTTTTCATTTCAAAAATATACTTTATTCATAAAAATATCTTTATATGCATACACAGTCACTAAAGCATTTCGGTTTTGTACAATAGCATATGAAGAAACAAACAAACATTGGAGTGTGAATGTATCCAGTAAACAAACTAAAGCCATTTCTTCTTTGTACAAGATGACATTTACATATATTTGAGGCACGGAGTGAGGGATTGTAATATAGGAAACACAATAATCAATTTGTTCACAGCAAGCCTCCCATAAATAGGAATATGACAATGACTCGATGATCTGTTTTTCAGTGATAATAATCAAAGGACAGATATATTGGCCAGGACATGGGTAGAACTCCCTGGCTTGTTTTGGGAAATAACATGACGTGGGTGGTGGGACTTAATTATCATCTCATTCCAAAGATAGAAGTGGGGAATGATATGAGGGATGCAGTTGGTAGTTTTTGTGTGATTTAAAAAAAAAATTATTTCAATGTGTAACAAACAGTTTGTTGCCACTTTCATCTGATTTAATATTATGGTTTCACAATTATGATGTTCATAAACTAAATTTTTGAGACCATAACTTTAAAATTAGGATGGGTCAGTCACTTGTTCTGCAGTCTCCCTCATAGTAAATGTGGGTGGTTTGATTGTTCGAGATCATTGGAAAGCTTAGATAGTTTTGCTGAGAAATTGTGCCACACACTTACAATTTGAGATAAAGGCTGCAGAATTAGAATGAGAATTAGGTTTATTGTCACACGTTCTCACATGAGTACAGTGAAAAGTTTACAAAGCTGCCACTTACGGCACTATCTTAGGTACAAAGATACCTAGGTACAAAGGTACCTAGGTACAAAAACTTAGGAATAAATTTTTAAAAAATGAAGAAATAAAAAGTTCAGCATTACAGTCCTTCAAGCAGACTGTGCCAGGTCTCGCCATCAAACTACACCAGTTCTTATCTCCAGACTATGCCAGGCCTTACCTCCAGATTGTGCCAGGCCTTACCTCCAGTCCACACTGAACTTAGCCTGGGGCTCTGAGTTTTCAGTAAGTGGACTCTGAGCACTCCAAAATCCCAGAAAAGTGTAAAAGGCATTGGTTATAGCAAGGGTGTTACCCCTTGCGGGGCAATCTAGAACGGGGAGGTCATAGTTTTAGGATAAGGGGTAGCAGGTTTTAGAACAGAGTTGAGGAGGAATTACATCTCCAAAGGGTCTGTGGAATTCACTACCCCAGAGTGTGGAGAATGCTGAGACTTTGAGTAGATTAAAGAGGAGATAGACGGATTTTTAATTAGTAATAGAGTAAAGGGCCCTTCAAGTCATTGCATCTGTGCTGGTCAAAAACAACCACCAACTATTCTCATCCTGTTTCCAGCACTTGACCCATTGCCTTATAACATCCCAAATGCACACCTAAATATTTCTTAAATGTAGTCGGGGTTTCTACTTCCACTGCCCTTACAGGCAGTGAGTTCTAGATTCTCACCACCCGATTCTCCTTACATCTCCTCTAAACCTTCTGCACTTTCCCTAAATGGATTGAAGGGTTATGGAAAGTGGGCAGTATAGTACAATTGAGGCCAAGATGAGATCAGCCACGATCATATTAAATGGTGGAGTCGACTCGAGGGGCTGAATGGCCTACTCCAGCTGGGAGCCTATCACATTTTTTTCCTATTCATTTGTGGAATGTGGGTGTCATTGGCTGGCCAACATTTTTTTGCCCCGTCCCTATTTGCCCTTGAGAAGGTGCTGGTGAGCTGCCTTTTTGAACTGCTGCAATCCACCTGCTGTGGGTTGACCCACAATGCCACTAGGGAGGGAGTTCCAGGATTTTGACTCAGCGACACTGAAGGAACGGCGCTATATTTCCAAGTCAGGATGGCGAGTGGCTTGGAGGGGAACTTGGATGTGGTGGTGTTCCTATATATCTGCTGCTCTTGTCCTTCTAGATGGAGGTGGTCGTGGGTTTAGAAGGTGCTGTCTGAAGCTCTTTGGTGAATTTCTGCAGTGCATCTTGTAGATAATACACACTGCTCCTACTGAGCGTCGGTGGTGGAGGGAGTGGATGCTTGTGGATGTAGTGCCAATCAAGCCGGTTGCTTTGTCCTGGATGATGTCAAGCTTCTTGAGTGTTGTTGGGGCTGCACTCACCCAGGCAAGTGGGGAGTATTCCATCACACTCCTGACTTGTGCCTTATAGATGGTGGACAGACTTTGGAGAGTCAGGAGGTGAGTTACTCGCTGCAGGATTCCCAGCTTCTGGCCTGCTCTTGTAGCCACTGTGTTAACTTGGTGAGTCCATTTGAGTTTCTGGTCAACGGTAACCCCCAAGGTGTTGATAGTGGAGGACTCAGTGATGGTAACACCATTGAATGTCAAGGGACGGTGGTTAGATTGTCTCTAATTGGTAACGGTCATGGCCTGGCATTTGTGTGGCACAAATGTCACTTGCCACTTGTCAGTCCAAGCCTGGATATTGTCCAGATCTAGTTGTTGACTGACAGAAGGTCATTATCATTGAAGATCTTTCTCCCCGAAAGGGTAATGAACCTGTGGGCTGTTGAGGCTCAGTCATTAACTATATTGAAGTCCGAGATGGACAGACAGATTTCTAATCAGTAATGAAATTGAATGTTTTGGGGCGTGCGGGGGGTGGGGAAGGCTGGGAAGTGGAGTTGTGGATTATCAGATCAGTCATGTTTTTATTGAATGGTGGATCCAACTTGATGGGCCGAATGGCCTTTCTCTGCACCTATGTCTTATGTCCATATAGAAACTGACAAGCACGCCACAGACCAATCAGCAACTTGTTGCTGGCCGAATCCCCCATTGCATACACCTCATGGTTCCAGTTTGCCAGCAGTATAGTTCCCCCATGCCCCATCACTCCTTGAACAAATAGCAGTATAAACAACACTTGTAATGCCTGTTGGCAATTTGCTTTTAAAAGGTGCCGTAATCTCTTCCACAATCCCTAGATTTTAAGAGTACTTTTCCAATTTTGGTCCACAATTGAAACTACATAACAGGCAAAAGGCTTTTGATTTGATTTGATTTATTATCGATTTATTGTAGTCACATGTGCCTAAGTACAGTGAAAAGTTTTGTTTTGCGAGCAGTACAGGCAAATCATAATAGATAAGGACATACAGGTCAAGGGTGCTTAGACAGAATGAGGCATACAAGGTTACGGCTGTGCAGGAGGTGTGCGAAGCAGATTTAACAGAACATTATTAGTAATTTTACAGACATAGAACTTAGTTATAAAAGTGCGGAACTATTGTAAGAAATGTGACAACAAGATCTGCTGTAGAGAGCTCGCAAAGAGTCGCCTGGTGACAGTGTCATCTTGAATCACAATACGATATACACACTGGCAAATAAATATATTTTCAGTCCAACTTACTGATCCCTGTGTTTCCTTCATTTAGATATTGCACATGAGAATCTTCCGCTGACCTTGAATGTACACACGGACCGGATGACATCTGAGGATGGCCATTCTCCAAATCCCCTGCGTTATAGGAATCACCGGCAGCGCAGATTCTCGATGGAGGTACAATGTGGTCTCTTGTTTCCTGACACGATCTTAATAAGACACAGGGGGCACAGTGGTATTGCTGATCTTGAATATTCCAATGGTCTCTCGGCTATCATCCACCCTATAACAACTCGAGCTCCTTTGAAACATTTTTTGAGCGTATCCTATCTCGCAGCAAGTCCCATTAGCTTATCACGCCTTGCGTTTCATTTATATTAGTTCCTGATCCAGCAACACTCTGACTTGAAACTTCTCATCTGTATTTTAAAACCCTTCCATCGCCTTTATCTTCCCAAGCTTTGTAAGATCCACCAGTCCTACAACTCTCTGAAATGTCTCAAACTCTTGCATCTCACTATTTTAATTGCAGTGCTATTGGCTTCAGCTGCCTGGGTCCCAAGCTGTAGACTCCTTTTCTCTAAGCCTCTACTCTCCCTGTTGGAGATGCTTCTTAATGCCTATCTTTTTGATCAAATTTTTGGTTATCAGTCCTGATATTGCCGTATAAATGACTTGGTCTTTGATTAAATCTCACGAAACCTATAAAACCCTAACACGACCACACACGGTAAATACAGGAAGGATGTTCCCAATGACCAGGGAGTCTAGAACCGTGTGTCATGGTCTACCAACATGCAGTAGGCCATTTTGGATTGAGAGGAGAAGAAATGTCTTCACCCAGAGAGTAGTGAGCCTGTGGAATTCTCTGCCTTAAGAAACTGTTCAGGCCAAAACATTGAATGTTTCCAAGAAGCAAGTAGATATAGTTCTTAGAGCTAAAGTAACCAAAGGGAGAAAGCAGGAACAGGGGACTGAGTTGGGTGACCAGCTATGAACATATTGAATGGTGGAGCAGGCTTGAAGGGCCAAATGGCCTATGCTATATTTTCTATGTTTCTATGATGTTTCTGAGAAAGGCCTTGAAATGATTTACTGGGATATGGATGCTGTATAAACGTAGATCTATGTTGAAATTCACTGGAAATATTTGGATTAATATTTCAGCAGGAGAATTGCATAGAATTTGCTGCGCAGCTTAAAACAGGCCATTCAGCCCAACCGGTCTATGCAGTTGATCCTACCCCAGACTCATCATCTAACCCAATCAGCATATCCTTGCTGCTCTGCCCACAGGGAATAGCTGCCACCAACCACATAGAATGTGCAGATTATGCAATAGGAAGAAAGGCCATTCAGTCCATTCACTGAATGTTTATGCCCCACTTGAACTGATTGTGCTTCTTTCTCTTCCTTTCCTGTCTACTCCTTGCACGTCCCTGTCCTCAAACCCATCAGGACTTCAGCAAGAGGCTCTCTCTACCTATGGATATCAGACTACCCGAGGAGTTCCTGCAGAAGCTACAGCTGGAGAGCCCACCTCTTCCCAAGACTCTGAGCAGAACGTCACGGAGAGCTTCCCTGGTGAGTCAGACGCTGTGGGCATTGAGAAGCTCCTGGGTCTTGATGCAGTTCAGTCTCAGAAGCCTCTTTGGCTTCTTCCAGTATCTGTGGATATAGTAAGAGAGTCTCTGTTTCAGACCAATGGCCATCTGTCAGATGCTGCCTAACTGCCTGAGTCACCACAACATTTTCTGATTATCATTCACCTTTCCAGCCTGTGTGGTATTTTGCCTTTGCCAGGTTGGTGCAAGATGTTCTCCATTCACGAATACACTTTTGAGATGATGGACTTCAGAATTAATTCATAGAATGTGGTTTATGCTGGCTGGGTCAGCATTTATTGCCCATCTCTAGTTGCCCTTGAGAAGGTGGTGACGAGCTGCTTTCTTGAACTGCTGCAGTCCATGTGCTGTAAGTAAGCCCACAATGTTGTTGGGGTGGATTTCCAGAATTTTGACCCAGTGACAATGAAGGAACGATGATTATATTTCCAAATCAGGATGGTGAGTGACTTGCAAGGGAACTTGCAGGGGGTGGTGTTCCCATGTATCTGCTGTCTTTGTCCTTCTCGATGGAAGTGGTCTTGGGTTTGGAAGGTGCTGTCTAAAGGATCCTTGGTGTATTGCTGCAGTGCATCTTCTGTTACTGTTTGTTGGTGATGAAGGGAGTGGATGTTTGTGGATGTGATGCCAATCAAGTGGGCTGATTTGTCTTGGTTAGTGTCAAGTTTCTTGAGGGTTGTAAGAGCTGCACCCATTTAGGCAAGTGGGGAGTATTCCATCACACTCCTGACTTGTGCCTTGTAGATGGTGGACAGGCTTTGAGGAGTCAGGAGGAGAGTTACTCGCTGCAGTATTTCTAGCTTCTGGCCTGCTCTTGTAGCCACTGTGTTTATATGGCTCGTCTGATCAATGGTAACCCTGAAGATGTTGGTAGTGGGGGATTCAGTGATGGTAACACCATTGAGTGTCAAGGGGTAATGGTTGGATTGTGTCTTACTGAAGATAGTCATTTCTTGGCATTTGTGTGGCACAAATGTTACTTGCCACTTGTCAGCTCAAGCCTGGGTATTGTCCAGTTCTTGTTCCATTTGAACATGGGCTGCTTCAGTATCTGAGCAATCATGAACGGTGCTATACATTGTGCAACTAGGGACGGGCAATAAATGCTGACCCAGTGAGCGATGCCACATCTCACAAGTGAACAGAAAGCAAAATCTGGAACTTTCCCTCCAACCCTGAAATAAAACTGTTTGATGCCAGGGAGTCAATTATAAAATTTTAAATGAGAACACCTTTCTGAAACAACACAAAACTAAAAGTTACAGAACCAAGGTGGACTGGTAGAAGAAAAGCTGGCAAAGATCAAATTAAACGATGATAGTGCAGATTGGAAATGCTGAATGGCCTCCTGCTCTTACCATGTAACTGCCTAGGCTTAATTAGCTTTGATACAGTGGTTGCTTTTTGGCTTCTAAGTCAATCTGTGCCAGGGGCTAATGATTTGTTTTCAGTCTTCACATTGTCAAAATTCACTTCACAATTTCCTGTCACATCCCATTTCATAGCAGTGGTACACATTGCCACCAAGTGGTGGATAAAATGCCAGTGGGACAAGACAGCATCCAGTTGCAGTCCACATTCTGATCTAAGATTGTATGTCACTCAAGCACACTACAATTCCATTCCCTGTTTCAAAGAAAGTCTCAGGCCAATATTTTTCCTTGGCACTCCTTTGGATCAAGGAGAATGCTTGTAAGCGAGTCACGGAATAAGGAAAAGGTGAGAGGGAGAGGGAAAGAAAGAAAGGCAAGAGAAAGAGAGAGAAGCTACAAGAGTAAGGGGTGGAGAGAGTAGGAACTGCAGATGCTGGAAAATCTGAGATAACAAGGTGTAGAGCTGGATGGACACAGCAGGCCAAGCAGCATCATAGGAGCAGGAAGGCTGACGTTTCAGGCCTAGACCCTTCATCAGAAAATTTCCTATGATGCTGCTTGGCCTGCTGTGTTCATCCAGCTCTACACCTTGTTATCTAAGAGTAAGGGGTGGAATCAGTTAAAGATAAAGGAGGTGAAAATGCGAAAGTAAAATGCTAAGGGATGAACAGCTTTTAATAATGTCCTAAATCCACATTCCAGAGCAGCCATTAGTTAGTCTGTTGGTCAGTCTGTTGAGACAGTCGCTCATCAGCCCTGTGTCAATGTTAGCCAAACCTTGGTGATACAGTGCTGACTGTGATGATCCAGGGAGCCCTGTCCCCACCTGCTGTGATCAAAGCACATTCCCCTTCAAGGGAGGTGAGGCTTAGTGATATTATCACCAGACAGCTGATCCTGAGATCCAGGTAATTCTCTGGGGGCTTGGGTTCGAATTCTGCATGGCGGATGGTGAAATTTGATTTCAATAAAAATTTGAAATTTGGAGTCTACAGTGTTTGGGGAAACACTCCATCTGGTTTCCTAATGTCCTTCAGGGAAGGAAACTGCCTTCTTTACCTGATCTGGCCCACATGTGACTCCAGAGTCACAGCAATATGGATGATTCTTAACTGCCCATTTCCCCCTAAGGATTGGTAATAAATGTTGGCCAAGCCAGTGATGCCCACATCCCACAAATGGGATTTTAAAAAAAAGTATCTTTTGAAGTGTACTCTTCTCCTCACAGCTCATGACGGTCAAAGATCACAGGACAATGAATGAAAATGTTTCAAAGGTACCCACAGCAATATAGAGTGGGTAGAGATCCTTCCATTGTGAATTGTTGCAAATTTTGTACATTTTATTCGTCTCAGGGCAATGAAGAATTGCTGGGAGGAGACAGAGGTGGTGGGGGAGGGTTGTTTTTCGAATTGGAGGCCTGTGACTAGTGGTGATCCACAGGGATTGGTACTGGGTCCACTTTTGTTGGTCATTTATGTAAATGATTTAGATGAGAATATAGAAAGCATGGTAAATAATTTTGCAGATGACACCAAAATTGGTGGTATAGTGGAGAGTGAAGAAGGTTATCTAAGATTACAAAGAGATCTTGATCAATTGGATCAAATGGGCTGAGAAGTGGTAAATGGAGTTTAATTTGGATAAATCCAAGGTATTGCATTTTAGTAATACAAACAAGGACAGGACATATACAATTAATGGTAGGGCCCTGGGTAGTGTTATACAACAGAGACACCTAGGGGTTCAGGTACATAATTCTTTGAAATTTGCATCACAGGTAGTCAGGGCGGTTAAGAAGACATTTATCATGCTTGCCTTCATTGCTCAGACCATTGAGTATAGGAGTTGGGACGTCATGTTCAGGTTGTACAGGACGTTGGTGAGGCATCTTCTGGAGTACTGTGTGCAGTTCTGGTCGTCCTGTTATTGGAAGGATATTATTAACCAGGAGAGGGTTCAGAAGAAATTTACCAGGATGTTGCTGGGTATGGAGGGTTTGAGATACAAAAATAGACTGAAAAGGCTGGGACATTTTTCACTGGAGCATAGGAGGTTGAGAGGTGACCTTATAGAAGTTATAGAGGCAAGGGTCTTTTCCCTAGGGTGGGGAATTTCAAAAGTAGGGGGCATATTTTTAAGGTGAGAGGAGAAAGATTTAAAAAGGACATGACGGGCAACATTTTTACATAGGGAGTGTTTCGTGTGTGGAATGAAGTGCCAGAGAAAGTGATGGACGAAGGTACAGGTACAATGTTTAAATGACATTTGGATAAGTTCATGAATAGGAAAGGTTTGGAGAGATAGGGACCAAGAGTAGGCAAGTGAGACTAGTTTAGTTTGGGAACATGGTCAGTATGGACTAGTTGGACCTAAAGGTCTGTTTCCATGCTGTGTGACTCTACGACTCTGTGAGCTGTCACTGGTTTCCATGTGTGCAAGAATATTTTAAAACGTCTCTGCAATCACAAAATACTTGCCCAATACTTACCCTTGCTCAGCCACTAGGTTTTTCTGTGCTGCTTGCTTACATTACTTCTGAGCCGTCACCCAAGCTCAATTATTAAGCACAGTCATGATAGATCATTTACCAGCCTAACATAATCAAATACAGAACAATTAAACCATTGAATATTGCACCAGTATCTCCAACTCATACTCTATTTTCTGTCATTAGCAACTTTGGAGTAATAGTTAGTGCCAGTCTTGGCTCAATGGTTAGGTTGCACATTGAAGTCCTACACAAGACCCTTGAGCGCACAGTCTAGGCTGAGATTCCTGAATTAAGTGTTAATCTGTAAGAGGCACAGACTTGTAGTTGGGACATTCAAGTGTGATGTCTCTGATGGTATAAAAGATCTCATGGCCTGTTCAATTAAGAGAAGGAGAATACATCCTCATCGATATTTATCCTTCAAGCAGGATCAATAAAACAGATTACCTTATTGCTGCTATTTTCAGGAGCTTGTTTTGTTGTTATTAATAGGTAACTGCGCTTCAAACATTTGACCACAGGAAATCATTGCTGGTGCTCATGTTAGATAAATGTTTTTGTTCCGTGAAGCTATTTGAACTGACTTGCATTTCCTTCTTTGTAGTCGGATATCGGTTTTGGGAAGCTGGAGACTTACGTTAAGCTGGACAAACTGGGTGAGGTGAGCTTGAACGTTCCCTGAACTAACAACAAATTAGCCCATTTATGCACTCATGCACACACTCACTCACCTTTCATTTTCTGGGAAATTTCCTTGACCTGTAAGAAGTGAATTTTTATCAGGGAAATGGTGGGGTAATCTTAATGTCACTGAAATTAACAAACCAGAACCCCAGGTTAATGGTCTGGGGGCACGGGTTTGAATCCTGTTGTGGCAGATGGTGAAATTTGAATTCAATAAGAAAAACTATTCCATGGTGACCATGTAATCATTGTCTTGAAAACCACCATTTTCCTCACTCATTTCCTTTAGAGAAGGGAATCTGCCATCCTCACCTGGTCTGGCCTATGCGTGACTCCAAACCCACAGTTAAGTGGTTGACACTTAACTCAATTAAGGATTGGTAATAGAAGGTGGCCCAATCAATGATACTCCACATCCTGTGAACAAATGGGAAAAAAAAAATTCTGGCCTTTTTTTGCCTTCTGTGTGCTTTAACGATCGATAGGAATTAAAACCAGTCAAGGCTTTTGCTGATAAACTCCCAGAAACAAGCTTATTCTTGTCCCAGCCCCTTAGATTTTGTAGCTGTCGTCCAAGGAGATTGGAGAACAAGTCATTAACTATTGACCCATAGGAAGGTCTTCACTTCCAGTAACTATCTCCAACTGTATAATGTTGGACCATTATGGTGGCTCAGTGGTTAGCACTGCTGCCTTACATCTCTAGGGACCCAGGTTCAATTCCACCCTCAGGTGACCATCTGTGTGGAGTTTGCATGTTCTCCTCTGTGTCTGTAGGAGTTTCCTGTGATAGTCTAAAGATGTGTAGGCTAGGTGGATTGGTTGCACTAAATTGCCCATAGTGTCCAGCAATGTGTAAGTTAGGTGGATTAGCCATAAGAATTGCAGGGATAGGGTAGGTTGCTTTTTGGAGAGTTGGTGTACACTTGTTGGGTTGTAGGGATTCTATGATTCATTCAGTCAAAGGTGACACCTTGGCAAGTGACTCTTGTTATAAACTGGAGGCTAATTCAATGAAGTAACATTGAAAAGTTTGGATTCTCACATGGCCACAATGAAAGATTCAAAAATTTATTTTTGATTGGAACAGATTCTTCAAAATTTGGCATGTTGTCTACAAATATTCCACTCAAATTCAAAACTTGCATCTTAATGCATTTTCTGGGACTTGGTTGAACTGTGACAGTTACCTCAAATGTGTGTGTGGGGGAGGTAATGGCCTAGTGATATTATTGCTTGACTGTTAATCCAGAGATCCAGCCAATGTTCTGGAGAAGCTGGGTTCAAATCCCACCATGGAAGATGGAATTTAAATTCGATAAATACCTTGAATTAAGAATCTAATGATGACCGTGAATCCATTGTCAATTGTTGGAAAAACCTATTTGGTTCACTAATGTCCCTTAGGGAAGGAAACTGGCCTACATGTGGCTCCAGGCCCACACCAATGTGGTCAACTCTTAAATGCCCTCTGGACAATTAGGGATAGGCAATAAATGCTGGCCTAGCCAGTGATGCCCATGTCCTGTGAATGAATAAAGAAAAAACAAGTTAGCACTGTATTGTATATTTCTATCCTATCAATGAGCAGAAGGCAAAGATTTAAGGTGCCTTGCCAAAGTCCTGAGGTAATTTGAGGAAATTTTCTTTTCGAGTTATTATGGCCAGGACTAAATACCCTGCCAAAATATTGATGGAAGCAATTCAATAGTAACCTTCAAAAATAATTGGCCAAATATTTAAAGGTTAATTGGAAAGCACTAGCAAACAGCTGGCTAGGTATGATAGGCTGAATGGCCTCATTCACACTGTAGAATTCTATGAATGTCAAAAAAGCCCTTGCACTTTCTACTCTTATGGAAAATCTTGTATGCTTGCAAGAACATTTATAACCAAATGAGATTTATTTTTCAAAGCTTATTGTCTTCCTGTTATCAGGACAATTTACAAAAATACCAATGTAAATGGAAGAAACATGTTTATGTCTGTTGTTTCCCTTCGCTTTGGTATTTCTTGTGAATTGTCCTGATGAGTGCAAGGTGCAAAGCTTCAACAAAGACATCTTTTTTCAACAATATTCAAGTTCTGTATGACCAAATAACTCTTTAATGCTCAAATCAAACTCACTCCTAGCCAATGAAGGCAGTGTTTATCCAGGATATCCTCAGGGATTTTGCTGGACTTCCTGGGATTGTGATAACTGGAGCCTCATTCATCCCCACATCCCTCCCACAACCTTGAAATACAGCCTGCATGTTTAGCACTGATGGTGTTCCCATGTTTCTGCTCCCATTGGCCTTCTACACGGCAGAGGTCAAGTGTTTGGAAGGAGGTGTCAAGAAATGGTTCGGGGTATCTTGCAAATGGTTTGGTTCAATCTCACTGTATCATTGAATTATCCAGAGAAGAACAGAACTGTTCCACACAGTCCCTCTGTTGTAGAATATAGGACATAGATCAGTACAGCAAAGGAACCAAGATGCCATTCTCAACTAATCCCATTCACCTGCACTTGGTCTATATCCCTGTACTCCCTGCCTGTTCATGTGCCTGTCTACATGCCTTTTAAACATTGCTAAAGTATCTGATTCTATCACCTTCCCTGGCATGCATTCCAGGCACCTACCACCCTCTGTGTAAAAGAAACTTGCCTCATACATCTCCTTTATAGGTTCCCCCTTTCATCTTAAACCTATACCCCCATGGTATTTGAAATTTCCAGCCTGGGAAAATTCTTATTATCCACCCTGTCCATGTCTCTTATGTCCTCACCCTTTCAATGAACCAGCCAGTTAGCTCCACACCCCACTGACATCACAACATTCAAGATTATGGGCCAAATGCTGGTAAATGGGATTAGATCAAAGGTCAGCTGTTTCTCATGTGTCAGTGCAGATTTGATGGGCCAAAGGACCTCTTCTGCACACTATGATTCCATGATACCCCATAGCTCTGCAGTGTTTCCCTTTTAAATATTTATCCAATTCACTTTTGAAAATGACTATTGAATTCTTATTCATTGCCCTTCGAGACAGCACATTCAAGATTGTAGGAAAACGTCATATAGAAAATGAATCCCCGTCTCCCCTCTAACTCTTTCACCAACTATCTTCAATCTGTGTCCTCTGGTTACTGACCCTCCAGCTGGTGGGAACAGGCTCCCCTTTATCTCATTTACAAAATCCCTTCATAATTTTTAACACCTGATGTAAATCTCCTCATAACTTTTTCAGCCCGATAGAAAACAATTCCAAATTTTCCAGTTTCTTCTTTTTCCTGAAATCTCTCCTCTCTGGTACCATTTGAGTAAATGTCTCCTGAAGCTTCTCTGCTCAAAAGAGATAAGCACATTTTCTCCAGTTTTCTCAGTATTTCTATGTTATTCTTTCAGGGAACTTATGCCACAGTATTTAAGGGTAGAAGCAAATTAACTGAAAACCTGGTGGCACTGAAGGAGATCCGACTGGAACATGAAGAGGGAGCTCCATGCACTGCAATACGAGAAGGTACAGTCCAGTCCATAAATACTACTCCGCATCTTAGTAATGCTAGCTTTGGTGGGAGGCTGGGTGCAATGGTGAATCTTAACTGTGTGACATGCCTGTGTCTCGTTGAATAACACTCTAGCCTCTGAGACAGAGGGGAGAGTTTCAAATTCCAGTATGAATGCAGAAGTTAAAAAATGAACTCAGAATGACACTCACAGTGCTGCGCTGAGGGAGTGCTGCTCTGTCTGATATGCCATCTTTCAGGTAAGATGCTACACTGAAATCTTGAGTTAAGTAATTCTGTCATGTTACTTTGCTGTGTACTCCCTGCTGTTTTGGCCATTTTTCACTCCTGAATCAACATTGTTAAACCCAACAGCATCTTTCAAATCTGTGGCCACTACCATCCAGAAGGACAAGGGCAACTGATCTACAGAAACACCGTTCCCTGCAAGTTCCCCTCCAGGCCACTCACCATCCTGACTTGGAAAGATATGATTGTTCCTTCAGCTGGGTCCATATCCTGGAACTCCCCCCTTCACTATATTGATTGGATATTTGCACCGAATGATTGCAGTGGTTCAAAGAAGGCAGCTCCCAACCATCTTCTCAAGGGCAACTAGGGATGCGCAATAAGTGCTGACCCGGCCAGTGATGCCCACATCCCACAAGTGAATAATGAATAAATTCTCACAACGCTGTTTGTGGGAAATTTCTGTGTGCCTCTTGCCGCTGCAATTCTTGTATCATGACAGTCACTTCAAACACATTGACTGTAAAGTGTTTTGGGAGATCCTCAGGTCCTTAGAGTAGCTTTAGAAATGGAGATGTTTTTCGGATTGATCGCACAGGTTGGGGTACAGCTCTGCAAGATACAGATATAGTCTAGGACCTTACTCGGGTGCCTGTTCTGGGTGAATGTGTAATGCCTAGGAAATGAGTAACAACAGTCTGTTGCACTATGAAGGGCATCACTGTAGAAGTATTGTGGACTTCCCACTGGGGACATAGAGTCATCGAGTCATACAGCACGGAGATAGACCCTTCAGTCCAACTTGTGTTTGCCAACCAAGTTTCTGAAACTGAACTAATCAAATTTGACTGCATTTGGCCCATATCCCCCTAAGCCTTTCCTATTCATTTACCTGTCCAAATGTCTTTTTAACTGTTGTAACTGTACCTGGATCTATCACTTCCTCTGTCAGTTCGTTCGACATACGAACCACCCTCTGTGTGAAAACGTTATCCCTCAGGTCCCTTCTAAATCTTTCTCCTCTCATGTTAAAATTATGCTCTCTTGTTTTGAACTGATTTTATAAATTTCAATTAAAGTCACCCCTCAACCTCCTACTCTCCAGTGAAAGAAGTGCCAGCCTACCCAGCCCCTCCTTATAAGTCTAGTCCCGGTAACATCCTAGTAAATCTTTTCTGTACTCTCTCTAATGTAATAATATCCTTCCTATAGCAAGGTGATTAGAACTGGCCTCACCAACGTCCTGTACAATTGCAACATGATGTCCCAAATCCTTTACTCAAAGGTCTGAGCAATGAAGGCAAGAATGCTAAACACATTCTTCACCACCCTGTCTACCTGTGACGCAACTTTCAAAGAACTATGTACTTGACTCCCTAGGCCTCTCTGTTTGACAACAGTCCCCCAGGGCCCTACCATTAACTGTAAAAGTCCCGCCCCTGTTTGTCTTATCAAATGCAAACTTTACATTTATCTCAATTAAACTCCATCCGTCATTCCTCAGTCTATTGACAAAATTAATCAAGATCCCTTTGGTAAGCTTGGATAACCTTCTTCACTCTACCACCAATTTTGGTGTCATCCGCAAGCTTACTAACCATGCTTCCTATATTCTCATCCAAATCATTTATATAAATGACAAACAAAAGTAGTCTCAGTACCAGATCTTGCGGAACATCGCTGATCTCAGGCCTCCGGTCCAAAAAACAACCCTCCACCACCTTCTGTCTCCTACTGTCAAGACAATTTTGTATCCAATTGGAAGGATCTGCCTGGATTCCACGTGATTTAACTTTGCTAATGAGCCCACCATGTGTAGCCTTATCAAAGGCCTTACTAAAGTCCATGTAGACAATGTATACTGCTCTGCCCTCGTTAATCTTCTGGGTTACATCCTCAAAAACTCAATCAAGATAGTGAGATATTGATTTTTCCAAGCACAAAGCCATGCTGACTATCCCTAGTCAGTCCTTGCTTCTCCAAATGCATATAAATCCTGTCTCTCACTATCCCCTCCAACAACTTATCCACCACTGATGTCAGACTCACTGGTCTATAGTTCCCAGGTGTCTCCTTGCAGCCTTTAGAATAGAATCCCTACAGCGTGGAAACAGGCCCTTCGGCCCAACAAGTCCACAATGACCCTTGGAGCATCCCACCCAGACCCAGCCCTATAATCCATCTTATCTACACATCCCTGAACACTACGGGCAATTTAGCATGGCCAATCCACCTAACCTGCACATCTTTGGACTGTGGGAGGAAACCGGAGCACCTGGAGGAAACCCACACAGACACGGGGAGAACATGCAAACTGCACACAGACAGTCGCCTGAGGGGGGAATTGAACACGGGTCCCTAGTGCTGTGAGGTAGCAGTGCTAACCCCTGAGCCCCACCGTGCCACCCCTTTCTTATACAAAGTCACAACATTAGCAACCCTCCAGTACTATGGCACCGCACCCATGGCTGTGGATGATAAAAATACCTCTGCTAGGGGCCCGCAACATCTTCCCCAACTTCCCACAATGTCCTGGGATACACTTGATCAGGTCCTGGATATTTAACTAACTTTATGCTTTTTACAACATCCAGCGCCCCTTGTTCTATAATGTGGACTCTTTTCAATACATCACTATTAATTTCCCTGAGTTCCCTAGCTTCCATGTCTTTCTCCACAATAAATACAGATGACCAGAAACAAGAATCATAGATGATTGGGCCCTCTGGTTCGACAAACCCCTTTTGCTAAATTGATCAGCGTAGACAAGTGATCAGTATTGGGATTTCCCTGATCTCTGTCTGGGCTTAGCATTCAGCTACAGGACTGATTAACCACCTTTTATTTTGTATGGACATGGAAAAGGAATCCTTTTTCTTCATCAGCCAGTAGATGGTGGTGTTTCCCCACATAAATCAATAGCTACCATGCAACAGCAGTAACCTGGATTTATACTTAAACATTATTAACCCAGGTAGACTTCCCTAAAACCTTCATTAGTGGGTTCAGGGACAAAAAAGACATAAAAGAGTCAAGGATAAAGAGTAAGAGAGATTTCTTTTTGTTATTGCCCATCCTTAATTGCCCAGAGGACTGTTAAGTGTCAACCACATTGCTGTGGGTCTGGAGTCACATATAGGATGGTAGTTTCCTTCCCAAAAGGAGATTAGTGAGACGGATGGTTTTTTCCAACAATCAGCAACAGTTTCACAGCCATTATTAGACTCTTAGTTCCAGGTTTTTTTTAAAAGTTGAATTCAGATTCTACCATCTGCTGTGGTGGGATCCAAACCCAGGTCCCCTGAAGATTACCTGAGTCTCTGGATTAACAGTCCATCTACATTACCACTAGGCCATCACCTCCCCCGTTTCATCAGAGTTGAATGACATTTTGTCAGAGCTAATTTTATGGAGTATCTTAAGGAAATAGGTGGAAAGGTTCTGGGAAGATATGCCAGGACATGCGAAGGTGAAGGTATGGATAACAAAGGCAGGATCTGTTGAAGAGTCTGGAGTTAGAGGTGCACAGTGTCTGGAGGGGGTGGTGATGCAGAATTCAGATAAGAGCAAGACATGACAGCATTTAATTACAAGGATGAGGACTTTAAGTTGGAGTTGGTTGGCCAATGTGAGAGAGGGAAGGCAGGGAGGACAGACAAACAGAATGGAGTCCTTGGGGTTAAAAGGGGGATAAATCTGTGTATTTGACTGAGTGAGCGGTCAACCTGTGGAACAGGGGCATGCAGAGAGCATTGTTTCATTCAAATAAAAGTTAGATTTATTTCACGAAGAAGCAAGGCTGAGTTACTCCATTGTCTGAGTAATTTGAGATATGATGTTGGGTGGCTCTGATATGATTTGTGAGGAACAGGCGACAAACCTATGGTTCTCAAAGTTCTCCCCCATGATCAATCTCAGTTCATGTCTGCTCTCATTGATAGAGACTGATGACGATGATTTGTCGTGAGCCCCATTATCATTGGACTATGTGACTATCCAGGAATGTAGAAGGGTAAAGAGATGGACACTGTTCTTAATTTTATCCAGCTATTTCCTACATTCCAATGTTCCAAAGCTTGGATGATCAATAATATAGGCTGTAAGAGAGTGAGTATGAGACTGAGTGTTTATGTATGTGAGCGTATGTGTGTAAATGTGGGACCCTGTGTGTGTATCTGTGTTCTTTATTTATTTAATTTATTCAGGCACTGTAGGTGTTGCTGATTAGGCCAGCATTTACTGCCTATCCCTAATTGCCCTTAAGAAGCTGGTGGTGACCTGCTTTCTTGAACTGCAGCAGTCTATGTTGTGGGAGTATGCCCAAACTGCCATTGCAGGGGGCAATTCCAGGATTATCCAGCGATAGTGCAAGAACGGCGATATATTTCCAAGTCACGATGGTCAGTGGCTTGATGGGGAACTTACAGAGCTCTTTCAGTATAACAGGGTCAAAATCTTAGAACTCACTCCCCAGTCGCACTGTGGGTCTACCTGCAGCAGTTCAAGAAACATAGAAACATAGAATATAGGAGCAGGAGTAGGCCATTCGGCCCTTCACGCCTGCTCTGCCATTCAATATGATCATGGCTGATCATTCAACTCTCTCTCCTGTTCCTGCTTTCTCCCCATACTGGAGGCCTGTGACCAGCGGTGTGCCACAAGGATTGGTCCGCTGCTTTTTGTAATTAAATAAATGATTTGAATGTGAACATAGCAGGTATGGTTAGTAAGTTTGCAGATGACACCAAAATTGGAGGTGTAGTGGACAGTGAAAAAGGGTCCTTCAGAGAACAACAGAATTTTGATCAGATGGGCCAATGAGTCAAGGAGTGGCAGATGGAGCTTAATTTAGATAAATGTGAGGTTCTGCATTTTGGAAAAGCAAATCAAGGCAGGACTTATACACTTAATGGTAAGGTCCTGGGGAGTGTTGCTGAACGATGAGACCTTGGAGTGCACTTTCATAGTTCCTTGAAAGTAGAGTCGCAGGTAGACAGGATAGTGGAAAAAGCGTTTGGTATGCTTGCCTTTATTGGTCAGTGCATTGAGTACAGGAGTTGGGAGGGTCAAGTTGCAGCTGAACAGGACATTGATTAGGCCACTTTTGGAGTATTGTATAGGAAGGATGTTGTGAAACATGAAAGAGTTCAGAAAAGATTTACAAAGATGTTGCCAGGGTTGGAGGGTTTGATCTACAGGGAGAGGCTGAATAGGCTGGGGCTATTTTCCCTGGAGCATCGGCGGCTGAGAGGTGATCTTATAGAGGTTTATAAAATCATGAGGGGCACGAATGGCGTGAATAGGCAATGTCTTTTCCTCAGGGTGTGGGAGTCTAAAACTAGAAAGCATAGATTTGAGGTGAGAGGGGAATGATTTAAAAGGGACCTGAGGGGCAACATTTTCATGCAGAGGGTGGTGCATGTATGTATTGAGCTGCCAGAGGAAGTGGTGGAGGTGGGTACAATTATAACATTTAAAGGGCATCTGGATGGGTATATGAATAGGAAGGTTTTAGAGGGATATGAGCCAAATGCTGGCAAATGGGACTAGATTTATACAGGATATTGTGTTGGCATGGACGAGTTGGACCGAAGGGTCTGTTTCCGTGCTGTATATCTCTGTGACTACATCTAACTTCTTGAAATAATTCAATGTTTACCCTCAACAGTTTCCTGTGGCAGACAATTCCACAGGCTGAACGCTCTCTGGATGAAGAAATGTCTCCTCGTCTCAGACCTAAGTGGCTTCCTCTGTATCCTTCATTGGTGATTCCTGGCTCTGGCCTCCCCTGTCGTCGGGACTATCCTTACCTCATCTACCCTGTCTAATCCTGTTAGAATTTTACAGCTTTCTATCAGAAGTTCCTCTTATTCTTCAAAACTCCCATGCGTATATCCTAACTGATCCAGTCTCTCCCCATACTTCAGACCCGCCATCCCAGGAATCAATCTGGTAAACTTTCTTTGCATTCCTTCAATAGCCAGAACATTTCGCCTCAAGTAAGATCAAAACTGTGCACATGAAGGCAGCTCACGGGCACTAGGGATAGGCAATAAATGCAGGCCCAGTCAGCAACACCCACACCTCATGAATTAATAAAATAAATGCACTCCTGGTGCTGAGATAACAAGCTATAGAGCTGGATGAACACAGCAGGCCAAGCAGCATCATAGGAGCAGGAAGGCTGACGTTTCGGGCCTAGACCCTTCATCAGAAAAGGTCTAGACCCGAAATGTCAGCTTTCCTGCTCCTATGATGCTGCTTGGCCTGCTGTGTTCATCCAGCTCT
>NC_063356.1:6245583-6304118 GCF_021869965.1 Rhincodon typus | reverse complement strand
CCAGCATCTGCAGTTCCTACTATCTCTGCACTCCTGGTGCACTTCCTATTCTCTCTGTTGTATTAATTTCAGTTGTTCTGAAACTTTGTGATCCTTATCCTAAGCCACAAAATCTGCAGTCTTTTATAAAATCACGAGGGGCATGGATAGGGTGAATAGTTAAGGTCTTTTCCCCAAGGTAGGGGTGTCCAAAACTAGAGGGCATAGATTTAAGGTGAGAGGGGAAAGATTTTAAAAGGGAACTAGGGGATAACTTTTTCACACAGAGAGTAGTGTGTGTATGGAATGATCTGCCAGAGGAAGTGATGGAGGCTGGTACAATTACAACATTTAAAAGGCATCTGGATGGGTATATGAATAGGAAGGCTTTAGAGGGATTTGAGCCAAATGCTGGCAAATGTGACTAAAGTAATTTGGGATATCTGGTCGGCGTGGATGAGTTAGACCGTAGGGTCTGTTTCTGTACTGTACATCTCTATGATTCTATGACTTTATGATATGGGCAGTGTGTCTATTGAGCATTGAAAGCTAGATGGAAGTAACAACAATGTAGAAATTGCAGTAGAACAACTTCTCCTTTTGGTATTCTTTGGTGGAATGTTCAATAGGATCTGAAATAACTGCAGCTCGGTATTATCACACAAAATTCCTGAATTATTACTGTGCCGAAAGAAACTATTCAGTCTGTTGTGTCTACATGGCTGTCAGACATGTTGATTTGTTGTTTAAATGTAAATCTATTTAAATAATCATCCAACATCCTCTTGAATGTGTCAATTGAACCTACCTTCCACCCAATATCCAGACAGCATACTCCAGACCCTAAATACTCATTGTGTAATGAGTTATTCAGATATAACAGTGATAACAAGGACAGTTCATTGGTGATCTGATTGAACATTGGACACCTTTGTTTCTTGAGACGTGATCCAACTTGTCAATTAAATACTAGCTGGAAAATCCGAAAGTGTCGAATGGGATTGAGCCAGAGTAAATAAGTAGAAAGATTTAATTTGTAGTTTGTGGAAAATGGAGACCTTGCAGACCTTTCCAAAATGAAAACAGCTCATGCTTATAGATTGTAACCTGGAAACTTATGTATCTGAAGGCTGTTGCTGGGGACTAGCACACGGGTGTGTATGTGTATGTGTTTATGAGAAACAGCATGATCTGTACGTATGTGAGGGTTTGTATGTGAGAGACAGTGAGTGAGGATTTAGATGTTTGTGTGAGAGCCTGTGTACTATTTCAATTCACTCAAAATACACTCATTTTTAAAGTTAAAATAGGGCACCACATTTGTGTCTGCTTGTGAGAGAATTGGCAAAATTGAGTTAGTACGAGCTGAAAGGGGAGAGATTTAACATTCAGATGTGTGTCTAAGGCTTGTTTGATGTAAATATTTCCTGGAGCTTGTCTCTGTGAGTACTGACAAAACAGTGGAAATGTGTGAGTGCAGGAAATACGCATCATGTCCTGACAGACTGAGTTGAAACTAGATCAATACCGGTCTCTTGGTTAATACAGGCTTATAGTGGTGAGTCTTTGCAATAGTCAGTCTCAAAACCATAACCTGTTCTAAAAGAAAATGATTTTCTTGTTCAGAGTCACTTAGTCTATGGAGGGGTCACTCCTCCATAAAGTACAGCCTTGTTGTAGCACACCAAAAGTGCTTAAAGGATGTGGACCGAGGTCCCAGGAGAGGACGTGAGCTGCACAAGGGCCCTTGCTTATCCTGAATCTATTTAGCAATAACCACTGTCACCATGTAGTTCAGAGCCTGGCATTCAATATATGGAGATTTTCACAAGAGGCTTTTTAGTGTTTCTCATTCCTAACTCCAAAGGATGTCAACTGGCAGATCTTGCTCAGGAAGTCTGTTCCATATGGCTGGCTGAGATGGAAGGCATGCAGTAGTTTGGTTGAACAGGTCATTGTGGAGTTGTTAAATTAGACAAAGTAAGTGTTAAAGTGGTTGAGGCCAAAACATTGAAAGTTATCAAGAGGGAGTTAGGTACATTTCTTGGAGCTAAAAGGATAGAGGGTATGGGGAGAAAGTACGAACAGGGGACTGAGCTGGATGATCAGCCATAATCATATTGAATGGCGGAGCAAACTCAAAGGGCTGAATGGCCTATTCCTGCTCCTATATTCAATATTTCTATGAGCTGCAGCATGAGTGATCCCATCATCAAATGTCCTCATGCATGAATGTAAATGATTATGTAGTGGCTTTGTTACGTCACCAATAATCCAGAGGACATCAGTTCAAATCCCACATCCCAACTTTGGGAATGAGAATTCAGTTTTTAAACCAAAAGTTTCAAAAAATAGTCTTGAAATAACATAGATAACAAGGTGTAGAGCAGGAAAGCTGACGTTTCGGGTCTGGACCCTTCTTCAGAAATCTGAATCTTTCTGAAGAAGGGTCCAGACCTGAAACATCAGCTTTCCTCCTCCTCTGACGCTGCCTGGCCTGCTGTGTTCATTCAGCTCTACACCTTGTTATCTCAGATTCTCCAGCATCGGCAGTTCCTACTATCTCTTGAAGTAACATGACAGGTATCTGTAAAAGTGACGATGAAGATTTCATTAAAAAGCCAACTGTTTCTAGGAAAGAATGCTGACATCCTTATAGAATGTGGCCTACTTTATTTACATTATTATAGTCAACTCTTGCCCTCTGAAGGGCAATCTGTGAAGCTAGAGATGGGTAATAGATGCTGGCCTTAAAATGAAAACATTGTTAGGATTTAGGCATAACTGCTAAGGCCTGAAGTTACTGCCATTCTCTAATTGCTATTGAGAAGGCGGTGATGAGTCACCTTGTTTCTTCAACCATATCAGAGGGCTCTTGATAATTATCAACATTGATGTTGGTCTGGACTCGCATGTTGGTCGGACCAGGTAACAATGTTAGTTTTCCTTTCCATAACACTCTAGGAGTTTTGTGGTCGCCAGAACTGAGATTAACTTTTCTTTTTAATAAGATCATAAGAAATAGGAAGAGTAGGCCATTGAACTCATCAAGCCTGCTTCGCTATTTTGCCTGGTCTGATTGTGAACATAACTCCACTTTTCCAATTGATCAAAATTTTGTCCAGTGCAGCCTTGAATAATTTCAAGGATTCAACCGCCACCAATCTCTTTGGAAGAGAATTCCAACAATTAGCATTCTGTGAGAGATAGGGTTTCTCCTCATCTCTGTCTTAAATGGGACCCCCTAATTTATTGACGTCTCATCCAACTTTTAGTTTCCACCCCCATCTTGCCCCCACCTTCCCACAAGGAGAAACATCCTCTTAGCATCCACCCTGTCAAGCCCCATCATGGTCTTATAAGTTTCACTAACAGGAAGGATATTATTAAGCTGGAGAGGTTTCAGAAGAGATTTACCAGGATGTTGCTGGGTATGGAAGGTTTGAGTTATAAGGAAAGGCTGGATAGGCTGGGACTTTTTTCACTGGAGCGTAGAAGGTTGAGAGATGACCTTATAGAAGTTTACAAAATGATGAGGGGTAAAGAGAGAGTTAATGGCACCAAACAAACCTTCCACATTAGACAGGGGTTCACCTGCGCATCCGCCAATATGGTCTACTGCATCCGCTGCTCCTGATGTGACCTTCTCTACATCGGTGAGACCAGGCAGAGGCTCAGAGACCATTTTGTAGAGCATTTGCGCTCTGTTTGCAACAAATGACAACACCTTCCGGTCGCAAACCATTTCCGCTCCCGTTCCCGTTCCCGCTCCCTGGGTGACATGTCCATCTTGGGCCTCCTCCAGTGTCACAATGACGCCACCCGGAAACTGGAGGAGCAGCACCCCATTTTCTGCCTTGGGAACCTACAACCCAATGGTCTAAATGTGGATTTTATCAGTTTCAAAATCTCCCCTACCCCTGGCCTCATCCCATGACCAATCCTCCCTCTCAGCCCTGCCTCCTTGACCTGACACAACTGTCCATCTTCTCTCCCACCTATCCTCACCTCACTGACCAAACCCCACCACTGCCTACCTGCACTCATCTATCACCATCCCATCTACCTACCCCAACCCTCATCTCTCTATTTATTTCTGGGCTCCCGTTGCCCCCGCACCCCTCCCCACCCCACATCCCACCCCATTTCTGAAGAAGGGTCCCAACTTGAAACGTCAACTTTCCTGCTCCTCTGATGCTGCCTGGCCTGCTGTGTTCCTTCAGCTCCACACTCTGTTATCTAGAGTTAATGGTAGTTGTCTTTTCCCTAGGATGGGGATTTCAAGACCAGGGGCACATTTTTAAGGTGAAAGGAGAGAGATTTAAAAAAAGATATGAAGGGCAAATTTTTTACACAGAGGGTAGTGTGCGTGTTGAATGAACTTCCTGAGGAAATGAATGTGGATACAAATACAACGTTGCCTTTTTTAAAATTCATTCATGAGATGTGGTCATCGCTGGCTGGACCAGCGTTTATTACCCATCCCTAATTTCCCAGAGGGCAGTTATGCATCAACCACATTGCTGTGGGTCTGGAGTCACATGTAGGCCAGACCAGGTAAGGATGGCAGATTTCCTTACCGAAAGGGCATTTGTGAACCTGATGGGTTTTTTCCTGATAATCAGCAATGGTTTGCACGGTCATCATTAGATTATTAATTCCAGATTATTATTGAATTCAACTTCCACCATCTGCCATGGCAGGATTTGAATCCAGGTCCCTAGAACATTACTTGGGTCTCTGGATTAATAGTCTAGTGATAATATCACTAGGCCATTGCATACCCCAACATGAATAGGAATGGTTTGGAGGGATATGGGCCAGAAGCAGGCAGGTATGTCTAGTGTAGTTTGGATAATGTTCGGCATGGACTGGTTGGACCAAAGGGTCTGTTTGCAAGCCGTATGACCCTATAACTCTAAGATCACCTCTCAATCTTCAAAACTCTCAAGTGTGAGCCCAATCTTCCCTCAAATGACAACCCTTTCATCCCCTGAATCAACCCACGGAATCTTCTCTGAACGGCTTCTGATGAAAATATCATTTTGGATTTTTATCAATTAATTGAATTTGAATTCTCCACCTGCTATGAAATCTTGTTTCCCATAATAGTTCAGTAACATTAGCGTGATTCCATCTGACTGAGATCTTCCTTTTGAGCTGAGAACAAAAAGTGCTGGAAATCACAGCGGGTCAGGCAACATCCATGGAGAGAGAGCAAGCTAACGTTTTGAATCTAGACGACTCTTCATCAGAGATCTTCCTTTTCCTGCTATAAGGGCTAGTTGTGTCATTTTTGCAATCCCCTTGACTCAGATCAAGGACACAGTCAGAGTGTAACCCTCATGCTTTATTTTGACTCAATAATGTGTATACAGTGAGTTAAGGAAACCTTTGGCTATTACATGTCTGGACATCTATTTATCAAATACACTCCACCCAGCTTTTGATTTGGCTCCTGTTAATGGATTACAGCTATTAAAGATTTCCTGTGGGTTTACATGATTACCTAAACACTCAAAGGTTGGTTTGGGGAAATCACATAGCTGAGGTCAGGTGACATGTTACCCAGTGAGATTGGCCAATCATTAACAGGTAATTGTATTGTGCTAATATGATTTCCAGCATTTTTTTTGTTTTCAGTTCAAAAACAAGATATTAGTCAGATGGAATCGTGGTAATTGTGGTAATAATGAACTATAATTGCAAACAAGACTTCATAGCAGTTGGAAAAATTCAAATTCAATTAATTGAATTTACCGTGGGATTAAAACCAGGTGTAGCTTCACTGCCTGATCTCACTTTTTACCCCTACATTACCTAAGGGAGACTGAGAGGCTGTGAGAAAGACAGGTAATGTGGTTAGTGTCAGGGGTAGGCAGGGACATTGAGAGACTACAAATGGGAACAAGGTAATGAGAGTGAACAAGGTGACAAGTGAGACAGACCGTGCCAGAAGGGAAAAAAGATAGGCAAATTGTGTGTGAGAGTTTCAGAGAGGGTTTGAGGCAATGATAATAATGAAACATGTGAGAGAATTGTGCAAATGTAAAAGATAGGAGCATGAGTAAGTCATTCAGTCCCTCAAGGCTGCATTACCATTCAATAATAGTCATGGTTGATATGTCACTGCAACTCCACTTGCCTGTCCAATCTTCTACATCTCTTAATTCCTTTAGTCGCCAAAATCTGTTGACCTTGGCCTTGAATATACTCACCACAAAGCATCATAGCCCTCCATTTCAAAAGGGTGTGACATTATGTCACCTTTACTCAGTTCTAAATGACCAACCTTCTATCCTGAGACAATGAGTTATAGTTTGAGAATTTGTGTCCTGTAGAAACAGCCCCAGGCAAATATCAGCATCAGTGTGGGATCAGTCTATCTCGGGCGCTTAATGAAAATCTGAAGTGGTTCTAACAGATGAGCAGAAATGTTGGAGGGCCAGGGTACTGTAAGAGAAGAGTGTGTGAGAAAGAACGCAAGGCTGAATGTGTTTAGGATATAATGTGTAAAAAGGCAAAAAGAAATAAGCTTGTAGAGTAAGGATTTGATGAGAAAGTGTGTGTTAATGCGGTGGCAAGCCAATGTTTGAAAACTGCATTTTTAAAAGAGGCAGACACACGAAAGTGGGAAATGTTGTGACACACAAAGTAAAGTGTGCTAAGCACCACTACTCCCAGGATCATGGGAAAAGTTAATGATCTAATCAAAGAATGTAAAGTCCCCTATCATTGCAAACAGGTTAGCAGGAAACACTGAGCAGGTTCCTGGACTCAACAAGAACTACTATTTATTTCAAATAGGTAAATTCAAATCACAATCAGCTATGAACTATCAACATATGGCTCTATAGTTAAACTTTAACCACACTTTTTAAAACCCTTATACACACATGGGCAAACAAAAGACGTGCTGGGAAGTCTCTTGTGGCACAGTGACAGTGTCCTTACTTTGGAGCTAGAAAGTTCAAGTGCCACCAACTCCAGAAGTGAGCCACAATGCATCTCAACGGTTTGCTATAATTAATGGGAAAAAAATAATTGTAGTCGTGGGTGGAGAGTAAAATAACTGGGAACCACAGTTCAATAACACCACTCCACCATTGGGTTTGTGTTTTTTTTTTGCATCCCAAAACTTTCTGATCTTTTCCCTCTTTTCTCCAGGTGTTTTTACTACTTCGCCAGAGGCACAGGTTGATTGATACATTAACTACAAAATCTCTTATCTGCTGTTGAAGAAATACCATAATGTACTCAAAAAAGTCAACTGTCTGTCTCTCTCCACAGATGCTGCCAGACTTGCTGAGTTTCTCCAGCAATTTCTGATTATATTTCAGATTTAGGGGAGGCGATGGCCTAGTGGTATTATCGCTGGACTTTAATCCAGAGACCCAGCTAAACGGCAGATGGTGGAATTTGAATCCAATAAAAAAAATCTGGAATTAAGAATCTCATGATGGCCATGAATCCATTAACAATTGTTGGGAAAAACCCATCTGGTTCACTAATGTCCTTTAGGGAAGGAAACTGCCATCCTTACCTGGTCTGGCCTACATGGGACTCCAGACCCACAGCAATGTGGTTGACTCTTAACCACCCTCTGGGCAATTAGGGATGGGCAATAAATGCTGCCTAAAAAGTGATGCCCTCATCCCATGAATGAATAAAAATAAATTTCCAGCATCTGAAGTATTTTGTGTTTAACAGAATCCATTCTTTCTTTCTCCCGCCCACCCTTCTCTTTCTCCAATGTCATGCAATCTTTCACCATTTGTGAAATATTTAAGTTATACCATAATTTTACACATGGGGACACGATCACAATCACACTAATGGTTCCAGCAATGTGAATAACTTTAATATTAATTGTTGAAATGAAACATCCCCAAATAGTTTTGCATTTTGAGTTTCAAACTTTCCAACGAATGCCGATTGGTTGTGGTCAGTGTAGAATAATCTTTGTCATATCTATGTCAGTCTTAGACTTCAAAGTGTTGAAAAGCCAATAACATTCCCAAAGTTTATTTTGCTCTGGGAGAGTATTTCCTCTGATGCTGATTCAGTTTCTTAGAAAAGTAACTCATTGGTTTCTCCTGACTCATCATCAGACAGGACTTACTTGAGAAAGGATGTATTGGCACTGGAGGGGGTGCAAAGGAGGTTCACTAGGTTGATTCCGGAGTTGAGGGGGTTGGCTTATGAGGAGAGACTGAGTAGATTGGGATTATATTCATTGGAATTCAGAAGATTGAGGGTGGATCTTATAGAGACATATAAAATTATGAAGGGAATAGATAAGATAGAAGTAGAGAGGATGTTTCCACTGGCAGGTGAAGCTAGGACAAGAGGGCATAGCCTCAAGATTAGAGGGAGCAGATTTAGGACTGAATTGAGAAGGAACTTCCTCACCCAGAGGGTTGTTAATCTATGGAATTCCTTGCCCAGTGAAGTAGTTGACGCTACTTCAGTAAACGTTTTTAAAGATAAGATAGATTTTTTTTGAACAATAAAGGAATTAAGGGATATGGTGAGAACGCGGGTAAGTGGATCTGAGTCCACGAAAAGATCAGCCATGATCTTATTGAATGGCGGAGCAGGCTCGAAGGTCCGGACAGCCTACTCCTGCTCCTAGTTCTTATGTTCTAGGACTGCAGCTACCGTAAGTCACTAATCAATCTCCATTTTGGAAAGTCTTGAAAACTTGGGGGTGCCAGTACTGGTTTATTTGATGGGGTTGCCATCAACTTCTCAATGGCAGTCCAACGTTCCATTAACCATTCCACATCTGCTTGTTTCCTTCACAAATGTGGCAAAAGTACAGGTGATGCAAGTTAAGTACACATTCTTAAAAACTTCATGGTATCCTGTTTATTTTTAGGAACAGATTTTCACTGTTCTTGGCAACACCTGTTCTTATCTTCTGATACTCTAGGAAAAATAGTCAGGCTTTCATAAATTTTTGGTTAAATTTATCACGAAGCTAGCCAGCTACAATTACTTGAACTGATCTTCTACTTATCTCACATACTCTGCCCATGTGCTGCTATATCTTACAACATCGTCTAAATAAACGATACAGACTTCAGCTCTGACTTGATGCATAAACCTTTGGAATGTAGCTAGGGCATTCTTTCATCCAATGTCATCACTCATTATTGGTATAGCCCTCTTGGTGTGACATTGTTAATGTTAATGGCACTTGCCAATACTCCTTCAATTGATCAGCCTACCAACACAGTCAATACTGTATTCTACCCATGGAACTTTATACATATCAGTTTTTGTGAGTGTATTTACCTTTCTGTAGTTTCAACAAAATCTAGTTGACTGTTCTGATTTAGGAACTAACAGTACCAGTGACCTCCAGCCACTTTGACTGGGTTCTATCAAGTGGTTTCCCAGCATGTACTAACCCTCTGTTTCTACCTGAGCTTGTCTTTCTGGGTTCGATTGATGAGGATACTGATTTAGTTCCTACATCCACATCATGCCTAGATATTGTAGTAGATCCAGGTGAATCTCCACAGATTACCTGATCCTTTCCAAGTAGTTTTACAAGACCCTCCCATTGCCCTTTCTCTAAATATGAAAACAGTGTCTAACTGCCCCTGTATTTCTGTGTTAATGAGTTTGATTGTAGAAGGTTCACTTTGAGAACCATCAGCCTCTGCGCTCTGCGACAAACGTCAACACCTTCCGGTTGCAAACCATTTCAACTCCCACTCCCACTCCCTGGGGACATGTCCATCCTGAACCTCCACCAGTGTCACAATGACACCACCCGCAAACTGGAGGAACAGCACCTCATATTCTGCCTCGGAAGCCTACAGCCCAATGGCCTAAATGTGGATTTTATCAGTTTCAAAATCTCCCCACTCCCGGCCTCATCCAATGACCAACCCTCCCTCTCATCAGTCAGAACTGTCAACCTCTCCTTCCATTTTTACTGTCGCTGCCATCTTTTTCCATTCTTACCACCTGATACACTTTCTCCTCCTCCTCTTCCTCTTCCCTGCAAGGATATGTTTCAATATATTTATGTGACACAACTGATTCTCCTTCCTATGATCAGAGGGATCTGTCAAACACAAGGTGTCCTGATTTATGAATGTCCGACTTATGAACATTATCCAATACACGGCAGTAATTTTAAAGATCCATCAGACGAACTTTTTCTTGAACTTTACAAACCATTGCTTTACATTGCCTTGCATTGTGTTCTGACTTGCATACAAATTGACTTGCAAACGTACTACAGAACAGGACACATTCGCAAAGAACAATACAGCACAGGAACGGGCCCTTTTGCCCTCCAAGCCTGCACCAACATATTTTGCCCTTCCATACTAAAGGGATCCGTATCCCTCTATTCCCTTCCTATTCATGTCTTCGTCCAGGTGCTTCTTCAATGCTGCTATTGTGTCTGCCTCCATCACCTCCTCTGGCAGCATGTTCCAAGGACTGCCAGTAATTCAGTTTAATAGCCTTCCTAACTACTTTGTATGGCCACTGAATTTCACTTTCAGAGGTTGACCTTGCAAATGGAATAATGCCGATACTTTGTCCCCACTTGAAACATTGCAGAATTTTTGCCCATTCTTTCAGTTTTGCCTGTGAAACTTCCACTTGCATTACCCTCCATGCTCATGACAGAATTCCACTTTCCCAATTTCTACCCTATTTGAATTAGTGTGAAAAAGGTTTAGTTTTATGGATTAGTTCATAATCATTTGCCATTACAGCTACCTGTCTAGCAGTTGCAACCCTTTAGTCCCTAATATAATTCCTTATTATATAAGGTGGTGAATTTTTAAATGCCTGTCAAAGAATAATCTCTCTGAAGACTTCATACATGATTTCAACGTCTAATGCTCATCAACATTACTTTGGTTAACTGTTTCAAATTTAATATAGGTTTTTCCAGGCTGTATCCTTAAAGTCCGAAACCTCTATTTGTATGCCTCAGGCACGAACTGGCATACAGCCAATATAGTTTTTATTACAGTGTCATCACCCCTTGAAATCTCAAACAGTAAAGCTAAATTCCCTGTATTTTACCTGTCAACACACTCTGCCTGAGCAATGTCAGATTCCTTTTGACCAATTCACTTGTCTCACTATTTTCTCAAAGGACATAAAAATGCCTGCACATCAACTTACTCCAATTTTGGCAGGACAAGTACAAACTTAAACATATCTTCATTGGGCCTTAGATTATGCCTTAGATTCTCTTCACCAGAGTCTGCATCAGGACCTGATGGTTCTTTTTCAACTCCAGTACATTAAGCTTAAATTCCTTATCTGTCACTTCCTTTTCCCTGTACAATTCTAATTCTAGTCTTCTAATTTCCATTCTTTTCATTTCCATTTCCCTTTCCTTATCTTTTTCTATTCTTTCTTTGTCTTTTTCTGCTCGTTAGAATTCCATCTCTAGCTATTTCATTTTTTTTAAATATCCCATCTGCTTTGACTATAACTGAAAATCACCAAATTCTGATGCTTCATTATTAGGAGTACCGGGTCTCTCTTGTATTTCTGCTCAACCCAAGTGCTATGCTAGTCCTTTAGTTATGTCTGTCTTCTTCAAGTTAGTAAACATAGCCATCCTCAACTTACTGGCCAATTCAAGTAACTTGGTTTTGGAAGTTTACTTCAGACAATCAGGGACAATGCTGCAGAAAATCCTTTGCTATTTCCAATGCCATATATTGTTTGTATTGAAGACCTGAGGTTTTATTTACCTTTATCATTTACTTATGTCACACTTGTGAGACAGTGCGTTGATTTTCAAGGCTCACCACTCCCAAGGTCACTACAGAAGTTAATCAGTTAATCGAAGCTCACAAAGTCCCCAGTTTACCTGTTTGAATCTAGGTAACACGAAATGCTGACCAGGTTCCTGTACTTAACTAGAACTACTTTTTATCACCAATAAGTAAACTCTAATCACAAACAATTAGCTATGAAGTATCAACATATGTCTCTGGTTAATACTCTAACCCCTCCTTTAAAATCCCTACAAAAACACTCTAACACTCACTTGCACACACAGAAACAAAAAATTGGTTTTATGGATGGAGGGAAAATAACAACTGAGAAATTCTTCCCAATAGCACCAGTCCACAAGGTTCATTGAGACATTCCTTTGGCTTGGCGGGATTTTAGAGTTATGGAGTCATGCAACACGGGAACAGATCCTTCGGCCCAACCAGTCCATGCCGATTATAATCCCAAACTAAACTAGTCCTACCTGCCTGTGCTTGGCCCATATCTCTCCAAACCATTTTTATTCATGTAGTTATCCAAATGTCTTTTAATAAATGTCCTTTCTGTTCTTAATCTCCTATCTCCAGGTTCCTTCACTTCTTCACAGGAGTGCAGTGCAGTTGGTACACTAACTACAAAGTTTCTCAGTTCCTAGATAAAGACAATGGTCTACAGCAACAGGTGGGATAAAATAACTGGATTTCTTTGAGTTTCAGGTATTTTTACTGCAGAGAGGGACCAACACATAACCTGTCCTTCCAGCAGGCTGAAGTCTTCTCAATGAATCATTCGCACCCATAAGCTGTTCAGCTGCCCAGGAACCAATCAGAGAGTTGTTGTCAGACTAACAGCATTTGCATCCAAGACTGGTCACAATTACACAAACCAATCAGCTACCTGTTGCTGTCGGGATCGCACTCTGCACACACCCTGGTGATATGTCATCTACAAATAGCTTTCCCCTGCTGTTTGAATGAAGCAGCAGTGTAAACATCACATACAATGAGTTTCAGTGACTTGTTTATTAAAGTGTTGCAATATTTTCCACACTACTTTGGTTTTAAAGCAGTCTTTTTTTTCTATTTTAATTGAGGAAACAGGAAATAAAATTACATGGTCTTATGGGCCGACATTGAAAAGTGCAGAGGTGCATCCCAATTAATTACTGTGCTCTTTCTCCATAGTTTCGTTGCTAAAGAATCTGAAACATGCAAACATCGTCACTCTACACGACATCATTCACACTGACCGCTCACTCACCCTCGTTTTTGAGTACCTGGTAAGCCAACGAAGTGGGGTAGCTCACTCACAACCTTTCTTTTCATTCTAAAATAAGTGTTTTTGTTTGTAAGTTCCATTCTGAACACATCTTTAGTTTTGTACCTCGGGGCCATAAAACAATTTGATGGCAGGATTAGACATAGCGCAAAACTACTGCCACGACACCATAGCTTCCCCAAATGTGGTTTCCAAAAGTTTGGAGATAATGGTCTCCAAGGCAGCAATGGTTGCTGTGGAAATTTGACAAATGTTGCAAAGCCCCTTTAAATTCCTTGCATTTTTTTATTGTGGGTGAGGGCTACCTGGTTGATTTATTCTTAAGGCCTGATTCCTGTCCTGAAAACAGACATGGGAGATGTATTAGTACATCAGGACTCATGATGAAGAGTGTAAACCCCAAACATCAAATTTCCTGCTCCTCTGATGCTGCCTGACCTGCTGTATTCCTCCAGCTCCATACTGTATTGACTGGTAATCGTGAGGCTTAGCTGATACGCTTGGGAATGTGGGATCAAATCCAAGCATAGGGGCCTGTGAAATCTAATTCCAATCAATAACTTTGGAATGTAAAGCTACTCGCATATGATTCCCATGAAATTATCATCACTTGTTGTAAAAATGAAGGCTCTTTAATGTCGATTAGGCAAGGAATGTCCAATAGGCCCTTTGAAATGGCCTGGTGATCAATCAAGGAATGAGCAACATATACTGGCCTCGTCAGTGACTCCGATCACGGTATAAAGAAAACCTGTGGGAAGGTGGATGCATTTTAGTTAAAGAATTCATCAGTATAAACATCACCAGCACCCCTCCTTTCCCTGTCTCACAGCAGTCCATCCACCCTCTTCTCCCACCCCACTCTCACCCCTCTGGGATCACAGTTATTTTCCAGCCTCAAAATGGAGCTACACTGGGAAAATGTATGGGGAGTATCTCTTCACACTGTCCCAGCAAACATTCCCAGTAAGGACAGCATAATTTGATTTAGAATAAAACTCATTCTTGCATCAACCTTACTGCAGTGGGTGACCCTATTGTTCCTGAATCCCTACAGTGTGGAAGCAGGCCATTCAGCCCATTGAGTCCACACTGACCCTCCAGTGAGCATCCCACCCAAACCCACCCCATCTCTGCATTGTCCATGGCTAATCCACCTAGCCTGCACGTCCCTGGACACTATGGGCATGGCCAATCCACTGAAACAGCACATCTTTAGATCGTTGGAGGAAACGCATGCGGACACAGGGAGAACATGCAAGCTCCACACAAACAGTCACCTGAGGGTCAAATGAACCCAGGTCCCTGGTGCTGTGAGGCAGCAGTGCTAATCACTGTGCCACCATCAGAAAGTTTTAGATTTAAGCACAAGTATAGAGACTTCCCGTATAATCTGGGCAGTTGTTCTGAGAGAAGGCTTCCATGTTGGAGGTGAAGTTTCTGGTTTGAGCTATTAAAGCAAACCCCTTCTTAGATGGATGTAAAACATTGTTTAGCACTATATGAGAGAGAGAGCAGCATCTCTAAATTATCTGCTCATTATATCGTTATTGCTTACTGTGTACAAATCTGTTGCCAAGTTTCCTACATTATATGGTAACTACAGTTCACAAGCATCTCATTGTTGGAAGGTACTTTGAGACTCCCTGAAGTTGTAAGAAGCTAAGAAATTTAGGCACCAGGGTGGAGGACTGTGAAATATTAGAAGAAATGAACATGGACCGAGGAAATACTAGAAGGTTTAGCAGCCTTAAAAGTGGATAAGATGTATTCCAGGTTGTTGAGGGAGGCAAGGGACTAGATATCAAGAATCCTAGCAGTAATTTTCAAGCTTTCTCTGGTCACACATGAGGTGGAGGAGTACTAACACTGTCCCATTATTAAAAAAACAAGCAAAGGATACACCAACAATGACAGGCCAATCAGTCTAACCAGTTGGTGGGGAAGTTACTAAAAAGAATTGTGAGGAAGAGAACATGCCTGCACTTGGAGAGACACAGATTAATCAGGGATAATCAGTGTGGATTTGTTAAAGGAAAGTTGTGATTCACAAATTTGATCAAATTTTTGAGGAGGTAACCAGGGCTGTTTACAACGATAATGCATTTGATAAAGCTTACATGGAATTTAGCAAGGCTTTTAGACCATAGACATAGGAGTAGAATTAGACCATTCAGTTCAAAGGGTCTGCTCCACCATTCGAGCATGGCAAATATGTTTCTCAAACCCATTCTCCTGTCTTCTCCCCATAACCTTTGATCCCCTTAACAATCAAGAAACTACCTATTTCTGTCTTACATACTCTCAATGACTCGGCCTCCACAGCCCTCTGTGGCAATGAGTTCCACAGCTACACCACCCTCTGGCTGAAGAAATTCCTCCTCATCTCAGTTCTAAAGTGTCATCCCCTTACCCTGAGGCTGTGCGCTTGGGTCCTAGTCTCTCGTACTACCAGTGGTAACATCTTCTCCAAGTCCACGATATCCAGACCTCTTTCCTGTCCCTCCCTTAGCAATGTTTCTGTCATGGCTATAATATCCCAGTCCCACGTACCTAGCAAGGCCCTGAGTTCATCGGCCTTAGGTGTCAGCCCTCTTGCATTGAAACAGATGCAATTTAATCTAACAGACATTCTTTGATCCTTGTCCTGTTCCAGCCTGATGTGTCTCTTCAACTTGCTATTTCTGATTACTGTATCTTCTTGCAGCCTCACACTTGCCTCCCTGCTGTTGAGGATCCCACCCACCCCTCCCTGCCAATCTAGTTCAAACCCTCCCTTGCAGCACAAGCAAATCTGCCCACCAGGATATTGGTCCCCCTCCAGTTCAGGTGAAACCTGTCCCTCTTGAACAGGTCATTTCTGCCCCAGAAAAGATCCCAATGATCCAAGATTTTAATTCCTGCCCCCTACACCAATTCTTTAGCCACACATTCATCTGCCATCTGCCATATCCTCCTATTCTTAGCCTCACTCGAACATGGCACTGGAAGTAAACGGAGATTATCACTGTTGAGGTCCTGGCTTTTAACTTTTTTTCCGAGCTCTCTCTAGTCACTGTAATGCAGGACCACATCCCTATTTCAATCTCTGTCATTTGTGCGAACGTGCTGCTCATCCTCCCCCTGGAGAACGTTCTGCAGTCGTTTCAGATTATCCTGGATCCTGGCACCCATGAAGCAATACACCATCCTTGATTTCCATTTGCAACCACAGAATCTCCTGTCTGCCCCTAACTATTGGATCTCCTATCACAAAGGTCCTGTTTACCTTCACCCTTTCCTGTTGTGCCCTACAGCCAGTTGTAGTGCCACCAACCTGGCTGTTGCTGCTTTCCTCTGATCAGTCATACCCCCAAACAGTATCCAAAACGGTATACCTGTTTTCAAGGGGAATGGCCACAGGAGATTTCTGCCTTCTCTGTGCACTCCCTTTGCCTATCCTGGTGGTCATCCATTTATTGTCTGCCTGCACCGTAAGTGTGAAAATATGTAGCTTTTCTGAGGAAGGGTCTAGGCCCGAAACGTCAGCCTCTCTGCTCCTATGATGCTGCTTGGCCTGCTGTGTTCATCCAGCCCTGTACCTTGTTGTCTCTTTGTATTCTGTAAGCTTCAATCAGGTCCCCCTTTGTCCTTCTACACTCGATCAAGTACAGACCCAGAGTGATCAACTGCTCCTCATGTGACAAGCACTTCATAGTCATAGAGTCATACAGCACAAAATACAGGCCATTCGATCCAACCAGTCCATTCCGACCATAATCCCAATCTAAACTAGTCCCACCTGCCTGCACTTGGTCCATATTCTTCCAAATATTTTTTATTCATGTACTTACCTAAATGTCTTTTAAACATTGTAACTGTACCTGCATCCACCACTTCCTCTGGAAGTTCATTCCACATATGAACCACTCTCAATGTAAAAACATTCTCCTAATGTTTAAATCTTTCTCTTCTCACCTTAAAAATATGCCTCTTTGTCTTGAAATTCCAAGTCTAGGGAAAAGACACCTACCATTCACCTTATCTATGCCCCTCATGATTTTATAAACCTCATCTCTGGGCATCATTCTTGTAACCCTCCTCTGGATCCCCCTCCAACACCAGCATATCCTGCTTTAGATAAAAGGCCTTCCTTTGATAAGGTCCCTCATGGTCAAGAAAATAACAGCCAATGGCATCCAAGACAAAATAGCACTTTGGATCCAAAACTGACTGAGTGGCAGGAGCGAAAGCTGATGGTAGAGGGATGTTTCTGTGACTGGGAGTTTGGTTCCAATGGGGTTCCATGAGGCTTGGTGCTGGGGCCCTGGCTATTTGTGGTGTATATTAATGGTGATTTAAATGTAGGGAATGGTCAAGGAGTCAAAGGAAAATTGATAGGGTGGCAAGTAGTGAGGGAGATAGTCGTAAACTGTGGGAGGGTACCAACAAACTGATCAACTAGGCAGAGAAATGGCTAATGGAATTCAACCTGGAAAGGTGTGAGGTAATGCATTTAGGAAGTGCTAACAAGGGATAAGATTACACCAAGAATGGTAGGATCCTGGAAAATACTGAACATCAGAGGGACCTTGATGGGCATATCCACAGATTCTGGGTAGCAGGGTTGGTAGTTAAGGTGGTTGAGAAAAGATACAGGATGCTTGCCTTTATTAGCTGAAGCATAGAATACTCAAAGATAGGCTAGGACTGTTTTCTTTGACGCCATGCAGGTTGGGAGGGCACCTGGTAGAGGCATTAGATTATGAAGGGCACAGATAGGGTGAACGGTAAGGCACATTTTCCATGAGTAGAGAGGTCAATATCCAGGGATCAGAGATTTAAAGTAAAAGGTAGAATGCTTGGAGGAGAGTTGAGGAGAATTATTTTCACTCAGGGTGGTGGGAGTCTGGAATAGAATTAGAATTAGCTTTATTGTCATATGTACTCAGATGAGTACAGTGAAAAGTTTACAAGTCTCCACTAAAAAGGTCATCTTAGGTACAAAGGTACCCGGGTACAGATTCTTAAAATCAGATCCTTAGGAATAAATTACAGAAATATAAAATCATGGGAATAAAGTAGAAAAATAAAGGAATAAAAAGATCAGAATTACAGTCCTATCCCCCAAGTCTGCGCCGCCACCAGCCTCCAGACTGCAAAAGGAATAAAAGATAAATTACATAAATAGAGTTTATCTTGTGAACAAGGGTTCTATAATCACTAATACGGGGCTTTTGCAAGGTCCCACAGCCAGAAGTCCTCACTCCGGGCACCACCTGCGCCACAGTCTGGTCAGTGTTTCAGGCAGTGCCACCAGTGCAGCCAAAGACCCCCCAGGTCAGACCCCGAGCTCCTGAGTCCACGCTGCGGGCCTACCACAGCCAGGACTCCTCTTCTGAGCACTCCCACCGTCACAGCTAATGACCCGCCGAGGTCCTGAGTCCAGGCTCTGGGCCTACCACAGTCAAGAATCTTCGCCCTGGGCACCACCACTGCTTCAGCCAACCAACAATGCTCCGGCTTTCCCATGGTGTCAGAAGATGAAGGAAAAAAAGGGAAAGAAAAGACAAAAGAAGGGGAAAAAAAGTAGAAGCAGATGGAGCAGACAAACTCTGGGCTCCTGGGCTAAGGAGCCTACATGCTGTACTGCTATCACTCCACTGCTATCTTGAGAATTCACTGCCTGAAAGGCTGGTTGAGTCAGTATCTTTTGTAACATTGAAGTAGTATTTAGATGTTCTCTTGTATCACCATAGCCTCCACAGTGATAGGCCAAGAGCTGGAAAATGGGATTACTGTTAGTCAGATCTTTGTGGATACCATGGGCAAAATGACCACCTTCTGTGCCTTAAACATCTATGAATCTCTAAATGTGGGTCCTCTTTAATTTGACCTTCCAAAAGTGATATTTCAGGGGGTGTGAGAGCTGCAGAACTGTCCTCCTGCTACTAGATGTCACTGTATCCATTTGTTTTGCAGGACAGTGACCTGAAACAATACATGGACAACTGTGGGAACATCATGAGCATGCACAATGTCAAGGTGAGAAAAATTTCCAGTTTTTTTGAGCCATGGGATTTCTTCAAAATGGAAAACAAAGGTCAGAATTCTGTTTGAAGCAGTATGCCCATGTAAGCTAGATGGTATAATGTTGGGGGACTTTGTCTCATAAACCCCTGTTGTGAATTGTAAACTCCCATGCATTGACCATTGGTGTATCCTTTGGACATTCCCATGCCATTTGGAAAAGGAACAAACTCTGTTACCTGTAGGAGCAAATTACTGCAGATGCTGGAATCTGTATTGGAAACAAAAAATGCTGGACACCACAGCAGGTCAGCTTCAGCTCTGATGAAGAGTTATCGAGACTCGAACCATTAACTTGCTCTTTCTCCATAGGTGCTGCCTGAACTGCTGTGAGTTCCAGCAGTTTTGTTTCCAAACTCTGTTCCCTGATTGGATTAATCTTATCTGTCACTGAAATCATGCATGTTTTGATCATTATTAGTTTAAAAAATATTCTTACGTAGGATATGGGTATCACTCACAAAGCCACTGTCCCTAATTTCCTGTGAACTGAGGGCAATTAAGAGGCAGCTATGTTGCAATGGTCCTGGAGTCACTTGTGGGCCATATTGGGTAAGGAAGGCAGATTCCCTTCCTTTAAGATGACTTATGAGCAGATGGGTTTTGAGACAATGATCACCGTTACCAGAGACCAGCTTTGTAGTCCACATTTTTGTTTAATGAATTGAATTGTAATCCCACCAGCTGCTATGGTTGGATTTCCAATTATTGTATGTCCTTTGGGCTTCTGGATTGCTAACTCAACAACTTTACTCCACCCTCCCTGGAATGAGTAAGAGTATTCAAAAGAAATTAAACGAATAAGATTTTCTTTCAAGTCCCCATTGCTTGCAGTACTGTCCCAGAGAATCTGGGTCAACTCCAGTTGAACCCAACCATTCATTCTTTTGCTGAAACAACTGAGTTACTGAGTAATCAGTCTTCGGAAATTTCCAACACATTGACAAGGACCCAAAAGTCCATTTGCTTTGAAGTAAAAACCTATATTTTTTCTCCCACTCGTGTTGTGCCTTGTGATCTGGAGGCGATAATTGAAATTAATGTTTAATGAACTTTCAGCTTCAGTGAGGCAGATTTTCGAAACACGGAAGTCTCACACCTCCCTCCCTACCCCATTCATCCTGTCAAGGTCTGGGTAGAGAGAATGAAGTTCTGAAGGAGGGTCACCGGAGCCGAACCGTTAACTCTGTTTTTTACTTCACAGATGCTGCCAGACCTGCTGAGCTTTTCCAGCAACTTTGATTTTGTTCCTGATTTACCAGTTTTTTCGGTTTTTGTCGTTGTTGAGATGATGTGTTGCCCTGGGTGTTGGAAATGTTGATTTTAAGATAGTCCAGCTGTTACATCCTGTCACACTAATAATCAACATGCTTTTGCTGAAATAATTAATTGGAGAGAAGAACCTAATTGTATGGTATGTGAAGGAAAAGAAAGAATGGAAAGTAATCCTGTAACTTTCAGCTTTTGTGGAGTGTCATTATAATTAGGTTTCTGAATTGCAACCTGCACCATATCCTGTTCACCTTTCACTCCTGCACTTACACCAGCCCTGTCCCTGTACCTTGTCAATTTTAAAATTCCTGCCTTGTTTTCAAATCCCTACAAGGGTATGGAATGAACCAGATGGCAACACTTCCCAAACCGTATAAAAATAGAAAATGCTGACAAGATTTGTGTTTTCTGATGAAAAGCCATTGAGCTGAAACGTTAACTTTATTTCTTACTCTCTAACTGATGCCAGACCAGCTAAGGTTTTCCAGCGCTGACTCTTTCAATTTCAGTTTTCCAGCACCCGCATGATTTTGCTTTTGTACTTTTGTAAATGGTGGATGTTTGGTATGTGATTGGATTTCTCCTCATTAAAGTTCCCCACCTTTGTTTCTGATTCCCCGCATGGCCTTTCCTTCCCTTTATCTACAATCTCCAGCAGTTTCTGACCCAGTTCACGTTATTCCAACATTGACAGCCATGACTTCAGCTGCCTGAAACCTAGGCTCAGGAATTCCATCCCTGAACCGTTCCATCTTTTTCTTCTCCTTTAAGACTGCATTTAGAATCCTTAAAACCTTAAATCTCTTCACTGAGACTTTGGCCACCCGTCCTAATTTCTTCTTAGTTTAGTTTACTCAGTGTTGAATTTGGCTTAATTCTATTCCTGAGAAGCACCTTGGGGATGTTTTATTTTGTCTGTTAAAGGTGCTATGTCAATTGATAAATACACATGTTTTAAAAATTTGTTTGATGTGGATGTCACTCACTAAGCAGCATTTATTGCCCATCTCTACTTGCCCCAGAAGGCAGTTAAGAGTCAACCACACTGTTGTGGGTCTGGAGTCACATGTTGGTCAGACTAGGTAAGATTGGCAGTTCCCTTCCCTAAAGGACATTAATGAACCAGATTGGCTTTTCTCTTGGCAATGGTTTCATCGTCGTCATTAGGCTCATATTCCAGATTTTCTTAGAGGGATTCAAACCTGGGTCTGCAGAACATTACCTGGGTTTCTGAGCTAATTGTTTCATATTAATACAAAGAGGCTATCACCTCCCCATACACATTCAAATTTAAGAATTTGAGTATCAGAGTTGGGAAGTAATGTTGAGGTTGTATAGGACATTGGTGAGGCCTCTTCTGGAGTACCGTGTCCAGTTCTGGTCAACCAGTTCTCGGAGGGATATTTTTAAGCTGGAGAGAATTCAGAAGAAATTGACCAGGATGTTGCTGGGTATAGAAGCTTTGAGTTATAAAGAAAGGCTGGATAGGCTGGGACTTTTTTCATTGGAGTGTAGGAGGTTGAGAGGTGAGCTTGTAGAAGTTTATAAAATCATGATGGTAGGTATCTTTTCTCTAAGATTCGCATTTCAAGACTAGGGAACACATTTTCAAAGTGGGAGGAAAGAAATTTAAAAAAGACATGAGGGACAATTTTTTTACACAGAGAGTGGTGTGCATGTGGAATGAACGCCCTGAGGAAGTGATGGATGTGGGCACAATTACAACGTTTAAAAGGCATTTGGATAAGTACATAAATAGGAAGAACCTGGAGCAGGAGGTGAAACTAGTTTAGTTTGGGGTTATGTTCAGCATTGACTAGTTGGACCGAAGGTTTGTTTCCATGCTGTATGACTCTATGACTCTAAGAAGCTGCAAAAGGTTGTTGGTTGCAGAAGATGTATCTGCAGGTTACATTATTGAGATTTTCCTGACATTAGTCTTCCCTTCCCTGCTTTCTTTTGGCATTTTGAGAGAAGGCGATGACAGGGCGATAATGTCAGTAACCTCAAGGCTAACGCTCCAGAGACATGGTCTCATCAAGAGTGGGTGGAATTCAAATTCCATTTATAAAATCTGGTTTTGAAAGCTAGTCTTAATCACCATGAAACTACCATTGATTGTTGTGAAAACCCACCTATTCTAGTTGAGTCCTTTAGCAAAGACAATCTGCTATCCTTACCTGGTCTCCAGAACCACAGCTATGTGGTTGACTCTTAACTGCCCTCTGAAATGGCATAGCAAGCTACTCAGATCTGGGAGATGTAGAGGTGCCCGGTCTAAAAGGGATTTGAAATTGCAGGACAGATTTTGGAAAATACATAAGGAAGGAAGATGGAGATTCAACAACAGAATGCAGCCACAGAGCAACAAACAGACTCCACTCATATCTCAGAGCCAAAAGCTAGCAATACTTAGAAACGAATGTAATGGTTATACTGGAGCTGTCATATGAAATATGTAAGATGAGTTGGACCAGTATGTATCATTTGTAAGTTTTATTTTTTTTCCCTTCTTGGATATCCTTTGTTATATATACAACTTACTGTGAAAGTGTTCACCTTTAAGGACTCCATTGTGCTGCCTGTATACAATGTTGTGGCTCTGCCTGGCTTTTAAGGCAGTAGGAGCTGGAAACAATGTTTCCACAGAAATAAAATAACGCAGTGTGACTGTCAATGATATGATGTCTTTCCTGACACAGATATTCATGTTCCAACTATTGAGAGGCTTGGCTTATTGCCACAAACGCAAGGTTCTACATCGAGACCTGAAGCCACAGAACCTGCTCATTAATGAACGAGGAGAATTAAAACTAGCAGATTTCGGTAAGCTTCTTCATCCCCATCTTCTGTCAGAATTGTATTCTCTCTTGTTTTTAACATTTTGATCATATTGTTAAACTGGGATGTTAAGACCAAGGATGGATAAATGCAAAGTTGAGAAATCTCCTGCCCTCTCTATGCCAGCTACATTTATGAGCCAGATATTTACTCAAGTTGCAGCACTGTGTTGCCGGCAGCGATGTAACTGGGCAAGGCGATGCATGTGATGGGTAAGTTTGCTGAGTGTTGGCTATCAATGGGTGGAAGATCTCACCTCTGGCTGGGAACAGCCAAAAGAGAGCAGCTCAGGGAGTGCACCCAGCAAGTATTCTCGGGCTAGTATTGTAGAGCACGCCCAGGGTGTGATCATTTATGAGGAAAGCTGAGTGAAGGGAATTGCTAACTTGTAAAGAACAGCAGCTGGTCTCCAAAGATTAAACTGCAATGGGAGACTACACAAAGCAACCTTTAAAACAAGAAGATTAAGGGGTGATTTATTGAAGTTTTCACAGTATTATTTTAAGAGGAACCAGATGCTGCAGGGACTGGTGGGTGTTTGTTATAAGGAGAGGCTGGATAGGCTAAGATTTTTTTCCTAGGAACAAATGAGATTGAGGGGTGACCTTATCGAGTTTTATAAAATCATGAGGGGCATGGATAGGGTGAATAACCAAGGTCTTTTTCCCAGTGTAGGGGAGTCCAAGACTAGAGGGCATAGGTTTAAGATGAGAGGGGAAAGATTTAAAAGGAACCTAAGGGACAACTTTTTCTCACAGAGGGTGGTACATGTATGGAACAAACTGCTGGAGGAACTAATAGTGGCAAGTGCAATTACAACATTTAAAAGACATTTGGACAGGAACATGGATGGGAAAGGATTAGAGGGATATGGGCCAAATGCAGCTAAATGGGACTAATTAAGTTTGGGATACCTGGTTGGTATGGACGAGTTGGACTGAAAGGTCTGTTTCTGTGCTGTATGACTCTGACTCTATGATTGAGTAAATCAATATAAATTATTTCTGCTGGCTGAGGGCCTAGGACCAAAGGGCATAGACTAAACATTGAGGACAGGTTTTCACAACAGGAAAGGTACTTCCGCTAGTAAAGCAATGGTAAAACTTTGTTTGGAATTCACTTAACTATGCAGAGTCAATTATTCAGTTTTAACCTGAGGTTGATCCATTTTTGTTACAGTTAAATAGAGATGTGTGTCAAAGATAGCACACAAAATGTAGATTCCCTGTTTTGTTTTCATCAGCACAGACCTCTGAGATCCTAGCGTGGCAGCAATTCCGAAACCAGAATGCCATGATGGGAATGCTGATTGGCACACAGGATTCTCGGGGCAGCTGTGCAGCTTAGAGAGAACATTGCAGATCAGCCATAATCTCATTGACTGATGCTAGAGGATCTAGGAGCTAAATAGCCTCCTCATGTTCCTTGGGCGAACTTTCAACTCATTCAAAACCCATCCACTTACACAGAGCTCACTCACATCTGTTGTAGCACCACAGTTTGACCAATGGTTGAGATAAATCATTAATTCTTAATAGATGCAACCCTTTGTGTGGTCTGGTTGTTCCTGCCAGCCCTTGTCTCGCATATTCATGAAGCCACTTCATTCTGTATGTGTTTCGTTTCACAGTTTATTTTTAAAATCCAGTCCCAAAGCCTCATGGAATCCTGGGATGTGAAACCTGGCCAATTTCTGACAATTGTCCATTAAAAACAGCAATTTGGCCTTGAAGTTTAAATGCTGGCTCCCTTTCAGGTGAAGGCAATCTAGCTGATGGCCTGGCTCCATCTCCTTGATGTCAGCATTAATCTAATCCACACACTCGCTGCTTAGCCAACTGGGCTCCACGTGCCAGGATTTCTCACCATTGCTGATATAAGTTATTTTCTTTCATATTCTGTGACAAGATATGGGCATTATTGGAATTCACTACCATCCCTAATTGCCCCTTCAGAAGGTGGTAGTGAACTGCCTCCTTAGACAGTTGTTTACATACACCAATGGTGTTGTTAGTGAGAGTGTGTGTGTGTGTGTGTGTGAGAGAGTGTGTGTGTGTGAGGGTGTGTGTGTGTGCGCGTGAGAGAGTGTGTGTGCGTGAGAGTGCGCGTGCGTGAGAGTGCGTGTGCGTGAGAGTGTGTGCGCGTGAGAGTGTGTGTGTGTGTGTTTGTGTGAGAGTGTGTGTGTGTGTGAGAGTGTGTGTGTGCGTGAAAGTGTGTGTGTGTGCGCGAGTGTGTGTGTGCGAGTGTGTGTGTGTGTGAGTGTGTGTGTGTGCGTGAGAGTGTGTGTGTGTGTGTGAGAGTGTGTGTGTGTGCATCATACAGTGTGTCAGGAGTTAGCCACTGGAAATGGACACTGTTGTTGATGTGAACTGTAAACACCCCCGAGCACCAAACCATCATCTCCCAAACCATCCACAACCTCATCACCTCAGGTGACCTCCCACCCACGGCATCCAACCTCATCGTTCCCCAAACCTGCACCGCCCGCTTCTATCTCCTTCCCAAAATCCACAAACCTGACTGCCCTGGTCGACCCATTGCCTCCACCTGCACCTGTCCCACCGAACTTATTTCCACCTATCTCGAACTCCATTTTTTCTCCCTTGGTGCAGGAACTCCCTACCTAAGTCCATGACACCACCCACGTCCTCCACCTCCTCCAGAACTTCCAGTTCCCCGGTCCCCAACACCTCGTCTTTACCATGGACGTCCAGTCCCCATACACCTGCATTCCCCATACAGATGGCCTAAAGGCCCTCCGCTTCTTCCTGTCCCGCAGACCTGACCAGTCCCCCTCCACTGACACCCTCATCCGCTTAGCCGAACTCGTTCTCACCCTCAACAACTTCTCTTTCAATTCCTCCCACTTCCTACAGACAAAGGGAGTGGCCATGTGTACCCACATGGGCCCAAGCTATGCCTGCCTCTTTGTAGGTTACGTGGAACAATCCCTCTTCCGTACCTACACTGGCCCTAAACCTCACCTCTTCCTCTGTTACATTGATGACTGTATCGGCGCCGCCTCGTGCTCCCATGAGGAGCTCGAACAGTTCATCCACTTCACCAACACCTTCCACCCCACCCTTAAGTTCACCTGGACCATCTCTAATACCTCTCTCACCTTCCTGGACCTCTCTGTCTCCATCTCGGGCAACCACCTAGAAACCGATATCCATTTCAAGCCCACCGACTCCCACAGCTACCTAGAATACACCTCCTGCCACCCACCTTCCTGCAAAAATACCATCCCCTATTCCCAATTCCTTCGCCTCCGCCGCACCTGCTCCCAGGATGAGGCATTCCACTCCCGTATATCTCAGATGTCGTCATTTTTCAAGGACCGCAACATCCCCCCCTCAGTGGTCGAGAACGCCCTTGACCGTGTCTCCCGCATTTCCCACAACTCATCTCTCACACCCCGTCCCCGCAATAACAACCAAAGCAGAATCCCCCTCATCCTCACGTACCACCCCACCAACCTCCGGATCCAACGCATCATCCTCCGACACTTCCGCCATCTGCAATCCGACCCCACCACCAAAGACATTATTCCCTCCCCACCCTTATCTGCTTTCCGGAGGGACCACTCTCTCCGGGACTCCCTTGTCCGCTCCACACTCCCCTCCAGCCCCACCACACCCGGCACTTTTCCCTGCAACCGCAAGAAGTGCGACACCTGCCCCTACACCTCCCCCCTCATCCCCATCCCAGCCCCCAAGAAGACTTTCCACATCAAGCAGATGTTCACCTGCACATCTGCTAATGTGGTATACTGCATCCGCTGTACCCATTGTGGCCTCCTCTACATCGGGGAAACCAAGCGGAGGCTTGGGGACCGCTTTGCGGAACACCTACGCTCGGTTCGCACTAAACAACTGCACCTCCCAGTCGCGAACCATTTCAACTCCCCCTCCCATTCCGCAGACGACATGTCCATCCTGGGCCTCCTGCGGTGCCACAACGATGCCACCCGAAGGTTGCAGGAACAGCACCTCATTTTCCGCTTGAGAACCCTGCAGCCCAATGGTATCAATGTGGATTTCACAAGCTTCAAAATCTCCCCTCCCCCTACTGCATCCCAAAACAAGCCCAGCTCGTCCCTGCCTCCCTAACCTGTCCTTCCTCCCACCTATCCTCTCCTCCCACCTCAAGCTGCACCCCCATTTCCTACCTACTAACCTCATCCTGCCCCCTTGACCTGTCCGTCCTCCCTGGACTGACCTATCTCCTCCCTACCTCCCCACCTACACTCCCTTTACTGGCTCCATCCCCGCCTCTTTGACCTTCTGTTTCCTCTCCACCTATCTTCTTCTCTATCCATCTTCTATCCGCCTCCCACTCTCTCCCTATTTATTTCACAACCCCCTTCCCCTCCCCCATTTCTGATGAATGGTCTAGGCCCGAAACGTCAGCGTTCCTGCTCCTATGATGCTGCTTGGCCTGCTGTGTTCATCCAGCTCTACACCTTATCATCTCAGATTTTCCAGCATCTGCAGTTCCTACTATCTCTAATACTTTTGAATGTCATTTTGTAAACTGCTGTGTGGATAGCTATGTGAAGGATTTGGGAACCACAAGCTAGTGCCACAGTGAGTGTGAAGAGGCCAGGCAGCCTGCTGCTTTGTACTGTGCCAGTTAGTTGTTCGCTAATGGGGCTAGGATGAACTGTGGTTAGCAGCATCTTGCAATCCACACTCTCCATCAGTTGAAGGGCGAAGAAAGCAAGTGCATGGATGCAACCAGCTGAAGTGGAAATGTGTTCCCTTTCCTGGTCACAATCCTGGGACTCCCTCTCTGACAGCACTATGGGTGCACCTTCACCATATGGACTGTAGTGGTTCGAGAAAACAGCTCACCACCTCCTCAAGGGGCAATTAGGGACTGCAGTAAATGCCAGCAATTCCCACATCACAAGAATGAATTGGCTTCCTTCCTCCGGTCCATTGGATATCTAAACTGAGGCACTAATTAGTGTCAATAAATACCTAAGGGAAAGCTCCACCTTGACCACTGGGGGCAGGAGGGCAATAAACAGGAAGGAGAAACATCTGGGGGTGAACATTTCTGGCAAGAGTGGAACTAATGGACACAGATCTAAAGAACACCGTGTTCAACACTCATCAAGGTCTAGGGAAGAAGGTGTATATGGTGGATGGTGATACCGTGAGACTCATTAATACGTTCAAACAACATTAACTGTTTCCCTTTCCTGTTTAGGTCTGGCTAGAGCCAAATCTGTTCCTACAAAAACCTATTCAAATGAAGTGGTAACGTTATGGTACCGACCCCCAGATGTCCTCATGGGCTCCACAGAATACTCGACACAGATTGACATGTGGTGAGTGGCCGGCAGAAAATTAAAATATTTACATGTTTCCAATCCTTTAGATTTTACTGCCAAGCCCCTTTCCAATAATCAATGGGGTAGCATCAATAATTGCGTGGGAAACAGACAATAATCTGAGATTTGTACTCTTTGTATCCAAGATTTTCATTCATATAGCAACTTTCAACATGTCCCAAAGTGCTTTACTGCCAATGGTATGCAGTCATTGTTGTAGTGTAGGAAAAAAGGTAATCAATTTGCCCACAGCAAGATCCCACAAACATCAATGAGATAATTGAACACGTAATTTGTTTTTAATAATGTTGTTTGAGAGATACTTGTTGAGCAGGGCACCAAGGGTAACTCCTACAATTCTTTGAAATATCCATACAATATTTTACATTTACTTCAAAGACAGCATGGACTTTGGTTTAACAAATTATCTCAGAGGCAGTGATTTCAACAGTTCTGCACTCTTTCAGTACCTGCACTAGTAACATTAACCTACATTTATATGCTGTAGCCTCCAGAGTAGGACTTGAACTTTTGACTTTCTGACTCAGAGTTTAGAGCAATATGTGCTGTGTTCTGTCTCACAACAGATGTGCAATCTGTCTTTAAGAGTATGTGGTGATATATGAAAAGTTCATGAAGTCATTATTGTATCATGGCATGTGACTGACTGGTACAAAAGTTTCAGCCTCCATCTTACTGAGCTCTATCCTCTTGCAGCATGAAATGCTGAGGGTAGGATGCTGCAGTATGTCTGAATTGCTTAGCATGAGCCTAGACACACGAGTGTTTGGAATTGTCGTGTATAATCCAGGAGCTGGAATAAAAGTTCATTGAATTCTTCAGAGTTAAGTGATGCAATTTTGTCTTTATGCCTTGGGAAGTAACAGTTACAGATAATCAGTGTAGTTCACCACTTCACATCCCAGTGGCAGTGTGGTGGTAACCACCAGTTACTGCTTTTTAAAGAATCCTCACTGAAGATTACATAGTGCTGAATTGTAAAGCATTTTGATAACTGACCACAATAAGTTTGTATAAGTACAGATCTCCAACTTAAATAGCCCGGAGGCATGCTTGTGTTCTCTCTGGTTAAAATTAAGACCTATCAAGCTGGAAACCCTCTATTTTTTTTATGAAAGTATAAAATGTGTCTTTCTGTTTCCGAGCATAAAGGTTAAGATACAACAGTCAAAAAGCTTCTTATAAGTTTAAAAGTAGAATCCACAGTCAGAACACTTCCTTACAGGCTTAAAACTGACTTTCGGTGTTAAAGAACTCTTGTCAGTTTAACTAAAATGCTTTCCTGTTCAATAAAAAGGCATTCTAAACATCAAAAAGTGATTTTCTGACCTAGAAATGCTTATTTGTGTGCAGTAATTGGTTGTTTCTGTCTTTTTATTTCCTTCAATTTGTCATCAAATCTGATGTGAAGTTGTCACTCCTTATCTGGTGTAAACGTCCTCCTGATGGCTGAAACCTACTAATACAGAATCTTTATTAATTTGATTTAATGTTTAAATTGCCAGGTATATTTTGTTACAAAATACTGTGAAAAGTCAAAATATAGTGAGAACTCTCGAGCTCCATCTTAGAACACAGAAAAATAAAACCAAAGCATAGAATATAAAGTAAAAAATAAAGAAATAAAGAAAAAATGTTCAACTTTACAGTCCTTCTTGTTAAGTGCTCCGCCATTGGCCATGGGCCGAGTGGCCAGGCACAAGTTTCATTTGCTATGCCACCACTGGAATGAAAGCCACCCTCCATCTCACATCGACTGATCCCCTCACCACTATGAGTCCTCACTGGACCTCACCAATGTAGACATCAACAGTGCCACCAGGTACTGCACCAGCCCAAATTCAATTCCGCTGGCGCTATCAGTCCACTTCGGGCCCACCTCACCAATGCAGCCACTGCCAATACTGCCAGGTCTCATTCTAGGCCCAAACACGCCTCCACTGCTGCCTCCATGAATGTGCGCTGGATGCAGATGACACCTCTTAAAGTTGCAGATCCATGCTTAGGAAAACTTATTTCAGAGATCAAAGCAAAAGAAGGTAAAATATAATGACAGAGCAGCAAACCATGTAACAGGAATGAAGAATCAAGCCCTCTAATCCACTTCAATAAAATGAAAATCACAAAGCATGAACAAGAAACGCAAGGTAAGCATTTGATAATGGTTTGGGCATTGACTGACATTTTCACTAAATTACAGTTGATTAAGCAACATGTGCTGCTTTACTTTGCAAATCAAACCATAACTAAGCCTGGTTCGGCCACATGTGGAGTATTGTGTCCAGTTCTGGTCGCCTCATTACAGGAAAGATGTGGAAGCGTTAGAAAAGGTGCAGAGGAGATTTACCAGGATGTTGCCTGGAATGAAGGGAAGGTCTTACGAGGAAAGGTTGAGAGAGCTAGAGCCTTTCTCTTTAGAACAACGAAGGATGAGAGATGACTTGATAGAGGTGTACAAAATGATCAGAGGTATAGATAGAGTGGACAGCCAGAGACATTTTCCTAGGGTGGAGGTAGCTATTACAAGGGGGCATGGTTTAAAACTGAGTGGAGATAGATATAGGGGAGAAGTCAGAGGTAGGTTCTATACTCAAAGAGTGGTAGGGACGTGGAATGCGTTGCCGGAGAGGGTAGTGGAGTCGGCCTCATTAGGGGCATTTAAGTGGATATTAGATAGGCATATGGATGATAGTATAAGGTAGGGGTGGAGGTTAAATAGACCTTAGGATTAGTGTAAAAGTTCAGCACAACATCGTGGGCCGAAGGGCCTGTACTGTGCTGTACTGTTCTATGTTCTATTTCTATGTTAATCCCAAAAGGAGATCTCTTAAAATATTGCTTCTTATTAGCAAGGAGGGGTTCCATAGAATAGAGGGAGCCAATCATTCTGAGGGATGAGTGCTCAATACATCCAATTAGCTCAGCGCAGACACACAAGTGCCTATGATTGTAATATAGATATATAAATGCCAGGAGCAATAACAGTGTGGTGCTGTGGGGAATCCCTGTAACCCATCCAAATCTGGTGAGGAAACAGCCTAGTGGTATTAACGGTGAACTGTTAATCCAGAGAAAAAACTGCAGATGTAGTAAATCAGAAAGAAAACAGAAGTTGCTGGAAAAGCTCAGCAGGTCTGGCAGCATCTGCTTTCGTGGATATGGGCATTGCTGGCTGGGCCAGCATTTAGTGCCTATCTCTATTTGCCCATTGAGAAGGTGGTGGTGATCAGCCTTTTTGGAACACTGCTGTTCATATGCTGTAGGTAGATCCAAAATGCCATTAGGGAGAGAATCCCTGGATTTTGTCTCAGTGACATGAAGGAAGAATGATACATTTCCAAGTCAGGATGGTGAGTGGCTTGGAGGGAAGTATGCAGACGATGATGTTCCTATATATCTGCTGCCCTTGTACTTCTAGATGGAAATGATCGTAAGGTTTGGGAGGTGCTGTCTTAAGACCCTTGGTGAATTTCTGTGTTGCAACTTGTAAATGGTACACATTGCTGCTACTATGCTTCAGAGGTAGAGGGACTGAATATTTGTGGATGTGGTACCAATGAAGTTGTAAACTGACACTATCCCAATTAGTCGCTCTGAAGTAGAAAGAGTTGTGTAGATTATTGATCTACTCTAGACTGTAACTATTACAGGGCATGGCTTTGTTCTAGATTCAGGTCTCCGTATTGAATGTGCGACAATCCCAATCTCCTTTTCTCTGCTCATCATTTCCAGGGGAGTTGGTTGTATTCTATATGAAATGGCTGCTGGAAGGCCTCTGTTTCCTGGGTCCACAGTGAAGGAGGAATTGCACTTAATTTTCAGGCTTTTAGGTAAGTGCAGTATTGAGGTACACTGATTGAGACATTCAGAATACACTAAGCCCCAGTTCCTGATGTGAGTTTAGCAATCCAAGTTCACATATTCATGACAAAGATGTTAGCTATGCTGAAAACTTTCATTAGGAAAGTAAATAAGTTGAAAATGTCATTACAAAACATAACAACAATAACTTTGCAACTCTTAGATCTTGAATTGTATAACTTCAGAAACTGCCCTTATGATATCTGCTTAGCATTTTGTTACATTCTCTCCCTCACATGGCTTTGTCTTATTTGTGTCGTGTTTACTTTTCTCTCAGTAAAGAGGACCCCTTTTCTCCCTTTTGCACCTTGATTTACACCCACTTTACACCTCTATTTATTTTCTTTCATCACAATGAACAAACCCTTTCTCTTTTGCCCTGGACCTCTACACCATTTGTTCCCTTTCTTTCTCCTCCTCCTCCTCTGTTGAAAGTATAAAAAAAACACTCTCCAACTCTTTCAGTTTTGAAGCAGAGTCATTCGGGCCTTGAAACATGAATTCTGTTTCTATTTCTCTCTCTACTGATGCTGCCAGACCTGCTGAATTTCTCCAGCAATTGCTGTTTTGGTTTCAGAACTTCAGCATCTGAAGTATTTTATGTTTATTACAATGCTGTAATGTTTCATGAATGTAATGAAACATCTCCAATCCTCCACAGGAGCTTCATAAAATAAAATATGAGCCACACAAAGAGATATTAGGGCAGATGACCAAAAGTTTAGTCAAAGAAGTAGATTTTCAGATAAAAGTAAAATGTCACAGATGCTGAAAATCTAAAATAAAACAGAAAATGCTGGAGAAACTCAACAAGTCTGGCAGCATTTGTGGACAGCAACATTTAGGGAAGGAATTTCAAAGTTTGGGGCTGAGTCTACGAATGGTGGAGCAATTACAATTGGGAACGCACAAGGGGCCAGAATTAAAGGATTGCAGGTCTCTCAGAGGGTTATGGGCCGGTGGGAATTACAGTGACAGGGTGGATGAGGCCATGGAAGGTTTTGAAAACAAAGATGAGAATCTTTAGCTTGCTGCTTTACAGGGAGCCAGTGAACACAGGATTAATAGGGGAATGGGACTTCCTGTGAGTTAAGGCATGGGCAGCTGAATTTTGGATGACCTCAAATTTATGGAAGGTTGAACATTGGAGTCCAGCTAGATGTGCTTTGGAATAATGAAGTCTAAAGGTAAGAAGGGCTGTGAATAATGGTTCCAGCAGCAGATGAGCTGAGACAGAGATGAAATTGAGTGTTGTTATGGAGGTGAAAAGATGAAGGTGAATCTTAGTTATTGTGCAAATATGTGTTTGAAAACTCATCTTGGGGTCAGATAACACACTAGAATTACACATTGACTGCGTTGTGCTAAAAGATTTAACAGGGACACAGTCAGAGTGAGTACTTAGGGACAATTTTCCCTCTAAAATCCAGTTTTTCTAGGATGGAAGAACTCCAAGCCTCAATCAATAAATGATTTGTTGAGACCATAAGATGTGGGAGCAGACTATTCGGCCCGTCGAGTCTTTCAATGAGATCATGGCTGATCTGATAATCCTGAGCTCCATTTTCCTGCCTTATCTTCATAACCCTTGATTCTCCTATGCCTTGTTCCAGGTACGCCAGGAGAAGACACATGGCCAGGAATAACATCCAATGAAGAATTCAAGGCTTATAATTTTCCTTACTACCGACAACAACCAATGATACACCATGTTCCCAGGTACACTGGAGGCCACATTCTTTATTTCTCCATTACTGTAAATCATGTATTAGCTAGAATTTACAGCACATCAGGCCATTCTGCCCAACATGTCTAAACTGTTTTTCTTTACTGGGATGTGGGTGTCACTAACCCATTCCTAATTGCCCTTGATCTGATTGGGTTGCTACAGCCATTTCAGACAACAGTCAAGAGTCAGTTACACTGCTGTGGGTCTGGAGTCACATGAAAGCCAGACCAGGTAAGCATGGCAGATTTCCTTCCGCGAAGGACATTGGAGAATCAGATTTAACAACAGTCAGTGATAGTTTCATGCTCAACACTACTGGTTTTGATTTCCACCATTATTAATTAAATTTAAATTCCACCCAGCCGTTTTGGTGAGGATTTGTATCCCAGAGTATTGGGGCTTTAAAATAGTAGTTCTGTGACATAGAAACATAGAAGATAGGAGCAGGTGGAGGACGTTCGGCTCTTCGAGCTTGCTCTGCCATTCATCGTGATCATGGCCGATCGTCCAACTCAATAGCCTAATCCTGCTTTCTCCCCATAACCTTTGATGCTATTCACCCCAAGTGCTTTATCTAGCCACCTCTTGAATACATTCAATGTTTTGGTATCAACTACTTCCTGCGGTAATAAGTTCCACAGGCTAACCACTCTTTGGGTGAAGAAATGCCTCCTCATCTCTGTCCTAAATAGTCTATCCCAATTCTTCACACTGTGACCCCTGGTTCTGGATACACCCACCATCGGGAACATCCTCCCTGCGCCTATCCTGTCTAGTCCTGTTAGAATTTTATAACTCTCTGTGAGATCCCTCCTCATTCATCTGAACTCCAGCAAAAACAATCCTAACCTAGTCGATCTCTCCTCCTATGTCAGTTCTGCCATCTCCAGAATCAGCCTGGTAAACCTTCGCTGCACACCGTCAAGAGCAAGAGCATGCTTCCTCAGAAAAGGAGACCAAAACTGCACACAATATGGCCTTACCAAGGCCCTGTATAACAGCAACAAAACATCCCTGCTCCTGTACTCAAAGCTTCTCGCAATGAAGGCCAACATACTATTTGCCTTCTTTACTCCCTGCTCACCTTGCATGCTTACCTTCAGCAATTGGTCCACAAGGAATCCCAGGTCCTACTGCACACTCCCCTCTCCCAATTTACAGTCATTCAGGTAGTAATCTGCCTTCTTGTTTTCACTTTCAATTTTATTTGCACTCTCACCCAACCTGTCCAGATCATGCTGAAACATCTCTGCATCCTCAGCACAGTTCACCCTCCAACCTAACTTGCTTTCTTCTGCAAACTTTGAGATGTTACATTTTGTTCCTCATCCAAAGCAGTCACATCGATCCCTGTGGCACCCACTATTTACTGCCTGCCAATTTGAAAAGGACCCATTAATTCCTACTCTTTGTTTCCTCTCTGCCAACCAGTTTTCTATCCATCTCAATACACTTCCCCCAATCCCATGCGCTTTAATCTTCCACAATAATCTCTTATGCGGGACTTTATCAAACGTTTGCTGAAAGTCCAATTATATCACATTGACTGGCTCCCCTTTGTCAACTCTACGAGTTACATCTTCGGAGAATTCCAACACATTTGTCAAGCATGATTTCCCCTTCATAAATCCATGCTGGCTTTGTCTGATCCTGCCACTGCTTTCTAAATGCTCCACTATAAAGTCCATGGTAATGGATTCAAGAATTTTCTCCACTACTGAAGTTAGGTTTACTGGTCTATAATTCCTTGTTTTCTCTCTACCTCCCTTTTTGAATAATGGAGTGACATTAGCCACCCTCCAATCTACAGGGACTGTTGCAGAGTCTATAGAATCTTGGGAAGATGACCACCAATGCATCCACTATTTCCACTGGATTTCTAATCCATATTACCAGTACATCACATATAAAAATATATTATACATGTTACACTATCATAACAGTGATCCCTGTGACTTGGTGCTCTTATCTCTGTGCCAAAAGGTTGTAGCTTTAAATCTGTCTCTAGAAACTTGAGCCCATACATTTGTTATAACTAAGGAAATACTGCACTGTCAGAGTTGCCGACTTTCAGACAAGATTTTTCAAACTGATGTTCCACTTGGTTGTTGGAGGGCAATTAAGTGCGGGATGGTGTCCTCATGTATCTGTTGCCCTTTAGGTAGAAAAGGTTGAAGGTTTGGAAGATGCAATGAAAAGATTCTTGATGAGTTACTGCACTGCATCTTGTAGATAATAGAGAACAATCACAGTTCTTCCAGTTCTCCATGTAACATTTCTCTGTCTGCTATTTTTAACGTAGCAATGACAGATCTATTTTAAATGAGTTGGCATAGCCTCTAAAACCTGGACTGAGGAATTTCAGGTGAATATTTTAAGCGTCTATCTGGCAATATTAGCAAGGATAACTTGCAGTCCGCGTTTAGTTTGATAATTATCTATGGTGATGTTGAAAATATTTCAATTTCTGTTTCTCCAGATTGGATGCTGAGGGTCTAGATCTTTTTGCAAACCTTTTACTGGTAAGCAGCTAAATAATCAATAAATTACAAATGGATTTCTGTAACTGCATGCAATTTTATGACAATTGTTTAATTTTCCATACCTTTCGAAAGACGAGAATGTTCTCACGCAATTTTTAACTACAGCAAGAATTTTTGCTTTTATTATTAAACAGGATGTGGGATTGCTAGTACAGCTAGCATTGATTGCCCACACTTAATTGCCCTTAAAAAGGGAGCTGATGTTCTTGTACTTTTTGTGGTGGTAGTACAGCTACAACGCCATTGGAAGGGGGCAAGGAATTTTTCACAACTACAACTAAGAGATGGCAATACACTTCCAAATCAGGATGGTGTGTAGTTTGATGGGGGACTCGGGTGGCATGATTTCCTCATGTATCTGTTGGGTAGGAAATAAAGATTTGGAAGATACTGTGAAAAGAGTCTTGATGAGTTACTGCACTGCATCTTGTAGATAATGAAGAGCAATCCCAGTTCTTCAAGTATCTCCACAGAACATCTTCCCCACTTGCATGCTGGTCTAAAGGTTTCAACAGAATTGCATGAGGCAGGTTAATCATAAGGCCTGAAGGAATGAGGAAACTGTTACAAGCCCCAAAATTCAGAGTGAGAAATGCTGAGAAATTGTTTCTGCAAAGTGTACAGAAAGGTTCCATTCTGCAATGCCACGGGCCAGCAGTATTGGCTTTGCTGATGATTGCAGCAAACAATCCATTTGTTGTGCTGCTCTTTCAGGTTTCAGCTCCTGCTGATTGGGATTATGTTTTGTGTAAAGCTGCAACGATCTGCAAAGGAACCGATGGTGAAGTGAGGAAAACATTTAATGGAATGCACTGGCTGAGGCAGAATTAATTTATTACATTCAAGAGGACAATGGATAAAAATTAGGTGCAATGTTATAGGAAAATGGTAGGAGAGTGGCACGAGGTAATGATGCTTATTTAGCAATGGGCAATTAGCCTTCCTTTGTGCTGTAACACTTCTGTCATTCTGTGAGTTTACTTTTGAAACTCTTATTAGAAACAGATTTATTTAAACGTGGGCTTGTGTTGTCTTCCTCTTGAACTGTCCTGCTTTCACTGAAGTTAGGTCAAGTCAAATTGCTGGTAGATGTTGACTGACATTTCAATTCATTTCTCTATCTCAGTACGAGGCCAAGAAGAGGATTTCAGCTGAGGACGCTCTTCAACACCTTTATTTCAAGAACTTGGGAGAAAGAGTGCACTTTCTACCAGACAGTGAGTCCCTTCTCAATGTGGAATCCTTTCCCACCCTATGCCGGGATCTCATGTTTTGCTGTGAAGCTGTCTAGGGTTTTGGGTGCTCTGCTGTTCTCACTGGCATCTTGAAATGTCCCACTCTGCCTAAGCACCAAGAGTAAGGCAATGGTTCCAGCAATACACTGTCTTGCCTCTAAGGCCAAAAGGTTATGAATTTAAGCACCATTCGAGTGACTTGAGCCTATAATTAATGTCAACACTTACACTGCAGTGGCTTTTGGATACAACATTAAACTAAGACCCTGTTGCACTATTCAAAGAAGTTCTCTCAACTAATATCACTAAAAACTGATAACCTGTTCATTGATTTATTGGCTGTTGTGGGATCTTGCTATGCAAAGTCTAATGCTGTGTATCCTATATCAGTAGAATGGATACAGCATAGAAGAAGGCCATTCAAACCATTGCGTCCCTGCAACCTCTCTGGAAGAACAGCTCAAACAGTACCTGCCCCCACCCCTTCATTGTAACCATCCAATTGTTTTCTCTGCAAATGCTTAACCTTCTTAAAAAAAAGCACAATTGAACTTGCTTCTACCACATTCTGAGGCACTGCATTCCCAATCCTTGCCACTTGCTGTACTTTCTTATGTTACAATTGGCTCCTATGCCATGCACTTTATACCTCTGTCCTCTGGTTCCATTAAGAACAGTTTCTCCCTACCTCCTCTGTCCTCATCCCTCTTGAACATCTCCAAGAATGTCCTTTTTAACCTTCACTTCTCCAAAGAGAACAATCCCAAGTCCTCCAGTCTATTCACGCATCTGAAGACCCTCAGGAATTATTCTTCAGAAACCATCACATCCTTCCTAAACCGCAGTGCCCAGATTTGCATGCAGTACTACGGTTGAGGCCAAACTAGGATTGTATACAGGTCCATCATTACCTGTTGGTTTTTTAATCTGTGTCGCTATTTATAAAGCCAGGAGGTCGTATGTTTCACTAGCCATTTTCTCAACCTGCCTCTGAAATCCTCAAAGATTTGTCCACAAATACCACCAGGACCCTGAGATCCAGAACCTGCCTTAGAATTGTATCCTTTATTTTATATTGTCTCTTGTTCTTCCACCAACAATGTATCACTTCACAACTTCTTTATATTGAATTTTATCTGCCATGTGTCTACTGCTTTTATGACCCTTAATAGTGTCACCTGACAAATATCCATCAACTTCAGTTTTGACATTTTCAATTGATTTTGGCTCACAGTAACTGCCTCCGACCTCTAGCCTCAACAGTTTCCTGGGAAAACAGTTTGAGATCGCCACACTACACTTTGTGTAAAGAAGTGCTTCCTGACTCCATCCTGAAGACCCAAACTGTAACCTTAAGGTGATGTCCTCTTGTTCTGGATTCTCCCCCGAGATGATCTTTATTGATCAGCAGTATCAAAGCCTTTCATCTGCTTCAGTGCCTCAAATAAATTGCCTGATGATCTGCCATACCTGAGGAAATACAATCCCAGGCTCTGTTTGATCACTTGGCTGGAAACATTGAGTCTCTTTCTCTGTCCACAGGTGCTACCAGACCTGCTGAGTTTCTCCAGCATTTTCTGATGTTGTAATTGCGCTCTTTTTGCCATAGTCTAATTTTTTTGGTAGACACAAAGTGGGCTGTTCTCTTGGTCCCTGTTTACTCATTTCCCCAGGTAATTATGAACAGTCTCTCGCTGAGATTGAAGCTCAGTTGGCTGGGCAGCTGGTCTGTAATGCAGCATGGGTTCAATCCCTGCACCAGCTGAGGTTACCATGAAGGACTGTCCTTCTCAAACTTTCCCCTGACCCGAGGCAAGGTTGAGCTACCATCGGTTATTTCTCTCTCCAGTGAGACAGCAGCTCCTGTTGTGCAGTAAGACTGAGATGACTTACTTTATACTAATGACAGACTCAGGCCTTGACTGCATTCGCGCACCAATTCCCACCCACCTGGCCCCAACACCCCCGATCCCAACCACCCACCACACCCATGGAAAATCCACTTCCACTCTTGTTTTGAGCAGATTTATAGACTGAGATGTCTATTCAAGTTCAAAAGTAATAGGTTACAAATGCCCCTTTGCTTACAATATCAAACAGACATACCGTGCTGTACACATTGTATAATGAGAGCCTCGAATTACAAATATTTCTGCTTAATGTTACGAAACCATTCTGCTTAAATCAACACTCAGTTCACAGCTTTTACTCAATGTTCTGTCCCCCATTCTGACATGATTTCTATTGGGTGTGAAACCCATTCTGCTCTGTTGTATGTGCATCCACAATAATGAAACAATTGTCCTTCTCAAACCATTTAAAATATTTCTAGATGAATTATAAGATGTCCAAGTGCTATGTTTCATTTCTCACCCATGAGAATGCAAACCAGGAAGAGCAGGAAATGGATAAAGCCTGTAAATGCCTTCTATGTTCAAGCAGCTCACCTATTCTCACAGTTTAGATTCACTCGGGTTAGATGCTGGGTATGAAATCTTTGATGATATGCTTATTGCCCCCACAAATTATCGCACAAGGTCAAACCTACCCCATCACTTTCAAAATATTCCAATGAGTGGCACTTGCAGTGAGATTGCCTTTCTGCTCATATAATTTTTTCCGTTAAGTACTGAGCTCTGCATTTCTAGTTAAGAATTCCCAATCCGGCCCCTTCAGAAATGCGAAGCTGAACTCGACACGGTTCCCCTGTTGTACAGGGTAAATGGCAGGAGTTAAACCCTGCTCTGTTTTACAGCAGCCAGCGTGCTGGGCTCTGAGGTTTCACTATCCGGCAGCACATCCAGCAGCTCTGACAGTCATTGTGAAACGGTAAACTTGGAAAGTAAGTGTGGAATTAGGGTGGCACTTGGTTAAGGGGTCAGGCTGACAAGTGGATAGGGTAGGTAGGGGGAGTGGTGGTGCCAGGTAAGTGGGGAGGGTGGTGAGGGCTGAGTATGTCAAGGCCAGGGGTTCAGGCAGCAAGTTAATGGGGAGGCAATGGCCTAGTGGTATTATCGCTGGACTGTTAATTCAGAGACCCAGATAACATCCTGGGGACCCCAGGTTCAAATCCCGCCATGGCAGATGGTGGAATTTGAATCCAATAAATATCTGGGGAATTAAGAATCTAATGATGACCATGAATCCATTGTCGATTGTCAGGAAAAACCCATCTGGTTCACTAATGTCCTTTAGGGAAGGAAACTGCCATCCTTACCTGGTCTGGCCTACATGTAACTCCAGACCCACAGCAATGTGGTTGGCTTTTAACTGCCCTCTGGGCAATTAGGGATGGGCAATAAATGCTGCCTAGCCAGTGATGCCCTCGTCCCATGAATGAATAAAGGAAGTTGGAGGGGGTTTCAGGGTTTGTGGGGATTCAGGCTGGTGGTAATTGTGTTGGGTTGGGTTTGGTGGGGTTGTCAGGGGTATCATGGGCTTTTACAGAGATTGACAGTCATTAAACAGCTCCCATTAGAATAGCGTTTTAATCCCAGATTTTTTTTTTTTAAAACTTGAATTCCAATTTCACCATCTGCTAGATGAGCCCAGAACCTTAGTCTGGATTTCGGAATTACTCATCTACTGGTATTACCATTACACTGGGGCTTCACTTTGCAAATGCATTATAAAACAGAGCATAACATCAAGCCGCAGAAGGGGGTATGAGGTGAGGTGACAAAGGAGGTATGTTTTAAGATATGTCTCATATTGGAGGAAAGCTGTAGAGAGACTATTACAGAGCTTAGGGTCCAGATACCAGAAGGCAGAGTCGGCAGTAGTGGTGTGATTAAAATCGGACAGGTTCAAGGGGTCAGTGTTAGAGAAGTGCAGATAACTTTGTGGGCTATTCGGCAGGAGGAGATTACACAAATGGGAGAAGAGCAGGAGAGGTCATGGAGGGATTTGAAAATCAGGCAGAGGAGTTGTAAATGAAGATTGTTTGACTAGACGACATTGTAGGTCAGTGAGTATAGTGAGACCAGGGGAATGGAGAATTTGTTGCGTGGGGCAAATTGGGTTGAGTGGTCTGTTTCAGTTCTGTCATTCTGCGTCATCACCACCTGATACCTAGCTGTCCTGGGGAAGTGGTGTACTGCAAATCAGCAACACAGTATTCCCTATTTTCCCTTCCTTGGGAACACATGGGAATGATTCTGGTAATGCAATGCCTGTTTGCGAGCCCTGTTTTGCCTGGAATTATATACACTGAGTATGACAGTACAAAGGAAATATTAGTCACAGATCTCTGAACCAAATTTTTTTTTTTTTTTATCTATCTCTCCTATGTAGCTATTAGTATTTTCACATTGAAAGAAATCCAATTGCAGAAGGATCCTGGTTATCGAGGGTCTTCATATCCCCAATCCGGTAAGTTTGTATGGCTTACCAGACCAATGCAACAATCAGAACTGATGGGAAAAAAAGAAATTAAGCAAAAAAATTATCAAGGATTAGAGAAGGACAAGCAGAGATTCACCTTCAATAAAGCGGCATAGTGGCTCAGTGGTTAGCACTGCTGCCTCACAGCGCCAGGGACCCGGGTTTGATTCCACCTTCGGGCGACTGTCTGTGTGGATTTTGCACATTCTCCCCGTGTCTGCGTGGGTTTCCTCTGGGTGCTCCGGTTTCCTCCCACAGTCCAAAGATGTGCAGGCTAGGTGGATTGGCCATGCTAAATTGCCCGTAGTGTTCAGGGATGTGTAGATTAGGTGGGTTATAGGGGAATGGGTCTGGGTGGGATGCTCTGAAGTTCGGTGTGGACTTGTTGGGCTGAAGGGCCTGTTTCCACGCTGTAGGGATTCTATGAAAGCAATTTAACATTAAAGCTGGATAACAAAGCCTCAGGGTATTTCCTAAGAGCCAGAAAACTGGTATTCCAGAGTAACTGGAATCAGAACAGAGGTATTCCAAGAATAACTGGGATCAGGGCACTGGTATTTCTGGGGTAACTGAGATCAGTGCGCTGGCACTCCCAGAATAACTTGCTACCAGAGATAGTAGTAGATTTATGATATATTTAGGGGGACGTTTGATAAAGACATGAGGGAGAAGAGACTGAGAGAGATAGTAGGAACTGCAGATGCTGGAGAATCCGAGACAACAAGATGCAGAGCTGGATGAACACAGCAGGCCAAGCAGCATCATAGGAGCAGGAAGGCTGACGTTTCGGGCTAGGCTAATAGAGTTAGATGGGAAAGGATGGCCGGAGATTCAAGTGGAGCAGAAAAGTCAGCATGGGTTGGTTGAGCTGAATGGCCTATTCCTGCGTTGGACATGTCACATTTGTGTAGGATCTGACCTATCATTTTCCATTTTCCAGCCCGGGGAAAGAATCGAAGACAAAGTGTTTTATTCTAGATGGAGCCGTGCTTCTGCCTCGCCGCTACATTACAAAAGAACAACAGCTCCCGGTCGCTTTGTAGTAGTGGGGTGGGTGGAGTTGAGGGTGGGGGCTTCACTCTGCAGCATGGAACGGGACCAGGTGAGGCTCCGACAGTAAATCAAGATGATGCCTGTGTGAGATCAGCATCCTCCAACTGTGATCTTATACATCATCTCAAATCACTCGGAACAGAGAGACTCAGAGCCTCAGGCTTGTTCTACACTTCGATTAGATTCTAACTCCATGAACTCACCTTGGCACCAAATGCTGAATCTCCACGAAAGATATTTGGATTAAATCCTAATGCTACTAACTGGCTTCATTACCCGCGTGCCCAGTTACAACTGTGCCAATTACCACGTTTCGTCATGGTGAGATATCCATTGCTAGTCTCCAGTACTGCATCCCAGTACAGCAGTTTTGTGCTGAAGCTGTCTCCCCATCAGTTTAGAACTATCTAGCTTTGACATCCAACAGCTAATGCTCCCCCCATCCCTCTTCCCCACATCCTCACTTTTGCAGAGATTATAGAATTCTGCTAATAGTTTTCCTCAAAACTGCACATCCAAAGCATTCATGGGGCATTAGCTTGTTGCAGGTTTAAGGGGGCAAGTGTCACAGTGGTCTCCAGGAGAACAGGTTCAAACAGGCCCTGGTGGGCAAGGTGTCAGGACACCTCAGGGTTTATTGCTGGCACAGAGGGCAAGGATGATAACAGACTTAATAGGCACAGAATCATGGCAAGCCCAATGGACACAGGTTCACTGAAGGACCATGAGAACACAACTAGCATGAGTTTGGTTCCTTCTTTCCTTCTTCTCTGTCTCCCTTTTTCATTCCCTCCATCCTTTTTTCTATCCCTTCCTTTCCTTTCTTCCCTCCCTTTCTCCTTTTTCTCCTTCCTTCCTTCATTCCTTCCTATTTTTAATTCCTTCCTACCTTTCTCCCTCCCTTCCTTTTCTTCCTCTATTTGTATCTTCCTTTCCTTCCAGCTCTCTGAGGGGATAGCCGAGTGATCAGCCAAGCACATTTACAAATACACAAACGAGGAACAAGAGTAGGCCACTTGTTCCTTAAAGCCTGCTCTCTGATTTGATAAGATCGTGGCTCATCCGATTTTAAGCTCAACTCTACATTTCTGTATATCCCCGATCACCTTTCATCCCCTTGGTAATGAAGAATGTATCTACCTCTACCTTACAAGTATTTATAGATTCTGTATTCACCGCCTTTTGAAGAAGTGAATTCCAAAGACACTCAACCCTGTGAGAGAAAGAAAAAAAATTCCTGTTCTCTGTCTTAAATGGGCGACCTCCTATTTTTAAACAGTGACCCTTGTTCTAGATTCTCCCACAACAGGAAACATCCTTTCCACATTCACCCAGTCAAGTCCCTTCAAGGTCTTATTCATTTCAATTAAGTCACCTCTGACTCTTCTAACTGCACAAGATACAGGCCTAACCTTTCCTCATAAGGCAATCTGCTCATTCTAGGTGTTAGTTTAGTAAACCTTCTCTGAACTGCTTCCAGATTATTCACATCCCTCCATAAGTACGTGACCAGTACTGTACACAGTAGTCCAGATGCAGTCTCACCAATTACCCTGCATAACTGAAGCATTTGGCATGGTCATGCTTATTTCCTGGCCCAGGTGAGATCATTCATGTCCTCACAGTGAAAAGGTGGCTCTGAAAATACGAGCCAGTCTGTACAGCCCAAAACTATAATGACTCCCCTGGGAGAGCACAGCAACATGGGAAGGCAGGGTCCTGAAGGAGAGGCATATACAGTCATAGAGCTGTACGGTACGGAAGTAGACCTTTCAGTCCAATTTGTCCATACCGACCACATATCCTGAATTAATCTCGTCCCATCTGTCAGCATTTGGCACATATCCCTCTAAACCCTTCCTATTCATGTATCCATTCATTTAAATGTTGTAATTGTACCAGCCTCCACCACTTCCTCTGGCAGCTCATTCCATACACACACCATCTTCTGTGTGAAAAAATGTGCCCCTTAGGTCCCTTTTATGTCATTGCTCTCACACCTTAAATCTATGCCCTCTGGTTTTGAACTCCTCTCCACTGGGAAAAAGACCTTGGCTATTCACCCTATCCATGGCGCTCATGATTTTATAAATCTCTACAAGGTCACCCCTCAGCCTCTAACACTCCAGGGAAAACAGCCCCAGCCTATTCCACCTCTCCCTACAGCTCAAACCCTCCAAGCCTGACAACATCCTTGTACATCTTTATCAAACCCTTTCATGTTTCACAACATCTCTCCTAGATGGCAGGGAGACCAGAATTGAACGCAGTATTCCAAAAGTAGCCGAACCAATATCTTGTACAGCCACTATATGACCTCCCTACTCCTATACTCAATGCTCTAACCAGTAAAGGCAAGCATGCCAAATGCCTTCTTCACCACCCTGTCTACTTGCTTGAAAGAGTGAAATGGGAGAATGGAACCAGGGAAAGAAAGATTTTTTCAATCAGTCAAACTACCTGTATGCTCCATTTCAATTGTGATTCACCTGACTTTGAGCACAGAAATTTCAATGTTACTAAGAGGACAAATATTGTTAAATCTGGAGGTGATCTGGAAGTGCACCATCGATCGATTATCCGTGCTGACATGTACCAGTGTTAAATTTCAGAATGCTAAACAACGTTGATAGCTTTTTTTTTAAAGCCTATGTGTTCTTGGGTAAGAATATCCTGAATTAAAGTGTGCTCTTGATCTGTATCCATTTGATTTAAGGTAACCCACTGTTTTCCACTTTTCAAACTTGTTTCTGGAAAAATATTGGAAGAGAGTCAGAATGTCAAACAAAAATAGTGAAAGCAATGTCCTGCAAATAGCATTGTTAAACTCAAGTTAGATCCAGTCTGTGCCCTTGCAAGAGACATACTATGCTTTTCAGCCTTTGTATAGTAGAAACTTTTGGGAGGCTCTCCTTTGAATGGGATATTAAAAAGAAGCTTCTTCTGCCCTCTCATGCTGATCCAAGGATGTTATTTTGAAGAGGAGCAGAGGAATTAGTCCTGGTGTCCTCAGGCCAACGAGATTGCTTTCAAAAAGAAAATGAGCAGATTTGCTTGCTATTACATTGCTGTTAGTAAAACTTTATGTGAGAAAATGGCTGCTGCAATTTCCATATTACAAAAGTGACTGCACTTAGAAAATACATAATGGGCTGTGACATGTCTTGGGATGTCTTACAGTAGAGAACAGCACTAAATAAATGCAAGTGTCTTTATTCTCTCTCCCGTCACCAGTCTCTGCACTGCTCACCTTGTGACCCTGGCAGATATTGTGTAGTTGCTACGCTAAACGTCTACATGTTATACTCAAGTATTGTAATTCAAATGTCACTTTACAGGAACACTCTGAGCTCCAACAAATTTCTATTTACTATGGAAATCATTCTCCTAATGTCTGACATCTGTCAGTGATTCTTTTTTTTTAACAGTTTCAAGTGTCAAGTGTCTCGCTGAGTCCTAAGAGCAACTATTTTGGATTTTTGTTTGTAAATATGAGAGTGCTTTGCCAACACAACCAGATGTTACTGCTCTTTTAGCCTGAAGCTAAGATGTTGGAGGGGTTTTCCTGGTCATTTACATCAGTCTATGAAAAGAATTATTATTGGGAGGATTTATGCAAAAATGACTTTTTAATAATTAAAAATTTCTAAAATCTTGCTTTGAAAAAAAAGGAATAACTAGATTCTTACCCCTTTGTGTAACTAATTGAAAAGCAGAATACTGCGTTTGTTAAAACCCTGCCATTAAAAACAGAAAATACCAGGAATACATAGCAGGTCAGGCAGAATCTGTAGAGAATCATAGAAGTCCTACAGTGTGGAAATAGGCCATTTGGCCCATTGAGTCTGCATCAACCCTCTGAACAGCATCCCTCCCGCATCCCTACCCAATCCCTGTAACCCTGCATTTACCATGGCTAATCCACCTAGCCTGTATATCCTCAGATAATACAGACAATTTAGCATGGCCAATATACCCAACCTGCACATCTTTGGACTGTGGATACCCACGCAGACATGGAGAGAATATGCAAAAACCACACAGACAGTCACTCAAGGTAGGAATTGGCGCTGTGAAGCAGCGGTGCTAACCACCGAGCCACAGAAAGAAAAAAGAAACTTTTTGTTGTTGGAAGGATTTATGTAAAACAAAGGTTTTTATTTAATGATTCAAACAGTTATAGAATTCCTTAAATCTTGTAAAAAAGGCGATAACTAGATTCTCAGTGCCTTCATATATCTAACTGAAAAGGAAAATACTGCGCTTGTCAAAAACTGGTCAGAAAAACAGAAAATCCTGGGAATACACAGCAGGTCACACAGAATCTGTCGAGTGAGAAACAGAGTTAATGTTTCAGGTTGATGACCACGTGTCAGAGTTGCAGAAATGTAAACTGAAACCTCAACCCTGTTCTTACGTGTACTTGTCTTTTGAACATGTTGCAAATTAGTTTGAAAACCAAATTGTTGCATGATCAATTTATGGGTGACCTGGGCTCAGGCAGAGGACAGGATCCAGTCTTTATGATGAGGTCTGACAGTCCTGGGGGCTAGAGTTTCATTTCTATCAAGCTGGAGGGGCAACATCAAAGATTTGTTCACTAAGTAAACCATGACTGGAATAGGAGATCAGAGAGGGCAGTACATGACTGAGGTTCAATAAGTAGTAGCAAATGATTGGTCAAAGGAGCATATTTCTCAGCCTCACGTTCAATTAATAGCTATTCCAGGCTGATTTTTCTTGTTTGCAATAGGGCGGATACAGTTCCAAACTGGAGACAATGGCCATTCACCTGACTGGCAGACACTGCTTACGCAATTGACAGGCATATGTGCGTAAGCTAATCATTAAAAGTTGAAAAGTAAAAACTAACAAAATGTTATGGAGAAAGATTTTTAGCTAAGAGTAATAGAATCAGAAAATACATTGGCAGGGATGACATTGAAGGTTAAAAAAAACAACAGAATACATTTATGTAGAGAGAAGGGTTTGAGGCCAAGGTAAGAGGTTGGGTGAATGGGATTGGTTGAGTGGTTGGGCAGGTGGGATTGGTCTGGAGTTTGGATACATTGAGTTTGTCTGGGTGTGAAGTTCATGAGTTGGTCTTGAGAATAGAAACTGATCTGAAGGTTGAGTATGTGGGGTTAATCCGGGGCTTGGGTGCATGGAGTTTGTGTAGGGTTTGGTTCGTAGCTTGCCCTTGGGAGTGAGTATATGGAGTTAATCTAGGCACTGGGTGCACGGGGTTGTTCTCAGCTAAATGTATGGATCAGTGCATGGGGTTGGCCTGGTATGGGGATTGGGTACATGGCATTGGATACAGAGAATTGGTCTGGGGGTTGGCCAGGCAAGTTGGTTTGGGGGTTCAATATGTGGGATTAGTCGGGGGTTTGAATACGTGCAGTTTACCTGGGATTTGAGCTGATGGATCGGTCTGGGATGTGGCTACATAGGGAGGGCCTGTGCATTGTGTGCACACAGGGTTGGTGTGGAGTTGTGTACTTGGAGTTGATCTGGTGAGTTGGTACATGGGTTTGGTCTGGGAGTTGGGTACATGGGGCTGGATACACAGAATTGGTCTTGGGGTCAGGTAAGAGATTGATGTGGGGTTTAAGTACATGGGATTAGACAGGGTTTAGATTTATGAAGCTTGTCTGGGGGTTGAGCTGGTGGGTTGGTCTGTGGTATGGCTAAACGGGATTGGTCTCAGGTTGGGTATCAAAGAGCAGTTACAACAAGAGAACACGTATGTGCTCATTCTTCAAAGTAGCAATTTATCTACTGCTACTCCGTGGTGAAGTATATTTAAGGAGAACCTTCCGGAGCAGGACATCACATGGGCTGAAGTGAAAGAGATTGCTATGAACCACTGGTGGTGCCTTGCTTCCCATTACCCCTCTTGAGACCAACAGAACAAAGTCTAAATGAGTTAGACAATTCTACCTTTTCCCTACAGCCCCGAATGTTCTTGCTTTTCAGATAATAATCTGATTGAATATGCCATTACCACTCTCTCAGGCAGGACATTCTAGATCTTAACCACTCACTGTGTGAAAATGCTTTTCATCAAGTGAACGCACGGCCAGTTGCTTTCTGTGGGTTCACCCTTAAAAAGGCCAATCTAACGTCTTCAGCGGTGACCAAGGGTATAGGTGTATCTGTCTATTTTTTCTTTTGCCATTTATAGTAAATCTGATGGGGTTGATCTTGGATTTAGGATTGGGTAGATAAGTTTGGTCTGGGGTTTAGGTTTGACTAGATGGGCTTGGTCTGGAATTTAGGGGTTTATTGCCCTTGAGGAAGATGGTGGTGAGCTGCCTTCTTGAACTGCTGCAGTCCACCTGCTGTATTTTGGCTCACAATATCATTAGAGAGAGAATTCCATGATTTTGACCCAGCGACAGTGAAGGAGCGGCAATATGTTTCCAAGTCAGGATGGTGTGAGGCTTGGAGGGGAACTTGCAGGGGGTGGTGTTCCCCTGTATCTGCTGCCCTTGTCTTTCTAGATGGAAGTAGCTGTGGGTTTAGAAGGTGTTGTCTAATGATCTTTGGTGAATTTCTGCAGTGCGTAATGCACATAGTATACACTGCAGCTACTTAAGGTCAATGGTGAAAAGAGTAGGTGTGTGTTGATGTGGTGTCAGTCAAGCAGCTGCTTTGTCCTGGGTGGTGTCAACCTTCTTGGGTGTTGTTGGAGCTGCATTTATCCACATAAGTGGGGAGTATTCCATTACACTCCTGATAGTGCCTTACAAATGGTGGATAGGCTTTAGTGAGTCAGGAGGTGAGTTACTTGCTGCAGTATTCCTCGCCTCTGAGCTGCTCTCGTAGTTACTTTATTTATATCATTGAGTTTCTGGTCAATGGTAACCCCCAGGATGTTGATAATGGGGGACTCAATAATGATAACACCATTGAATGTCAAGGGGTAGTGGTTAGATTGTCTCTTACTGGAGATTGTCATTGCCTGGCATTTGTGTGGTATGAATGTTACTTTGGGTAGATGGGCATGGCCTGGGTTTGAGTGGTTGGTCTAAGTTTTGGATAGATGAGTCATTTTAAAGTTGCGCAAATAAGTTGGTCTCCCAAAAAAGTGAAGGGATTGATGGTCTTCACGCTCCTGCATTCTCATATGTCCACAATCAGTAGTTGTTACCAGTCCAACTTTTATTTAAATATACTCTCTGAAGGATAATTAGACTCCTGCATGTATGACATAGTGTAGGTTAAAAAAAAATAATTATGCACGTCAAAGGACAAAAAGCTAATGAGCCTGTGGAACATTTCTGTTTATCTTTATAGCATCCTTTTTGGCCTGCCTGTCTAAGTGAAATTACGGCCAAATGTAAGTAGAGACTACATGTAATACAGTGGCCAGGAAACAGGCTTCAATACCTAAGCTCAATGTAGGAGCAGAATTGAATAGAAAGACAGTGTTGCACCTAATGTGGGAGCGCTTGGCACTGATACTGGATGCTTAGATTGGAACATGGCCCTCTCCCATGTGTTAGTATCCTGTGGTACCATGAGCGTAACACTCAGAAATATATTAAAGCACCTTGGGTATTTTAGCAAGTATATCACCAGCATTTGGCTCTAAAATGTTACTTCCGACATTCCAATAAAACAATTAGTGATTTCTTTCAGTATGTAAAAATTGCAGCTTAGAAAACAGTTTTGATTCTAGATGTTAGGACAGGGAGGAGAATGCATTTTCTGTATTAAATTGAAATTTTCTGGAGCTCATAACTTCCTTAGACTTTGTTTTGTGAATTCTAGGGTGAATGTTTGATAGCACATCCTGTACTATATCTGCACTATAAATTCTAGAGAAAGAAAGAAAATATTAAATTGTTTCACTCTTGAAATTTATTCAATGTTTACTAAAACTTGATTTAAAAGATTATAGATCGGTTGTGTTCTTTGATTGTGAGATTGCTTGTCGTGTACGTATGATTTCTGATTTTGAACATTTCTGGATTACTGTGCCAGCCTTTGTCCTGAAAGATTTGGTTCATGTTTCTTGAAGAGCCTTTGTGGAATATTGATGAAATTGTAGGCTGGATCATCGATAGTGTGGGAGTAATCAACCTGGTCTGAACTTCTCAGGTGACTGGTCAGCTACTCCTCTGAGGAAAGTGTCTAAATAACCATTGGGGTCGATCAGAGTTGGAGTATAGCCTCCATGACCTGGAACCGAGTTGCTGTATTAGGACATCATTACCATTATGGTGATGTGGGTATTGTGCTAATGTGATGTGGTCTCGTAATGCCAGTTGCTGCGAGGTTCAAATCCCACAATGGCTGATGGGGAAACTGAATTCAAGAAAAATCTGAAATTGAAAGCTGGCCTAATAGTGACCATGTAACTATTACTGATACTTGTAACCATTTTGTTCACTGATGCTCTTTAGAATAGGAAACTGCCATCCTTACCTGGACTGGCCTAATGTGGCTCCTGACTTACAGCAATGTGGTTGGCTCTTATACTCCCCCTGAGCAATAAGGGATGGGCAATAACTGCTGGCCCTAGATAGTGCAGTTCTGAGGGTGTGCTACACTGTGGAAAGTGCTGCCTTTTGAATGAGATATTAAGCCCTCTCAGATGGACATGAAAGATCATGATGTACTATTTGAAAAAGATCAGAAGTGTTCTCTTCAGTGTCCTGGTCAATACTTACTCCTCGACTATTATCATGGAGAGAATCATAGAACTTTTACAGCACAGAAAGAGGGCCTCTGGCTCACCATGTTCACAACAGTTATCAAACATCACCCCTTTTTAAACCTGTAGCCTTGTGTGATATTGGAGTTTCAAGTGTTTGTCTAAATAGTTTTTAAATGTCTTGAGAGTTTTTATCTCTACTGTATCTTTAGGCAGTGAATTCCAGATCACTACCTTCTGGGTGAAAACATTTTTCCTCAAATCCCCTCTAAATCGCCTACTCCTTACCTTAAAACTGTGCCCCTGGTATTGACTCCTCTACTAAGAGGGAAATTTCCTCCCTATCAACCCTGCCTATGCTCACCATAACTTTGTACATTTCAATCAGATTTCCCATCAGCCTGCTCTGCTCCAAAGGAAAAAAAATCCCAGCCTCTCTAGTATTTCTTAGCTGAATTGCTCGAGCCCAGGGAACATCCTGGTGAATCTCCTCTGCACCCGCTCCAGTGCAATCCAATCCTTCCCATGGTGTGGTGACCAGACTGCATATAGTGTTCCAGCTGTGGCCTGATTAACATTATATACAGCTCCAATCATTCAGAAACAGTGATCTGAGCACTATCATGTTACTGTTTGTTGTGAGAAAATTGGCTGCCACATTTTCTCCATTACAACAGAACCTACATTTCATTGGGATCCCCTGAGGCTATGAATACATAGTGCCTTTCATTCCTGATTCTTTTCACAGCACTGATTAATATCAAACCTGTAACATAAGTTTGAAACTATCATCAATTTAACTCTGAGTGGTTTTCTGTTACTGACTGCAGAAACGACTTGGCTTGTTATGTTACTTTCTATTCACTCTTGGGATGTGAGCATTGCTGGAAAGACCAGTATTTATTGCCCATTCCCAATTTTCCTCAAGGAACCTTCTTGGATAGCTGCAGACCATGAAGCATGGGTGCATCTACACGCATCCCGAAGAAGAGTCATATTGGACTCAAATTGTTAACTCTGTTTCTCTCTCCACAGATGCTACCAGACCTGCTGTGTTTATCGAGCAATTCCTGTTTTTGTTTCAGATCTCCAGCATCTGCCACACTTTGCTTTCACGTTTTTTTCTCTTCTGGATTTAATGTCATTGCTTGGCCATTTCAGAAGAAAGTTAAGAGTCAGTCACATCATTGTGGGTCTGGAATAAAGTGCAGGCCCAACCAGTATGCACAGCTGATTTCCTTTCCTAAAGGACTTCCATGACCATGAAAAATATGTATTTATTTTAATGACAATCAATAATTTCATGAATATTTTTTAATTAGGATAGCCACTCATGTGCTCCCAGCGGCTAAAACAAAATCAATCCCCATGTGCCAATGACGGACAAACATGCCTTGGTCCAATTTTCCCTTATTTTCCCAAATCAGGACAGGAATAAGATGAACCTTCCTGACTTATATTAGATTTTAGCAATTTTCATTATTTCACCATCCATGGTCCTTTCTTTAGTTGTCCATGAGGCCATATGATACAGGAGCAGAATTAGGCCATTCAGCTCATTGAGACTGCTCTGCCATTATATCGTGGCTGATAAGTTTCTCAACCCCATTCTATTGCCTTCTTCCCCCTAACCCTGGATCCCCTTACCAATCAAGTGCTCAGACGTAGTGACGTAGTGAATCACTGCTCCCTAGACTTAGAATATTTAATAGTGAAATACTGTCCCTACTACCCACCATGCAAGTTCATCTCTGCTATCCTGACAGAGGTCTACATCCCACCCCATGCAGAAGTGAAGAGTGTACTCGATGAAGTATACGACGCTACAAACAGTCTTGAGATGGATTACCCTGTGGTTTTGTTTATCATAGCTGGTGACTTCAATCAGGCCAACCTCAAGAATGTGCTACCAAAATTCTACCAATACATCGCCTGTCCCACCACAGGTCCAAACATCCTTGACCATTGCTATTCAAAAAAATTGAAGCTGCCTACCGTTCCATTCCCTGTCCACATTTTGGAAAATCAGATCATAACGCTCCGCTCCTCCTCCCAGCTTACAAACAGAAATTGAAGTGTGAGGACCCAATACAGAAAGCAGTGTTGGTTTCAGGAAATGGAAGGACTTATACAGAAATGGTCCATATTTGAAAATTCAGCAACCAACCTATACAAGTATGCCATTACCATTAAAGACTTCATTAGTAAGTCCGTAGAAGACTGTGTGCTGAAGAAGTTAATCTGAATGTTCTCCAATCGGAAACCATGGGTGGACTGGGAGAACCACTCTCTACTGAAGTCCACATCTGAGGCGTTCAAGAGTCAGTCACATCATTGTGGGTCTGGAATAAAGTGCAGACCCAACCAGTATGCACAGCTGATTTCCTTTCCTAAAGGACTTCCATGGCCATGAAAAATATGTATTTTAGTGACCATCGGTAATTTCATGAACATTTTTTAATTAGGATAGAGTCTAAGGCATTCAAATCAGACAATCCTGACTTATGCATGAAGTCCACATACGGCCTTCACAAGGCCGTCAGAGATGCCAAAAGGTAATACCGAACTAAGCTCGAGATCCAGACAAACCACATGGTCACCCATCGTTTCTGGCAAGGCTCACACAACATAATGGGCTACAAAGCAAAGTCAAACAGAATAGCGGGCAACAGGACATCCTTACCAGACGAGCTCAATGTATTCCACACTCACTTTGAACAGAAAGGCAGTGAAACGATGTCACCTGTTCCATCAGCCTCAGATGCACCTATACCCTTGGTCACCGCTGAACATATTAGATTGGCCTTTTTAAGGGTGAACCTACAGAAAGCAAGTGGCCGTGCACTCCGATGCTGTGTGGACCAGCTGGTGGGAGTATTCGCAGACATCTTCAACCACTCCTTATTAATATCTGCTTCAAGAAGACGACCATCATTCCAGTGCCAAAGAAAAATCATGCGGTGTACCTTAATGACTACCATCCAGTGGCGTTTAATTACAGATTTTTTTTAAAATTGATCTGTCATGGCAGGACTCAAACCCATGTCCCCAGAACATTACTTGGTCTCCAGATTAACAGTCCAGTGATAATACCATTAGGCCAATCCTGAACACAGGCACCAGGAAGGCAACACAGCCTTTGGGATGCTCGATCCTGGCCACAGGGGAGAGTGTCTATTCCCCTGATTATAATATCCCTGATCGCGACTACTGTATATTTCTCTTTTTTACCCAATCTTGAATGGTTCCCTGTACCACAGTGCTACGGTCAGTTTGCTCATCCTCCCTACAGTCCCCATTCTCATCCACACAGAGGGCAAGAATCTCAAACCTATAAGACAAGATCAAGGACTGAGCCTCCTTCAGCACTACTCCTGGATCCCTCTACTTGTTTTGCTTATAGTCACACCCCCCTCTCCCTGACCACTGACTAAATTTAAGGTAGTTAGTCTAAGAGGTGTGACTGCCTCCTGAAACACAACGCCCAGGTAACTCTTCCCCTCCCTGATGTGTCACAGTGTGCAAAACTCGGAGCGTAGCCCATCAACTCTGAGCCGGAGTTCCTCAAACAACCAATACTTGCTGCGGAGACAGTAAGAACTGCAGATGCTGGAGTCAGAGATAACACAGTGTGGAGCTGAAGGAACACAGCAGGCCAGGCAGCATCAGAGAAGCAGAAAAGCTGATGTTTCGGGTTGGGTCCTTTCTTCAGAAGATAGGCTTTCTGAAGAAGGGTCCCCAACCCAAAACGTCAACTTTCCTGCTCCTCTGATGCTGCCTGTCCTGCTGTGTTCCTTCAGCTCCACACTGTGTTATCCAATACTTGCTGCAGATGTGGTCACTATGAACCACAGTGGGGTCCACCAGCTCCCACATCCTGCATTTACAGCACACCACCTGACCCAGCATCTCTAACGTGCTGGTCTTTTAGATCATAGCTTGATTTCCCTGATTGACTTCAATATGAAAGTAACCTACAATAGATAGTCAAATTAGTAGTTATCACCAACCAATGAAATTACAATTTTCTTCTGATGTTACTTTTTTGTGTTGGGCCGCTGATCCTGAGCTTCAATTAATCCTGTTGTAAAACCTTACAATCTAATCAGCCCAAAATAAATCCCAAAGAGCATCTTTTCCCTTTTGCATCAAATTCCCATGTTGCTTCCAAATTCCCCAAACTATATACTCAGTTGGGCTGTGTCTCAGTCCTGATGTCATCTCTCCTTCCTGATTGTGTGAAGCTTACTGATGAGAGTTGAGCTCTAGAATTTTTCCCCAAAACCTTTCAGCCTCTCTGCTCTTTTTCCTCTTTAAAGTCACACCTTAAAACCTATTTCTTTGATTGCGGTGGGGACACCTGTATCAATGTCTCCCTCAATATCAATATCTGATTACATTTCTGTGAAGTGACTTGTTAAAGGCACTTTCGGGACATAGGAACAGGAGGAGGCCATTCAGCCCTTTAAGTGTAATTAATCAATTAGATAGTGATTGGTTGGAGCATGATAGATTTCTACAGCCCATCACTTCACCATTGATGTAATTCCCTTCTTTTGACTAGACACTAAGCTCTGGAATTTCCTCCCTGAACATTGTCCCTATCCCTCCTTCAAAATGCTTCTTAAACCTACCTCTGTGAGCAATGTTTTGGCCACTTGTCTTAACATCTCCTTATCCAAATGAATGCTACATTTTAGTTAAGACTAAGCCCCTGTGAAAAAAGCTTGGAACATTTTACGGCATTAATATCATATGAATGAACTAATGAATATTAATTAATGTCATAAGAATGAAATAATGAATATTAATTAATGTCATATGAATGAAATTATTGTTGAGTGCTAGGAGATACATATTTCCATGAAAGACGCTGCGTCACACTAATTCAGTTTGGCTTCTATAGAGAGAGCTAATGTGCTGTTTTGTGGTAATTTCCAGAAAAGAGTATAAGGAATTCTGTTGCTCAATCATATTCCTGTCAGCATTGCTGTTTATTTTTCATGTTTCTCTGAATCTAATTTCTTCTGAAGATGCTGAAGTATAATGAGCATAATGCTTATCATCAACAGATATCCTCTGACACCTTATACATCTGACACTTCTTTACATGTCAGCCTAGACCATGCACTCTAGCACACAATTTGAGCGACGAGGGATACCACACACTTGAGAGGTCTAGTACAGACATGATGGGTTGAATGGTCTTCTTCTGCATTGTAACAATTTTGTGATTCTGTGTCGAGACAAGGTGGAAAACAGACCAGAGTGTACGTTTTCATGAACAGATATACCAGAGAATGAGGAGGGATGTAGTTGCAATTAAGGTAGTTCAAAGGAGATTCATTAGATTGATTCTAGAAATGAGATGTTTATCATATAAAGAGGGATTGAGCAGTTTAGGCCTATACTACCTGAACTTTAGAAGAGTGCGTGGAGCTCTCATTGAAATCTATAAGGAATTGATAATATAGACATAGAAAGGATGTTTTCTTATGTGGGGCAATCTGGAATAAGAGTTCGTAGCTTTAGGATAAGAGGTAGCAGATTTAAAATGGAAAAAGAGGAGAAATTACCGCCCTCAAAGAGTTGTGAATCTGAGGAATTCCTTACCTTGGAGTGGTGGTAGATGCCAGGACATTGAGTAAATATAAGGAGGAGACAGATAAGCTTTAATCAGTAATGGGGTTAAGGGTTATGGGGAGAAGGCAGGAAAGTGGCGTTGAAGCCAACATGAGATCAGCCTTGATGTATTAAATAGCAAAGCAGGCTCAGGACGCTGAATTGTCTATTCATTTGCCTAATTCTTATGTTCTTATTATCATGCCCTTGGCTTGGCCCTTTAGCTGAGTTCCCAATCTTAAACATACTTTCAATAAGGATGCTGGAAAAACGAAGGGCCCAGAGCCAGGACTCACAGTTTAAGGACATGGAGTAAGCCATTTAGGACTGGGATGAGGAGGAATGTCTTCACCCAAAGAGTGGTGAGCCTGTGGAATTCTCTGCCACAGAAAGCAGTTGAGGCTAAAAACATTGAATAGGGGTCAGATATAATTCGTAGGGCTAAAGGGATCAAAGGGAGAAAGCAGGAATAGGAGACTGAGTTGGATGATCGCCCATGATCATATTGAGAGGCAGAGCAGCCTCGAAGGGCCAAATGGTCCACTCCTGCCCCCATTTTCTAGTTAACAAAGGAGGTAAGTTTTGTTTTCAATTTCGTATTAATTTAAATAATGAGCAACACTTGGAATGGCCAGTAATCTCAGGCTCTTTAAAAAGGTTGTGTAGATGAGGGTGCGAGTAGGTGTAGCTTTATATTCAGGGTACATGAAGTCTCTCATTCCTTGATCCTTTGCCCATGCACACAATCACGCACATGCTCACACACACACGCACGCATGCGCACATGCACACACACGCACATGCACACGCACGCACACATACACGCACGCACACACACACGCACACGCGCAATCACACACACCTGCACACACAC
>NC_063356.1:6214276-6245573 GCF_021869965.1 Rhincodon typus | reverse complement strand
CGCACACGCGCACACACACAGATGCAATCACACGCACATGCACACACGCGCACACACACACAGATGCAATCACACGCACGCGTACATGCACACACACACGCACACACACACAGATGCAATCACACGCACGCGTACACACACACACGCACACACGCAATCACGCACACACACACACGCACACAAGCACATGCGCACACATGCATACGCGCGCACACACACACGCACACACACACGCACACACACACACAGATGCAATCACACGCACGTGCACACGCACACACGCACACACATGCACACACACACGCACACACACACACATACACACGCACGCACAGATGCAATCACACACACACACACATGCAATCACGCATACACACACAAGCACACGCACACACACGCGCACACGCACACGCACACATACAAAACTACTAAGACCCAGAAAAGTGTGAAGTGATTCATTTTGGAAGGTCGAATTTGAATGCAGAATACAGGGTTAATGGCAGGATTCTTGGCAGTGTGGAGGAATAGAGGGATCTTGGGGTCCACATCCATAGATCCCTCAAAGTTGCGACCCAAGTTGATAGGGTTGTAAAGAAGGTGTATGGTGTGTTGGCTTTCATTGGTAGGGGAATTGAATTTAAGAGCTGGAAGGTTATGCTGCAGCTCTATAAAACTCTGGTTAGACCACACTTGGAATATTGTGTTCGGTTCTGGTCACCTCATTATTGGAAAGATGTGGAAGCTTTAGAGAGGGTGCAGAGGAGATTTACCAGGATGCTGCCTGGACTGGAGGGCAGGTCTTATAAGGAAAGGTTGAGGGAGCTAGGGCTTTTTTCATTGGAGCGAAGGAGGATGAGAGGTGACTTGATAGAGGTTTACAAGATGATGAGAGGCATAGATAGAGTGGATAGTCAGAGACTTTTTCCCAGGGCGAAATGACTATTACGAGAAGGCATAATTTAAAGGTGATTGGAGGAAGGTACAGGGGAGATGTCAGAGGTAGGTTCTTCACACAGAGAGTGGTGGGCGTGTGGAATGCGCTGCCAGCAGTAGTAGTGGAGTCAGATACTTTAGAGACTTTTAAGTGACTCTTGGATAGGCACATGGAGGATAGTAAAATGTAGGGTATGCAGTGTAGATTGATATTAATAGGGCCAAAGGGCCTGTACTGTACTGTACTGTTCTGTGTTCTATGTTCTAAGACAACACCTCTGCACTGGGACTCCTAACCAAGAAATCCAATAGGAAATTCAGGAACAACTCCCTTACCCAAAGAATGGTTCAGAGCGTGGAGCTTGTAGTTGAGTCAAGTTGTACAGATACACTCAAGGGAAACTTAAGTAATGCACAAGGGAGAAAGAAATGGAAGGAGATGCTGATAGAATTACACGTGGCAGAATGGGAGGAGCCTGGTGTGACGGATATACAATAGCATAAACCCAATTGGGTGAATTGGGTTGTGTCTGCGCTGTAAGTTACATCTGACCACTGAAGTGATAGCTTCAGCAGGCACAATCCTACACCTGTTACGAAACTACAACATTGCAGTGAATAAATGCACGCTAACTTAGCAACAAAAGGTCCTGTATTGTTTTTGTCTTTACTTATTATTGTATTTTACAATGTCCTGGTAAGAATGTATCCCTCAACCAATATCATTGAATCATATTACTTGGTGCAGTTGTTTGTGAGAGGTTACTGTGCGTAAATTAGCAGCCCACTTCCCTACAATGCACCAGAGATTGCACTTGATTTAAAGCTTTAATTGGGAGCAAAATGCTTTAGGAAGTCCCGCTGTCATGAAATTCCTCACAAAATACAAGTATTTTTTTCTCTGATGCCAATTTCAAGCAAATTGATGTTAACATCAACAACGCGTATCAGGACCTTGTTGAATTGGTCAGTGATTTTAAAAGCTTTAAGCAAGATGAGAATAGACAGGAGTGTAGAAAAAAAGAAAAACCTTGTGATTGGCGGATTGGTGCAACACCCAGTGCAATACTTAGTCTCACAGAGCAAGATATGTTAACCATGCAATCCCTGGTCCAGATGAAGTTAGCTGATGAGAGGAAATTTATAAAATGCAATATCTTGCAATGCTCCCTGCAATCCAATGCCACCAGCAACAGCTTGTATTTGTATAGTGCCTTTCAGGTGGCAGAACTTTACCCAGACCCTTCACAGGAGCATTATCAAGCCAAGTTGACACAAGACAACAAAAGGAAACATTAGGACAAGTAGTAAAAAAAAATTCTGGGTCAAAGGAGAAAGGTTTTAAGGAGGACAGAGAGAGACTTCAATATGTAAAAATCTGGGCAACTAAATACATAGCAACAAAAGTTGTGAATGCACAGGAGGTTAGAATTGGAAAAGCACGTAGCTCACACAGGTTTTAGGGCTAGAAATTGTTCCAGATATATAGACGATGTTTATTGTCTAGGACACAACCAAAACTAGGCAGTTTTGGAGGACAAGGAAAATGATCTTGGATGCCCTGAGTGCTTCAGCACAGGATTGGGCAAAGAATTCATTGTGTAGATTGACTGGCTTTTTAGGGTTAGGTCAGAATAGAACCACAGGAGAACATGAAGTTAAATTTTGCAGGGGATCTTTCAGATGAGAGTGACATAGGCAATGGTATTGAACATGAAGGATTAAGAAGGGATAAAGCTCCATGTTCACCATCTCAGGGAAGGTCATTTGTGACTTCTGGATGCTGACTGGAAATTAGGTTTAAATTTCTTTAAACCTGGAGAGAACAATCTGTACAAAGGCTGAAAGACCTTGCAGTAGTGCTCTCATTTAAGCCAGCTCAGTGTCAATCCCTGAAGCAAGGAGACTCTGAATTCCCTGTTTATATTGGTCAGCCAGGGCTCCCTCATTGGCCCAGATTAACAACCCCAATCAAGGATCTCATAGTCAATAAGATCCACCTGGTTCCAATCACAACACTGGTCTATGTTACTATTTATGCTCAACGACTCTTCCTCTAACCACACGAAGCTATCCTTCCACTCCCTTTTTTCTCAAGTACTTATCTGGCAGCTCGCTACCACCTTCTCAAGGGCAACTAGGGACAGGCAATAAATGCTGGCCCAGCCGGCGATGTCCACATCCCATCAGTGAATTAAACAAAATATTCACCTCAATCCTTCTGCTGTAGTGAACTTCATATTTGAATCACTCTCTGTAGGTAAAGGAATTTCTTCTGAACTCTTTGTCAGAGTCATTAATGCTGATCACAAATCCCTATATCTCTCCTGCAAATAGAATAATGGGCAGAATTAATTGTGGTGACAGAGGTTGTGGTCATTGGCTGCAGATCCAACAAGAACCCATCAGAGATCTCAGTAAATGGAAACCCTCAACAGAAAAAAAAAACAAGCAATTGTGGCTGCTGGAAATCCGAAACAAAACGGAAATTGCCGGAGAAACTCAGCAGGTCTGGCAGCATCTGTGGACAGAGAACCAGACTTAATGTTTCAAGTCCATTGGCCCATCATCAGAATGTTGACTCTGCTTTCTTCACAGATGCTACCAGACTTGCTGAGTTTCTCCAACAATTTCTGTTTTTGAAATGGAATTACTCCCCACAAGAGCTGGTGACCAATCAGGGGCTGGGAGCTGTGCATTGCTCAGCAGCGCCTCCACGGAGATAGTGGCTGGTTCTGGTAAAGCACCCACTGGACTCCTGGAATCACTGAGGGACCCAGGGCACAAGTGAGTGTTGGCAGGAATGGGGGAAGGGCTAAGCTGAAAGGGCAACATGTTGATTCTCAGCTGACAACCCCTCCCCCTCAGGTGGGTCCCACGATCTGGCACTAAATGCCTGATAAGGCAAGACCCGCCGTTACAGTCTTTCAAACTTCCCATATCGTGAGCCTCCCACCACTGCTAGAGAATACTGGAGACTGGATGGATTGCGAATTACTTACAAACCTCGATCACGTCACCCACAATCTTTTCCCATCTGGAGAAAGGAGCCCAGAATCACAGAATCAAAGCAATCATAAAATCTGATAGAACATTTAAGCCATTTAGGAGGAGAGGTGTCTTCGCTCAGGGAGAGGGGACCCTGTGGAATTCAGCCACAGAAAGCAGTTGAGGTCAAAACATTGAATGTTTTCAAGAAGAAGTTAGATATAGTTCTTAGAGCTAAAGGAATCAAAGAGAGTAACTAAGGATGTCTTGCCAACGACGCCCACATCCTGCAACCAAATTCAAATAGCCCAATAGAAATGCAAATTGTTCTCAGTTCTTTCCACGCACAGCCCCATGTGAGGAATGAACAGTTGGCCACAGTCCAAGGGAGAAACAAGTTTTCAATCAGGTCTCCTGCTGCATTTGTTGCTCTGGGACACATTGCCATAGGTAGTTCTAACCTACACGCAGTTTGGCATCGTGCAGTCTACAGAGCAACAAAGCTACACTCAGTACAAAAATATGCAAGTGTGATTATTCACTGTTCTTACACCAATCCTGAGCCATTGAGTACAACAGGAGTCAATTTACTGAGTGCTTACTAGAATTGGTAGATTATTAAATAGCTGTTCTGGCAGAAGCTGGTTAGTCATTTGCATTCATTTCTGCTTGTGGTACACAGTACACTATGTTCTAGTTAGTGTTTCCACAGTTAGTTAAAGGAATAAGGGGTCCCTGCAGCCCTTCAGGAATACAAAGATGACCAAAACTAGGATTCCTCCTCACAATTGTTAAGAGGGATATTCAGAAATGAATTTGCATCTATATGAAGGACAGCAGATTTACTTCTCTAAACCGTTATTAAGTCTATGATAATCCATGAATTTCAAGCACACCATTAATGAAACCAATTTATTTATTTAATTTCACTTCATTTCCCAGTGGTGGGATTTCAATTTGCACTCAGATGATGATTGCAGATGGAATATATAGCTTAGTGTGGTTATCCAGTTGTAGTTTTGGGCTTGACCATTGGTGAGACTACTGGTCTGATCTGGGGGTTTGTTGATGTATTGTTGTGAGATTTCAGGTATATTTAGGTTATTCGTTTCTGTATTTTAGTGGTGCTCCCATTTTGCCTTAGAGCCTCTGCCCTGGAATTTTTTTTCCTTAAATCTTTCCTTCCCCACCCATTTCTCTCTCGACAGTGCTCCTCATGGTAGACTGATTAGCAAGGCTAGATCACGTGGAATACAGGGAGAACTAGCTATTTACATACAGAACTGGCTCAAAGGTAGAAGACAGAGGATGGTGGTAGAGGCCTGTCAGATTGAAGGCCTGTGACCAGCAGTGTGTCAAAAAGATCGGTGCTGGGTCCTCTGCTTTTTGTCATTTATATAAATGATTTGGCTGTTAACATAGGAGGTATGGTTAGTAAGTTTGCAGATGACACTAAAATTGGAGATGAAGTGGAAAATGAAGAAAGTTGTCTCGGAGTACGATGGGATCTTGGTCAGATGGGCCAATAGGCTGAGGAGTAGCAGATGGGAGTTTAATTTAGATAAATGTGTGGCGCTACATTTTGGAAAGGAAAATCAGGGCAGGACTTACACACTTAATGGTAAAGTCCTGGGGAGTGTTGCTGAATGAAGAACCTTGGAGTGCAGGTTCATAGTTCCCAGATGTTTGGTATGTATGCCTTTATTGGTCAGTGTGTTGAGTATAGGAGTTGGGAGGTCATGTTGCGGCTGTACTGGACATTGGTTTGGCCACTTTTGGAGTACTATGTGCAATTCTGGTTTCCCTCCTATAGGGAGGATGTTGTGAAACTTGAAAGGGTTCAAAAAAGATTTACGAGGATGTTGCCAGGGTTGGAGGGTTTGAGCTATAGGGAGAGGCTGAATAGGCTGGGGCTATTTTCCCTGGAGCATCAGAGGCTGAGGACGTGACCTTATAGAGGTTTATAAAATCATGAGGGGCAAAGATAATGTAAATAGGCAAGGTCTTTTCCCCAGGGTGGGGGAGTCCAAAATCTGAGGGCGTAGTCATGCAGAGGGGTGTGTGTGTAGGGAAAGCGCTGCCAGAGGAATTAGTGGAGGCTGGTACAATTACAACATTTAAAAAGCTTCTGGATGGGTATATGAATACAAAGGGTTTAGAGGGATATGGGCCAAATGCTGGTAAATGGGACTAGATTTGTATAGGATAGCTGGTCAGTAAAGACGAGTTGGACCGTAGGGTCTGTTTCCATGCAGTTTATCTCTGTGACACTATGTAATTTAAAATCTCACCTTTACTTGCCTACATTTACATTGTATTCATGGAATCGCTTTGATCCAAAAGAAAACTCAGGGGGAGAGGGACCTCTATGGTGTAGTGGTAATGTCCATCCTCGAATCTAGGAAGCCTGGGTTCAAGTTCCATCTACTCGAGAGATGTGTAATAATATCTCTGAACAGGTTGACCAGAAAGTATCTGAAATCATGTTGATGCTTCCAAGGGATTTCTGGCAGTTGTGTCAATGTTTGTGCAGGGAATTCTGAAGCGCAGGTTTCATGAAACTGTGTCACGGTTTTCAGAAAGTCTCACAGTGTTAATATTTACAGGGACAGTCTGTGTACACATTATTGTAGAAAGAATAGATTAGTAGAAACAGCCCTGGAGGTGTTTACCTGCAGATCTCACCTACTTGCTTGTGACAACTTCGTAGATTCTGTTGCACGATGTGAACATACACAGAAGCAGGAGTAGATCATCTGATCCCTTGAGCCTGTTTCATCGTTTAATACGATTTCGGCTGACTTGGTTGCAAATTCAACTCGACAGTTTTGCTTACCTCTGATAACCTTTATCCATGGAATCACAGAATTGTTACAGTCAGAAGGAGACCATTCAGCCCATTGTGCCTGCACTGGTTCTATTAACCAATGCCAATCGATCACTTTTTCCAAATATCCCTGCACATTATTTCTACCCAACTAATCACCCAGTACCTCTTGAATGCCTCAATTGGACCTGCCTCCACCACCTTTCCACCCAGTGTATTCCATACCCTAACTGTGTTAAAGTTTTTTTTTCTCATATCACTCTTGTTTCGTTTACACATCACTGCATATCTATGACCTCTTGGTCTCTCTTTCACAAGCATGAACAGCTTCTCCCCATATATCCTGTCCAGCCCTCTCATGATTTTGAAAATTCCTATTAAATCTCCTCTCAGCCTTCTACTCTGCAAGAAAACTGGTGTCACAACCATTAGGTGTCTGTTTGCTTTGTCTAGCCAACTGAGTTAACTAATCCCCTATATACTGCCGGCTGGTTGTAAAAATCAACTGGTTCACTTGCATCCTTCAGGGAAGGAAACTGCCTTCCTTACCTGGTCTGGCCACATTTGACTCCAGATCCACAGCAATGTGGTTGACTCTTATCTGCTCTCTGGGCAATTAGCGATGACCTAGCCAGCAATACCCACATCTGTTGAATAATTGTTTTTTAAAAAAGGAGCTGATGAAATTGGAAAGTTGGGGTGGCACGGTGGTTAGCACTGCTGCCTCATGGCGCCAGGGACCTGGGTTTAATTCCACTATCGGGTGACTGTCTGTGTGGAGTTTGCACATTCTCCCCGTGTCTGCGTGGGTTTCCTCCCATAGTCCAAAGATGTGCAGGCTAGGTGGATTAGCCATGGAGAACACAGGGTTACAGGGATAGGGTAGGTGAATGGGTTCATTTGGGACGATCTTCAGAAGGTTGCTGAGGGTTCATTGGGGGAACTGGCCTGCTTCCACACTGTAGCGACGATATGATTCCATCAAAGGGGCAAACGTGGAACCCAGTGAAATTTAATGCTGTGAAGTGACTGATTTTGGTAGGACAAGCCTGGAAATGCAATATATAATGAATGGTACAATACTAAAGGGCAATGCAGGAGCAGACAGGCCTTGGGGTATATAAACACACATCACTGTAAGTGACACGTGTACAGAGTGATTAATAAAGCATACAGAATCCTGAGCTTTATAAATAGAGACATAGAGTATAAAAGTGAGGCGCTTATGAGGAACATTTAACTGGTTTGGATTCAACTGGAATATTTTGGCTAATTATTTAATTTAATTGTGGTAGGCAAAGGCCTAGTGGAATTATCACTGGATTGTTAATCCAGAGACCCAAGTGGTGTTCTGGGAATCCAGGTCTGAATCCTGCCGTGGCAGATGGTGGAATTAAGAGTCTAATGGTGACCATGAATCCACTGCCACTTATTGGGAAAAACCCATGTTCACTAATGCCCATTAGGGAGGGTAGCTGCTATCCTTACCCGGTCTGGCCTACATATGACTCCAGACCCACAGCAATGTGGTTGACCCTTAACTGTGCTTAACGTAATTAGGGGTGGGCAATAAATGCTGGCCTAGTTGATGATGCCCACATTCCACGAATGAATAAAATAAAAATAAAATAATTAGAAAGAATTACAAGAATGTTTTCAGGACTTCAGGTATGACGAGGGATTGGAGAATCGCGGTTGTTCTTTGAGGGTGAGGGAAGGATTGAAAATCATGAAGGCAATCAATAGAAGAATCTGTTCCCATTGGTGAGGGGTGAAGAGCTAGAGCACTAATATAAGGTCAATAGAACCAGAAGATACTGTGCGGAAAATCTTTCCTCGTGTTAAGATCTGGAAAACACTGCCTATGAATGTGATAAAGGCAGGTTCAATCAATGCTTTTGAAAGATTATTAGGTAGTTGATTAAGAAAGAAATTGCAGCACTACCAGAAAAAAGACAGAAGAGTGGGATGAGCTGAGTTGCATTTGCAGAGAGCAAGCATGGACAAGATGGGAAGAATGTCCTCCATATGTTGTTACCATTTTATGATTTTATTTGAAACTCAGCCTCAACAAGTGTGTGCACAGCAACTGTTTGTGTTCATACAATGTCTCTGCACAAGAAAAATCTTGGTTGACCAGGGACACTGAGCAACTTAGGGCAGAGGTTGGTGGGGTCAATGTGAAAGGACCAAAACCACATGGAATAGACAGTTTTGGTGTGCTTTTAAAGGAAGTAAGAAATTTGCATAAAATGCACAGAAAACAATTGTTCAGCTCACCCAACCCATTGCACTTTCGATACTCTAAGTGTGGAAATCAGAATAGTGCACAGTCATTTAAGTATATTCCAATGAAGATTCAGTGCAAGTTAAGCACCACATATCTGCTTTCCAATGCAGTCACCCTGGTGATTTCTTGGCTTTTTGGGGAATGTTGATAAGCAGGGGTCTAAGGGTTTGGGAATGTGGAGAAGTTGCTGTCCCAGAGCTCACAGGATACAATCACTGCCAGAATAAATTCAATGTGATGCTCAAAGTCATTCAGGACCAGTAGACCAGATTAAGGCATAGTGTCAATCCAGTACTAACATGATTTAATTTACAATTGACCTTGATTATCTTGATATTTGATTAACTTTCTTGATAACAATGTGATGTTGACTGGAACCTTCAATGAATAATTGGTCAACACTTCTAAACATTTAATGTTTTCCACCTGGGTTAGACGGCATCTACACACTGGCTTCTATTTTCTGCATCACATTACACCATTTGTTGTTCTTTCCTATTAGGTCATACCTGCTGAGCCCATCTGTTTAATCTCTTGTAATCTGTGCGTTGTTGTAATCTGAATGTTGTTAATTTCATTCGCAGTTTTTGCTTGCCACTGATCAGTAATATTCCACTTGCCTGTGTTATGGCTGTCTTTAGTACTGTTTACATGATTATAAAAATTTTTCACAGGGGTGTGCGTTGATGTGTATATGGGTGAGTGTGAGAGTGTGCTTCTGTGGGCATGTGTATGAGTGCGACTGTTATGTATGCCTGAGTATGTATATGTGTATGTGCGTGAGAGAGCATTTCTGCATGAGTCTGTATTTAAGAGCGTGTATGCACATGCATGTGTGTATGCACATGCGTGTGTGTGTGTATAAGTAAGTGTGTAAATAGAATAACCCTGTTTGTAGTTGCTATTAGGCACCTCTAGAGTAGTAGGGAGTGCACGTGTACAAACACACACGGACTTTCACACAGACTCTCATACAGACTAACTCACTCAGACAAACTGACTCTGAGACTAACTGATTCTCAGAAGAACTGACTCTCTCAGACTAACACATACAGACTAACTCACTCTCAAACTAACTCACTCAGACTCTCTCACTCTCAGACTTAATCACACAGACTAGCTCACTCTTAGACAAACTGACTCTCAGACTAACTCACACAGATAAACTCACACAGACTAACTGACTCACAGACTAACTGGCTCACAGATTAACTCACTCACAGATTAACTCACTCACAGACACTCACTCACAGACTAACTCACTCTCGGAGTAATTCTCAGACACACACGTATGATGTATATACAGCACGTGGAATGCAGTGGTTCAGGAAAGTGCTTCACCACCACCTTCTGGAGGTGGCCAATAAACACTGGCCTAGCTAGTGGTATCTACATCCTATGAAAGTCATGCATATCGTGAATCAGGTCAGGACAGAATAGTCTCTCTCAGTGCCACAATCATCGGAACTCCCAGAAAGACTTTCCTGGATTATTTATTTTGGTGCTATTGATTGAGGGATAAACATTGGCCCAAGTTTCTGTTCTTCAATATACTGCTGTGAAGTCACCGGGGTTTGGCCTGAAAGACAGTGCTTCTAGCAGCACAACAGTCTCTCACAGGGAAGATCAGCCTGGATTTTATGCTCATGTTTCTGCATTGGGACATGAACCCAAAACTATTTGAGTCAGAGGTGACCGTGTTACCGAATGAGCCATGGCTGGTGCACTTAAAAGCAGCTGGTAGCTGTCAGCGTGTGGAACTTCACTTTAAAGTATTTTAATCACCTCTTCGACCGGGATAATTTCTTGCACCCATTGCCTTTGCACCCATTCTGACTCTCTGTAAACATGCTCCCCCTTCATTCTCCCCCTCCGTCATCACCTCTCAGTTTTCCTTCCACGTTCACCTCTTCAGTCAGCAGAACAGGGAAGTTTGGCCGATGGACTTGAACTGAATCACACATATGGTTCAGCAAGTAATGCCAATTATTTGTAAACTATTTATGTCAGAACATGGATTTCATTGCAAAGTTCCGGTTGGTTTTTCAAGAAGTCTTAAGTCAGCACATTCAGTATAATTAGTTCCACGCTGTGACCTGTTGTGAAACCCAGGAGGTGTCCATGGATAAACATTTCTAAGTTAAACACACACTTGGATTCACACATAGACACACACTGAAAGACACATACGCAGACACGCACAGACAAACGCTGACACAGAAAGACACACATCCACTCAGCAGGTCTGGCAGCAAGTATGGAAAAGGAAACAGAGTTAATGTTTTGAGTCCAATATGACCTCTTCTTCAGAGCTGTGTTATTGCATTATGGTTATGCTACTGGACTTGGTTTGACTAAGAATCTAGAGGCAGTAATTCAAATCACACTTGGCAGCTGAAAGGATTTAGAAGTGGTTAATTAAATGCATGTGAAAATGTTAGTATCAGCAATGATGGCCAGGAAATGATCAGATTGCTGTAAAAGGGCATTCCGATGCCCTAGGCAGATTTTGGTAGGCTGCCAAAGAGGGAGAGTTGGAAACTGAAGATGCACAAGGGGCCAGAATTGGAGGAATGCAGAAATCCTGGAGGGTTGCAAGGTTGGAGGAGATTACAGATAGAAGGAGTGGAAAAGGTTGAAAATACATTATAGAATTTTAAGATTGAGACATTGACTGCACACCCATGCCAGCGAACACTATGGTGGTCGGGGTGGGGGGGTGCGGTGGGGTAGCGGGGAGGTGGTGAGCCGCACATAATTTGACTTTGGCTACAGACGGCTGAGTTTATGATTGAGGTGACTCTTGTAGAGGGCGCAAAATGGGAAGGTGGCCAGGACAGTATTAAATTTGGAGGCTACCCAAAGGCATGGAGAGAATTGCCACAGTAAATGGGCTGAGGTGGGGCAGAAAGAGCCAATGATGTGGAAGATCTTTGTAAGTAGTCCTGGTCACACAGTGGATATGGGTTCAGAACTTAACTCAGGGTCAATTAGATTGAAGTTGAACTTTTAAACTTGCCAATCAGTAACCAGGGAAGTGGATGTGATGAAGGAAAAGAGTTTGTAACAGTGACTAGAGACAACACAGCATGGAGCTGGAAGAACACAGCAGGCCAGGCAGCATCAGAGGAGCAGGAAAGTTGACTTATCAGGTCGGGCCAACTTTCCTACTCCTGTGATGCTGCCTGGCCTGCTGTGTTCCTCCAGCTCCACCCCTTGTTGTCTCTGACTCCAGCATCTGCAGTTCTTGCTATCTCTGTAACAGTGACTAGTTTGGCTCTTCCAAATACTTTGTTGAAGGGAAGTTCTGCTCATCCAATACAGGATAAGCAGCATAGCCAACCAGAGACAGTTGAGGAGCTGACAGAGGTGGCCATGATGTGGAACTGAGTGAGGTCAATGTATATGTGACGTGTATTTTCGGATAATGTCACTGAGTGGAAACGTTTAGGTAAAAAAATTGGAAGGTGCCACGTATAGATTCTACGCGCTCAGTTCACACATAAACACACAGAAAGGAACAGAAGGAGGCCATTCAGTCTGTCAAGCCTGCTCTATTATTTAATACAATCATGGATGATTAAACATTTCAATGACTTTTACCCACATTATCCCCATAACCCTGTACACTACTTGTAATCAGAAATCTATCAATCTCTACCATAAACATGCTTCCACAAGCCTCTAAGGTAGGGAATTCCGAAGGTTCATAACCCTCCGAGTAAAACAATTTCTCTTTATCTCATGTCTAAGTGACTTCTCCTCATTTTGAAATGTATTCCCTGGTTCTAGACTCCCCAACCAGAGGAAACATCTTACCAGCATTTACTCTATCTCCCCTGTCAAGTATTTTTAAGTTTCAATGAGATCACTACTCATTCTTCAAAAGCACTGGAGAATAAAGGCTTATTATCCCCAATCTCTCTTCATAGCACTGTCTCACCATACTAGAAACAAGTCTCGTGTAGCTTCATTGCACTCCCTCTGAGGCAATAATATCCTTCCAAAGTTAAGGGACCAAAACTGCACCTAATAGTCCAATTATGGACTTACCAATCCAACTGAAGCAAGATCTAATTACTCAAATCTGCTTGCAGTAAAGGCTAACATGCTATTAGCCTTCCTAACAGCTTGCTGCACCAGCATGTTAGCATTCTAGCAACTCTAAAGGAATGAGGAGTGCTTTGGCTGCAATAGACTGTGTAACTTCATTAAAAAGCATGATAGTGGACTGAAATTGGTTAGTACTTAAGGAACAAATGCAGCAGTTATCCATTCCTTTCAGGTAAAAGAACACATAGACAATGTGGCCCAACCGTGATCAATATAAGAAATGAAGGAGAACATTACATTCGAAGAGGAGTCGTATAAAGTTGCGAGGAAAGGTAGCAAGCCTGAAGACTGGGAGCAGTTTTGAACTCAGCTGTTGAGAGCCATTCCTCTGCCCTTGCTTCCAGACTCCGCTCCCTCACTCTGCCTGAAATGACTAACTTCAACTTGCTTCTCCACCCACCCTATACCCTGTCTACCCACATGACTTGCCTTACACCTTGATCCTCTCTAATCCTGGGCCTCTATGATCTTTCCGGCAACAACTGTGGTTTCCCCCATGTCAATGCTGTGAGAGATTTTCCAGCCTCTGACTGGCCTCATTGTGTGCAACTTCTACCCTCATGCTCTCAATTCCAGGTAAAAACCTGTGACGGGATTAGATCCCAAAATTTGACTGGGATTAAATTTGGTGGACCTTGCCCCAAAAAGTCAGCATGGGTCTCTTACCAGCTGATGAGACGCCTCTGCATCAAGATTCCACCCAGAGCAATAGATTCACACACAACTGTCAACATACACAGTGCATAATCACATGTACAGAGGTTAAAATCTTTTTCTTTATCCTACAGTTGCTGCCTGTCTTGCTGAATATTTCCAGCAGTTTTTGTTTATGTTTCAAAATTCTACTCACAAGTATTTCTGTGACCTGGTTGTTAATAGTAATGTTTAATATGGAACTAAGTACATATCCAGATTCAATTACTATTCTGAGTTTAGTTACCTAATCTCAGTTGAGAGGGTGACTTACAGTGTTAGTCTCACTGTCTCTGAGATATGTGCGTGAGCATGGAGAGGTTCATAACTACATTTCTATGATGTCCTTCTACAATCATCTCTCTGAACTGAACAACAAAAGGTCCATGGATACCTCAACAGACATTTTTGAAAAGTAAAATCGTTCTGACAGTAGATGTTTAAAAGTTGCTTCATGATATGGTTTTAATCAGGATTGGTTAGTCATGGTTAAAAATTGACAAACACAGTTAGATACTCATTCCACATCCTGTTGAACCCAAATGGGAGTTAATTTTAACTCAGTTGCAGAAAATGTCAATCTGTAATTCAGTTACATTTTTCTTTAAGTTTCTATTGTCTAAATGTTCACTTCTATTCAGAAATCTGCTGCATTCAATGACCAATGTTTTCAATGAACAGTCACCCACTCTCTTACTTCTTGATCTGAGCATTGCTATTCCATTGCCAGCACAGTGGTAGTGTTCCTATCTGTGTGCCAGGAGGCCTGGGTTTGAGTCCCACCTGCTCCAGAGGTGCATAATAACATCCCTGAACAGGTTGATAAGGAACTATCTGTAAAGGAACCAATTTGTTTTGAATCATGGCCTTGCAAATACACTTTACCAGCCAATGGAATGCCTTTGAAGTTTTGCCACTGTCCTAACGTAGGAAAGATGAAGCCAACTGGCACACAGTAAGCTTCCCAAAACATAAATGCAATCGCAGAAATTGCTGGAAAAGCTCAATAGGTCTGGCAGCATCAGTGGAGAGAAATCAGAGTTAACATTTCGGGTCCAGTGATCCTTCCTCATAACTGAAGCCAGATCTCATTACTGCTGTGCTCCAATGCTCTTGCGGTAACGGCTAACATACTATTAGCTTTCCTAACAGCTTGCTACACCAGCATATTGGCCTTCAGTGATGTATTAATAGGAGCATTTGGGTCCCAATGTACATCTAATCTAAACAGTGGAAACTCTAAAAGAATAAGAAGTGGGTTGGCTGCTCTGAGGATCACCGGACCCGAAACATTAACTCTGAATTCTCTCCACAGTTGCTGCAAGACCTACTGAGCTTTTCCAGCAATTTCTGTTTTTGTTTCTGATTTCCAGCAGTTCTTTCGGTTTATATAAGTGTAATCCTGACCTGATAATATATTTTATACATGCTGATTGATGGATAAACTAATCAGCTCACTGGACAGGATGCCACCTTGGAACAATACTGTGAGGTGTTTTCCACTTACCTGAGCAGACAAAAGGGGCTTCGGTTTAAAGCCTCATCCATAAGATGGTACCTCTGACCACATAGCATTCCCTCAGTACTCCAGTGGGGCTTTAGCTGAGATTCTGCATTTGTGGGAACCTCTCTTTCAGAGGGATGTCAAGCTTTTAGAGATTTGGGTGAGATAGTGGCAATGCCACTAGATCAGCAGGTTGGAAGCTCAGGTTAATGCTCTCTGAAACAGGAGCTCAATTCCATCATGGCAGCTCATGAGAATTTAATTTCAGCTGATAAATCTGTAATGTAAAGCTAGTTTCCATTGTAACTATTGTCAATTGTTACAAAGATCCATCTGGTTCAGTCATGCCCTTTCGAGAAGGAGTCCTTACCCAATCTGACCTGCAAGTGACTCCATATGTACAGCAATGCAGTTGACTCTTGACTGCCCTCTGAAGGGGCCTTGCGAGCTGCTCAATTCCAGGGCAATTAGGGCTGGGCCACAAATGCTAGCCTTTGCCAGCAACTCCCACATCTTGCGAAAGGAGAAAGAAAATAAAACGTATTGCAATGGCACCAGGATGAGGGGCTTCAATTATGTTAAAACAAATAGAGCAGAGAGGTTAATAGAGGATTCATTCAAGGATATAAAACTATGGAGGCTTTTGTTAAGAGTAAATAAGAAAAATCTTGCTGCTGCTAGGTCTGTGACGATAGGTCAGAGCTTTTAAAGATTAGCAAAAGTGATGATGAGAATTTGATTTGCATGTAACAGGTTACTGTAAAGTGGACTGCATCATCTAAAAGGATAGTGAAAGTAGATTCGATTCAATGTTTCAAAAGGTTATGAAAACCAACAGCTCCACTATGTTTGTTCATATAATTCACTGAATAGTGCATCATTAAATGCTCCACTATTAACAACTTGAAGTTACTATTGACCAGAAACTGCGCTGGATTAGCTGTATAAATACTGGCTACTGGCTACAGATATTGGAAATAAGAACATAAGAATATAAGAAACCAGAGCAGGAGTAGGCCATCTGGCCCATCAAGCCTGTTCCACCATTCAATAAGATCATGGCTGATCTTTTCATGGACACAGCTCCACTTACCCGCCTGCTCACCATAACCCTTAATTCCTTCACTGCTCAAAAACCTATCTTTGCCTTAAAAACATTCAATGAGATAATCTCAACTGCTTCACCTGGCATTCCATAGATTCACAACCCTTTGGGTGAAGAAGTTCTTCCTCAAATCAGTCTTAAATCTGCTCCCCCTTAGTTTTGAGTCTATGGCCCCTAGTTTTAGTGTTATTTGCCAGTGAAAATAACTTCCCTGCTTCTATTTTATCTGTTCCCTTCATAATTTTGTATGTTTCTATTAGATCCCCCTTCGTTTGTTTAAATTCCAATGAGTATAGTTCCAGACTACTCAATCTCTCCTCTGCACCCACTCCAGTGCCAGTACATCCTTTCTCAAGTAAAGAGACCAAAACAATACACAGTACTCCAGGAGTGGCCTCACCAATACTCTACAGAGCTGCAGCATAACCTCTCTATTTTTAAACTCCATCCCTCTATCAATGGAGGACAATTTTCCATTGGCCTCCTTAATTACCTGCTGCACCTGCAAACCAACTTGTTGCAAATTCTGTATTGTGTAACTCACCTTCTGACTCCTTAAAACCGGTTCACTTTATGCAATGCGCAGGTTAGAAGAGTGATGGAATGCTCTCCATTTCCTTAAATGGATGCAGCACTCAAGAAGCTTGATACAATCCAAGACAAAGCAGCCCATTTGATTGGCACTCACTCTAGCATCTTCAATTATCACTATCCCTCCTTTCACCACTGATATACAATTGCAGAAGTGTGTACCATCCACAAAAGGCTTGCAGTAACTCAGCAAGGTTTCTTTGACATCACCTTCCAAACTTTCAACTTCTGCAGTCTAGACGCACAAGGGGGGACATATAGGAACACCACCCCCTGTAAGTTTCCCTCCAAGCCACTCACCATTGTGACTTGGAAATATATCACTGTTCCTTAACTGTCACTGGGTCAAAATCATGGAACTCCCTCCATGACTGATCAATACCAGACGGTAAACTGTTGGCTTGGTCGGGTCTGTTTTTCTGGTCAGAATTTTATTCTAGGTCACACACACCAACACTAACATCATTAATAACTTGTTCCCCCATATACACCTGGTCCAGTTCTCACCCAGTTGCCCTCAATTAACACATAACCATCACTTGTTTTCTAGTTCCGTGACTTCAGGCATCGCTCCCAGAACTCATAACAAATACCGTATCAGTATTTGTTGGTGTATCTCCACTCCATGGACTGCAAGAAAGCAGCTTTTTTCATTCAGTCATGAGAAGTTGGCATCACTGGCAGAACCAGCATTTACTGCCTGTCCATGGATGCCCAGAGGCCAGTAAAGAGTCAACTACATTGCTATGGGTCTGGAGGCCATACCAGGTGAAGACAGAATTTTGCTTTCCTAAAGGAAGTTAGTGAACCAGATGGATCTTTCCTTAAAAATCGGCAATAGAGTCATTAGGACATCATTGCCAAAACGTTGAATGTATTCAAGAGGCAACTAGATATGGCATTTGGGGCGAATGGGATCAAAGGTTATGGGGAGAAAGCACGATTAAGCTATTGAATTGGATGATCAGCCATGATCGTGAAGACTGGCAGAGCAGGCTAGAAGGGCCGAATGGCCTCCTCCTGCTCCTATTTTCTATGGTTGTCATTAGGCTCTTAATTCAAGTTTTTTTTTTATTTAATTCAAATTCCACCATCTGCCAAGGCAGGATTTGAATCTAAGTTCCTAGAACATTAGAGCATTGGGTGGCACGGTGGCTCAATGGTTAGCACTGCTGCCTCACAGCAGTAGGGAGCTGGGTTTGATTCCACCCTCGGGCGACTGTCTGTGTAGAGCTTGCACACTCTCCCCATGTCTGCGTGGGTTTCCTCCGGGTGCTCCGGTTTCCTCCCACAGTCCAAAGATATGCAGGCTAGGTGGATTGGCTGTGCTAAACTGCCTGTAGTGTTGAGGGATGTGGAGATTAAGTTGGTTATAAGGACTTGAAGGGCCTGTTTCCCCACTGTAGGGTTTCTATGATTATTACCAGAGTTTCTACATTAATAGTCTAGCAATAATACCACTATGCACTCTCTTCCCTTAACCACTATTTTCCTGAGGATGGCTATAAATGGACAATAAATACTGGGCCAGCCAGGGACTCCAGCATCCCTTTGTACGGTAATATCGCTGCAGTCTTATCAGACCATTGGGCTCTTCTCTCAGTAAAGAAAGACCCCTGGTGGTGGTTTAACCACAGGGTCACCACAATGCAGGAGAGGAGGGAAGTTGCAAAGGAGAGTCTTTCAAAGTAACCTCAGCCAGTGCAGGAATTGACCCCACATGGTTGGCATCACTCTGTACCACAAACCAGCCACCAAGTCAACTGAGCTAACCAATGCACATGTGGCTGGTGAAAGAATAAACAAAAACCGTTCTGTCCCACGTGGGATCCCTAACTCCTCACTCAGTCTCCTGATCTGAATGGTGCGGAGACACGGAATGCAAAAGCAGAACAACTCTGGTTTGAGGAAAGAAAAGGCGTTTGTCATGCAAACAAACCTGCTGGTTTGTTTTCTCCTTCTGAGGCTGAGTTATACCCAAAACATTAGATTCTGCCCTTGATCTTTATGAATGTTCAAAGGCCTTGATATGCTTCCTGAAGCCCAGAATTGGATGCCATGTTCCAAGCTGGGACATAACCAACGATTAATAAAAAGTCCATCATAACATCTCACTTTTGTGTCCTATGCCATGATATCAAGGATGTGAAGGCATTAGACAGAAAGTAGAAAAGACCTGTAAGAATTTGCTGGGGACGGGGATCTTCAGTGAAGTGGTAAATTGGAGAGGTGGTGACTGTTTTCCTTGAGTGGAAATGACTGAGAAGAGATTTGATGGAAGCATTCAAAACCATGAGGTGACTTGTTGGAGTAGATAAGAAGAGGGTATTCCCACTGGTGGAAGATTTGAGAATCAGACCACTCAAAGTTGAGGCAATTGGCAAAAGAAGCAACATAAACACGAGGAAAAATGTACTCACACAGTAAGTGGTTAGGATCTGGAATGCAATGCCTGAGGCAGATCCAAGCAAAAAACTTTCAAGACGGAATTGCATTGTTATCTGAAAAGGAAGAAAGTACATTACCAGTGGTCTCTCTTGAATGAGCAAGGAGCCTCATGGTCTGATAAGACTATGGTGATTTTACCTTACAAAGGGATGCAGGAGTCCCTGGCTGGGGCAATGTTTCTTGCCCATTCCTGACCATCCTCAGGAAGTATAAGGGAGGAGGCAGGGGAGTAGGTGAATTGTTTCAAAGATCCAGCGCAGATATGATGGGCTGATTAGCCTTCCTCAGTGCCTTAAACCAGTCTGTGTTTGTGTGATTCTATGCATGGTGATGAAGCTGCTCTATATTTCTGTGGCACTTCTTGTCTTGAGAAGGAGAGACCTTCATAGTGACCTCACTTAGTGTAGAAATCAAGTCTACACTGCTGGTATTACACTGTATTGCAAACCAGCTGCCCAGCCAACTGAGCTAACTAACCTCCCCTCATCTAAGGTACAGTGACCCTGAGGTAAAACCACCACGAACATCCCTATGGTCCACTAGAACTGTGGCAAGTTCACCTTTTGAGAACAGAGGTATGTTAGCCCTCCAATCAGCTCATCAAAACCTTCATACACCACGTTCTCTCTCAGGAAAACAGTTATTTCTTCACCTCCAGCACTGCCTGTAATATCAGTATCCAGGACCCATGCAATAGCAAGCTTCTAACAATGGCTGTTCCTCGGTCCATTCTGGACCTCCTCCAGTGTAACAATGACACCACCTGCAAACTGGTGGTCATATTCCGCCTAGGGAACCTACAGCCCAATGGCCTAAACGTGGATTTTATCAGTTTCAAAATCTCCCCACCCCGGCCTCATCCCACGTCCAACCCTCCCTCTCATCCCCACCTCCATGACCTGACACAACCTGTTCATCTTCTCTCCCACCTATCCGCTCCTCCCACCTCACTGACCAATCCCCACCACCCCCAACCTGCATTCACCTATCGCCATCCCATCTACATTCCCCAGCCCCACCCCTCCTCTGTCTATTTATTTTGGAGCTCCCTTCCCCCTCCCCCCATTTCTGAAGAAGGGTCCCGACACGAAACGTTAACATTCCTGCTCCTCTGATGCTGCCTGGCCTGCTGTGTTCCTCCAGCTCCACACTGTGTTATCTCTGATTCCAGCATCGGCAGTTCGTACTATCTCCAATCGTAGGTTTGATGTCTTCCCTATTTAACATTCAACATTCAGCACTCACCTTTCACGTTCCTCTGACCACCAGCTGCATGTTCACCTGAGAGTGTCACAACAAAGGCTTCTGCATTAGACAGGAGCACATGGTTAATGAATGGGGCAGGGGGTTAACAATTTAAAATGAATAAAAGGAGGGAGCGGGATACAGGACAAATGGATCTTTTTCAAGTTGGCAAGCTGTGAGTGGTGGAGTGTCACAGAGATCAGTGCTGGATCCTCAACTCCTTACAGTCTGTATCAATGACTTGGATGAAGGGACTGTAATCGGTGGGAGGTAAATTTGCTGCTGAAACCAAAATACTTAGGAGCCAAGTAGTGAAGAGAAGATCAAAATCCTGCAAAGGGATGCAGACAGATTAAATGAATGGGTTCAGCAGACAGAATATAATGTGGGTAAATGTCAACTTTTCCACATTTACACAAACAAAAAAACAGCATTTTATTTAAATAGAAAGAGACTGCAAAACTCTGTAATTCAGAGGGATCTGGGGATCTTTGTACGTGAATCCCAAAAGTTCCGAAAAATCCCCAAAAGCTATATCTGAGAAAAAAAACTGGAGAAGATGGGGACACCATCTGAAAATACTTTTTACTAAGTTTGGTGGACATTGCCCCAATCTCAGGGCCAGAGTATTGGTGTGAAACTGTTCCCCTTTGTGTATCTGTCTGTATATCAGTGCGTCGGTCTGTGTATGTGTATAAATCTGTATGTCCGCACCAGCACTGGTGCACTACTTTCTTTGAGTTCAACCTTGAGTTTGTCAAGGCTTCTTTAGCAGCACCTTCCAAACTCTCAGCCTCTCCCACTGGGCGGAATAAGGGCAGCAGATACATGGGAGTACCATCACCTGCAAGTTTCTTCCAAGCCACTCCCCATCCTGACTTGGAAATATATCACATATTCAATGTCAATGGTGAAAATCCTGGAATTTCCTCCTTAAGGGCATTGTGGGTCGATGTACAGCACATGAGCTGTAGTGGTTCAAGAAAGCAGCTCACCACCACCTTCTCAAGAGCAACTAGAGATGGGCAATAAATGCTCCACCTCGCTTGAACAAACACTGAAAAACTGCACTCTGAGCTTTCAGGACACCCTTATCTAGCAGATTGGAGATGGGATTCTGAACAGACATTACATTATATCCCTTCCCATGTTATCATCCCATTCTTCATCATACATGGAGTAATAATAAGCTTGATCGAAATGAAATTCACATGTCACACTCTGCACCAAGCATGTTATATCACTTGAGGAGCTTCAGCAATCTCCGTTGTCATGGTGCATTGACCTTGCTGCTTCTCCAGGATGACAGCAACAATCATTACATCATGATCTTTGTGCTTTTCAGTACAATTTGGGGCAGTATATTGTAAAAAATCAGAAGCAAATTACTCAGGGGGCTGGTGCACAGAGTCAGATGTCCTCTCAGAGTTTTGTTGTGAGCCGTGTAACTTAACAGAGCGTATACATTGTTACAACCAGGTGAGCAACGATAAATCGATCCCTCTCTTTTCAACTTCTTTAGTTAGCTGCATCAAAGATTTATTTATTTGTTCTGTTTAGCGCAAAGCGACACTTTTCTCCCATTAAGATGTGGCTAATGGGTTCACCGGAACCTTCAGACGAAAGGGTTCAAAGGTTACGGGGGGGAGAGGGAGTGGGTCCAGGGGACTGAGTTGGAAGATCAGCCATGATTATATTGAATGGTGGAGCAGGCTTGACGGGCCAAATGACTACTCCTGTTCCTATTTGCTGTTTCTAAGAAACAATAAGCAGCCAGTTATAAGGTTTTCCTGAGTGAAAGAGCAATTTCTCCAAGAAAAATAATGAAGAAACTTTATCAAACACAGACGTGCACAAACAAGTACAAAGTTATAAAAGAGTAAATGCCTAGTTCAAAAGGAAGATGGCAGGAACGTATAGCTAACGGTCTTTAGGACCTCCTTGAAGCATTTGGTCCGTGAGGGTTCCAGCTATTGAAAGCACATGATGGATTTGGAAAATGAATAGAGTTCGTTTTCTTTTTAATCACTATCATGGTATTATGTATTGACAATAAATCCCCTTGACTTTTTCTTTCCACTATTACTTGCATCCAGTGCTTTCATGCACAAAGTACAAATCGATAAGCATATTCAGAATTCCGCACCCTCTCCCCCCCTTACAGATATATTAAAATCCTAATTTAATTTGGATTACCTTTTTATGAACCTGTTTTTAAGATTTGGGCTTTGAGATTAGCATTCATTGGTCATCCCCAGTTGCCCTTTTAGGGCACATATAAATTGACCTCCACATTGTAAGGTTAAGAGGTCTAGGATTTTGATCTTGCAGTAATGTTATACTCCTAGCTACAATTGAAATTTTAACCCAGGGTTCAGCTTGTCAGGAAAGGACAGAGAAAGATTGTGACATCTCAGAAGAAGTCCGACCGTGAGCTGGCAGGGTTATATGCATACCTTTCTACTGTTAGTAAGTGGTCAGCTTGAGGAAAGAAGGCAGAAGGGATGGCATCATTTACCAGGAATTGCTCCAGGCTTGTATGTTGCAACATCTTCCTTGGAGTCACTCCACTACCTTTCTTGGGCTGGAGTTATAATCCTGAAATAAGGACACAAATATTTTTTTTTTCCCACCAAGTTGAGGACCTTGGCCAGTTCAAAATTACCCCATGTCAACTTTTAGCACATGCTCTGTCCCTTAATGGTTAAGTGGATACATGCCCAGTCATTTGGACCAGTGTCCTCCCAAGTATCAGTACTGTCCTGTCCTGACTCCCATCTACCACCCTTTTTTCAAAGTGAACTAATCTACAACTCATCTATATTCTAATCACACTCAACATCCTGATACCCACTTATCTGCATTTGCCCCTGGTTTGTTATGCCTCAATTTTAAAATGAACACCAAGGATGAACAATCTCCTTGCCCCTCCCTATCTATGCTATTTCTGCCAGCTCTACAACCCTTCATTCCTTTTGTGCTCCTCTATTTGTGGTGTTTTGCATTTTCTGACACTTTTTGCTTCATCAGTGGTGGCCATGCCTTCAAGCATCATGGGCCTAAGCTCTGGAATCCCCTCCCAAAGCCTCTCCCCCTCCCAGTCTTCATTTAAAAAACTCCTTTAAAACCAAATGCTGAATTTTCCCAAAAGTCAGCTCAATGTCAATTTCATAGAATTCCCTACAGTGCAGAAAGAGGTCATTCAGCCCATCGAGTCTGCACTGATCCTCCAAAGAGCTGCTGCACCCACCTCCCACCAAGATTCATGCTCTACCAATTCTGCCTTTGCCTGCAGCATCTTTGCTCAATGGCTCTTATCCACCCCAAAACCCCAGACTGCTAACCCTTCCTGCCCACTGTGCTTCCTACTCACTCACTTGGGACACCCCACCGCCTTTTCCCCACTTGCACCAGTGCTAACAGCTGTGCCACCCACTTCCACCTCATCCAGTTCTGCCCTCTATCTCACTGCAGGAAAAGGTGGTCCACGATAAGGTGGCTGACAAAGTACCCAACACCTATCTCCTCACCCCATAAGAGGAGGGGGTTTTTGTGCTTGCGGAAGAAGGTGGAGAGCGATGGGGAGTCGATGGCCTAGTGGTATTATCGCTAGATTGTTAATCCAGAGTCTTGGATAATGTTCTGGGGAACCGGGTTTGAATCCCACCACGGCAGATGATGGAATTTGAATTCAATAAAATATCTGGAATTAAGAATCTAATGTTGACCATGAATTCATTGTCGATTGTTGGGAACAACCCATCTGGTTCACTAATGTCCCTTAGGGAAGGAAACTGCCATCCTTACCTGGTCTGGCCTACATGTGACTCCAGACCCACAGCAATGTGGTTGACTCTTAACTGCCCTCTGGGCAATTAGAGATGGACAATAAATGCTGGTCTAGCCAGCGACATCCTCATCCCATGAATGAATAAAGGAAAAAAAAAAGCATGTGTGACCTGCAGGACCCATTCCCCAGATTGCATCGATATGAAGCCCCTCAACTTGATCACCCTAAGTGACCAACTGACTATGCTCAAGTCCTGGAACTGATAATGATGATGCCTCTGACTGTGCCAGTACCCCGTTGACTCACAGGACTTAACTGAAGATGACTTCCTTTAAAATCTCAGGCGTGGCCATTTGGTTCAAACACACGTGGCACAAAGCACACATGTTTTCCACATAAGCTGCTGCCACATTGTTCAGTTTTAACATGGGCGTAACATGGTACCATCCAGCAACACGTCCACCCCCTTAACTGAAGTCACACGACACCAGGTTATAGTCCAACAGGCTTATTTGAAATCATAAGCTTTCGGAGCGCTGCTCCTTCATCAGATGAAGTCACCTCACATTTTCCATTCTCATCATATTTTCCCAACTGACTCATCAGTGTCCATGTTGTTCCCAGCCTGGGTAAATGTTGCCCCATTTCTTTGATTTAAGCTCCTGACTTGCTTTAATGCCACCTCCTTTGGTTTGGTCTCAAACATTACCTGTTCACATTCCTTGGGGTGTTTTCCTGTCTTTAAAGACAATACAGGTTGTTGTTGATCATAAATGCATTATCACAGGAGGGGAGAAATAATAAACATTTACGGATATTTGGTATTGTCCTTACCTTCTTATTGTTATTAAACCCTGATGGTTGAATTCTTTGTTGATAAGCATTGTTGAGGTGCAGACATTAAGTTTGGTTGTAAACCGCTGTGGAACATCTTGAGGTCACAGAAGAAAAAGCGAAATAAATGCAAGTTGGTTCCTTTCTACCTTAGTAGATAGAACAAGCCGTACTCCACCACATTAACAACAACTCAAAATTCTATAGTGTATGTACGGTAAAACATCCAGTGCACATCACAAAATAAAAATTGACACCAAGTCATATAAGGATGTCTTAAAATTGGTGGTCAAAAGCTAGCTCAAATGTCAAGTATTTGAGAAGTCCCTTGCAAGGGTGGTGAATCTGTGGATCTCATTGCCACAGAAGGCTGTGGAGACCAAGTCATTGAGTGTATTGAAGACAGAGATAGCTAGGCTCTTGATTAGCAAAGGGGATTAAGGGTTACGGGGGGGAAAGGCAAGGTAATGGGGCTGAGTAACATATCAGCCATGATTGAATGGTGGAGCAGATTTGATGGGTCGCATGACCTAATTCTGCTCCTATATCTTATGGTATAAGGGTAGAGAAAGGTAGGGAGGTTTAAGAAGGGACTTCCAGAGCTTAAATCCTTGGTAGCTGAAGATGCAGCCACCATTAGAGTAGCATTAAAGTCAGGAATGTTTTGAGCTAGGCATGGAGGATTTGCAGATGTTGCTGAGCACTGAAGGTAATGGAAATAGAGAGGGCCAAAGAAGCAAAGATTGAAAAAGAAGGGCAAGAATTTTAAAATCTAAATGTCACTGGCCTGGGAGACAACGTAGGTCATCGAGTATGGGAGGGGTGAGAGATGGGTGGGTGGTCAGAACTTTGCGTGTTAGGGTGCAAACAGCAGAGTTTTGGTTACAAGAGGGTGCAAGGAGAGGGGGCAACTCATGAACTCTTAACCAAAGTGTATATACTGTGAGTGAGATTGGAATAATGTACTCCGCTTGTTAAATTCTGTTTTCATCAACCTTTGGAGGACTTGCAGATTGGCAGGCATTCTAGGAGCAAAGCAAAACAGTCAGTTATTTGAGTCACTTATTACAGGTATTGAAAAGGCGTCAGCATTGGTCCTGTAAAGCAGGTTATCACTTTATCCACAACTTTATAGGTAATCTTTCGCTCCTCATGACTGCACCTTTGAGTCATCAATCACTTTTGCAATCCTTTGAAAACGGAAATGAAAGATTAGAATTTTTAACCTTTGACTGTGCCTGAATGATGCACATTTGGTTCAACAGCGGATATATGACAGTCTGATGTCATGGACTTGCTTTTGGTCTGACCTGACGTGAATAAAAAATTACTGACTTTCAGCCTGGATTAGAAACAAAAACTTGTGCCAATGTAAAGATTCCCCTTGTCAACTCTGACCAATTTTAACTCTGCAGCAGCAACCTGCATTTATATAGCACACCTAACATCGTCAAAATGTCCCAAGGTGCTTCACAGGAGCATGATCAGACAAAGATACATAAGGAAACATTAGATCAGGTGATCAAAAATTCCATCAAAGAGGTGGGTTAAAAGAGGGTTTTAAAGGAGCAGAAAGAAAGGGAGAGTAGATTCTGGAACATTGGCATCGAAACGCAATGTCCCTGTGGTTGAGATAGTAAGAACTGCTGATGCTGGAGTCAGAGATAACACAGTGTGGAGCTAGAGGAACACAGCAGGCCAGGCAGCATCAGAGGAACAGGAAAGTCGAAGTTTCAGGTCGGGACCCTTCTTCATTTTCCAGCTCCACACTTGATCGTCCCTGGGGTTGAGGCATTTTTAAATTAATTCACGGATGAGGACATTGCTGGCAAGGCCTGTCCTTATTGTCTACCCCAGAAGGTGGCTAAGAGTCAACCACATAGCTGCAAGTCTTGAGTGAAATGTAGTCTAGCAGTTTCCTTCATCAGTGAACAAGATGGGATTCCCACCCCAGTCAGCAATAGTCTCACTACACAATTCTTAATTTCTAGACTTTTATTGAATACAAATTTTGCCACCTGCCATGGTGGGACTTGAACCCAGGTCACCAGAACATTACCTGAATTAAGTGTCCAGCAATAATACCACTAGGCCATCACCTTCCCACCTAATTAAAGCACAGAAGCCTATCAGAGTATATTGGGCAATTTAGGTAGTATCCATTTTTCTTAGTACCAGACATTCGTGGTTGCATCAATTTCTGATTGTTCTACTTTTATTTGGCTCCTCCTTCCTCAAATCATAGGAACAGGAGGAGGCCATTCAGCCTGTCGAACCTGCTTTGCCATTTAATACAATCAAGGCTGATCAAATACTTCAGAGTCTTTTATCCGCACTGTTCCCACAACCCTTTATGCCATCAATAACTAACAACTTATCAAACTCTATATATACTCAAAAAATAAGCTTGCACAACCCTCTCAGGCAGAGAATTACATAGATTCACCACCCTCTGAGTTAAAACATTTCTCCTCATCTTGGTTCAAAATGGGGTCCTCCTTATTTTTATATTGTGGTCATATATCCCTAAATATATCTTTTACAACAAGGTTCTTAATTAGCCCTTTCTCATAATATAGTGCCAGGTCCAAAATGACCTGTCCTCTGGTCAGCCTTTCAACATGTTGCTCTAGGAAACAATCCCTAAAACATTCCAGAAACTGTCCTCCACAGTTTTGGTGCTTAATTGGTTTGACCCAGTCTAGATGCAGATTGAAGCCTCCCATGATTACACTGTTACAAATGCTACATGCTTATCTCATCTCCTGAATAATACCGTGCCCCACATGACCACAAATTGGTGGCCTATAAATAAGTTCAACCAATATCGTCTGCTCCTCTGGTGCTGCCTGGCCTGCTGTGTTCCTCCAGCTCCATACTGTGCTGACTCTGACTCCAGCATCTGCAGTTTTTACCATCTTTGCTGCCCTTTGCTGTTTCTTCGCGCCACCCAAACAGACTGTACACATTGTTCTTCCAATCTGAGACCTTCTCTTACTCATGTACTGATCCCGTCCCTAACTATTAGCTCATGTTCACCTCCTTTCCCTTCTTATCTGTCCTTCCTAAATGTTGGATATACTTAACTATTGAGTTCTCAGTCCTGGTCACTATGCAGCTATCTCTCTGTAATGGTCAACTAGATCACGCCCATGTATCTCAATTTCTGCCTTGAGATGCATTGAGGTGGAATGCCCTTAACTGAGTCTTTTGGCATCTTTCTGTTTCCAAAGTATTCTCAATGCTCTGTTTTATTTCTCCTGTCTTCTAGCCACCCTAGTAGCATTTATCAACTTGCACTTACCACATTTACTTCTTTCCAATGACTTGGGGACAGTAAGGATTGCAGATGCTGGAAGCTGGTATCAATAAATGTGGAGCTGGAAGAACACAGCAGGCCAGGCAGCATTTGGAGGAAAGGAGCAGCCAACATTTCGGGTATTACCCTTCTTCAGTACTGGATGTGGGGGGAGAGGGAGCTGCAGATACAGAGGAGGAGGGGTGGAGGCACAATGATGGTGATAGGTGGACACTGGTGGTAGGTATAACCTGGTTGGTCAAAGGGAGGGTTTTGGACGAATGTTCTTGGCATGAAATGTTGACTTTTCTGCTCCTCGGATGATATCTGACCTGCTGTGCTTTTCCAGCTCCACATATATTGACTCTTTACTTCTTTCCAATTTGTTTATTTAAGAGTGAAACATATTCTAAGTTATGAAGCAGTTGAAATTACAACAACTCAAATGATTCCTATGTGAACAGCTTGCAAAATATAGTAGATTGATTGACAGCATATAGAGTCCTTAAGGGTGAACTCTCTTAAAGGAAAGCTACATATACATCAGGTGAGACTCAGACTAGGTCACAGTTTAAGAGTCTTTAGATGTGAGGCTGGGAAAAGCACAGCAGGTTAGACAGCATCTGAGGAACAGGTAAGTCAATGTTTTGGGCTGAATCCCCTTGTCAGGATTGTCTGACCTGCTGTACTTTTCCAGCTTCATACCTAAAGACTCTGGCTTCCAGCATCTACGGCCCTTATTGTCTTTAAGAATGATAGAACTGTCTCCCCTTTAAGAGTGAGATGAGATTTTTTTACATTTCTTGATAGTTTATAAAATTCCCTTCGCCATTAGGCAATGGAGGTTGTGCCACTAAATTTATCCAAGGTAGAATGAGACAGATTTTTGTTGGATGAGGGAATCAAGAGTTATGGGGGTGGGGTAGCACAGCAGACAGGAAAGTAGGGTTACAACTGCAACCAGACCAAGTGTGGTCTTATTGAATGATGGAGCAGGTTCCAAATGGGCTAACCCTGCTCCTAGGGTCTACGGTCCTTTGAAGGAGTGCACTTAGATAGGCAGGGGAAGTACCTCCATTGAATTTGATGAAGTAGGTTGGCAGAAGGCTCTTTAAAGGAGTTGGAATGAATATTGTGTTTCTCTGCTATTAATTTTCTGTAATTCTACAACTGCCTATGATTTGTGAACAGGAAATAAGGGTTATGGTGAGTGGGCAGGTAAGTGAGGCTGAGTCCACTAAAGGATTGGCTATGATCCTATTGAATGATGGAGTAGGCTCAATGGGCCAGATGGCCTACTCCTGATCCTGTTTCTTATGTTCTTATGTCTAGACTCAACTTACTCACTAACTTTATCCTAATACATAACATGCTGGAAATATTTCTCTTGAATTACCACATTTCGAATGGAGCCGCTTGCTTGTTATTTTGAATATGTACTGTGTAGGAGACAGCTTTGTTTGTTGAGAGAAGTCAGTAGAAAGGTGTGTCCTGGATTGTTCCGGCTATGATCACCCTGCTATTCAGCAAACAGTAAGGTGAGGTATGAAAATACACAATGGCTGGTTTCCAGCAGATAAGCAAGTATAACAGGTTGAGAATCTCTGAGCCAAATCACCTTTCCCACAGTCGAGTCTCTGTAATGTAAGTGTCATGATTCTTGGTAATATCTTGAACCTAAAATACATCTTGCAATATAACAGAAATTTTACACTCCAATTTACAATCTGTTAATTTTTTTCCATTAAAAAATCTTGTCATATTGTGAGAGTTGCACTGGGGCAGCTTTACAAAGACTGACCTCCAAGGTTATAACTATTGATGATATAAAGGGTTGGATTCTATGCTCCCTTGTGAGATGGTTAGAGAATGGGAAGGCATGTAAAATATGGTGGGTATATTCCTAGCAACAACCCACCTGCCTTTGGGTCTATTAAAGTCCTTAAGTGGCCTAATAATGACCACTGACAGCCTCATCTCAATACAGTGGGTATTATGCTCTCTTTGAAGAGGGGAATGTAACACAATGGGCCCATCAGAGATATCCCCAAAGGTAATTCCCCCTATTTATTACCACCTTGAAGCCTCTTGAATTTGGACCCCTCATCCTTCACTCCCTTGCCCTGGTGATATCCATGACCGAACTGATAGATACGCCTCCCTGGCATTATGGACTGACTCTCCATAATCCCAGCAGTGGCCACTGCTCCTGGGCAGAAAGCCCATCCCAAGCCATCAGTGCTACTCCTTGGGGTTTTTGGGTTCACGGGTGGGTTCCCATCAACTTGACTCTAAACTGGCCTTTTAGCTGGGTGGTTGGAGATTACGCCGCCTGCTAATTCAACCCAAAGTTTCTGATAAATCCGTCTTTGAAAGACAAAACAATACAATAAAGCACAGTAACAGGCCCTTTGACCCACCAAACCTATTTAGCCTAATCCTTATTTAGACCTGCTACTTACAGCCCTTGCGCGGTTTCTATCCCTCTGTTTGCCTCCTGCTGATGAGTCTATGATATGCTTTAAATAGATATGCTTTTAAACATTAAAAACCAAAAGAACTGCGGATGCTTTAAATCAGCAACAAAAACAAAGTTGCTGGAAAAGCTCAGCAGGTCTGGCAGCATCTGTGAAGGAGA
>NC_063356.1:6172147-6213876 GCF_021869965.1 Rhincodon typus | reverse complement strand
TTGCCAGCAACTTTGTTTTTGTCCATGCTTTAAACGTTGCACATGTGCCTGCTTCCACCACCTCCACTGGCAGTGTGTGCCAGACACCCACCACCCTCTGGGTGAAAAATTTTCACCACACTTCTCTAAACTTTCCCCCTCTCACCTTGAACCTGTGCCCTCTTGTGGTTGACCTTTCCAATGTGGGAAGAAGCCTCTGACTATCCATCCTATCTATGCCTCTCATAATTTTACAGACCTCTGTCAGGTCCCTTCTCAGCCTCTGTCTTTCCAGTGAAAACAATCCAAGTTTATCCAACCTCTCCTCATAACTAAAACCCTCCAGACCAGGCAACATCCTGGTAAACCCTCTCTGCACCCTCTCCAAAGCATCCACGTCCTTCTGGTAGTGTAGTGGCCAGAACTGCATGTAATATTCTAAATATGGCCTAACCAAAGTTTTGTGCAGCTGAACTAAAGCTCTTTACATAGGGAGTAGTTATTTGGAATATGGAACTCTCTACTACAGAAAGTTGTGGAGGCAAAAAATCTTAGTTTCTTTCATAAGGAAACTGGATGAATATATGAGAGAAAACTGAATAGAAAGATATGCTGAATTGTAGCAGATTGAATAGAGATCTTGCATGTTGTATAAAAGCCACAGTGGTCTCACTGAACTGAATGGTCTCTAAATGTAGATAACACAGTGTGGAGCTGGAGGAACACAACAGGCCAGGCAGCATCAGCGGAGCAGGGAAGTTGGCGTTTCAGGTTGGGACTCTTTTTCTAAAGAAGGGACATCAATTGCTGCCCATCCCTATCTGTCCAGAGGCAGTTGAGAGTGAGCCACGTTGCTGTGGTTCTGGAGTCACATGTAGGCAATTTCCTTCCATAAAGACAATAGAAATGAATATAGAAAAAATGCACCTGGGAGATTATTTAACTTCCTTGCAGGAATGTGCAGTTTTCCACAAGATGTACAGTGCTAGGAAGGTATCTCTGCAACCTGCTGCAAGAAGCATCCCCATAGTTAGTTAGAGCATTTCTTAATCTGCTACACTCGACAGAATTTGAGCACAATCTATATATCCTCCCCTTGCAGTTGAGCCCTCTACCCCCCAGTATCATTTAATGATTAAAAGCAAATGCTGGAAGTCTGAAATAAAACAGAAAGTGCTGGAGAAATTCAGCAGGTCTGGTAGCAGCGGTGGTGAGAGAAATAATGTTTCCAGTCCAATATGACTCTTCTTTGGAATGAGAAAAAGACTTGCTTTTGAAGAAGAGTCATATGAGACTAAAATATTAAGTCAGGTTCTCTCTCCGCAATTGCTGACAGACTTGCTGAGTTTCTCTAGCACTTTCAGTTTTAATTTCACTCTAAGATGATGAAAAGATTACTAGAGAGAACCTATTCCCTCTGGTGGAAAGGGGCTCAAATAATGAGGAATAACCTAAAATTGAAGTTTGTCTGTTTGAGGGAAATGTTAGGAAATACTTCTTCATGGTGGATAAACTGGAAATTTTGAAACTTCTCAGCTCCAAAAAGGTTAGAATCATAGAATCCCCACAGTGTGGAAACAGGCCCTTCGGCCCAATAAGTCCACACTGACCCTCAGACCATCCCACCCAGACCCATCCCCCTATAATCCACCTAATCTACACATCCCTGAACACCACAGGCAATTTTAGCATGGCCAAACCACCGAGCCTGCACATCTTTGGAGTGTGGGAGGAAACTGGAGCACCCAGAGGAAACCCACACAGACACAGGGAGAATGTGCAAACTCCACACAGACAGCTGCCCGAGGGTGGAATCAAAGCTGGGTCTCTGGTGTGGTGAGGCAGCATGCAAACCACTGAGCCACGATTGAAAGTTGGAAAACTGGGATTAGTAGCTTTTTCATAAATAAACACAGACACTGCTGGAGAAACTCAGCACCTGTGCAGAGAGAAACATAGTTGATATTTTGAGTTTGGTATGGCTCCTCTTCGGACCTGAAAGACATTGGACAATTGATTTTTTTCTACTTTTGACAGAAGCAAAGGAGGAGCAAGGGGGCAGATAAAAGGCCTAGTGCAAAAGTTATTAATGGTGGCAAAAGAGAAAAAGAGATGTAAAGCAGGCGAAATTAATGTGTGAAAGAGAGAGAATGTCCTCTCTACTAAGAGCAAAGTAAACAAGGCACAAACAAGACAAGGTGTGGGGGTAGGGGAGAGAGAATGTAAGAAAAGCGGAGAACAGACGTAATGTGGTCTGCATTAACTTTACATTTTACTTATGTAACATTATCTCTGTTTCTCCACAGGCACTAATGAGGTATAGAGCAAGTATTAAGACTAAGAGCGACCATGACCTTATAGAATGGTCAAGCAGGCTCAAAGGCTCAACAGTCCACTCCCACATCTCCATTGCCTGATCTTGTGAGCTGAGGGATGAGTATACTTGTCCATCATGAGTGCTGGCACCAATCAGACAATGAACCAGCCGAAGGTGGTTTTAATGAAATGGCAATTAACCCTCTCAAAGTGGCTAAACCAGTTTATGGAATGAGGTGGATCATAGAATCCCTACAGTGTGGAAACAGACCCTTGGGCCCAACAAGTCCACACCGACCCTCACAGAATCCCACCCAGACCCATCTCCCTAAACTACACATCCCTGAACACAACGGGCAATTTAGCGTGGCCAATCCACCTACACTGCACATCTTTGCACTGTGGGAGGAAACTGAAGCTTCAGCAGTGAGTTAACTGACCTGAGTCCAACTGCTGCGATGAATCTCTGCTTCCCCAGTTCACTGAGGGCACAATCACCAAGAGATTATGGTTCTTGATTCCCACTGAATAACTAATTTTGGAAGCGCAATTGTGTGTGTGCACATTGTAAGGACACGTCAAAATTTCAACATAAGAACATGAGAACTAGGAGCAGGAGTAGGCCATCCTGCCCCTAGACCCTGCCCCGCCATTTAATAAGATCGTGGCCGATCTTTTTGAGACTGAGCTCCACTTACCCGCCCGCACACCAAAACCCTTAATTCCTTTACTGTTCAAAAATTTATCGAGCCTTGCCTTAAAAACATTCAGCGAGGTAGCTTCAACCACTTCACTGGGCAGGGAAATCCACAGATTTCTGGGTGAAGAGGTTCCTCCTGACCTCAGTCCTACATCTGCTTCCCTTTATTTTGAGGCGATGCCCTCTAGTCCTAGTTTCACCTGCTAGTGGAAACAACCTCCCTGCCTCCACCTTATCTATTCCATTCACAATCTTATATGTTTCTATAAGATCTCCCCTCATTCTTCTGAATTCCAATGAGTATAATCCCAGCCTATTCAGTCTCTCTTCATAATCCAACCGTCTCAACTCTGGAATCAATCGAGTGAATCTCGTCTGCACCCCCTCCAGTGCTAGTATATCCCTTCTCAAGTAAGGAGACCAAAACTGCACACAGTACTCCAGGTGTGGCCTCACCAGGACTCTATACAGCTGCAGCATAGCCTCCCCGTTTTTAAACTCCATCCCTCTTGCAATGACAGACAAAATTCCATTTGCCTTTTTAATCACCTGCTGCACCTGCAATCCTACTTTTAGCGATTCATGCACAAGGACACCCAAGTCCCTCTGCACAGCAGCGTGCTATAATTTTTTACCATTTAAAACATAGTCCATTTTCCTGTTATTCCTACCAAAATGGATGACCTCACACTTATCAACATTGTACTCCATCTACCAGACCTTAGCCCACTCACTTAGATTATCTATATCCCTCTGCAGACTTTCAGTGTCTTCTGCACACTTTGCTCTACCACTCACCTCAGTGTCATCTGCAAATTTTGACACACCACACTTAGTCCCCAACTCCAAATCATCTACGTAACTTGTAAACAATTGAGGTTCCAACACTGATCCCTGAGGCACACCACTAGCCACTGACCGCCAACCAGAAAAACACCCATTTACCACTACTCTTTGCTTTCTATGGTCAACCAATCCTCTATCCATGCCAATACATTACCTGTAATACCGTGCAACTTTATCTTATGTAGCAGCCCTTGGTGTGGCACCTTGTCAAATGCCTTCTGGAAATCCAGATACACCACATCCACAGGTTCTCCATTGTCCACCATACAAGTAATGTCCTCAAAGAATTCCACCAAATTAGTTAAACATGACCTACCCTTCATGAACCCATGCTGGGTGTTCCCAATGGGAGAATTTGTATCCAGATGTCTTGCTATTTCTTCCTTAATGATAAATTCAAGCATTTTCCCCACTACCAAAGTTAAGCTAACTGGCCTATAGTTACCTGATTTTTGTCTACTTCCTTTTTTAAACAGTGGAGTCACATTGGCTCTTTTCCAATCTGCGGGAACCACCCCAGAGTCCAGTGAATTTTGGTACATAATTACTAGTGCATTTGCTATTTCCCCCATCACCTCTTCTACTACCCTGGGATGCATTTCATTGGGGCCAGGAGACTTGTCTACCTTTAGCCCCATTAGCTTGTCCAGCACTGCCTCCTTAGTGATAATGATAGTTTCTAAGTCCTCATCTGCTATAACCTTCTTGCCATCAGTTTTCGGCATGTTATTTGTGTCTTCCACTGTGAAGACTGACACAAAATAACTGTTTAATATCTCGGCTATTTCCTCATTCCCAGTTATTAAATTGGCCTTCTCATCCTCTCAAGGACCAATGTTTACCTTTGCCATACTTTTACGATTTACATATTTATAGAAACTTTTGCTGCCTGTTTTTATATTCTGAGCTAGTTTACTCTCATAATCTATCTTACTTTTCTTTATAACTTTTTTGTGGCTTTTGGTTGGCCTTTAAAGATTTCCCAGTCTACTAGTTTCCCACTAATCTTTGCTTTTTTGTATGCATTTTTTTTAATCTGATATGTTCCTTTAGTTCCTTAGACATCCATGGTTGACTATTTCTTTTCCTACAGTTCTTCCTTATCACTGGAATATATTTCTGCTGAGCACTGTGAAAAATCGTTTTGAAAGCCTCCACTGTTCCTCAATTGACCCACCATAAAGTTTTTGCTCCCATTCTACCTTAGCTAAGTCCTCCCTCATCCCATCATAGTCTCCTTTGTTTAAGCACCGGACATTGGTACTGGATTTAACCTTTTCATGCTCCATCTGTATTTTAAATTCGACCATACTGTGATTGCTCCTTCCGAGAGGATCCCTAACTGTGAGATCATTAACTATTCCTGCCTCATTACACAGGACTAGATCTAGGATAGCTTGTTCCCTCATAGGTTCCATTACATATTGTTCAAGAAAATTATCGCGGATACATTCTATGTACCCCTCCTCAAGGCTGCCATGACCAATCGATATGTAGATTAAAATCCCCCATGATAATTGCTGTACCATTTTTACATGCATTCGCTATTTCTATGTTTATTGCCCGCCCCACCACCATGTCATTATTCGGTGGCCTATAGACCACACCTATCAATGACTTCTTCTCCCTGCTATTCCTAATTTCCACCTAAATGGATTCAACCTTTTGTTCAGCAGAACCTATATCATCTCTCACTACTGCCCTGATATCATCCTTAAAAATCAGAGCAACACCACCTCCCTTACTTTCCTGTCTGTCCTTCCGTACAGTTTGATACCCCTGGATATTTAACTCCCAGTCATGACCATCCTGCAACCATGTCTCTGTAATGGCCACTAAATCATACCCATTTGCCATGATTTGCGCCGTCAACTCATCCACCTTGTTTCGAACGCTCCGAGTGATGATGCTATTCCCACGTTTGATTATTTTAGCGTCACTCTTTGACTTAAGCATGCTGGATAATTGGCCATTTTACGCGAATGACAAGAACAATCATCGCATTCAATGCTCTCTGGGGACAAGGAGAGAAATCAATGGAAGAATTAAACAACAAGAACCTGATTTTAGACAGCAATTTTAACAGCGCAATCTGTTCCAAGAATACATTTTCATTTTGAAGCGATTAAGGGTTATTAGGAGAATTGCCCGAAGGTAGGTCAATGTAGTTAGTTTTAAGGAGCGTCTTAAAGGAGGAATAAGAGGCAGTGAGGTGGAAAAGTTCTGGGAAGGAATTCCAGGCAGATGAAATGGTGAGCGTTGGGGTGGGGGAGGGGAGGGCATGTTCAAAAAGCCAGAATTTATGGAACACAGAGATTTCAGAAGGTTGTTGGACTGCAGGAGGTTGCAAAGAAATACGGCAATGGGAGTGCATGGCTTTGAGACAATGGAGGGATTTTAACAGAAGAAGAAATTCATAACCATGTGCGAAGTATAGATTATTGAGAAAATGTGAGCTGGCTTATTCCATTATTGTTATGGAGGTAGCTGTTGGGCTTGGCTTACAGGGTTGCAATCTCATTTCTCATCCAAATGATTGTTAGTTCATGCTCCACTCTAGGGACCATTCTGATTTGCAAGTTTAACGTAGTAATAAGGTGTGATATTTTGGACAAGGTATGAAATTAAGGACATCACTCTGCATATTCGGGTGTACTAAATGATTGCAGTAAAAACTGAAGGGGAATGTTGGAATTCTTCCTGGTGAGCTAGCCAATATTTATCCTTTGATATCATGGCAACAGATGATCTGATTATTAACCTCATTGCTTTTGTGGGAGCTGCTGTGCAGAAATTGGGTGTCATCTTATCTACAGTATAACAGTACGTCCTTGGGGGGGAGACAACAGCCTAGCGATATTATCGCGGGACAATTAATCCAAAGCCCCAAGAAATATTCTCGGAACCCGGTTCTGAATCCCACCACAGTAGATGGTGAAATCTGAATTCAATAAAAATCTGGAATTAAGAATCTAATGATGACCACGAGGCCATTGTCAATTGTTGGGAAAACCTGTCTGGTTCACTAATGTCCTTCAGGAGAGGAAGTTTGACATCCTTACCTGGTCTAGCCTACATATGACTCCAGACCCACGTAACTCCCCTCTGGCCAATTAAGGATGGGCAATAAATGCTGCGTTTGCCTGATCCCATGAATGAATAAAACTAAAGTACATTAATGGCTGGGATACACTTTAGGACATCTTGAGATTGTGAAATAATGTTCTTTTCTAACTTCCCTCTCATTACTTCATAGCAAGCAATGAATTACTGATTTGATTCCTCGCTTTTTTTTTGAGGTGTGCATGTCTAACCGGTCAACCATTTCAGGATTTAACTATCAAAAATCATTCCCTAAATTTGTGTTAATCTCTTTCCAGAATGATCTGCTGAGTAGAAAATTAACTAGCAAACTCTGTTATTGTCTCAATAGGTAAATGGTTTGGTAATTGAGACACAGGGACTAACAATATTCTCATTAGTAATCTCTAAGCCAGGAACAAGTGTGTAGTAGCTAGAGAAACACAGGGAGTGATCTACAATTTATATTAGCTCCGAAGAAGAGTCTTTGGATTCGAAACGTTAACTCTGTTTTTCTCCTTCCACAAATGCTGCTGATCTACTGAGTTTCTCTAGTGTTTCCATTAAAAGTAAATGTGCATAGTCTTATCAGACGATAGGGCTGCTCGCTCATTAAACAGTGAGACAACTGGTGGTGGTTTAAACTGAGGGTCACTATGCCTCAGGTGGGAGGAAAGAGGGTGCGAAACAGAGTCCATCACAGTAGGCTCAGAGTGTACAGAATTGAACCCATGCCGCTGGTTTACAAACCTGCATTACAAATTGCCTGTCCAGGCGACTGAGCTAATTGACCACCCCTCCCACTCCACTTTATTACCATACACATTTTTGCTCAAAAAATGGTGACACTGCTAAATGTTCTCTAGCAACATGAATATTTAGGGGAAGGGCTTGGATTAAATAATACCTTTCATGACCATAGAGCATTACAAGACCCTCTATCACCAATTAAGTATTTTTTTGAAATGTAGACACTGTTAAAAACCATGACAGCCAATTTGCTTTCAGCAAGGTCCCACAAACAGAAACAAGATCATTGGTAAAATAAGAGATAATAAGGTGTAGAGCTGGATGAACACAGCAGGCCAAGCAGCATCAGAGGAGCAGAAAGGCTGACGTTTCGGGTCTAGACCCTTCTTCAGAAAAGGTCTAGACCCGAAATGTCAGCTTTCCTGCTCCTCTGATGCTGCTTGCCCTGCTGTGTTCATCCGGCTCTACACCTTGTTATCTCAGATTCTCCAGCATTGGCAGTTCCTACTATTTCTGAAACAATGGTAAAATAAGTGTCACTTACAAAATCCCCACTGGGTGGAAACTGGCCATTCAGCCCATCAAGTCCACACCGACCCTCTGAAAGACAACCCAGCCAGACCCATCCCATCCCTGTATTCCCCACTGCTAATCTACCTAACCTGCACATCCCTGGACATTATGGGACAATTTAGCATGGCCAATACAGCTAACCTGCAAATCTTTGGACTGTGGGAGGAAACCCACACAGACAAGGGGAGAATATGCAAACTCCACACAGACAGTTGCCTGCGGGTGGAATAAAACCCAGGTCCCTATTGCTGTGAGTGCTAATCACTGAGCCACCGTGCAGCCCCAAAAATTGAATTCAAATTTCACTGTCTGCTATGGCAGGACACAAACCCAGAACATTACCTGGGTCTCTGGTTAATAGTCTAGTGATAATACCACTAGGCCTTCATCTCCCACTTAGATCAAGATTGTGAAGACATAACTCAGTGATACAGCTCACAGTGAATGACCAGTCCCAACTACATCACCTGACACTAGGATTAGTAATGGCATCCACCTTAGCACTCTGTAATATGCAGGAGAGATCAATTGGCAAGGCAGTTACTTCTATACCTTGATCAGACACTTCCTGCACACAACAAAACATTTCCTGTATTTTTGTCATACTTTTTGGTTGTTTTTCTGGTTTGCATTTATATCAAGTTCAGACACAATGGAGTGATTTCTATTCTTCTGCACTGTTCCCATTTGAAGGCAAACAGGAAATGCTGCAATGAATAAAGATAGCAGAATTATATTGCATTTACTATTTACTACAGAGAAAAACTAACTAGAATACTCCCTTGTGATTTGCTATGTCTTCCAAATGGGAAGTGTACTTGTGTGAACATTAGGTGAGCCAAAATCCTGACTGTTCTTGGCTGTGATGCCCTCCATAGTCAAATGTCCGAGTCCCTGCACATAAAGGGAATAATTCATTCTTACATCAGGTCTGTGCTGGTCTAAATCCTGCAACCCTATCCACTCCATAATATTCCTTATTTTAAGGAACGTACCTGTTTATTAAAAAGTGGAATTCATGGACTCTTTGGGTTGAATGATGGTTTGCGATCAAATATTCATGTGGTCAAGTGGACTGTTTGATGAGTTACTGGATGCTGTGCCTTTTGTCATTGAAGCAGGAGCCAGCATGAATGTGTGCTTTTTAGGGGCAGGGAAGAGAGTCCATGAAGGACGCGAGAAACCCCAATTCTTATACATCGGAATTGCATTTGCTGTTGTTTGTGTTGCTATTTATTTAACAAAACAAAACTGACAGTGAGTGTAAGTGAGACAAGACATTGATCAATGGATGAGTAGCATTTGAAACATACATCTTCTCATTGAGACAGACAGAGTTTTGGGTGTTTGGGGAATGAATGTGTGAGACATAGAAATATAGAAAATAGGAGCAAGACTAGGCCATTTGGCCCTCCGAGTCTCGTGTCCATTCAACATGATCATAGTTGATCATTCAACTCAATACCCTGTTCCCAGTTTCTTCCCATAATCTTTGATCCCTTTAGTCCTAAGAACTGTATCTAATTCCTTCTTGAAAACATTCAACATTTTGGTCTCAACCTCCTTCTGTGGCACAGAATTGTCTGCGTGAAGAAATTTCCCCTCACCTCAGGCTGAAGTGGCCTCATTCCTTTAAACTCCAATGAATATAATCCAGACAGATATAGATTGTTCAAGGAAGCAGAATTGAGTTAAAAAAATAGCCATGATTCTGTGTAGTAGTTAAGCAGACTTGAGAAGATGAGAGTCCTGTTTCTTATGTAGAAGAAGCCTTAAGGTGTTTCGGAAAAGTCCAAGGAAAAAAGAAAATCATTGGTTTGCATCATCATTTCATGAAGGAATCTACTTCTTTCACGATCTCTGTACAACCAAATGTGCTTCAAAATGCCACGAAGTGCAGTTGTTGTTGTAACCATGGAAGCCCAGCTGTCAATTTGCACACAGCAAGGGCAGCAGCTGCATGGAACCTCCAAAAGCTGTAAGCTCCCCTCCAAGCCACATACCATCCTAGCTTGGAAATATATCACTGTTGCTTCAGTGTCGCTGAGTCAAAATCCGGGACCACCCTCCCTAACAGCCCTGTGGCTGCCTCTACATGACTTGGACTGCAGCAGTTTAAGTGGATGACTTATTGTCACCTTCTCTACGGCAGTCAGGGATGGGCAACAACTGCTGACCTTGCTAGGATGTCAACATTTCCTGAATGCACCTCAGTGGATAATGAGCAGATAATCTGTTCAAACTAAATTGGTTGAGGGCATGGGGTTGCATGGTGGCTCAGTGGTTACACTGCTGCCTCACAGCACCAAGGACCCAAGTTTGATCCCAGCCTCAAGTGACTGTGAATGTGGAGTTTGCATATTCTCCCTGTTTCTGTATGGGTTTCCTGCAGGTGCTCTGATTTCCTGCCACACACAGCGCAAAGATGTGGAGGTTAGGTGGATTGACCATTACGTGCAGGCCAAGTGGGTTAGCCATGGGAAGTATAGGGTAGGGAGATGGGCCTGGGTGGGGTGGTCTTTTGAGGATCGGTGAGGACACAATGGGCTGAATGGCCTGCTTCCAGATTGTAGGGATTCTCTGAAGGATAACTGTTGACCAGAGGGCTCTTCCGCTTTTTTCCTAAAAAATTTAGTGCATGGCATCTTTTACATTCATTCGCAAGGACACACGAGGACTGAGTATTTGGTTTCAGCTAAAAGACAGTAGACTATACAGTGTAGCACCTCTTCAGTAGTGAGCTTGTATTTAATCAGCACCGATTTAATGTGCAAGTCACTGGAGTGGGATTTTAGCCTTGTAATTCAATCAGTACTTCTGATTGAATCTGCACCGCTGTGTGATCAGTGTTGCATCAGCAATGTCACTAGATTGGCAAATAATTTAGTTGCCCATATTCTGTGGGGGCATGGGTTCTACTCCTGCCAGGACAGCTGGTAGAATTTCAATTCAATTAGCAACATCAGATAGTTAAGCAACTGCAACTGTAAACTAGAGGGATTCATAGATTTTTTTCACAGAATCCCTACGCTGTGGAAGCAGGCCATTCAGCCCATCAGGTTCACATCAAACCCTCTGAAGAGCATTCCACCACCTACCCTGTATTTCCTATGGCTAACCCACCCATCTCTGGGCAATTTTGTACAGCCAATCCACCTAACCTGCACATCCATGGGCTGTGGAAGGAAACTGGAGCACCAGGAGGAAACCCACACAGACAATCACCTGAACCCAGGTCCCTGGTGCTGTGAGGTGGTATTTCTAACCACTGTGCCACCATGCCAGGTTATAACCCCCAGCTGGTTCATTAATGTCCTTCAGGGAAGGAAATCTGCCATCCTCACCTGGTGTGACCTACACGTAACTCCAAACCGACTGCCATGTGGTTGATTCTTAACTGCCCTCTGAAAATAGCTCTAGCAAGACCCTCAATTCAAGGGGCAGTTAGGGATGGGCCACAAATGCTGGCTTTGTCGGGGGTGGGGACACGCTTCTACTTGAGATTGACAAAAAAAATCAAACTGCTCCCCCCCCGCCCCCAACGTTATGCTATAACTGGCTCCCTTTCTCGTTTTTTACTGCAGTGAAACACAACATTAACTGCTGCTCATGCGTTTAACCGAACTCGCTGTTTAATAAAACTTTAAGAAAACTGGAATTCGAATCCTTGCTCAATATTTTTATTATGAAAGCCACTTAGTAACTGACCTCCGCGGTGGGTAAACCATTAATTGGTTTCTTGCTGCCCAGGGGTGGGGGGCGCTGGTTTACATCAGAGTGCCACAGTGCAAAGTCCTTGCTGGAGGATGAGGGAGGGGTGTGTGAGTAATGGGTTAATACCTGTGAGAGGCAGAGTATAAAACTCAGACGGCTGGCTGATATACTCGAAACCTGCTGAAGAGGTGGAGTCTTTTACTCTCTGAGTAGCAACAGAGCAGAGCCAGTGCTGTAATTTCAAAACCGGGGCACTTTCACACTCCAGCTTTTGTTGATTGTGTTGAGTTGCTCTTTCTGTTCAGTGCCTTGGGAGATGTGGGATGACCGTCGCTGGGGACTCTTCAAGCGGAACCTTCAGCCCACCCTGACCCTGTGGAGCGCCTTCTGCTCCTTCGGGCTCTGCATGGCCTTCCTGGGACCGACCCTGCTGGATCTCCGCTGTCAGACCCACTCCAGTCTGCAACAGATCACCTGGGTTTTCTTTGCACAGAACTTCTGCGTCCTCGTCGGGACCATCATTGGTGGCGTCTTCAAGAAAACGTGAGGCTTTTACCATTAGCCAGGGACTGTACTGTCCCTGTTTAATAATCTCCCATGTTCTAACCTCCCCTTTTCCCCCATTCTCAGCGTTTGCATTGTCTTTCTGTCTCTGGAATTGGCTTTTTACAATTCTAGCTGCATTAGTTTACAGTCAGCCGAGGGAGTCCATCGGATTACAAATATTGGCATAAATCAAGTCCACTTTTAATGGCATGGAATTACGATTCACTGCTTTGGATCAGCCTTTTGGGACTATGGTTTATATTGTGCAGCCTGTTTATAATATAATCCAGCTTTGGGCAATCATACCAGTTGAATCAAATACAGTTTTTAAAAAAATTATTTTAATCCGTTTCCTTTGGGATCATACTTTGCAAATTATTAGGTTTTTTTTTCCAACGTCACACCCTCCTCCTCACCATCACCAATGAGGAGGATAGAAGGTAAGTTACTGAAATTCTCCTAACCAACGAAAGTTGACATGTGGCTCTGGATGAAATATCAAAAGAAGTCACTACAGTTTGGGCACTGCTAAGGAGTGATTATAACAAATACAGGGAGGGGGACCGGTAGCAGGTTTTGGCAAGGGATTTGGACTTCTTTTCATTCGCAGGATTATGGTATCAATGGTGACGCCAGTATTTATTGGCCACCTCTAGGACCCCAGTACCTGAGGCACAGCCCCTGCAGCGGAGTGATTAAAAACTGGAATACTTGATCTGTATTTTGTTAACACACTTCCCTCAATGCAAACATCTCAAATTGCTTTAGTGCTAAACAAAATTGCACAGTAACATAGTGATACTAGGTGCAGCCAGGCAATAAAAACAATTCAATGCCTCCACCCTCAAGTTTCCCTCCAAACCACACACCATCCTGACTTGGAAGCACTCTTTCTTTATTGTTGTTGGCTCAAAATCTTGAAGCTCCTTCATTACAATGCTCTAGATTTACTTACACCCTACTGATTTCAGCCACCAACTCCTCAAAGGTAATTAGTGATGGGCAGGAAAGGTTGGTCTTGCTGGGAACACCTACAATTCAAGATGTTGGAATTGGCCAAGTAGAGATTTCTAATTACAATAATATTACGTAGACAGGGAGGAGCAAAGCCTTTAAAGAATTTAAAAACAACAATTCTGAAATCAGAGGTAGTAGGAACTGCTGATGCTGGAGAATCTGAGATAACAAGGTGTAGAGCCTTTGATGCTGCTTGGCCTGCTGTGTTCATCCAGCTCTACACTTTGTTAATTCTGAAATCCCATTGCTTATCCAGTGGGCATAGAGGTCGCAGATGAATTGTGTTTGGGTGCAAAAACAGAAATTGCTGGGAAAGCTCAGCAGTTCTGACAGCATCTGTGAAGGAAAAAATAGAGTTAACGTTTCGGGTCCGGTGACTCTTCCTGGGTGCAAGTTTAGGGCATGGGCAGTTTACAAAAACAAAATCATGGGCAGTTTGGGTGACCTCAACCCTGTGAAAGGTGAGGCATGAGAGGTGTCTAACCCCTGTTTAATCTGCTTTCTCACTCCCTCCGTTATGACATGGACTAATTTGAATGAGCTACTGTAGTTCGAAGGGTTTTTAGTAAACTCAGATACTGTACTAGAAAAAAAACTGATTGCAGCAGTACTGGGGACCATGAATATTCGTGGGACTGAGAGTTAATCCCTGGTTTGCTGTTCGTTTAAGTTTCAGGAACTGATTTAGACTCTGTCTAATTTATGCTTGGATTGACATGGTTAAATTTCAGTCTTATTCTATTCAACTTTCTGGAATTCCTTTGTTTCAATTTGAAAGAAAAGTTACATTCACAAAGCACAGGTAAAACATTTTAATCTGTAAATGATAAAGATTGTGAGAAAAGGTCGATAGGTCACAAATTTTATCAAAACAGTTTTCACCTTGCTCTCCTCTTGCAAGAAAATACCAAATCTCTCAACTTGTGTTTGTTTTTACCAGATTACACTGCTTGATGTGAGCTGCAAATAAGTGAGAGAAAGTTCCAGAAAGCATGCAGTTTTAATCTCCAAATTCAGGTGTTAGGAGAACGGACACTCCTATGAAGTTGATAGAATAATTTTTAATCAGTGAAAGAGGCCATTCAATCTGTCCTGTCTGTGCTAGCTCTTTGAAGGAATTGTCAAAATATCCAAACTTTCTGCTCTTTCTCCGTAGCCCTGCAAGTCTTTCTTTCTCAAATATTAATCCAGTGTCTTTTTATTGAAGATTGCTTTTTATTTATTCACTCATGGATGTGCGTGCCACTGCCTGGGTTAGAAACAATTGCCCATCCATGGTTGCCCTTGAGAAGGTGGTGGTGAGCTAGGGATAGGCAATAAGTGCAACCCAGCCAGCGATGCCCACGTCCCACAAGTGAATTACAAAATGAAAACAAACATATTGTTTGGGTGCAGGAGTAAGCCATTTGGCCCATTGAACTTGCTCCTATATTTGATAAGATTTTTTTTCCCACCATCTTTACATGAAGTTTATTCTATTTTTATTCACAATGGGGTTGTGGACATTGCTGGCTGGTCTAGCACCTATTGCCCAGTTGTCTTTGAGTGGGGGGTGTTGAGCTGCCTTCTTGAGCTATTGCAGTCTTCAGGGTGTAGAAAAACTCACAGTGCTGTTAGGGTAAGAGTTCCAGGATTTTGACCAAGTGGGAGTGAAGGAACAGTGGTATATCTCCAAGTCAAGATAGGGAGCCTGTTGAAGGAGAATGTGCAGGTGGTGGTGTTCTCATGTGTCTGAGATAACAAGGTGTAGAGCTGGATGAACGCAGCAGGCCAAGCAGCATCAGAGGAGCAGGAAAGCTGACGTTTCGGGTCTGGACCCTTCTTCAGAAAATTTCCCTTCTCATGTATCTGCTGCCCTTGTCCTTCCAGATGGAAGTGGTGTGGGTTTGGAAGGTGCTGTCTAAGGAGCCATGGACAGCACCTTTCGAATCAAAACAACTTGCTGTTTATGTTAAATTTTCATTATCTCGCCTCTGACTCTTTTGCTAAGAAAGTTAAATGAAAATTATTTTTAAAAGGTTCAGAAAAGATTTACAAGAATGTTGCCAGGGTGGGAGGGTTTGAGTTATAGGGACAGGCTGAGTAGGCTGGGGCTATTTTCCCTGGAGCATCAGAGGCTGAGAGGTGATCTTATAGAGGTTTATAAAATCATGAGGGGTGTGGATAGGGTGAATAGTCAAAGTCTTTTCCTCAGGATAGGGGAGTCCAAAATTAGATGGCACAGGTTTAAGGTGAGAGAGGAAAGATTTAAAAGGGATCTAAGGGGCAACTTTTTCACACAGAAGGTGGTGCGTGTATGGAATGAGCTGCCAGAGGAAGTGGTGGAGGCTGGTACAATTACAACATTTAAAAGGCACTTGGATGGGTATATGAATAGGAATGGTTTAGAGGGATATGGGCCAAATGCAGGCAAATGGGACTGGATTAATTTAGGTTATCTGGTCGGCATGGACTAGTTGGACTGAAGGGTCTGTTTCTGTGCTGTATAATTCATTGACTCTATGACTGTAAAAACTATGGCTGAGAAAAAAATCATTCAGCCCATTCAAATTAATACATCCAGAACGACTGTTGTAGAATCTCCCTGATTTTGGGGCTACCTGAACACTTTAGCTGGAGAAGAAAGGGGACAACAGATGTTTTATGATGTCCTAAAGCACTTTTTAGTTGATTAAGCATTCTACTGTATATAATGTTGTATTTTATGAAACACAGGAGTCAATTTACCCACAAGTAAATCCCACAAACAACAATGCTACAGTGACAATGCTACAATCTTCACTGATGCTAATTGAAGAATAAATATTAGCAACACACTCCTTTCTTCTTCTTCACAATGCTGCTGATGGTTCTGTTATGACCATCTGAGAGGACAGACAAGGTTTATTGTCACATTCAGAAGACAGTACCTCCAACGACACAGCATACCTTTTGTAATGTACTAGAGGGTCAGCCTAGGTTGTGTACTTGAGTATCTCAAGTATGATTTAAAATCACAATCTTCTGACTCCGAACAAAGTGGTACTGTTGCGTCATTTAGTGCCATCTGTCAGTCAGAACCTAACTTTTGGAGATAGTAGGAACTGCCGATGCTGGAGAATCTGAGATAACAAGGTGTAGAGCTGGATGAACGCAGCAGGCCAAGCAGCATCAGAGGAGCAGGAAAGCTGATGTTTCGGGCCTAGACATTTCTGAAGAAGGGTCTAGGCCCGAAACATCAGCTTTTCTGCTCCTCTGATGCTGCTGTGTTCATCCAGCTCTACACCTTGTTACCTCAGAACATAACTTTTATATTTTTTACGTATGGTCATCTCTGGCCGGGTCAGCAGTTATTATATCTTCCACTTAACCATTCGCTGTCAGTTGTCCGTTATGCTCATGAAGCTGCCAATTGATACCAATTTTTTTCCTGAATTAGTCCAGCTGAATTTACTGATAAATCAGGGGTTAATTGTGAGTGGAGTGATTTGCCCATGCTCCTAGAGGCCTGTTGAGTTTGCATGTGACCTTCTTGGGCTCAGGGGTCCCACTTTCAAAGGCACTCAATGCCCCATCAAAGGAAATCTGAGATCAGGAAGAGGGTGGCTGCTGTGGAATGCCATGTCCCTGACCTTGCATCTGATTCAACCCTCCCTCCTCCCCGCCAACCTCACCTCCCATTGCCATGACCTTCCATCCCATCCTCACTCAAATCAGGCCTGGGGTCATTCAAGGGTGGCACGCTGGGTCTGTGGTTATCACTGCTGCTTCATAGTACCAGGGACCCAAGTTCGATTCCACTCTCCTGTGACTGTCTGTGTAAAGATTGCACATGGGTTTCGTCTCACAGTCCAGGTTAGGTTGATTAGCCATGGGAAGTGTAGGGTTACAGGGATAGGGTAGGTGGGATTGGGGCAGGGTGGAATACTGTTTGGAGAGTCAGTGTGGCCTTGATGGGCCAAATGGCATGCTTTCACACTGTAGGTGCTATATGATCCAGGCCTTTGGTGAACAGACTGGCAGGAGCTGCAGTGAGTCCTGTTGCCAGGAGAGGTGCCAGCCTCTGATTAACCAAAGCTCTCAGTGGGTAAGGTTTCTACCACTGGGGCCTTCAATCATGAGGAAAGCTTGAATAGTAGCCAGTTAAATGCCTGATGGGCACTCAGTTCATTTAGGCCACCCTAGTGAGCTGATGCTGGCACCTCTAACTGGAGGATACATTATATCCTGTCCATGGTCACTAATCACAGAATTGTTACAGTGCAGAAGGAGGCCATTCAGCCCATCGTGCCTGCACTGGTTCTATTACCTACAGCCAATCTCCTGCCTTATCCCTGCAAACCATTTCTATCCAGATAATCATTCAACGTTCTCTTGAGCGCCTCAGTTGAATGTGCCTCTGCTGTATTTCCAGGCAGTGACGCTGGCCTTTATTTCAGATTTATATAATTAACTAAATTGAAATTCCCTGGTTGGTTTAGGGGAATTTGAACTGATCATTCCAGGTCATTTGCCTAGCCTGACTATGTGCCCAGTAACATGAAATCAAATTGAGCAGTTGGTCTCATTTCTAAAGTTACAGAATTGAAAAGGACAATAGTTACACCAAACTTTTATTGAACTTTAGTTTGACCGCATTTAGAGCAATATCTGCAGTTCTGGTTAGTATCAAGTCAAGGATACTGTGTAAAGGGACTGTGGAGAGATCAGAGATGTAACAATGAAACATGAGGCTAACCCTATCAGGAAAGGATTGGTCTGGTTCTCTTGAAGGAAGATAGCCAAGCAGTAACCAGTTAGTGGGCCTTAAAACTACCAATGGCTTTGATCGAGGGAATACAAAGAGAATATTTTCCTTTTTGGGAAGAGCATAGCTAGATGTCATTGATATAAGATGATCACTAAGAATCCAATAGGCAGTGCTGTGCCTAGAGCTGTGAGGTTTTGAACACTATGCTTATTGTCTGCTGAAGTGCTAGCAGGAACTGGGAATCCAGAGATTTGAATACAACATGTCACAACACTATGGGAAACATTTGGAACAGACAGAACTTCAAAGACCTGGCAGTGGAAAATGTATAACTGGGAGTGAGACTGGAGTAAAAGGCAACCAAACAGTATGGAATCAGGGCACAATGACCGCTATGCTTAATAGGGTGGTAGTATAGAGCAAAGATCACTTACTTTCTAGAGTTGAATTGTATATATTAATGTAGAGACATAGAACTGGAGGAGGCAATACTACCACAAGGGCCTGCTTCATCATTCGGTTAGATCAGGGTTGATAAGCATCTCAGCTCCCTGTACCACCTGTTCCTCCAATTTACTGACACCTTTCTCCATCCAAAATCTGTCAGGCTCATTTTGAATGCTGTTTATCACTGGCATCCACAACCTTTTGTGGGAGGTAATTCCCGATTTCTGTCACATATCATTCGCCCATTGTGACGGCCACACCTAAAATTGCCTGTGTCCTAAACTCTGGAATTCCCATTCTGAACCTCTGCTTCTCAACCACTTACTCTCAACCTGTAAGATGATCCTTAAAAACCCACACCTCTGACCAAGCACTGGTCACTGTTCATAATATCATCTTGTGTAGGTCAGAGTCTGATTTTATGTGATAATACTCTCTCAAAGTTGTTTGGGATGGTTTACTTTATTATCAGCAGGTATTGTTGACTTAGAAATTTGCCAAAGAGGTTGGGTTGAATTTACAGGCTGTCTTTTAGAGTGGTGACTATTTACAGTGATGATTGGGATCGAACTCACATATTATCAATTTTAATCCTGGTTATAACTGTGGTGTAAAGAATATTTGGTTGTCAGGAGCAGGACTGTACAATCTTGGAAAGTGTGAGGTTATGCACTTTGGTCGGAAGAAGAGGCACAGACAATTTTCTAAACGGGGAAAGACCTCAGAAATCTGAAGCACAAAGGAACTTAGGAGTCCTAATTCAGGATTCAATTAAGATTAACATGCATGTTCATTTGGCAGCTAGGAAGGCAAATGCAATATTAGCATTCATTTCAAGAGGGCTAGAAAACAGGAGCGGAGATGTACTGCAGTTTAAAAGGATGAGAGGAGATCTGATCGAAACTTACAGAACACTGAGAAGCCTAGATGGAGTGGACGTTGAGAAGATATTTCCACTAGTAGGAGAGACTGGGGCCTGAGGGCACAGCCTCAGAGTGAAGAGATGACCCTTTAAAACTGAGATGAGGAGAAATTTCTTCAGCCAGAGGGTGGTGAATCTGTGAAACTCATTGCCACAGAGGGCTGTGAAGGCTAAGTTATTGAATGTATGTAAGACAGAATGGATAGGCTCTTGATTAGTAAGGAGATCAAGAGTTCCAGGAAGAAGGCAGGAGAATGGGGTTGAGAAGCGTATCAGCCATGATTGACTGGTGGGGCAGACTTGTTGGGCCAAATGGACAAATGCTGCTCCTATATCCTATGGTTTTGAGGTCTACCTCAGCATTAAATATGCTCAAAGGTTGAATAGTCCACACACATCTATAGATTTGAGCGAAATACTTCTCATCTCAGTCTTAAATGAGTGACCCCTTACCCTAAGCCTGTGCCTCAGTGTTTTAGATTTCTCAACCAGTGGAAAATGTCTACTCCAACCAGTCCTATTAGCATTGTGTATTTTTCAATGAGATTGCTTTGGATTCTTCTAAACTACAGATAACCTAAGCCCACCTTCATCATCATCTCATCACTGAACAACTCCCAGCCACCAACCTGGGGATCTGTTGCTGCACAACTGTCAAGGCAAGTGTATCCTTCCTTAAATGTGGAGACGTTAAAGCTGCGCAGAGTATACCAGATGTGGCCACTTGAAAGTGTACAATTGTAGCGATACTCCTTTATTCATGTATTTAAATCCTTTGCAATAAAGGTCAACATACCATTTGCCTTCTAAATTGCTTGCTGAAACTATATGTTGACTTTCAATTTCCCTGTCCCGTCACACCCACATCTCTTTGAACATCAATACTTAAAAGCTTCACACCTTTACTTTTAAAAATCTATACATTTGACCAAGTAAATAATTGCCTGCTTTAGTTGATGTTGACAATTAAATCTATTTTGCTTAAAGCAAGAGAGATCCTTACCTTGGCTCTAAGGCCGGAGTGCAGTTTGATTTTTCAACATCCGGGATGTGGTTTTCTTTTGAGCTTTTGAAGGCATAATGACTTTGTTTCCAGATAATTGCATAGCAGCAACATTTGCAAGCGTAAATCATAGAACCAGTGAAGAAACCGCTTTACCCCTGGCTCACTTTAGAATGGTCACAGCACAGAAAGAGGCCATTCGGCCCAATGCGTCTCTGCTGACTCAGTGACAGACAGGTGTTAACCGCTTTTAGTGGTTGACAAAGGCCCATGGCTGAGGCTGAAGATGAGGATATCACACCCTGTGAACCTGGGGAGAAGGAACAAGTTGTCAGAGATGGATGTGATGAGTGAGTGATATTCAGAGTGACCGGGCTTGTAAAAGGAACGAAACTATCAAAGGTTCCAAACGATTTTTTTTTGTGTGTAGCTTTAGATTTAGATTTAGAAAGTGCCAGTTTTATTTTCACATTGCATGGACTTAGTGACTGACGCTGCACCAGCCATTTGACAATAAAATGCCCACTGCAGGCCCACCTGTGGTGCCAGCTGACCAAAAGCATCCAGGATTGTAGAAGCATAGCAAATAGGAGCAAGAGTAGGCCATTGGGTCCATCCAGCCTGCTCTGCCATTCAATATGATCATGGCTGATCATCCAACTCAATTCCCATGTACTCCGTCTAAGAAAAGGAGAGTTGTCACAACACAGTCATCCTAGCTATTAAGAAGTTGAAAAAAACATAAAAGGACACTTCTAATTCAGTTGTGACCAACGTTATTGTCAATGCTTGTATTTACAGAGAACCTGCTGAACTGGTCTCCTAACTTGTCAAACCCTAGAGTGCTGAACTAAATCATCCACCTTACAGTGATCATTATTTCCTTTTCTCTGTCAATTTAGCACATGATGGATTGTCAAAGTGTGCCCAGTGCCTTGTACTTTAAAACATGCTTCAAAGGAGCAATATATTCACTCTGGGTGTGTTATGCTAAATATATCTACAATAATAACTTGGATTTATATAGCAATGTTAATGTAGTAGAACATCTCAAGTTCTTTACAGCAACGTAGTCAGGCAAATATTCAGCGCTACCGCACTTCAGGAGAATTTAGGGCAGGCACTGCAAGGTTTATCCAAAAAATTAGGTTGTCAGAATTGTTTAAATGGAGCAGAAAGATGTGGAGAGGCAGAGAAGTTTAAGGAGGAAATCCAGAGCTTGAAGGCTCAGCTCCCAATAGTTGAGTGATTTGAAAAAGTCAGGGTGATACATGTCACCTATGTTGGAAAAGTGCAGAGACCTGGGAGAATGTATGGCTGGAAGACATTATAGGTACAGATGTGTAAGGAGTTGAATGTGAAGATTTTATATTTAAGACAATGATGGGCTGCAAGCCACGTAAGTCAGTGAGCGCAGAGGCAATGGGTGAATGGGAGTTGGTACAGGTTAGTACATGGGTAAATCTTAAAAAGCGTCAGGTGGGAGATTGAGCAGGAAAGTATTTGAATAATTGAATTTGGGGGTGGCAGATGCATCGGTGAGAAACTCAGCAGCTAATGGGCTGAGGCAGGATCAGATGAAGTCCCGCTCCCTCATCTCACAAGTGAGGATGTAAAGCAGGAATTGTGCAAAATATTTTTCTTCTTGAAAGAATGTGGTGGTGGTGGCTCAGTGCTTAGCCCTGACTTAGGGACCTGGGTTCAATTCCACCCTTGGGCGACTGTCTGTGTGGAGTTTGCACATTCTCCCTGTGTCTGTGTGGGTTTCCTCCAGGTGCTCTGGTTTCCTCCCACAGTCCAAAGATGTGCAGGGCAGGTGGATTGGCCATGCTAAATTGCCCGTAGTTTTCAGGGATGTGGATTCTAGGTGGATCAGCCATGGGAAATGCAGGGTTGTAGGGATAGGGTAGGGGGTTGGATCTGGGTGGGATGCTCCTCAGAGGGCCAGCAGAGGTGCAGTGGGCTGAATGGCCTGCTTCTACTCTGTAGGGAATTCTATGAACTCTCTGCATGTTAGTCCCACTCCATGACCCTGCAAATTTCACATTTTCATGCGTACATCTAAATCTGTTTGAAAAGTCCAACTCTTGAGATTTGAGCATACAATCCAGGCGATATTCCAGTGTGCTGAGGGAGTTCTACATCTTTTGAGCCACCCTGCTTGGAACAAGACATTTAAACCTGCCCTCTCAGATGGTCATAATGATCCTAGAGCTGTGTGTTTAACATTGTCGGAGTGTTCACTCCAGCGTCCTGGTTGTTATTTATCCCTGTTTAATCAACATCACTGAAACAGTTTATCTGATCGTTGTCATGTCACGGATTGTGCTTGTAAATTTGTGATCACATTTGCCACATTACAGCAGTGCCTACACTACAAGACGTACCTCATTAACTGGCAAGTGGTTTGGGATCTGGAGTGTTTGAAAAGTGCTACATAAGTCTTTATTCCTTTAAATTTGTTTCTAATGTCTTTTCAGGCAGCACCTTTCATTGCCGTATGACTATATTGACATAACACCTTCAGTAATCTCACATTGCCCAAAATCACATCACAGTTTAGAAACTACTTTCTCCACACGGAGATAACTCCCTTTAGTACCACAGCTCTCTGTGAGCCGAAGCCATACAAATCAGGAAGACACACGTTCAGTCTCCTTTATCTTATTTATTTTATCATGGGATGTGGGCATTGCCGGCAAGCCCTGCATTTGTTGCCTACCCCTAGTTACACTTGAAGTGAGTGCTAGACTAATTCAGAGGGCAGTTGAGAGTCAACCAAATTTCTGTGGTTCTGGAGTCACATGTAGACCAGACCAGGTAAGGATAAACTGGTAAGGATCAGATAAACTGTTCCCTAAAAGGGCATTAGTGAGCAAGATGGATTTTTGCAACAATTTTGTGGTTAGTCTTAGTCAGAGTAGATTTATATTTCAGAGTTTATTAACTGGATTTGAATTTCACCAGCTTCCAAACCCCTTTGAACTCCTGCTCTCCAAACCTTAGCCTGGGGCTCCAGGTGATTAGACCAGAGCATTACCATTATGCCACTGTCATCCCAAACTCTCTGCTAGCATCTCTGCCACACGCACGCAGTATTGTAATTGATGGAGCTGAAGTACAGGACAGGTTACTGGGGGGATTTTCCTGTTCGCAGAGTAAAACTGACTCAAGGTTATTTTTGAACCAAATTGCCTGACCTTATCTAGTAACTTCCACATATTCTTATATGTTACAGTAATGTTAATGATGCAACATTACAGTGTGTACTGACTGTACCATGCATTTATCCATCACAGTCTACAAATACAGTGGCTCTGATGGGGCAACTTGTTGGACAAGTTGACCTTGTGCCTTTACGGTCTTGTACTTGAGGAAATATCAATTACATCACTGGTAATCAGAATATTGCTATCATTGGAAAAAGAGACTATCCAACTCTGCTAGCATTCAGTTAGATCATTACCAATCTGTATTTTATCTCCATAAACCTACCTTCATCCTAGAGCTTGCAATACCATTGGCTAATGCCATTTCATTCTATCGTTTTATCAATCTCAGTTTTGAAATGTTCAAGTGACCCACTTCAACAGCTTTGGAGGGATGGAATTCCAAATTTCCATGGCTCCTCATGGGAAAGAATTCATCCTGATATCATTCCTGAATGACCTGACTTTATTTTTAAGATTATGCCCCCTTGTCCTAGACTTCCATCCAGAGGAAATTGTTTCAATTTAGCAAATCCATCAACTCCTAAGCATGTCAATGAGCTCACCCCTAAATGTTTTATAGTTGAGGAAATATAAATCTGCTCTTTTCAATATTTGCTCATGTATTTTACCCTTTCAGATGCGGTGTCACACCGATGAATCTGCATAGCACTCTCTCCAAGGCAGGTATATCCTTTGAATTGAAAACAATAAATGCTGGAGATCACAGCGGGTCAGACAGCAACCATGGAGAGAGAGCAGGCTAAGGTTTCAAGTCTAGATGACTTTGGCAGATGAATGTTCGCTTGCTGTCTCTCCATGGATGTCTGACTCACTGCGATTTCCAGCATTTGTTGTTTTCAGTACAGATTCCAACATCTGCAGTAATTTGATCCTACAGATATATCCTTTCTAAGGTGCAGTACCCAGAACTGAATTGTAAATGCAGTCTGGAATTGAGAAAGGGATACTTAGAAAGCAATAGATTTTCAGTTGTTGGCAAACTTGATGAGCCATCGGTGTATTTGAAGAGGCAGCTTAGAATTTATACATCAAGTTACACAAAATGTGCAGATGGACAGAACAGTGCATTAGATTTAATGTTAAGAAGTGTAAAATCTTACATGTTGGATAGAAAAATGAGCAACATAAGCTGAATGATGTTAAAGTAGCTAAAGGTGAAGTTGAAAGAAGTGTAGGAGAGACCGCAGAAATGTATTAGAATAATGCCAGGAATGACCACCATTAGTTATCTGGGTCTAGTGAAACAAGGATTATGCTCCATAGAGCAGGAAAATGAAGAGATGATCGAAATTGTGAAGAATTTTTGATAAACTAGAGTGGAAAACTATTGGACAGTACACACTCAAGGACACTGTCTTAAGATTCTCAAAGAAAAGATCGAGTTTTTTTACACCATTGTGATCTGAAGTGCATAGCCTGATTCCATAGCAGCTTCCAATAGGGTCATTGGAAATGTATGTGCAAAGGAGAAATTTTCTTGACTATGCGCACGACCATGGGAATGAAACTAATTAGATCCTGCTTTCAAAGGTGGGCAGAATGGCCTTCACCCATATAGTAGAATTCCTGGATTCTATGAATCTTGTTAAGCTTAACACTACCTAATCCGTACCAAAAAGCAATCAAGAAGATCAATAGAAAGATGTACTATCTGGCCAAAAGGAGTTAATAATCAAACTTTATAGTGCTCTAGCCAAATTGCATCTCAAACATTATATCCATTTCTGATTGCCAAGCAACAAGAGGCAGAGAATTGCTGAAGACAGTACAGAGAGAAGCCATTAATGAGGCTAAGAGCTAGTGTAAGAGGCTTGTATTTCAGGTGAGGTGTGGGATTTTCAGTCTTGTTGTGGATAAAGACTGCGTCACTGGGGAGTGTGGGGATGGATTTTGTGAGAGGTACAGGGTTGACCTCGTTCTAACCCAAACCTTTTCTGTGATTCAAGGATCTTCACTCCTTACAAAGAATCCAAAGAACAGAGACAGGCCGGCTGGTCCCTGCTGGTGTTTACACTAGCCTCCACACATCCGCCTTCATCTCCCTCTCAATTACTTTTGCCCTCCATGCCCTTGCCTATGTTCCTGACTTAGATCGGTTCAGGTGAACAACTTATGTGGTAGCAATTTCCATATTCTCACCACTCTCTGACCAGTAAGATCTCTCCTGAATTTCTGATTGGTTATCTTATATTTATGACCTCTATTTTGGTCTCTCACAAGTGGAAACTTCTATCTTACATTGAATGTACACCATTTCCTTAAGTGCAGCTGTGCTTTCTTCCTTTAAACATGAAATGGTTTCTTAAGAACATGCTCACAGAATCACAGAATTATTGCGGTATGGAAGGAAACCATTCAGCCTATCATGACTGCACCAGCTCTCTTTTTAGAGCCAATCTCCTACCGTTTTCCCCATCCCTGCACACCATTTCTGTCCAAATAATCATCCAATGCCCCTCTTGAGTACCTCAATTGAACTTATCTCCATCACATTTCCAGTCAATGCATTCTAGACCCTAACCCCAATGCATTCGAGATCCTAACTCCTCATATCTCTCTTGCTGATTTTTCAGATCACTTTAGATCAATGCCCTCTCATTCTCGCTCCTTTTATGAGTGGGAACAATTTCTCCCTATCCAAGCCCACGACCACTTCCATCTAGAAGGACAAGAGCAGCAGATAGATGGGATCACCACCACCTTCAAGTTCCCCTTCATGCCACTCACCAGCGTGACTTGGAAATATATTGTCGTTCCTTCACCGTCGCTGGGCCTAACTCCTGGAATTCCCTCCCTAATGACATTGTGGGTCAACCCACAGCAGGTGGACTGCAGCGGTTCAAGAAGGCAGCTCACCACCACCCTCCCAAGGGCATCTAGGGACGGACAATAAATGCTGGCCAGCCAGCGACACCCACATCCCACAAATGAATAAAAAAATACTCTGTCTAGTCTGCTCGTGATTTTGAAAATCTCAGTCAGGTTTCCTCTCAGTCTTCTTCTCTCCATGGAGAGCATCTATGCTCCGAGCTAAAGTTACCTCATACCTGGAACCAGTCTAGTAAATTGCATTTGAACTCTTTCCTATAATGCAACACCCATAGCTGCAGCTGTAGACACTTCCTGTACATAATGTTCTGATCTAGAAGGCCTGATCCTACTGTACTGTTGAGTTTGATGCACCTATTGTTATGGTAGGGAAGTTGGGACTGTCAGAGTTTGATGCCTAACTGGTATAACTATAACTTCCAGGAAGCATTCTGTCTCTGCCTCTCACCCTGCTGTTTCCACATGTAGACAAGGAATTGAAGGTTGCATATCTCATCCAGGACAAGCGATCTGTAGCAACATAAATTTATTCTGTTAACTTTTTGTGAACTTTGCTTATCAAAGTGAAGGATGGAGGTACTGCAGAATGGAACTCCTTAATCTTAGACACTTCATGGGACCTGGGAACAGGAAGAGACCATTTTAGCCTCATTAAACAAATGGTTGATCTGCCACCTAACTTTATGTTCCCATCTTTGTTTTGTTTCCATGAATACATTTGGTTAGCAAAATTTTTAACAATCTAGGATTTAAATTAAACAATTAATCTGTCATCTTTCGCAGTTTGCAACAAAAAAGGCCCAAACCTTTGTGTGTACAAGTGATTTCTAACCTGAATAGCTTTTATGCTAATTTTTAAACCACAGACACTGGACTCCACAGCCAGCAGAAATCAGTCCTCTCTATGTATCCAATCAGCTTCCCTTAATCATAGGATCCCTACAGTGCAGACAGTGGCCAATTAAATCTAAAATGACCCTCCATAGGATAGAAATCCATAGAATCTCTACAGTGTGGAAACAGGACATTCATCCGAATGTGTCCACACCAACCCTCTAAAGAGCATCCCACCCAGACCCATCCCCATCCCCATTCCCATCCCCGTACACCATCCCTGTAACCCTGCATTTCCCATGGCTAACCTACACATCCCTCAACACCATGGGTAATTTAGCATGGCCAATCCACCTAACTTGCAGATCTTTGGACTGTGAGAGGAAATCGGAGCACCCGGAGGAAGCTCATGCAAACACAGGGAGAATGTGCAGACTCCACACAGACAGTCACCCGAGGCTGGGATCAAAGCCAGGTCCCTGGCGCTGTGAGGCAGCAGTGCTAACCACCAAGCCACCCTTCACATTCACATTCTTCCTAACATGTGGCACGACAATAAGGCATGGTGCTCCAGCTCAGGAAAACTAGTGTTTCATATAGGTTTGGAATACCTTCTTGCTTTTATTCCATGATTCATCGCTATCCCAGATCACAGAAGTAAATCGTGAAACTTCAGAATTACCGCAATCTGCAAGCAGTTGGATCCCAATGGGAGCCATTACTGCTCCTAAAGTATTCATTAAGCAAATTGGATCTGATATCATATCAGTAAAAAACCAGGAAATTATGCTAAACCAATAAAAAATATAAATTTGATCCTAGCTGGTTTGTTTAGTTTCTGGCAACCGCTAACTTTAGGAAGGTTTTGGAGAGGGTATCAATGAGATACACTACTACGAGACAGACTGGAGATGCTGGGGCTGTTTCTCTTGGAACAAGAAGGCTAAAAAGAGATAGAAGTATTTGAAATCAGCAAGTGTTTTAATAGGGTAAATAAAGAGGAATTATTTCCAATGACTAAAGGATACAGGTTTAAAGTGACTGCAGAAGAATCAAAGTTGAGATGAGTTAAAACAAAGAACTGCGGATGCTGAAAATCTGAAACGGAAACAGAAATTGCTGGAAAAACACAACAGGTCTGGCAACATCTTTGGAAAGAAAGCAGAGTTAAAGCTTTGAGCCCATTGACCCTTCTTTGAGATGAGAAGTTGGATTAGTTAGGATTTGGAGTGCACTGCATGCTAGACAGATTCAGTAATGGCTTTGGTAAGTACCTGCTGAAAAAATGATTGCAGGGCAATGAGTAAAGAATAGGTACCTGGATTAATTAGAATGCTTTTCGAAAGAGTCAGTTGAGGCTCAATGAGTGGAATGACCTCCTCCTATGCTCCACTGTCCTATATCTCATCACTTTTCTTGCATATCCCCACTTGAATTTTAATTTAAAGTAAGTTGATGATTCCACTTTTTGCTGGAAATATAGGTGGCCTTATTTGCAATTCTACCAAATATGATCATCCTTCTAATGCAACAGATCACAATTAGCTCACGGAAACTGTTATCAGTTTGCTGTAGATCAGTTACTAATTGATCAATAGCATTCAACAGTTTAATTGTTATTTTATTGACCAGATCGAACAAGATCATATTGGATTTTAAACTCATCAACAGGATTTGGTGCTTAATAGCAGATGTTCTTCCATTTATGGTGCCTCACAGTGCCAGGAGCCTGGATTTGATCCCAGCCTTGGGTGACTGTCTGTGTGGAGTTTGCATGTTCTCCCTGTGTTTGCATGGGCTTCCGCCGGGTGCTCCAGTTTCCTCCCACGGTCCAACAATGTGCACGATCTTGGCTTCAGATGAGCAATATGATTTGCTCATTATTGAAAGTAGCAGATGCCAGTAAATTAGCAACAGAAGGAAGGCTATATGTTTGTGGAAATTCAGTTGCCTTTAATTTTATTCCACCTTTACTCATAAACAGCTTTCTGGCCACCAGTTTGCAAATGCATGACTTTATCTTGGGATCCATGAGTGATAGTGCCCTTCTCAACCAACTATTCAGTACCTAGACAGTGGACTGTTGGCTATTCCACTATGGCTGATTCACAGCTGTAAACAACAACTTGCATTTACGTAGTGCCTTTAAAATAGTAACGTAGATATTGCAAAGCACTTCACAGGAGAGAGTTATCAAATAATATTTATCACTGAGCCACAGAAGGTGGTATTAAGTGCAGGGTTTCATCAAAGAGTTAAGTTTTAAATTGTGCTTAACTTTTAGAGAGGGCCAGATAGGTATGGGGAGGGTGTTCTGGAGCTTATAGCCCCAGACAGCAGAAAGTGCAAATGCCAAGGGTGAAGGAAAGAGACTAAGCACTCAGAAGAAAGCAGAATTGGAATTGGACTTCAGTTTGTACTGATGCAAAATCTGCACAGCACAGGTTGCTACATCTTGGTGATACCTCACCATGTAAATTCCTTCTGCTGCTGGGCCGTTAAAGGCATTGGCAATGTCTGGGCCGGACCAATTGGTGAGTGCTAATGGGGGATCAATAGTTAGGCGGATCTGGTTGACTTGGTTGAATTCTTGGTTGAGTAATTCACTTGACAATTATTCCAAGAAGTATACTTATTTGTGATAATAATGTTCCACCCAGTGAAGGCAGTGTGCTCTAGCTGCCCAGCACTGAAATCAAAACTTTATGCTTTATCGTACCTGTCATTATTTATTACTAAATTTTTAGGCTAATTTCTACTGCAGTTAATCATGTGTCATGGAATGTGTTGTCAACATGTTTTTGTCGTTAATGTAGATAACCAGTGACTAAATTAACTGTTTGCAAGTCAGAAAGCTAAAAGTGAAATAACACTCCCTATGGCACCTCAACAACAATCACATTTATGTAGCGTAGCGAAAGAGTCCCAAGGTGTCAGCAAGGAGAATTTGTCTACAAGCCACATAAGGAGCTATTAGGATAGGTGAGGTAGGATGTAAGGTACACCTTAAAGGAAAAGAGGCAGGAATGAGAAGCTGAGAGTTTTTGAGGGGAAATTTCAGAGTGTAGGACCCAGATCAACAAAAGCTCAGTAGCGACAGAAATTGGGGATACACAAGAGACCAGAATGGAAGGAGTGCAGAGACCTTGACGGATTTTAAGAAATAAGGTCATTCAGACTTGAGCCTATTCTGCTATTTAATAGAATCGTGCTTAATCTTCTACCTTCTTTTTCCTGCTCAGTTCTGTAAGGCTACCATTATATCTCAAACATCAATTCCACACACAGCAGAACAGTGATTTTGGTATGAAACATTAGTTTATTGTTCACCGAAGCTCTAGTTTTGGCAATGAGACTGATTATCTAACACAAACATCTTCTGTCTGCGGTTTCATGCTCATTAGGAGTTCCAAAGATATACAGGTTATAACACAAAATGGAACAATTGCCCCAAACAGTGCATGTTAGTATTTACCCTCCTTGCATACAAGTAATTCTAACTAAATTACCCACTACATTCCTGTGTCCCTTCAGCCTGCCTTTTCTTCACCCATCCAGTCATGAATTTTGGCATCATTTTCTGCCTTCTCATCACCCCTCCCTATCTCTATCTCCTACAGTTTGACAACTTTCAGTGAAATCTGCTTTTGTCCAATTCTGGTATTTTGCTATCATCAACCTCCTTTCCTGTAGCATTGGTGTCAGTGCTTTCAGCTATCTAAGGTTGGAATTCAAATATGCTCAGTAAACATCTCAGCCTCTCTTGTCAGATGTTCCTCAAAACCATCCACTTTGATTAGCTTTTTGGCTACCTGCCTGAATAATTCACAAATGGATAACTCCCTCTTTGGGCTTGGCATCAGTTTTTGTTTTTATGTCCCTGCAAAACACCTTGGAAGGTTTTCCAATGTTAATGGTGCTATATAAATGCAATATACAATATATAAAGGTGCTTTTTTTTAAGATTGACTCTTGCTCATATAGCCTCTTAACTGTTTCTACTGTAACCCTCAGTGGTCTGACCAGGATCCCACAGAGTGTCTCCTCTTACCAGGTGCATCCTGTAGCAAGTCTTCTTGTTGCCGTGTGCCAGGTTTCTCTCTTCTAAACAATACCAATGTCACATTGTATGATACAAGTCCAATTCTATATACATGCAAGACCCATTTAATCTGATTAGGGAACGGAATAGGTGCAGGTTCTAAATTATGTTTATTTGTCCCATTCATAGTTAGACCGTGTCTCGTCTCCCCTTCCCACTATATCCCACCCCCGCCACTGCAGCAAGAAAAACCTAACTAAATATAACATATCCTTCAATTGTCCTTTTGGTGATTTGTGTGCAGTTCCCAGCTGATAATGGCTTGTTTTCGATTGTTGATTTAAATGCACATGACTTAACAAATAAAGTAATAATGTGCTTTCTATTGTATTGCTCCTAACTCTGTTTAAAACCCTTGACGTACAAATGTCACTTCAAATCATGCATCCAGGTTTATTTCGCTTAAATCTGGGTAAATCATGTTGAATGAAGTGATTGTTCACTTTAATGAGTCACCATTGTGAGATTTCAATGCATGTCTTAACAATAGCAAGTTTCAAAGTATTTCTGTGCTTTGCGAATCCTCCTAACCCGGCAGTCCCTTGTGAAAGTCCGATTGAGTGCAGCTGCACTTTTGTGGGAGATGGGAACAGTGGGCGGACAGACAATAAAGGGTCAGAAGGTTGAATGTTCAGGTCTCACTCCCAAGACTTATGCGCAGAATACAAGCTGACTCTCTGTGCCAGCACTGACGGAGTGCTGCTCTATGAGACAATTTGAGCATTGCTGGGTGACGAAAAAGACACATTTTATTGAAGCTTTACATCGTGTACTCAGCAGGGCAATTCTCAAGAAATACTTATTCAAGGGGTAAGCCAACATTTACAATGCGAGAAGAGAGTGCTAATGGATTGGGTGCACTTGCCAGATCCATAGAAATTGCTTTCACTGAGAATTCCAGAACAAGGGAGCAGACCCTTATAGTTAGACCTAGAATGTTCCATTAGGAAGAATTACTTCACGTAAAAGCTCATGGAAATTTGGAACTGTCTCCTCTAAGGTTGAGGTTGGTGGGGGAGTGAGGGTAGTGGGTACTGTGTGATTGAAAAGCTCAAAGCTAAGAGTGAAGGAATTCTGTTCGTCAGGATAGAGTCAGAAGTCACATGACATCAGGCTACAGTCCAACAGGTTTATTTAAAATCACAAGCTTTCCAAGCGCTGCTCTCTTGTCAAGATGACGTTCGACAACGGCATCTCCACATCATGGTTAGTTGCGTTGTTAAGGGTTATGGACTCACACTGGCTACATAGAGCTAAGATATAGATCAGTCAGAGTTTAATTGAGCAGCAATCCAGGCTGGAGGTGCAGAATGGGAATGAGATATGCTTGTTGCAGTGGGTATGTAAGAAATCTGTGCTGCTGTTTAGACTCTGTGGTGTTCTTATATCAACTGGAACACCCATATGTAATATTTGTGACAAAACACTCACACTGTCTCCTGGATAGGTTATCTGCTGGCTCTCTGTTCCTTATTTGTAAACAATCAAAGGTAAATCTGAATTTTACCAGCTGAATCACAATTTTGTAAAAGTTGTTATTTTATGGAATATTGGCATCGGGGGCAGCATTTGTCACCCGTTCTCCAACTGCCCTTGGATTGAGTGGACTGCTGGACCATTTCAGAGAGAACAATTAAAAATTAACCACATTGCAATGGAATGAAGTCACATGTCGGCCAGACCAAATGAGGACTGTAGATTTCCATCCCTGAAAGGTATTAGTGAACAAGATGTGTATTTGCAACAATTGACGATGGCTTCATTGTCACCTTTGCTAGCTTTTTAAATTAAAAGATGGGATTTAAATTTCAGAAGCTACAATAGGATTTGAACCCATCTCTCAGAGCACTAATGTAAGGCTTATGATTGCTAATCCAGTGTGCTACCATCTCCCTTAAACCGTTGCTTAATAGGGACAGAATGAGACCATATGACGCTTGAATCTATTCAGCCACTCAATGAGATCATATCTGATCTGCAATCTAACACAGGAGACCTGTCTTTGACCCATATCCTTCTATGTATTTGGTTAACAAAAAAATTGCTGATCTCAATTTTACTTTTACCACCTACTGCACGAATAAATGTTTCCTGAATTCGGGACTGAAATGTCTCACTCTAAAGTTTTGACAATGTCCCTATCTCCCCAAATGGCAGAAGTAACGACTTGCTTGCTCTAAATGTTCTGTTTAATATCTTGTAAACTTCAATAGAATCATCCAATAACTTACCAAATTCTAGGGAATACCACTGCAATTTGTTTGATTACCATTGAGAACTCGGACGTTCAAGTGTTACTCTAGTAACAAAAGCAGAAATGCCTGGAAAACTTAGCGGATCTGGCAGCAATCATGGAGAGAGAAACAGATTTATTGTTTCGGGTCCAGTGACCATCCTTCAGACTGGTGCCACAACCAACCCATTGTCAGTAACTTAATAGTCCTCATTAGCAGCAATTGATTGTCCCACATTGACCTTTACCCATTCCTTTGCCTGTCCAACTGTTGTTCTGTCTCTCCCTAGGCTCCACCTCCATGTATCACTTATTACTCCTCCCACCCCTCACCACATCTTCAACATATATGTCAACCCAGTTCTGAAGAAGGGTCACTGGACCCAAAACATTAACTCTGCCTTCTCTGCACAGATGTTGCCAGACCTGCTGAGTTTCTCCAACAATTTCTGTTTTTTTTGTTTCTGATTTCCAGCTCCTGCATTCTTTGTTTTTTCTGGTTATTCTAGTAAATCTACCCTGCTCTGACTCCAAGACCAATCCATCCTTTCTTAAGATGTGGTGTCCAGAATGGCTTGCTTTGGTCCTGTATTCAGGCATAAAACTGATAGTGACTCATGCCGCTCCCGACAACATTCCCAGTGCCTTCCTCTTTTATCTGCAGAGCACATCTAGACACTGAACCTTGGAGAATATATTGGTATTTGGATGGAATGCTATATGAATTCACCAGGATGACAGGCTTGGTTTGAGTGGTCAACCTGACATAATGTGACCTGGTAGATGTGTCTTTTTTGCCCCATGAGTATCGAATAATGGTGAATAAAATTCCAGTATAAAGTCACAGCATAAGCTATGGTTTAGAAACTCTTGAATAATCAGGCATTGTATCCAGTAAAGAAGAAATTAGAGAGGAATGATTGCCTTTGGTAGGTGAGTCCGGTGTTAGGGTTTACGGGGAATGTATGTCCCTGTTATAGTTTCCTGAGACATATTAATACTTTCTCATATATTTTCAAGTTAAGAGTCTAGAAGGTACCTGTGTGTAGCGGAATTTGAAGCTGGGTCTATTGATATCCAATTTTTATTGACTATCGGTTATAACTCATTTGTCTACATGATTTTCATCACCTACACAAATTTGTTTCTCTCAACAGGGAGGAAGAGAGAGGAGAGAGGTGACTGTAAACCTTGTCAGTAGCAGTACCATTTCCAAGTACCATGCCCATTATTTGAAAAGCCATGATTTTTCTCTGCGTGTTTTAATAATGGTTTCCTCTTTATTCTCTCTATTAGGTTCTCCTGCTCCCTGAGTGCTCTGTTTGTCTCCACTCTCCTGATATCAGCTGTATTTTCCATCATCCCCTTCTGTAACAATGTGATTATCCTTGCCTTCGTCCTGGCTGTGGCTGGGTTGGCCATGGGCTGCATAGACACCATCGCTAATCTGCAACTGGTTCGCATCTACCAGAAGGATTCACCTGTCTTCCTGCAGGTTGGCACATACTTGTTGGGCAATAATGGTCTTCTGATAGATTTATTTAAGAGTTCCTCATCATCTATAGGATCACAAGCATGGGAACATGAAAAAAGTAAATGCAGGGATCGGCTCAACCCATTCAGCCTAGACGATCATCCCTTAAATCCATGGCTTATCTTCTATCTCAGGAGGTTTTGAGGTACAGTGAGTAGTGTCCAGCCCTCTGGCTCACAGGTTCAGGGTTCAGTTTTGACTTGATGGGCCAAGGATGGAGTGCGACAATATGTCCAGCTGCATTGATTATCACTTAATGTAGCACCCTCCAGCACATCAACTATCAATGTGTATTTTCCTCCAACAACCTTCCTCACTACATGAATAGGAGTGCCTTCGCAGTTTTTTTCCCCAACCACTTGCCCTCCCCCACCCCCTCTCCACTGCCTGTGATAGTATCATATAACTCAGTAAGAATATTAGCATAAATTAGGGGCCACCAAGTTCAATTGTTGCATATCCAAAACTCTCCGAAAGTAGAAGATAGCTCCCTCCATTATATATCACCTTTGAAATAGGACAAATGCTCCAATACATCACCAGAGTGTTATCAAGGGAATACATAGGAGTTGAAATGACAGGTGACTAAAAACTTATCCAAAGAGGTAGGTTTTAAGGAACATCTTAAAGGCAAAGAGGGAGAGGATTCCACAATTTAGGGACTAGGTAGCTGAAGACCCAGCTCCAATGGCAGAACAGTCAAAGTTGGGAATGAGTGAGAGACTCCAACGTTGGAGGAGTGCAGAGGTCTCGAAGGCTTGTGGGGCTGGAGGAGTTTACAGAGATTGGGAACAATGCAGGTGGCTCAAATGAGACTAAGGTAGGAAATTTGAACACACGAATGAGAATTTCGAATTTGTAGTGTTTTGGCTGAGAGCCAGTGTGGCTCAGTTAGCACAGGGGTTGATAGGTGAACAGGAATCAAAGTGAGTTCAGGATATAAACAGCAGAAGTTTAGATAAGATCGGGGTTAGGCAGGGAGAGGCTGCTGGTGTGCAAGCAGGTCCTGATCCAGCTTTAAACCTGACTGTTTTGAAACTTTCTAATCTGGTGAAAGTCTTCATCTCAAACTGAACAAGATGCTGCGTCACAGTCATCATTGTGGATTCACCTGCAGCAAATGGACTGCAGAGGTTCAAGAAGGCAGCTCAGCACCACCCCCTCAAGGGTCACATATGGACAGGGTGGTTAAAAAGATCTTCAGCATGCTTGCCTTCATTGTTCAGTCATTTGAGTATAGGACTTGTGAAGTCATGTTGAGTTTGTACAGGACATTGGTGAGGCCTCTTTCTGGAATACTGTGTCCAGTTCTGGTTGCCCAGTTACAGGAAGAATATTATTAAGCTGGAGACGGTTCAGAAGACATTTATCAGGATGTTGTTGGGTATGAAAAGTTTGAGTAATAAAGAAAGGCTGGACAGGCTGGGACCTTTTTCCACTGGAGCATAGGAGGATGAGAGGCGACCAAAAAGAAGTTTATATAAGAGATACAGATAGAGTTAGTCGTAGTTATCTATTCCCTAGGATGGGTGATTTCAAGACTAGGTGGCACATTTTTAAGGGGAGAGGAGAGAGATTTAAAAAAGACATGAGGGGCAAATATTTTACACAGATGGTGGTTTGGGTGTGGAATGAACTTCCTGAGGAAGTGGTGGATGTGGGTACAATTACAACACTTAAAAGGCATTTGGATAGGTTCATGAGTAGAAAAGGTTTGGAGGGATATGAGCCAGGAGCAGGCAGGTGGGACTAGTTTCGTTTGGGATTATGTTTGGCATGGACTGGCTGGACGGAAGGATCTGTTTCCGTCCTGTATGACTCTATGACAACGAGGAATAGCCAATAAATAGGCAATAAATGCTGTCCAGCCATTTGTTTTATGAATGAAATTTTAAAGAAATTTTTAAAAATAATAAAACAAGTCCCTAAGCTCTCTATAAAGAAGATGAGGGAGCAAAACCTCTGATTGCATTGTGCCTGACATGGGGACAAGATTGTGGGTAAATTATCATTTGTATAAGAACATGTGTTATGCTGGCTGGAAGCAAAGCAGGTGCATTTGACATAAATTAACTCAAATCTGATTCTCTCACTTGTCATAAGCTTTAATATTGGCATTTTTATTTGGGACTAATAATAGTGATTTGAATGAACCACTTCTGAAGAATTAGCCTGAGGATAGTAATTGATCTGAATTTTATTTAAACTTGTCAGCCAAGGCCAAACTCTGCATCAAATTAAAGCCTCAACAATGAAGGTCAATGCGCTGACAGGAATTTGAGCTCAATTTTCAGCTTATTTCGTTCTTTTTCCTTGTTGATGTGATTTGCTTGACTCTGAGCAAAATGTAACTCACTTCAAAAGCCATGATATTTTGAATATAAATAAACTGCTTGACATTTCTGTTCCACTTTCTTTACATAAAGACAAATTATTTAAGCTACACCTACCATTGAGTTTCACAATGTTAAACATGGACATCTAATTTTCCAGTCAGTTGCTTTTTATTTTAGATAAAGTTAACCCTTTACTGGACTGAATGCAAACAAGTCAAACAGCAGAGTTCTACTAACTGGATTTAAATGCAGTTTGTGTAAAAGCACGAGTTTCTATTTGATACAAAAAGCACTGACACAGAGCATAAAGTTACCTTTGGGCCAAGCATAGGTTGGGTTGTAATTTCTTGATGCTTTGAGATATCCTCATTATATCAATTGGGTGGCATGGTGGCTCACTGGTTAACCCTGCTGCCTGATAGTGCTAGGGTCCTAGGTTCAATTCTGTGTTCAGGTGACTACCTGTGTCAAGTTTGCACATTTGTTTCCTTGTCTGTGGAAGTTTCCTCCATATTCCAAAGATGTGTAGGTTAGGTGGATAGGCCATGCTCAATTGCTCATAATGTGCAGGTTAGGTGGGTTATCGTGGGAAATGTAGGGGTTGGGTCTGGGTCTGGTTGGGATGCTCTTCAGAGGGTCAATGGGCCAAATGTGCCTGCTCCCACACTGCAGGGATTCTATGAAAGCCAAGGGCAGCAGATACATGGGTCGCCAACCCAAGAGAGAGAGCTTTCGACAATCTTGTGGGGCTCATTTCTTGAAAATATTGTAATTCTAAGAGGTGCTCATTCTTTCTTAATTGATTGACTGACTGGGAGCTTGGTTTGATAACCTCCTTCTTTCTTTGCTAACAGGTTCTTCATTTCTGTGTTGGTTTTGGTGCATTCCTCAGCCCCATGATAGCCGATCCTTTCCTTTCTGAAACAAACTGCATACAGAACAACCGAACTGTGAATGGGACTTTCTCTGACTTGACCCACATTCGGAAGTACCTGGTCCCACACCACGTCGTTAATGAGACCCAGTTCGTGCTTCCAACTGACGGGCTTGTCATCTCGCAAGTGTCCTACGCCTTCTGGATCATGGCACTGGTCAATGTAAGATATGATGATACCAGGATGATCTGAACTTACACGAGCAGATGATGGTGACAGGCAGGAAAAGACTAGCTAGCTGGTCCATGAAGCCTGACCAGACACTTTAATGGTATCTCCCAGCCTCTAGCCCTCTGTGCACTGTGACCTTCTTCCACATCCAAACCTCACTTTACCTCCAGCCCATTCTGCAGATTTGGCAGTTCAAGAACAAAATCCCCTCTGGAAATCCCTTTCTGATCCCCTCAGATGGTTGGAACCACTCAAAGAGATCTTATCTGTGGAAAAACTTCTTTTTTTTATTATTTATTCTTGGGATGAAGGCATCACTGGCTGATTTATTGCCCAAAGGGCAGCTAAGAGTCAACCACATTACTGTGGATCTAGAGTCACACATACGCCAGAGCAGATAAAGATGGCAGTTACCTTCCCTGACAGACATTAGTGAAGCAGATGGGTTTTTCCTTCCTGACAATCAATTCATGGTCATCAGTAGAATCTTAATTCCAGGTTTTTTTTTAATGAACTGAAATTCCATCATCTGCAACAGCAGGATTTGAACCCAGGTTCCCCAAAACATTATCTGCATCCGGAAATTAACAGTCCAGTGAAAATACCACTAGGCCATTGCCTCCTGCTGCTGTATAGGATGTACGTTAATCAGGAACTACCCAATCCACCCCCACCTCCAAACCCAAGTATTTCTTGAAGACGAGAAGGATGGCAGCCAGTTTGTATGCAAGATACCAGAAATGGCAAATGTATGAAACATCCAGACAATCTGTAACAAAAACAGAAATTGCTGGAGAACCTCAGCAGGTCTGGCAGCCTCTGTGGAGACAGAGAGTTAACATTTCAGGTGCAGTATGACTCTTCTTCAGTTGCTTTTGTTGCCAAACAATCTGTACCTGAGCCAGGTAAATGTACGATCAAACAATGAGGCAACCTTATTTAATACAGGATGTAAATGCATTCAGAGCAGTTCAGAGAAGCTTCACCCTGGGATGGAGGTGTCATCTTACATGGAAAGGTTGGATTGGCTTGGCCTATGTCCCTGGGAGTTTAGAAGAATGAGAGGTGATCTTATTGAAACATGTAAGACCCTGAGGACATTTGACAGATTGGATGCTGAGAGGATACTTCGCTTGTTGGCCTAGAATATAAAGAGCACAGCTTAAATAAGAAAGGAGCCTCCCATTTATGGGGGAGACGTAAATAACATTTTTTTTCTCTCAGGAAGTTGTGAAGTTCTGGAACTCTTGCCCAGAGACCGATGGAAGTGGGGTCATTGTTTCAAATTAAAGCGGAGGTTGATAGATTCTTGACTCAGAGGGAGTCAGTGGTTATTGTGGGTTAATGAGAATGTGGAGTCAAGGCCTCAGCCTGATTTTATTTAATGACGGAGCAGATTAGAGGGGCTGAATGGCTTAATCCTACTCCTATCTTATAGATTATTTGTATGAAAGAAGGCCATTATGTCCACACTGAGTGTGCTGGTTCTTTGATTAGCTCCACCCAGTTGTCTTTGAGAGTTACCACTGCAGTGACTAAACTTCAAACATGTTGAGGTTGGTTGGCTCGCCGAGCTGGTTTGTTGTTTTGCAGACGTTTCGTTACCATGCTGCGCAACATCCTCAGTGCAGCCTCTGATGAAGCGTCGGTGTGTTTTCCCGCCTGGTTTTTAAACTCTGGGGTTCGTTGAGCTGGATTACCTCACTTCTGGGTTTCCTCCATAGTGGAATGTATATGGGGTCGAGTTCAATGTGTTTATTAATAGCCTGCTTCGTGGAGTGCCGTGCTTCCAGGAATTCTCGTGCTTGTCTCTGCCTAGCCTGTCCCAGGATCTTGGTGTTGTCCCAGTCGAAGTCGTGGTTCTCCTTGTCTATGTGGATTGAGATGAGTGAATATTGGTAAGCACAGTGTTGCAGCACACTTCATACTTTCCAATAATAGTCATAGGATGGTCATCAAAAGATGCAACAATAGCTCAAATAAAACCCTTTTTACAGCACAGAAAGAGACCATTGGCCAATCACGTCTATGTTGGCTCTTTAGTTGAGCCAGCCAATTAAGGATTCTTTATAAAGGATCAGTTATCTTGGATGGGATAGTAAGAACTGCCGATGCTCTTCTGTGCTGTGAGTCTCACTCGGATTCAAGTGAAGGAGCAAGGAAGAGTCAGAGATAGTTGGTTGGTGATGGGTGAAGTAAACAGCACAGATTCAATTCCTGCACTAGCTGAGGTTACCATGAGGGATTCTCCTTCTCAAACTCTCCCCTCACCTGAGGCAGTGTGACCCTCAGGTTAAACCATCATTCTAATGAGAGTGTGACAGTATTTCAAAAAAATACTCTCTCCGGGCTCCGTCTCTACCTGCCCACTCACTCCTTTACCCCTATGATCTCCTGTCATCACTGCTTCTTAGCTATTATCAGATCTGAAGAAGGCACTGGACTCGTAATGTTAACTCTGCATCCTCTCCACAAATGCTATCAGACTTGCTGAGTTTCTTCAGCAATTTCTGTTTTTGTTAATGATTGTCTCAGATCCTCTAGGAATCATTCTAGCCACCAATGCTGCATGGAAGAAGGTCTGAGCCTGTTATTTTTCAGTGTCAGTGCTAATACAGAGTGCATTCTGGTTTGAGTGGCTAAGGACAAAGCATGTTACCTGCAGTCGACTGGGGGCGTTCGTAGCAGCTTTTTTTTTTCTTATTTTAACCAATAACTTTTTTTGTTTCCCTGCAGCTGCCAGTGCCCATTGCTGTACTTTTCTTGATGTGTAAGCAGGGAATTGGGGGTTGCTGTGGAAAGAAAAGTGTGCCACTCTTACCAGCTGAGGAGCTGCCCCCTGACCTGCAGATGGACAGATTAGCACCAGCACAAGAGAGGACGTTGCATGCTAAAGGTT
>NC_063356.1:6103278-6172137 GCF_021869965.1 Rhincodon typus | reverse complement strand
AAAGGTTGGTAAAGAGTGTGAACAAACAGGTGGAATGTCAGGACAGAGTAAAACGTATGTGTGAAGGTTTATCTGTCTTCACATGTATCCACGCGGATGTGTTACCATGATTTAGTGCAATGTACTCTTGTCTAATTCAGAAGGATGTGGGTTTGAGATTGACTTCAGGGTATTTGAGCACGTAATCCAGGCTGACAGGGCCAGTATAGCACCAAGGGATTGCTGCATTGTCAGAGCTGCAGCCTTTGGATGAGATAGCAAACCCAGCTCCCTGTCTCCTGTCCAACATCTCCAAGTACTGTCTTGAAGAAGAACAGGATAGCTTCCCCTCAGGCACCTAGCCAATCTCCCAAAACACTTCAAAACCATCGATTATCTCATCATTATCTTCATTACTATTGTGGAGGTTTCCATTTTGCAAATTGGCTGCTGAATTTCTGACAACACAACAGTAACTAAATTTCAAAAACACTTCATTGACCGTAAAGTGCCTTGCGACATTGCAATGCTGCGAAAGGTGCTATGTAAATGTAGGCATATTTACATCTGTGAGACAGAGAGAGACAAACTAGTTTAACTATTAGACAGTGAAAAACACCAGAGTGGAAGACTTTGACTATGTATGGTAATGTAATACAGAGATAGAGAACTGGTAACATATGTACATAAAATGGTAGACTAGTTATGGACATAGAAAAAGCCCATCCATTGCTTGAATCCATGCTGACTCTCTGCTAAAGCAATTCAGCTAATCATACAACCTCTTATCCTGGAGACCCAAATACATTTTTTCTTTAGATGGTTATTAAATTCTCTTTTGAAACCAGTAGTTGAATTTTTTAAATTTATTCATGGGATGTGGGCATTATTGGCTAGGCCAGCATTTATCGACCCTCCCGAATTAACCAAAGGGCCGCACATATTGCTGTGGGTCTGGAGTCACATGTAAGCCAGGCTGGGTAAGGATGGCAGATTCCCTTCCCTAAAGGGCAGTAGTGAACCAAATGGGTCTTTAAACAGTAACAGTTACATGGCCACCATTCGACTAACTTTTATTTCAAAACTTTATTGAATTCAAATTTCACCATTAGCCATATTGGGATTTGAACACATGTTCTCAAAGCATTAGCCTAGGGTTTTCAGTTACTAGCTCAGTATTTCTCATAAACATGCTTAATACAGTAAAATAACTCATTCATGAAATACATTCAAAGATTTTGAATCCCCTCAAGTGGTCAATATAATATATAAACAAATAAACTTCTATATCAAAGACAGCTAATCCTATAAAATTGCCACTACCGTGTCTAGTTCTACTACATTCTCAGGCAGCACGTTACACATTACAATCACTCAAAGCTTTAAAACAAAAGTTTTCTTTACGCCACTAGTAGTTTTTTTTTGCCAATTACTTTAAATCTGTGTCCTCTGGTTCTTAATCCTTCCACCAGTGCGAACAGTTCCTCCCTACCTGCACTATTTAGACCCTTATGGTCCTGAATATCTCTGTCAAACCTCGTCTCAGCCTTCTGTAAGGAAAACAGCTCTGGTTTCTGCAATCCATCATGTCACTGAATTCTGTCATCCCTTGGAAACATTCTTCTAAAGTTTGTTTTCCTAAGCCTCCAGTGAATGACTTCAGTGGAAATAAGAGAGATGGTACACACAGGTACAGGCTCATGATTATTTGCTGTGTCTCAGAGAGAATCTGACTTCTTGGAAGTTCATATGCTTCTCACACCTTGCTTTCAGCTTGTGAGTGCAGTGTTGGCTATTTTCCATCACTTCTTTGGAATGATGTGTGAAATAGACAGTTTAAAGATGAGAACTTAAATGCTATTTACAGAGTGGTCAATCTACAACAACAAGAGATGTGAACCAGTTATCATAGAACATACTAATTACACTTGTTAAACAACTAGGCTGAACTTCAAGTTCTTATTAGGCAGTCATCTTGTTCAATGCTATACTTAGTGAACTATTATCAGTCCAAATTACAACACTCCTCTTGCAGTTTGTTGGATACATTTTGGCCTTATATTCCATGACATGAGATTTAAAAGTAGCAGACTTTAACTGTTAGCTAGGTTCTAAAGCTCTTTATAATATCTTCCTGCTCACTCACTCTCTCTGAATTCTTTCTTCTCAAAATATGGAAGGTTACTATAGTGTGGGTACATGAAATTACCCTCCTGCCTGACTCGCCTCTGTAAAATTTACCTCTGAGAAACAAGGTTGTGGGTCCAGACCCTGCCTCCAGAGTCTCAAGCATAAAAATCCAGCAATGCAGTGCTGGGCGTGTGCTAGAGCATCATCTTTCCGATGAAATGTTTCACCAAAAACCAATCTGCCCTCTCTGTTTTGCACCAAAACTCCATCTGTTTGTGTGATCTTGCTGTCTGCTGAATTGACATTTGATTCTCAGTTCTAAAGTGGTTTAACTGTCTTTGATATGGTCACTGAATCGAAGTTTGTTTGTTTTTATAGTCGTTTGACTACTGTTTTTCATGTGTTTCATGAATGATAGTTATTTTACTATATTAAGCATGTATATACGAGATTTCTGTTACTTTGTTGGAAGTTTTAAAAAAAAGGTATTTGCATAGCTCCTGAGGTCATGCCAACAGAGAGTACTGGATGAGTAGATGTGACATGGTCATGAGGTAGAGACTACGTATATGGTGATGTGGAGATACCTCAGAGAATACAAGGTTGCATGAAGGTGACATGAACATGGAAGATGTTACCAGGCTGTGAGGTGGTGTGATGGTAGTGTAGAGGGGTGAAGGCTAGAGAGCCAAACAATATTTTAAAAACGTTTGTGAAATCTCCAGTTGCTGTGGTGGGATTTCAACCCAGGTACTCAGAATGTTAGCTTGAGGCCACTGGGCTCTTAACCAGCAACATTACCATCAGATTGCTGTCTACTCAGCTCAGTGTGCTATGCAAATAATGAACCAAAGCACTTGCAACATGCATTCCAGGAAGGGAGGACATTGTGGCATCTGCCCCATTAGTGTTAACATGGCTGTTCACAGAATTAGACTGTGCATTTCTGTAATGTCTTTCACAGCCTCAGCACACCCCAAAGCAGCATCCAGACAGTGAAGTATGTTTTGAAGTTTAGTCATTGTTATGTTGTAGAAAATGTGCACAGCAAGCTCCCACTGATGGAAATGTGATCACGACCGGATAACCTACTGATTGGGGTTTCCAATGCAGTCAGGGCACTGGGGAAAATTGCCCTGTTCTCTAAGATCTGTTCTGTTCACCCTATGATGTGGAGGTGCCGGTGTTGGACTGGGGTGGACAAAGTCAGAACTCACACGACACCAAGTTATAGTCCAACAGGTGTAAAATCCCAAGCTTTTGGAGTGCCGCTCCTTCATCACCTGAAGGAAAAGCGCTCCAAAAGCTTGTGATTTTAAATAAATCTGTTTGACTGTAACCTGGTGACTTCTGACTTTACCCATCCCAGACAGCACTTTCTGATGGTGTAACAGACCCTCAGAGAAGCCAGCCTAGATTATATACTGGATCAGGACTTAAACCAGAGACCAGCAGGCACTGAGTTGGGAAGTGAGCCATGGCTGACACTTGCGTATGGAACCTCTTCAACCTGCGTACCCCTTGCCATCAATTTCAGCTCCAATTTTGGAAGTGTGGCTGGTGAGAGCCGGTGAGGTTAGAACTCAATGGTGAGCACACACTGTGATTCATTGGGAAAGGTGAAAGGAGTTGATAATCTTGAAACTTGTTTGCAAAACACTGCAGCTGTGTTGTGTAAATAGCTGGATGCAGTCTGCTATGTTTAAATAGCGGCAGTGTTACATACAGTCTAGGACGCAGGATTTGCATCTACCATTCACAGTCAAGATTTCCCGTAGCTAACGGCTGACCTTGTTCATGCAATGATCAGACTAGAGAGCTTTCATTGGGATAGGGATGGAGTATAAGTGTGGTATTCTTGCGACTCATATAGTGCATTGTGAGACCACACCCGCTGTGTACAGTTATTCCAGGAGGGGTGGACTTGCAGTTTGAAGAAGCTTCGCTGGTTTGGTAACTGTGAATAAGAGGTCATCATCTCAGATTATTGTAAAAAGCCACCTAGTTCAGAGAAGGTGAAGTTGCCTTGGTCTTATCAGACCATAGGTCTGCTCTCTCCTTAGAGGGATAACTCGTGACAATTTAACCTAAGGATCACCACACATCAGATAAGGAGAGTCTTTCATGATAACCTCAGCCAGTGCAGGAATTGAACCCATACTGTTAGCATCATCAACAAGCCTTCCAGCTAACTTGCTACATGCAAATTGGTTACTGTGATTTCTTCATAACAATAGTGATTTGCACATTCGAAGGTATGTAATTGGTTGTAAAGCACTTAGATTCATATAGCGCAGAAAAGGCCCTTCAGCCTATCGAGTCTGCACTGACATAACTACCACTAAAAGTGCATTAATCTCAATTTCCTGCACTTGTCCTATATCCTTGAATGTTATGATATATGAAGTAGCCATCCAAATATTTTTTAAAGGTTGTAAGGTTTCTGGTCTCCACTGCCTTCCAAGGTAGTACATTCCAGATTCCCATCACCCGCTGAGTGAAAAGGTTTCTTTCCCCAAATTCCCTCTGAATCTCCTGCCTCTTGCCCTAAAACTGTGCCCCCACACAAATGACCCCTCAACCAAGGGTATCAGCTGCTTTCTATTCACCTTGTCCAGATCCCTCATTATATTTTATACCTCAATCGTGCGCCCCCTCAGCCTTCTCTGCTCTTACGTAAACAATCCAAATGCATTAAGGTGGATCAATCCCCTGGGCCTGATCAAGTCTACCCTTGGACGTTGTAGGAGGCTAGGGAAGAAATTGCAGAGGCCCTTGCAGAGATTTTTGCTTCATCTTTAGCCACTGATGAAATTCCAGAAGACTGGAGGGTGGCTAATGTTGTTCCATTGTTTAAGAAAGGTAGCAAAGACAAGCCAGGGAACTACAGGACAGTGAGCCTGACATCAATGGTAGGCAAGTTATTGGAGAGGATACTGAGGGACAGGATGAACCAACATTTGGATAGTCGAGGTCTGATTAGGGATAATCAGCATGGGTTTGTGCACAGCAAGTCACGTCTGACAATTTTTTTAGAGGTTTTCGAAGAGGTAACCAAGAGGATGGATGAGGGTAGGGCAGTGGATGTTGTCTATATGGTCTTAAGTAAGGCCTTTGACAAGGCACCGCATAGTAGACTAGTCATGAAGGTTGGGACGCATGGAATCCAGGGAGAGCTAGCTAATTGGATTAAAATTTGGCTTAATGGTAGGAAGCAGAGGGTGATGGTTGAAGGTTATTTCTCAAACTGGAGGCCTGTGACTAGCGGTGTGCCACAGGGGTCGGTGCTGGGACTTTTGTTATTTGATATTTACATAAATGATCTGGATTTGAATGTACAAGGCATGATTAGTAAGTTTGTGGATGATACAAAATTAGGAGATATCGTTGATAGCAAGGAAGGTTATGCAAAATTACAGAGGGACCTTGATCAGATGGAGAGGTGGGCTGAGGACTGGCAAATGCAGTTCAATACAGATAAGTGTGAGATGTTGCACTTTGGAAAGTCAAGCCAAGGTGGGACTTATATAGTAAATGGTAAGGACCTGAAGAGTGTTGTAGAACAGACGGACCTAGGAGTACAAGTACATAGTTCATTGAAAGCGACGTCACAAGTAGACAGGTTGGTGAAGAAGACATTTACTGTGCTGGCCATCAAAAGTTGAGGCATTGAGTATAGGAGTTGGGGCATTATGTTACAGTTGTATAAGTCATTGGTGAGGCTGCACTTGGAGTATTGTGTACAGGTTTGGTCACCCTGTTATAGGAAGGACATAGTTAGACCGGAAAGTGTGCAAATAAGATTTACGAGGATGTCACGAGGACTAGTAGGCCAGAGCTGTAAGGAGAGGTTGGCCAGGATAGGATTTTATTCCTTGGAATGTAGGAGAATGAGGGGTGACCTTATTGAGGTATATAACATCATGAGGGGCATAGATAGGATGAATGCATATAATCTTTTTTCCCAGGAATGGCGAATTGAAAACTAGAGGGCATAGGTTTAAGGTGAGTGGGGAAAAATTTAAGAAGGACCTGAGGGGCAACTTCTTCACGCAGAGAATGGTGCGTATATAGAATGGGCTGCCAGAGAGAGTGGTTGAGGCAGGTACAATAGCAACATTTAAAAAACATTTGGATAGGTACATGGTTAGGAAGGGTTTATAGGGATATGGACCAAATGTGGACAATTGGAACTAGCTGAGTGAGCACCATGTTCAGCATGGACCAATTTGGGCTGAAGGGCCTGTTTCCATGCTGTACTATTGTATGACTCTAGAACTCTATGACCATCTAGTCTCTCCTTATAGCTCAATTTCTCCATACCAGGCAAAATCCTGATGAACCTCCTCTGTACCCCTCTAGTGCTATCACATCCTTCCCTGTAGTGAGGTGACCAGAACTGCACACAGTACTCCAGCTGGGGCACTTGGAGGTGTCCAGTGATTATAAAAGTTTCCATACAAATGCAGATCTTGCTAACCTCTGCTCACCGATCCCTCCGCCAGCGGAACTAACTTTATTTGATTTACTGCATGGAAACATTCGCTGATTTTGAACAGCTCTGTTAAATCTCCTCTTAATCTTTCCTGCTCTAAGAAGGACAACTCCGACCTCATAACTTGGCCTCTTCCCACTTCTTGTCCTGGAGTACTTTTGTTGGAACTCTTACTGATGTATCTCTCTGGCAGTGTGCTAAGCCAGGTTTACCCAGCACTGTGCATTATCCATGGGTTCTCACAGGACTGGAATATGAACCTGATGGGCGCAACAACATGACAGAACAATAGTCCATCCTCCACCTCCCGGTTGCCCCACTTCAGCCACTAAACCTGAGAGACTCGATGGGCTGAATGGCCTCTTTCTGCACTGTAGGGATTCTTTGATTCTACTGAGTAACCAGACATTCTGGGGAGGGAGTGGTATGGTGGTTCTGACTGAAGCCTAGGCAGATGGTGACATTGGAATTCAGTAAAAATGTAATATTTTTTCAAAAATGGCCTAATGGTGATCATGTAACCACTGTCAATTGTTGGAAAAACCCACCTGTTCACTAATATTCTTTAAGGCAAATAATCTGCCATCCTTATCTGGTCTGACCTACATGTGACTCCAGACCCACAGCATTGTGGTTCATTCTTAGCTACTCTCCCTGCAATTCAGCATGGGCAATAAATGTTATCGATGCATTGAATGCATAATTTTAAAACGTTCTGTCTTGTGGTCAAATGTCCAGTGTTCAGATCTCTAGGAATTTGGGGCAGCACAGGGCCTCAGTGGTTAACACTGTTGCCTCTCAGCGCCAGGGACCCGGGTTTGATTCCACCCTCGGGCGACTGCCTGTGTGGAGTTTGCATATCCTCCCCGCGTCTGAGCAGGTTTCCGCCGAATGCTCCGGTTTCCTCCTACAGTCCAAAGATGTGCAGGCTAGGTGGATTGGCCATGCTAAATTGCCCATAGTGTCCAGGATGTGCAGGCTAGGTGGCTTAGCCGTGGGAAATGCAGGGAGAGAGTGGTGTGGGCGTGTGGGTCTGGGTAGAATACTCTTCAGAGGGTTGGTGTGGACTCAATGGGCCAAATGGTCTGCTCCCACACTGTAGGGATTCTATGAGGTATATCCCTTACCTTCGTTGAGCCTTTACCACTGAGCCCCACTAACTAGAGAAGTTTCAAACCTGGAAAATCAGTACCTAATCACATGGGAACAATAACTAAATTAGTGATATCTTTTAGGGATAAACATTTGTTTATACTCCATGCTTTGCTCCCTCATTCTCCCTATCACCTCTGTCTCTGCTGATTAAGTTTAGGACTGACTAAGGCTTTCCTGCTTCCCAGCATCATGTTCTTTGGTTTATCACACATATACTAATTACACACGAATTGACAAAACAATAATATGGGTTCTTTATTTGGAGATTAGACTATATACCAACCATGCTAACTGAGTGGTTGTGTAGACATGTCTGATCAATAGGACTACTGCTTCGTCCCATCAACAGTGTACACAGCCTATCTCGTAGTAAATAGTGACGGACAATATTTTGGATACACCCTCTTAAAGGTACATGCGCATCACATCATAACACCCGAGTAGCTACTACTGCCCAGGATCCCCAGTCCCATGTCTACGATCAGGTGCTTGGTAGTCTTGACTAGCGAGGGAGCTCACAGATGATATTATCCTGAATATTGGGGATGACCTAAGGGTATTATTGCTGAATTATTAATCCAGAAGTGAGCTAATGCTCTGGTGACACTGGTTCAAATCCTGCCATGCAGATGGTGGAATTTGAATTCAATAATAAATCTGGAATCAAGAATCTAATGATGACCGTGAAACCATTGTCGATGGTTGGGGGTTGGGGGGGGGGCAAAAAATAATCTGGTTCACTAATGTCCTTTAGGGAAGGAAACTGCCCTCCTTACCTGCTCCGGCCTACATGTGACTCCAGACCCACAGCAATGTGGCTGACTCTGAACTGCCCTCTGGGCAATTAGGGATGGGCAATAAATGCTGCCTGGTCAGCGATGTCCACATCCCATGAATGAATAAATTAATCTGAATGAACAAATGACTTAAAATGAGGAAGGATTGGGAGAGAAGAGGTCAGGTAATGATCTGGATATTCTAAATACTTTTGCCGAGATGCATCTACTGATTTGCAGAGGTGATTGAATTTCCAAAAGGCTTCATTGTCTGCGAGTTGCTTTGGAACATCCTGAGGTCATATAAACTCCTATGGAAGTATAAATGATTTCTTTATTCAAAATGCAGGGTGGAGGCACACATAGGTAGGAAATGATGTGAATCTTATTTTGGTTAAAGGTCATTGACCAAAAAGCCATTGTTAGGATGAAGTCTATTGTGTTTCGTGCCAACAGGTGTAAGGCTTAAGTGACCTGCTGGATTAGTGTGGTCTGATAAATTGTAAACCCAACCCTTAAACAGTGAGGCTCACCGATCACATTCAGTGAGCAAAGCTGTGGTTGCTCAGCACCTAAATGCAACCTCTTATCTTGACCCTCTGGCACCTGAGAGAATGTCAGAAATGCCATCAAGGATAAAACCTAACCCACATATATCATTGCACCACAGTGCAGTTTCTCTGAGTAATGATCTTGGTTCAGTTGATAGCTTTCTCGCCTCCCTGTCAGAGGGTTGTGGGTTTAGGACTGATTCAATGTCTTGAACAAGTAATCCAGGCTAACACTTCTGGGCATTGCAGAGGGAGCACTGACCTGGCATTTTATTAAAGAGACATTAAATTAAAGTCTTGTCTTACCACTGAGATGGAAATGCTGATTCCAATGGCATGTGTTTATAGAGAACTCGAGCATTTATGGGCCAACATTTAGCTCTCAACCAACATCATAACAATAATCTGGTTATTTATCAGACATTGTTATTCGTGGTATCTTGCTGTGTGTGGATTGGCTGCTGATTTTCCTACTTTACAGCAGTGATAACACTTTGAAATTAGTTCATTGACTGTGAAGTACTTTGGGATGATCTGAGGATGTGAAAGATGCTATATTAATGCAAGTTTGTTCTTTCGTCATCATTGCTTGGGTGTTAGTTCAGTCAGTGTTGTGGTTGGAACCAGATGTATCTCATTGACTATGAGATCCTTGATTGGGGTTGTTAACCTGGGCCAATCAGGAAGCTCTGGCTGACCAATATAACCAGGGGATTTAGAATCTCCTTAGTTCGGGGGGACTGACTCTGAGCTGCCTGGCCACAGTCAGTGTACTGTGCACCAGTAACTAAAGGATGATTTAGTGACAGGCTACTGGTCTTGGTGCAGTTATTTCAGTTAGTTAGATGGCTGGTTTATAATGCAGAGTGATGCTAACAGCATGGGTTCAATTCCTGCAGCGGCTGAGGTTACCAAGAAGGACTGTCCTTCTCAACCTTTCCCCTCACCTGAGGCATAGTGACCATCAGGTTAAACCAACATCAGTCATCTCTCTAATGAATTTGATGATGGTGACTTTTTTTTAAATTTAACCTATTTTTCCCAATCAGCCTGTTCATAGATGTTATTAGACGCCTCTGCAGCATGTGAAACTTGAACCTAAGCCCCTTGGCCCAGGGGCAGGGACACTACCACTGTGCCACAAGATGGCCATGGTGACGTTATTAGGGTACTGACAGGTGAAAAAAAAAGCTGGTCTGATGAGACATTGACAGCCTGTCTGTGTAGTTTTTAAACAAAAATGACTAGCATAGACAATCTTGACAGGTGGATGTAGAGGGTGTTTCCTTTTGTAGGAGAATCCAAAACTAGGGGAGATAAAAGATTGCTTATTTAAAGCGGAAATGAGGAGTATTTTTTTCCTGAGAGTTGTGAGTCTTTGGAATATTTTTAACCTAGAGATGGAAAGATTCTTGACATGAAAGGGGGAGAAATGTTATTGGGAGTAATCAGATTAGTTATAATCTTAGTGAATGGCAGGTCAGGCTGGAGGAGTTCGGTGATCTACTCCTACTCCTAATTTGTATTCATATTTCCAGTGCATCTTTCACATAGCAAAACTCCTGAAGGCACTTCACTGGAGAGTAATCAAACTACATTTTGATACCAAGCTAGACAAGGAGATATTGGTAACCAAATCTTTGTCAAAGAGAGTCTCAAATCTGTGCCCCCACTATAGGTTTCTATGTTCAGGAGGCAAAGATAGAGGAGAAGTAAACAGAAGAAGAGAGAGATTACAATGACAGCGTGGAGATACAACAGTATATGTTTACAGTAAACAAGGTGTGATAGCAACTGGAATGAGGTCTGTGGTTAACAAATATTTTGCAACAAATAACGTCCCAGGCTACTTTGATGTTCCTATGCTACCTGTAGTGAAAGTTTAGGTCTCCCTTCTACTGAGAGCAATGTGGTTGCTGCCTGACCATACAGGGCAATGTTTAGAGACTATCGAGACAAAGCAGGTGGATGTGGAACCAATTGGAATGCTCTTTCCAAGAGCTGGCAAAGGCTAAGATGGGCTGAATGACATTTTTTTCTATGCTGCATCACTCTTCAGTTAGATAACAGAAGATTATTGTTTGTGAGATCTGAAGAAGGGTCCTGACCTGAAACATCAGTTTTCCTGCTCCTCTGATGCTGCCTGTCCTGCTGTGTTCCTCCAGCTCCACACTGTGTTATCTCAGTATTATTGTTTATGTGGTTTTGAAACAGTGTTGAGCTGGAAACCAGTTTATGTAGTGATTGTGAAACTGCGAACAGATCATTAGCTCAATAAAAACCGAAAGAACTGCAGATGCTGTAAATCAGGATCAAAAACAAAGTTGCCGGAAAAGCTCAGCAGGTCTGGCAGCTTCAGTGAAGGAAAAAACAGAGTTAACGTTTCGGGTCCAGTGATTTGCTCCTTGATTTTATCAGAGCTAGAGAAACACCTAATGCTTCAACCTTCAAATGGAGTTTAGTAAAGTCCTTTACTTATTATTTATTGGGATTATCATCATCTTGTACTGTGAAATCTTACCATTATCCAAAGTTATCATAAAGATGCTTGTACCTGAAATATATCTAGGAAAAGGAAATACTTAAACTTAAGTAATGTCTCACTATCTTTGGATACTCCAAAGAGCTTCTTAGGCAATGAAATACTCTTAAGCGTCGCCACTGTCGTGTAGAAATCAGCCTATATGTGCATGGTAAGATCCCACAAAGAGCAATGTGCTAATTGTTTTTAGTGATGATGGTTTAACATTGATGAATATTGGGCAGGACCCTGGGGAGAGCTCCTTTTGACATAGTGCCACATAATCTTTTGTATTGGCCTGAGAGAGCAGAGGGGGTCTCACACAAAAAAAACCCCTCTGACAGCACAGTACTCAGAGAATCAGCATTAATTGTAGATGCTATATAATCAACCTGTTGTTACACACCACTGGAACAGGTGGGACTTGAATACACGTCCTGTGGTTCAGACGTGGCAAACACTACCACTGCACTACAAGAGCCCTTAACATTTATTGCAAACAGAGGTTTCTGGAATGGGACTAGTCCACAGCATCCAGGCATATGTTCAACCAAAATTAGTAACCCTCCTCAGAAGTCCAGGCATTCTCATGCTACTGTAGTCCCTCTCAGTAGTAGAGCGAACAGAAGAGGGGTGTTCAAGAATGCTGAGTTGCTAATGTTGTTTGTACTGGGGCCCTGTCAAGGTGAAATCTAATTAGCCCAAGGACTTCAATCATAAAAGATGCATGAAACCTAAAGAAAAACATGCATTTATGTTGGATCTTTCACGATCTCAAAGCACTTTCCAGCTATTACAGCACTTATAAAAGTGCAGTTCCTATTTCAATACAAGAAACATGGCCATCAGTTTGCAACTGGTCTATTCCCATGATGCTGATTAAATATTGGCAAGCTCACCAGGGAGAACTCCTCTGCCCTTCGATGCAATGCCATTTGTTTTTTTTTTACGCCTGAGAAAGCAGATCTTAAGATTAATCCTATCTCATCCAAACAAGTCACACCCATGACAGTGCAGTACTCCTTCAGTGCTATTGAAGTATCAGACAAGATTATCGAGCTCCGTTCTCTGGACTGAGATTTAAACCCACGACCCCTTGCTCCAGGTAAAAGTGTAGCCAACTGAGAGTGACTGATACCCTGGATGGGATTTAATGAAGTGGGCACGGTAACAGGATAATGTGGTCAGAAACCTCATCTCAGGGCTCAAGGTGCTGAATTGTAAGGTTGAGCCTCAGGCAATCTTCTTGGAGAGGGATGGAGTTAACACTCATGAGGCTACAGCAAAAAGGGTGGGAGTTTGAGCACCAGTATGGACGACAGTTGGCCCGAATGGCCTGTTGCTATGTTGTATATTTTATGTAGCCATTCCATTCTGTCATTGAAGTGTTTGTTTTATTCTTCTCCCCCATTTGCAGAGCCTGATGGTCTTATTGATTGCCTCAAAGGATTGCGTCTTCAAGAAGCTCCTTGCACTTTCTTTGTTATCCACATTATCGGGGCTGTCGTGCTTTTTATGACGGACGGGATTTTGGTACGTACGTGCTGCTTTGATGGTGTGCAACATTGTGTGCATTGTGAGAAAGGATGTCCATACCTTCTGAGGCTCCTGCTTCCAGTATTCATGTTAAATTAAGTTGTTGCAAACTCCGGTTGAGAACCTGGAGTGAGCTGCTAGCTGGGAAGTGGGTGTGTTATGGGATGCTGTGGGGAGGGTGGAGCAAGCTGCTGGGAACAGAAGCAGGGGAAACAGTGGAGGCCCCCAGAATGGACTGGGAGTAGTGGGGGTGGGGGGGGGGGGGGATGGAGGGGGGGAGGGTGTTATCAACAACTGGGAGCGAAGACAGTGGGTGGGTTGCAGCAGGGGAGTTGCCATAGAGGGGAAGAAGATTGTGAATTGGAAGAAGAGGCAGGGCTTGCTGGGGCTGAGAGAGGGAGTGAGATTAAGGAGAATTTCAGGCTGAGATTGAAGGGAGAGATAAACTAGAGAAATTTCCAGCAGAGACTGGAGAAGGGGAGAAAGTTTCCTGCATGGACTTGGAGGGGAGATGGACTGGATGTGGGGAGGGACAAGATAGTGAAATGGAAAAGTAGTACTGGCAATAGGAGACTGAGGGGGAGAAATAGACAGCAGAGGTTTCACTAGATAAGAAGGAAGGGGAAGGGCACTCACACTCTGGGGGTGGGAAGGCTGAGATTGCCGTCATAGAACCTGTCTTATTGGTTGTTGATAGTGTAGAGAAATAAAGCTGTAGAGTTTTGTGACTATTTACCTGACGTGTGCTTGATCTCTGGCAGGGAGAGTACTCTGGATTCGTATATACCTATGCTGTGGAGAAACCTCTGTACATCGAGGCTAGGGTAGCTGGCTACCTCAGCAGTCTTTTCTGGGCTTCAATCACACTGGGCAGATTGGCATCTATCCCAGTGTCGGGAAAGTTAAAACCTGTGACTATGGTGTTCATAAACCTGGTGAGTATTTTTAGGCCAAATTTTGCTCTCGTACTAACCTAACTAATGACACTTGCTATTATTTATGTGTTGGTGTAAATGATACAGCAGCTTTGGACAGGGCTCAGAGTTGCCACTGTTACTATTCTGCTGGCATTTTCCCCCGTGGTCTTTCCTTTAGACATGAGTAGAAGCCTCATTAACATACATATCTGGGTGCTTGGACTTGCTTGAAAAACCTACCAGTGTCCAAACTATTTTCTTTGACCTCTTTCTATGGTAGATTGTTTCAAATTTCCACCATTATCTGAGTAAAGACATTTTTCCCTATTTTACCCTGCTCTTCCAAAGAAGTCAATTGGGACTCAAGACCTTAGCTGTCTTTCTCCACAGAGTCCCAGGTAGACAGGGTAGTGAAGAAGGTATTTGATATGTTCGTGCTTATTGGTCAGTGCATTGAATATAGGAGTTGGGGGGTCATGTTGCAGCTGTACAGGACACTTTTGGAATACTGCATTCAATTCCGGTCTCCCTGCTATAGGAAGGATGTTGTGAAACTTGAAAGGGTTAAGAAAAGATCTGCAAGGATGTTGCCAGGTTTGGAGGGTTTGAGCTGTAGGGAGAGGCTGAATAGGCTGGGGCTATTTTCCCTGGAGCATTGGAGGCTGAGAGGTGATCTTATAGAGCTTTATAAAATCATGAGGGGCATGGATGGGGTGAATAGACAAGGTCTTTTCCCCAGGATGGGAGAGTCCAAAACTAGAGGGTGTAGATTTAAGGTGAGGGGGGGGAAAGATTTAAAAGGAACCCAAGGGGCAACTTTTTCACACAGAGGGTGGTGTGTGTATGGATTAGATGCCAGAGGAAGTGGTTGAGGCTGGTACAATTGCAACATTTAAAAGGCATCTAAATGGGTGCATGAAGAATAGGAAGGGTTTAGAGGGATATGGGCCAAATGGGACTAGATTAATTTAGGATATCTGGTCAACTGGACCGAAGGGTCTGTTTTTGTGCTGTACAGCTCTATGACTCTATGACACAGATGCTGTCAGACCTGCTGAATTTCTCCAGCATTTCTGTTTTAATTTTGCATTAAAGCATGTTTTGCTATAGTCTCACCAGACCATTGAGCTACTCACTCACTAGAGAGACATGACTGGTGGTAATTTAATCTTGGGACCACTTCACCATATCTTAGGCAAGAGGAGAGGTAAAGTAGGGGAAGCTCTTCATAATAACCTCAGCTAGTGATGGGAATTGAGCCCACACTGTTAGCATCACACTGCTTCAGAAACCAACTATCCAGCCAACTGAGCTACACCTGACCCTCACATTAAAGCATACTCTGTGGTTGCTCTCTTCAATAAAAAAAAGACTGGTGGCGAAGAGTGGGGCTTCTAACCTTAAAATAAAATTAAACTAAAATAAAATTAAGATAAAAAGTCATATAAAACTATTTGTTGGAAGCCAAAAGGGACAAGTGTGCTCCACTTCACTTCCCAAGAATAATGCAGGCTATGAACTTTCTAAGTAAGCTCCTTTATTCCCATCTACCTGCAGTATTGGTGTTTAGCTTTCCTGTTTGTCTTTCCTTGTTTCAGTTTGACTTCAATCTTCTTTCTCTATGAGTCTGATTCTGACCTTGAGCTCAAAGTATGAGCAGTTTCCTGATCAGGAGTGAGCTGATCAGGAGATGAAGCATGATAGGGGTCCACAAAACTAACCTGGCTGCCTGATGCAACACAGACCAATGATTTGAACTGGACATTCTGAGTTGCTATCCCTTAGGCAGTTGTTGGTTCAGGAGCATTCACCTCTGAGTCAGGAACGTCAAGCCCCACTCTTCAGGCTTGAGCAAAAAAATCCAGGCTGTTAGTCCACTGCAGCATCCAGGGAATGCTGCACTGTTAGAAGGTGCTGGCTTCTAGATTGGACAATATACTGAAGTCTATCAGCCCTTCAGATGAACACCCTTTGAAGATGAGTGTACATTATTCGTACGTCTTAGTATTTGAAATGTCCGTGACTAGAATGCACCTTCAGTCTTCCCATTTCTCCCTCTATCTAAATAGGGATGTTGGAAGTCGGAAACAAAAGCAGAAATTTTCTTTTCAATTTTTGTTTTTGTCTCCCTCTATCTAATTCTTGTTGTTGTTTTAACAAAAGACCTAATTTTATGTATCACTTAAAAACATTGCTGTCTTGACGTTTCCCCTTTCTGTGCTGCAGGGTGGAATCATTGGCACCTTTGTCTTGATGCTGTGTTTCCCAGTCAGTGTTGTTTGTCTTTACGTGGGTACAGGACTTCTGGGATTTTTCCTGAGCAGCACCTTTCCCAGTATGTTGGCTTATACAGAAGACATCTTGAATTACCAAGGTTTGTTGCACATTTTGTCAGATGCCGTGCTTTTAACTCCTATCACACTGCCGTGGAATTTGCATTCCTTTATAAATCGTGTAAGTTAAGTTGCCAAAGAATAGCACAGAGACAGACCATTCAACTCAGTTCACTTGAATTGGTGATGATACTCTGTATGAGCCTTCTCCCATTCCTTCTGTCCTATCTACATCTTTCAGCTAATCTTTCTGTTCCCCTTTCGTACACATCTCGTTTCCTTTTGAAAGTATCTAAACTTTTTTCTTTAATAATTTTCTATGATAGAATTATCCAAGCTTTAACCGCTGTATGAGTGAAGACATTTCTCTTTATTTCTCTCATGTTTATGTTTTTGATTTATGCTGCTCAAGCCTTTGAAAATTTTAAAGCGTACTGTAAATTGTCCTCCAAGTCCTCTCCTTATTAAAGAAAAATATTCCTACCTGTTTAATTTTTCCTGAAAGTTGTGTTCTTTGTATTCTGACAAATCTTTTCTGTACCTTCCCATTTGTTCTATTGCCTTTTTATACTCTGCAGACTAAAACTCAACATACACTGCAATTACCCCACAGCCTGAATAAATTCCTGTGCAGGTTTATCATAACTTCACTACTTATGAATACTATACTCCTTCAAAGCAGCTTCCATTCCAAGCACCACTTTGTGCCCCTCCCACACTGTTTCTGCCTAACTGGGCTAAAATCCAGCCTTGTAACTGCAAAGGAACAGGAGGATCCCGCTCATTCTGTGAAATCATAGCTTACCCTCGCCTAACTCCATATATCCCACCTTTGTTCCATATCCCCAAAGACTGCTGAAGGCATGGAATTAGGCTAGTAATCTGAGATTTAGGCTTTTGGTGGGGGCATGTGAACTCATATCTCGCCATGGCAGATGATGAAATTTGAATTCAAACTCTTAAAAAGTTAGCCTGATGACCTTGTAACCCCTGCCAATTGTTGTTGGTCAATAATGCCCTTTAGGAAAGGAAATTTGCCTGGTTTGGCCTACGTGTGATTTCCGGTCTACAGCAATGCAGTTAACTGTTAACCGCCCTTTAGTCAAATGATCCAGCCTGCAATGCCCACATCCTGAGAATGAACTCATCAGTCACTGTTTTAAAGTTAACAGTTGATTTAGATGGCTATTTGTGGAAGAATGTTCCAACTTTCCACCATCCTTTGTGTGAAGAAGTGTTTTCTAATTACAATCCCAAAAGACCTGACTGAAATCTTTAATCTCTGTTGCCAGATCCTAGACTCCCCAGAAGATATTATTTCTCTGTCTCTAGTCCCCTTAATGTCTTGAAGGTTTTAATGAAACTAGACCATTTAATTCTAAGGATTAAACCTTGGAGTATCAATATCATTCTGATAGATCTACTCTCTTCCACTCCCTCCAATGCCTGTATATCCTTCTGAAGTCCTCCAATGCTTTGTTTACCAGAAGTGCAATTTATACATCTTGTATTCTAGTCAAGAATTTTGTTACCCCACAAGTGACCTTGTTTTGTTTAATCTCTCCCAGGAGATTAATTGTTGAGTATGATCAGAGAGAGAAGTCTAGGGATTTTATCTCTGATTCCTCTAGGTGATTGAAAGCATTCAGGATACCTCAGAATACTGTAACTTTTTACATACCTTGAAGCCAGTTGAATAGGTGTTGACTAAACTTTTTTCCCTTCATCTGTTAGGATGTGCAACAACTGTACTGGTGACTGGGGCGGGAATTGGTGAGTTCGCTCTCCAGATGCTTGTTGGATCAGTGAGTAAATGTTTGTTTTTCTAAAAATAGAATTTGTACCAACATATTTAACAGCTTATATTCATGTGCGTCCATAAGGAAATAAAATTGATTGATTTGCAAAAAGCATTTGAATAAGGCTTTTGGAGGCTTCTTAATAACTTTAATACATCCATTATTGAAATCAGAGTAACTGTTATTGGATGTTTTCCAACTTGGAAACTGGATTTATAGTAGAATAGAGATAGAGGGGTGATGGGATCTGACAAAGGTGTTCAAAATGATGAGGGGCTTTGATAAGGCAAAATGAGAAAAACCTGTTATACTGGTTGATTGATCATTCATGAAAGGATATAGAATCAAACAGCACAGAAGAAGGCCATTTGGTCCATCCTGTCCTTGCTGGCAGAGCCCTCCAGTTAGCCCCACTCCCTTGACTTTGTCCTAACGCTCTAAACTTTTTCTGCTTTCCACAATTTATCTCATTCCCTATTGAAAGCCATTAAACCTGCTCCCACCAGCTTACAGCCAGCTAGTGCATTCCACATCATGGGTCTGTACTCGATGGAACTTAGGAGAGTGAAGGGGGTTCTGATCAAAATTTACAGAATACTGAGAGGCCTGGATAGAGTGGGTGTGGAGAAGATGTTTCCACAAGTAGGAGAGACTAGGAGCCAAAGAAATGGCCACAGTGTGAAGGGACAGCCCTTTAGAACTGAGATGAGGAGGAATTTCTTCAGCCAGAGGGTGGTGAATCTATGCAACTCATTGCCACAGAGAGCTGTGGAGGCCAAATCATTGAGTGTCTTTCAGACAGAGATGGATAGGTTCTTGATTAGCAAGAGGATCAAAGGTTACGGTGAGAATGCAGAAGCATGGGGTTGAGAAGCATTTCGATATGATGAAATAGCGCAGCAGACTCGATGGGTTGAATGCATTAATTCTGCTCCGATATCTTATGGCATTATGTCTTTGAGTCTTAAGTGAGAATTGAACCAGAATCTTCAGAAACCCGTGTGTTATCACTGAATGTAGAAAAGATAAACTCCTATCTCCCTGTTTCTGTTGTCACTCATCATCGATCTGTATGGTTACTGACCCTCTTGTCTGTGGAAATGGTTTCCTCGTATCCACCAGAACCCTTTATAATTTCACGCCTCAATCTACCCTGATGGGAATAATTCTGCTTTTCTGAACCCTCTATGTAGCTGAAGTCATTCATACTTTTGAGATAATCACTAAAAGCCAAGAGGGTAACAGGGAAGATCAGGAGAAATCTCTTTCACACAAAATACTATTAGGACATGAGGAGGCCGACCAGAAATAATATTGGAAACAGAGCCCGTAAGGGCTTGAAAATAGGAGGTAGATAAATATTTGAAAGAATATGGAGAAAAGAGTAGAGTGATTGGGAGAGATGGAGAGATGTTTTCGGAGCTGCTGCTGGAGAAAGGCCGACTTTACTCCTGGAAGATTCTTCTGGGTAATGTCCAACTTTTCAAAGAGGACAGGAAAGGGTTGGTGTTGAGGCGTTCAGCAACTGGTCATACACACCGCCATGAGGTCAATCAGGGGCTGGTTCACTGCCCCAAGTTCCACGATCTCATGGAAATTGAAAATGGCCTTCTTCTGATTTTAGCTGACCACCATTCTTTCAACATGCTGACTAATTCACATTGTGATTCCTTTCAGGTTATTCAGTCACCTGAAACTGATATATTTCTTGTGTGTGGACTAACATTTGGCTGTCTTGCTCTTCTCTTCTACCTGGTTCTTCTACTGGTGCACAGATTACACAGTCATCAGACCATGGCAGGTAAGCAGACAAGAGAAGAATTTTGTTTCAGAACATTAGATTTTGACCTAGAAATTTGTCTGCACTGGGACATTTGCACGTTCAACAATTTGGCATTGGGACATCCTGTACCCAATCTAGACTTGGTTGGAAATTTCATGGGTCCTTTTCTCAGGTTCCCTTGATGAGATCTGTGAAATGGGAGCAACTTTTTGGATAAACTCAAGTCATAGGAGTTATGATCAGTTGCCCCGCATCCCCACTCCCATTCCCACTAATTCTGCAATCCCCCTACTTACCCACTCACAGAACATAGTTTAGTATCTGTGTAAGCAAGGCAGATGACAACCCATGCTACGGCTTCTAAATTTATATAATTCTTCGTGTGAAGAATACTTTCTAATTTGATTTGTTTTACAGAATCATACAGCACAGAAACAGACCCTTTGGTTCAACTTGTCCGCACTGACCACGCAACCGAGTATGACCTGATCCCATTTTCCAGCATTTGGCCCATATCCCTGTGAACCCTTACTATTTATATACCCATCCAGATGCCTTTTAAATGTTGTAATTGTACCTGCCTCCACCACTTCCACTGGCAGCTGATTCGAATTGTTTGCCACCCTCTGCATGAAAAAGTTACCCCTCAGGTCCTTTTTAAATCTTAGCCCTCTCACCTTAAACTTATGCCCTCTAGTTTTGGACTTCTCTACCCTCGTAAAAATACTTTGGCTATTCACCTTATCCATACCCCTCATGATTTTATGAACCTCTAAAAGGTCATCTCTCAGACTTCAACACTCCAGGGAAAATAGCCCCAGCCTATTCAGCCTCTCCCTGTAGCTCAAACCCTCCAATCCCAGCAACATCCTTGTAAGTTTTTTCTGCACCTACTCAGTTTTAACAACGTCCTTCTTATAGAAGGGCGACCAAAATTGTACGCAGTATTCTAGGAGTGGCCTCACCAACGTCCTGTACGGTCACAACATGACATCCCAACTTCTATATTCAATGTTCTGACCAATGAAGGCAAGTGTGCCACATGTTTTCTTTACCACCCTGTCCACCTGTGATTCCACTTTCAATCCTTAGGTCTCTTTGTTCGGCAACACTCCTCAGGGCCCTACCATTAATTGTATAAGTCCTGCCTGGTTTGCCTTTCCAAAATGCAACACCTCACATTTATCTAAATTTAACTCCATCTGCTACTATTCGGCCCATCTGATCAAGGTCCCATTGTACTCTGAGATAACTTTCTTCACTGTCCACTACATCACCTATTTTGATGTCATCTGCAAAGCTACTAACCGTACCTCCTGTATTCAAATCCAAATCATTTGTATAAATGACGAAAAGCAGTGAGCCTAACACCGATCCTTGTGGCACGCTGCAGGTCATAGGCCTCCAGTCCAAAGAGCAACACTCTTTCTCCTATCTTCAAACCAATTTTGAAACCAATTGGCTAGCTCCCCCTGGATCCCATGTGATCTAACCTTACCAACAAGTCTACCATGCGGAACCTTGTCGAACACTTTGCTGAAGTCCACATAGACAATGTCTACCGTTCTGCCTTCATCAACCTTCTTTGTCACCTCTTCGAAAAACTCAGTCAAGTTAGTGAGATTTCCCATGCACAGAGCCATGTTGACCATCCCTCATCAGTCCGTGCCTTTCCAAATGTCCTGTCCCTCAGAATCCCCTCCAACAACTTACCTACCACTGATGTAAGGCTCATCAACCTGTAGTTCCCTGTCTTTTCCTTGTAGCCTTTCTTAAATAATGCACCACATTAGTCAACCTCCAGTCTTCCAGCGCCTCACCTGTGGCTGTCGATGATGCAAGGGGCCCATCGATCTCTTCCCTAGCTTCCCACAAAGTTCTGGGAAACACCTGATCAGGTCCCAGGCATTTATCTACCAATGTGTTTTCAAACCTCCAGCACTACCTATTCTGTAATATGAACTCTTTTCAAGATGTCACTGTTTATTTCCCCAAGCTCCCTAACTTCCATATCCTTCTCCACAGTAAATTCTTATGCAAAATATTTGTTTAGTATCTCACCCATCTCTTGTGATTCCACACATAGACAGCCACATTGATCTTTAAGAGGCCCTATTCTCTCCCTAGTTACTCTTTTGCCCTTAATGTGTTTATAGAATCTCTTTAAATTCTCCTTAACTCTATTTGCCAAAGCTATCTCATGTCCCCTTTTTGCCCTCCTGATTTCTCTCTTAAGCAACTCCTCCTGCCCTCATACTCCTGTAGGGATTCACTCGATCCCACTTGTCTATAGCTAACATTTCCCTCCTTTTCTTGACCAAAGCCTCAATTTCTCTAGTCATCCAGCATTCCACACACCTACCAGCCTTGCCCTTCACACTAACAGGAACTCTCTGAACTCTCATTATCTCATTCTTAAAAGCCTCCCACTTCCCAACCATCCCTTTACCTGTGAATAGCCTCCCCCGATCAACTTCTGAAAGATTCTGTCTGATACTATCAAAATTGGCCTTACTCCAATTTAGAACTTAAACTTTTCGATCAGTTCTATCTTTTTCCATAACCATTTTAAAACTGAAAGAATTATGATCACTTGCCCCAAAGTGCTCCCCCACTGACATCTCAGTCACTTGCTCTGCCTTATTTCCCAAAAGAAGGTTAAGTATAGAATTTCATAGAATCGCTACAGTGTGGAAACAGGCCATTCAGCCCAACAAGTCCACTCTAAAGACCATCCCACCCAGACTCACCCCCTACCCTAACTCTGTATTTCCCATGGTTAATCACCTAACCTGGACACTAATGGCAATTTAGCATGGCCAATCCACCTAACCTGCACACCTTTGGACTGTGGGAGGAAACCAGAGCACCCAGAGGAAACCCACACAGACACATATTGCTCCTTCTCTAGTGGATGCATCCACATATTGAATAAAAATGTTTTCTTGTAAACAATTAACAAATTTCTCCCCATCCAAGCCATTAACACTGTGACAGTCCCAGTCTATGTTTGGAAAGTTAAAATCCCTTACCATTATAACTCTATTATTCTAACAGATATTTGAGATCTCCTTACATATTTGCTTCTCAATTTTCCACTGAGTATTGAGGGGCCTATAATACAATTCCAACAAGGTGATCATCCCTTTCTTACTTCTCAGTTCCGCCTATATAACTCCACTGGATAATCTCCCAGGAATGTCCTCCCTTAGTACAGCCGTAATGTTATCCCTAACCAAAAAATCCACTCTCCCTTACATACCAAATTTCAGTGAAAAGTATTATTTTGCTTGCTAACCAGATAAATACTATAGTATGTAAGTACATCAGGGTAATAGAACAGAATTGAGAATTCTGTTACAGCTACAGAGAAGTTGCAGAGGAAGATCATCTCAAATGTATGAGAGGTCCATTCATAAGTCTGATAACAGCGGGGAAGAAGCTGTTCTTGAATCTGTTGGTACGTGTTTTCAAAATTTTGTATCTTCTGCCTGATAGAAGAGGGTGGAAGAGGGTATAACCAGGGTAGATCTCTTTGGGATTCATGAAGAGTGCTGAGCCAAGATGTCACTAGAATAGGGACACTGTTTAACGAATACAGGGCCTTCTATTTAAGGTGCGGATGAGGACTTTTGCTTTTGAGATCTGTGAAACTTTGGACTTCTCCTCCCCAACATTTGTAGAGGTGGTGGTCATTGAATATTTTTACAGTAGAACGAGATAGATTCTTGACTAACAAGGGAGTCAATGGCTATTGAAGGCAGGTGAGAACGTAGAGTTGAAGGCACAATCAAATCTGTGATTGAGCCACAATCAGCCTCGGTTTTATTGAATGATACAGTAGCCTGGAGGGGCTGAGTGGTTTACCCGTCATAATTTGTATGTTCACATATTATGCTTTTACTCTGTTGATTTTCCACACTGTGTTTTGTCAATATGTTCTGGGGCAGAAAGAGCTGCTACTCATATTCAAATCTCATTGTCTTTGTTTTTTCAGCACCTTCGAAAACAGGCACGATAGAGGAGTCAAAGTTTTCATACCAGAGCTGAGGTTTAGCAAGCGACCGGCCACTGTAATGTGCAGTAGTTCTGAACAGATTCAATGCAATATTGGAATAGACTGAATGCCAGTACAGGCTTTAACAATGGACATTACTGCGTTAAATCGCCTATTTGAGAAGTGGCAAGGTCGCTTTTGTCTATACTTCTGTTTTAACTGATGCGTCTCACTAATTGATGTGGCTGCAATAATCTTCCTAAGAGAATGGACATTGAAGGTATAATGTACCAGAGATCACCTTAATAATCATGTGGAACCTGAATTAACTGCTTCATGTCTTTTTTTTAAGTAGAACTGTTTTTTAAAAAACACACACACACTTGATTCTATCAGGTAAATGATCTTTCTTGCTTAATCCTCTTCTTTTGTTTAAAAAATATTGCCAAATATCAATAGAGTGAGAACTTGGAACATTATAGTTACAATTTCATTAATGGTAAAAATGAAGGTTCTTAAAGTAGATGCAATGTACAAAATCTTAATGCATTAGCCTGAAGTTCCTCTTTCTGTATTTCTTCACAGAAGACAGTTGAAGTTAAAGGGGTCTGTAACTCTGTTACAGCTTAAATGTATTTTTATCTCTTTGAGAGAGTGATGGAGATTTGCAAGATGACATTCTTTGTCCATCTGTTTTGCTGAGCTAGTCATGCTGGTCGTGGTGAGATGTTGTTTCAATTCCTTGAGACTTAACTATTGTAGATGCCCCCCCACCACAGAGACGACAGCATTCCAAGATTAAGGCCCACTGCCACTTCTTTCTCCAGTGAATCTTGGAATTGGCAATAAATATCAGCTTTGCCAACAACAACCTGCAACTGAACTAATCTGGTTGTTGTTGCAGGTTCCCTTTCCCGAAGACTATTTGTGCTTTGGGTTTTTGCAGCAATTTCTATGCTTGCTCTTTTCCGAATAGTCTCAAATCAGCCTTTACCAGAGTTGCTACATCCAATTTCTTGCCATGGTGGGATTTGAGCAACCACGTTCTGGATGATGAGTCCAATGTTATAGCAGAGAGAGGAATTTCTGGCAAGTCTGTTAAGTATTTGCGTGTTGGTTTCCTTCCATTCTCACAATGGGGGCTAGAAAGATGAAAAGGAAAGACTTATACTTGGATACACAAAGAACTGTAATCACTGTTGTAATGTGAAGATTGAAGCAACTATTTGGTGTACAGCACAGGTGACTTCAGTTAATTTTACCATGATGGGTAGAGGGAGGAGTATTTGCAAAGATACCAGGAGAACTTAAGAAATAGGAGCAGGAGGCCATTCAGCCCTAGAGTTGGAAGGTACTATCGATGAGTCTATGAGCATACTCAAGTCTGACATCAGTAGTGTTTTGAAACTAAGAAAATCAGAAGCTTGGACAAGATAATGGAGTTAAAGGAGAAGATCAGATATTAGGGATGGACAATAAATGTTGGCCTAGCCAGCAACACCCTCCTCCTGTGAATGAATAAAGTAAAAAAAGCTACTGATGGATTATTTAATATCCCTGAATGCCCCTCCCCACCCTAAATATCAAATAGAAACCCATTCATTTGAAATCCTTTGAGGATTACATTGGCACTGGGATCAGAGGAAATCTCTAATTTTCTTTATCATGTTACTAATCCAAGATCAGTCATCTCTCCCTCATCTCAGAAATGGGCTGAGAATGGAAATCTGAGACGTGGTTTTCCGAGGAAATTAATAAGGCTTCCGAGGGAGGAAATATGCAGAATTAAAGGGAAAGGGCTGAAAATTAGTCCTGCAAGGGAAATAGTAAGGACTCGATGGATTAAATGGTCTCTTTCTGAGCTGTAATTGTTCTATAAGCCAATAATATGACAATACATTGAAGCAGCAGCGTATTCCCTGGCACCAACAGGACAGTAAATGAATATGGAATGCATGCTATTGGTATGACCTACATAATCTGACCCTTTAGCTGAGGTTACAAGATCTGTGGGACCAAGTTTGCCTTTAATTATATTCTCCTGTGTATATTCTTGTCTTGTCTGAGCCTTGAGGAAAAGGGACCTTGCTGTTGCTCATCCAACCATGCTCGCAGACTAACATCACTGAAAAATGCGCGAAAATATTCATTTATAGACGTTTGATCAATGAAGGAGTGGTTATTTGAGCCCCGCTTCCCATTGTCACTCATGCCTCAGTGATAGTGCCCTTACCTCTGAGCCAGAAGACAGGCTGCTTTCTGACTTTTTAGCACAAAGTCAATTGTATTACAGAAGATGAAGCTTTCTTTTCCCTTTTAATGCCACAGGATCTTCTACTTGCCCCTATTTTCAAAGAAGAGCAGGGGAGTTCTCCTTGGTGTTCTGGATTAACATTTCTCCCTCAATCAACACCTTCAAAATGACCCACAAATATCTGCCCGTAATCGCACTAATTGTGTGCTGCATTTTCTATATTACAACAGTGACTGCACTTTAAGAGCATTTCAGTGGCAGTGAAGCATTTTGACAAGTCTTTGTCTTTTTAAGGGTTGAGATCTACAACTAATTTATTAGTCACTAGCTGCCTCACTCGCGGCACAATAAGCTAGCTGGAAGAGTTGCTATGTAGTGGTAACAGTTAGCTGTAGGCTCTTCTGGCACATCAGTAATGTTCCTACCTCTGAGCCTGGAGGCTCAGGTTGAAGTCTGACCTGCTCCAGAGGTGTGTAATAATATCTCTGCACAGGTTGATTCTATTGTCAAGTAATACGCCAATACCACCAGGGGTAAAAAAAAAACATCTTTTGTAACACTTGAATCATATAAAGTTGCTCTAAATAATGTAACCTGTTTTTGTTTTTATTCGTTAACCTGTGCAGTGTTGCAGAAAGTTGATATTTCTTTTTTTTTTGCCTTGTAGACTGAAAAGGAGATGCTTTATGTGTTTTGTTATTTAAAAATGTTCTTTATGAAAGTTGATTGGTTGTTTTTCAACAGTTGGACTTAATCAGCTGATTAATCAGTGCACTGGATTCAGGATGTGCCTTGTGTTCTGACAACAAAGGAAATGTTAGTTAATATATATATATTAAAGATATTATGAAAAACTATTTGCTTCCATCTTTTTTATATAAGTTTGGCCTTTGATCCCAAGATTGGGTGCAATGAAGATGTTTTAGACTGTTTCATCTTATTCCTTCACATTGCCAAGTTTCCAATCCAAATCATTGGGTCACAACTTTTCCAAGGGAACCTTTTCATGGTGGCCCTCCATCCCAATGTATCAATTCCTTCACCTTTGCCCTAGCACTCCCATCCAAACCTGCCTTTTCTAACCTTCCAAAGCCAACTTCTCATTATATCAATCCAATTGAGCTCTTCCTGAAGACACTACACTGCCTTCATATTGAAATACTTCCTTGGACCGTAAGATATCAGAGCAGATGAAGGCCGTTCATCCCATTCAGTTTGCTCTGCCATTCAATAGAATCATGACTGATTTGATAATCCTCAACTCCATTTTCCTGCCTTTTCTCTATAACTCTTGATTCCCTTCCTGATTAAAAATCTCTGTCTCTGCCTTGAATATACTTAACGACCCAGCCTTGACAGCCCTGTAGAGTAAAAATTCAAACATTCGTTAAAATAAAATAGAATAAAAGGGTTTGAGTTATAAGGAGAGGCTGGATAGTCTGAAAGTTTCTTCACTGGAGTGTAAGAAGTTGAGATGTAACCTTAGAGGTTTGTAAAACAATGAGGGTATTGATAAGGTGAATGGTGGGTGTCTTTTCCCTACGGTGAGGATTTCAAGACTAGGAGGCATATTTTTAATGTGTGAGGAGAAAGATTTAGAAAAGACGTGAGGGGCTTTTGTTTTAAACAGAGTGGTTCATGTGTGGAATGAACTGCCAGAGGAAGTGGTGGATACAGGTTCAGTTACAACATTTAAAAGACATTTAGATTAGTACATGAATAAGAAATGTTTGGAGGGACAAAAACAGAAGTTGCTGGAAAAACTGAGCAGGTCTGGCAGCATCTGTGAAGAAAAAATCAGAGTTAACATTTCGGGCCCATAGATGCTGCCTGACCTGCTGAGTTTCTCCAGCAGTTTCTGTTTTTGTTTCAGATCTTCAGTTTCTGCAGTTCATTATAGTCATAGCTTCATAAAGAGACAGCCCTTTTAGGCCAACCAGTCCATGCCAACCATAATCCCAAACTAAACTAGTTCCACTTGTCTGCACTTAGCCCATATCCCTCAGCAGGTCTGGCAGCATCTGTGAAGGGAAAATCAGAGTTAACATTTCGGGTCCAGTGACCCTTCCTCAGAACTGATGGTAGCTGGGAAAATGTCAGTTTATATGCAGAAAATAGGGAGGGGGATGGTGTAGGGAGTAATCGATAGGATAGAGCCCAAAGAGAGAGAGAAGAGCAGTTGGGTAGACGAAGGAATTGATAACAATCCGGCTGGGAGGGTGAATACCTGTTAATGGAGACTGTTAGTAACTAACAACAGATGGTGTGTAATGGCAGGCTATGTGATAACGTGGCCTGGTGTGTGGGCTAGGGGGCTAGGACATGGGAGAGTTTAGGCCCTAAAATTATTGAACTCGATATTGAGTCCGGGGGTGCTGCAGGGTCCCCAAGCAGAAAATGAGGTGTTTTTCTTCCAGCTTGCCCTGAGCTTCACTAGAACACTGCAGCAAGGATCTGTTTCCATCCTGTATGACTCTATGATCATATGAGGAAGAATTTCTTCATTCAGAGTTGTGAACCTGTGGAATTCTCTCCACAGGAAGCTGTTGGGGCTGGTTCATTAGATAGATTCAAGAGGGAGCCGGATGTAGCCCTTGCGGCTATAGGGATTAAGGGGTATGGAGAGAAAGCGGGAGTGGGATACTGAAATTGGGTGATTGGTCATGATCATATTGAATGGTGGTGCAGGCTTGAAGGTCCAAATGGCCTATTCATGCACATATTTTCTATGCTTCTAAAGAGTTGTTCCTTCACTCTGAGGCTGTGCCCTCAGGTCTTAGTATCTCCCACTAGTGGAAACATCTTCTCCACATTCACTCTATTCAGGCCTTTCAGTATTCTATAAGTTTCAATTAGATCCCCTTCATCCTTCTAAACTCTAAGTACAGACCCAGAGTCCTCAACCACTCCTCATGACAAGTCCTTCATCCCCAGGACCATTATTGTAAACCTCCTCCGGACTCCTTCCAATGCCAGCACATCCTTTCTTAGATATATGTCCCAAAACTGCTCACAATATTCCAAATCTGGGCTGGCCAGAACCTTATGCAGCCTCAACATTACATCCCTGCCCTTGTATTCTAGCCTTCTCCCAGGGCCTGCTCCTGTTGAGTCCCATAAGAACCTTGTGTGTTTCAGTAAGGTTCTTCGAATGAGTACAGGCCCAACCAATGCACAAATCTCCGATCATGTCTGAAAATTGTGGGAGCTGAGACCCACTCCATAGGCCTGACTGTGTAATTTACTCAGACACTCCGATGCAGTACTGAGGGAGCGCCACTCTGAAGCAGGTGCCATCTAATGTCCATTTGAGGCCTTGTCTATTTTTGCAAGTGGATGGTAAAGATCGCCATGCTACTACTTAGGGTGGCACGGTGGCTCAGTGGTTAACACTGCTGCCTCACAGCACCAGGGACCCGGCTTTGATTCCACCCTTGGATGACTGTCTCTGTCGAGTTTGCACATTCTCCCCGTGTCTGCATGGGTTTGCTCCAGATTCCTCCCACAATCCAAAGATGTGCAGGTTAGGTGGATTGGCTATGCTAAATTGCCCATAGTGTTCAAGGGATGCCTAGATTAGGGGGGTTAAAGGGGGATGGGTTGGTGTGGACTTGTTGGGCCGACGGGCCTGTTTCCACACTGTAGGGATTCAATGTTTCTATACTACCTGGAAGTAGAATAAGGGAGGTGTCCTTGAAACCTGACCAGTATATCCCTCAGCTACTATGATCAGAACAGATTTTGATTTTATTGTCAGGAGTACAGTGAAAAGTGTACAAAATCGCCATGCTCCAGTGCTATCTTTGTATACAAAAGACAGGGTTAAAACAGAAGCAGAAGTAAAAGGAACAGCTAAAAGAAAAGGTACTGTCCAGATCAGTCTCCCACTTCCACCATGAATCCCGGCCGCCAGAGAAACTAAGCCACAAAAGTCCATCCCTCAGTCTGCGAAAACTCAGGTGCGTGAGTCCCCACACACCATTACCGCCAGGCCGTCACCATCTCCGCTGTCACATACACATGGTCCAACCATGACATGGAGCCACCCCACCATTGCTGGAATCCTGTGGCCATTCTTCAGTGCCATCTTGTCTCCAACTGGGTGGCACGGTGGCTCAGTGGTTAACACTGCTGCCTCACAGCGCCAGGGATACAGGTTCGATTCCACCCTCGGGCAACTGTCTGTGTGGAGTTTGCACATTCTGCCCGTGTCTGTGTGGGTTTCCTCCCACAGTCCAAAAATGTGCAGGTTAGGTAGATTGGCTGTACTAAATTGTCTGTAGTGTTCAGGTACGTACGGGCTAGGTGGATTCTCCATGGGAGATGCAAGGATAGGGCAGGGGGAATGGGTCTGAGTGGGACAACCTTCAGAGGGTCAGTGTGCATTCAATGAGCTAAATGCCCTGCTTCCACAGTGTAGGGATTCTATGACTCATGACTCATCGCCATGAGTCCACTGAAGCTGCCAGGTCACAAACTAGGCACAAACTCTGGGACTATACTCATTGGAGTTTAGAAGGATGAGGGGGGATCTAATTGAAACTTACAGAATACTGAATGGGCTGGGCAGAGTGGATGTTGGGAAGATGCTTCCATTGGTAGGAGAGACTAGGACCCAAGGGCACAGCCTTAGAGTAAAGGGAAGGCATTTTAGAAAGGAGATAAGGAGAAACTTCTTCAGCCAGAGAGTGGTGAATCTGTGGAATTCACTGCTACAGAAGGCTGTGGAGGCCAGGTCATTGAGTACATTTAAGACTGAGACAGATAGGTTCTTGATTATCAAGGGGATCAAGGGTTACGGGGTGAAAGCAGGAGAATGGGGTTGAGGAACTTATCAGCCATGATTGAATGGCGGAGCAGACTCGATGGGCCAAATGGCCTAATTTCTGCTCCTATGTCTTATGATCTTATGGTCTTAAACTCGATGCTCAGCCAGCCTGTTTATCTCATCAATGGGGGGAACTTGCTGTGTGTAAGTCAGCTCCCACAGTTCCAACAGAGACTATACATCACAAAATACTTCATTGACAGAGGACTTTAGCACATCCTGTGTTTGTGAAAGTTGCGACACAAATGCAAGCTGTTTTGTTTTACATGCCCTCACATGCAATGCTGCCCACTGGCCTGCAAAATGATATTTGCGTTCACTTAAAGTTATACACAACAATGACTGGAGTAAGTGTTAAGAAAATTAGATGGTAAATTCAGTGTGTTGGTGCGCTTACACAAGAACAAAACTACTTTTTTGGAAGCAAAGCACTTAACTGGGCTCCAGATAAGCTGAGGGTCTGCCTATTATTAACTTTTCTTATCCAATCCCACCTTCATTCCAGGACATTTGGCTCCAATGAAGGAAAAACATGTACATTCTTGATGGAGTGAATGGCTTGTTTCTATGCTGTAAGTTTCTATTTTTCAACCAGTGCTGATTTTTCCTGATGTAGCCTCCACTGACACTCAGAAGCAGCAGTGTGTACAAGATACACTGCAACAATACCCCAGGGTTCCTTCGGCAGCACCTTCCAAACCCACACCTAGCCACCACCTAGAAGGACGAGGGCAGTAGCTGAATTGGAGCACAACCACAGGCAAGTCACACACCATCCTGAAATAACATGGAACAAAGAACTGTGGGTACTGAAGATCTGAAACAGAAACAGAAATTACTGGGAAACTCAGCAGGTCTGGCAGCATCTGTGGAGAGAAAGCAGCATTAACATTTCGAAGAAGGGTCACTGGACACGAAATGTTAACTCTGCTTTCTCTCCATAGATGCTGCTACACCTGTTAAGTTTCTCCAGCAATTTCTGTTTTTGATCCTGAATTGATGTATTGCTGCTCACTGTAGCTCGGTCGGTTCTGGATGAATAGAAATTTTCTCCAGTGTAATAGTGGATAGATTAAACCCAGTAATGGTCTGTGGTCATAGAATTCATTTTCATTGTATTTGTACTGTTTGCTGTTTTGTCTTATCTGATATTCTACTAGAAACTATTTAATCTTCAGTCTCCCTTCCAAAACTAGAGGGCATAGGTTTAATATGAGCAGGGAAAGATTTAAAAGGGACCTAAAGGGCAACCTTTTCACACAGAAGGTGGCACATGTATGGAATGAGCTGCCAGAGGAAGTGGTGGCGGCTGGTACAATTATAACATTTAAAAGGCATCTGGATGGGTATATGAATAGGAAGGGTTTAGAAGGATATGGGCCAAATGCTAGCAAATGGGACTAGATTATGTTAGGATAGCTAGTTGTCATGGACGCGTTGGTCAGTTTGTTCCAATGCTGTACATCTCAATGACGCTATGGCCCGATGACATCCAGACTTCATTTTAAAAATATTTTCAGAGTGTGGGTATTGTTGCTTGTCCTGAGAGGAGCTGGTAGAACTGTTGGAAGCGATTTGGTGTAACTATGTTGTTCAGTAAGTCACTTTAGAGACAACCATATTTGGAGACATAGAGTCATAGAGATGTACAGCACAGAAACAGACTCTTCTGTCCAACTCGTCTAGGCCAACCAGATATCCGAAATAAATCGACTCCCATTTGCCAGTATTTGGCCTTCATCCCTCTAAACCCTTCCTATTCATGAGACTGAGTTCATATGTGTGTCAGTTTGGATAAATGTGGCAGTATTATTTACCCTAAAGGGCTTTGGGGAACCAGTTATGGATTTTAAACAACAATCCTGCAGCTTCAAGGTCATGTGTTATTGGCAATAATTTTTTTTTGAAAACTAAAATTAAATTCTCAAGGCTGCTGCAGTGGGATCTGAACTGGTATCTTCTAGATTAATTAGTCTAGTTCAGCAGGAATTACAAGACCAGTAAACATAAACACTGCACCGTCCTAGGCACAAATCAAAAATACAAGTGTGTCCTTTTCTGACCTACAGATGTAATTTTATTTTCTTTCAAAAATAGTTTGACTCCTGCAGGACCTCATGGTACCATCTGGTGCCAGAAGAGAAACATTAACTATTGCTAATGATTGCAGTCTCTCAGTGAGCTATGTAGAAAAAAGACCCATTCCAACTCACAGTGGAGGCAGTGTAAGAATTCAGGAGTTGGAGGCCATTCAGCCCCTTTGGTCTGCTCCATGGTTTTAGGTCATGACGCAGGATGGCTTAGTGGTTGGCACTGATACTCGCAGCACCAGGGATCCGGGTTTGATTCAACCCTCGGGTGGCTGTGTGGCGTTTGCACATCTCCCCGTGTCTGCTTGGGTTTCCTCTGGGTGCTCTGGTTTCCTATCACAGTCCAAAGATATTCAGGTTAGGTGGATTAACCAGGCCAAATTGTCCCTAGTATCCAGGGTTGTGCAAGTTAGGTGCAGGTCAGTATGTACCTGATGGGTCAAATGGCCTGCTTCCACACCGTAAGGATTTTATGAACATCTACCTTAGTATCATCTCCCCATACTATCCATCATACCCCTTGAAGATTTATCATGATCATGCTCAATGACTGAGTTCCTATAGACTGGAGGGTTTAGAATTCAAAGGATTTACTCTCCCGAGAGTAAAGAAATTCCTTCTTATCTCAGCCCTAAATGGCTTGCCCATTCTTCTGAGTGTCTAGTGTCTGCTGGGTTCTGGACTCTGTCCCAGCCAGGGAAGACATCTTTTCCATCTACAATCTCGAGCCCTTTTGAGAATTTTGCTTGTTTTAAAGAGATTGTCTCTCACTCTGCTAAACTTTAGACAATGTGGTCCCCATCTCCTCAATCTCTTCTCATAAGAGTGAGCAGAACCTCTGACACTCCATTTATACCTGTCTGCCAGGGCTCCCTGATTGGGGCCGATAACCTGGTACAATCAGGGAACTCACATTTTATGAAATCCACCTGGCTGAGCACATTCCAATCACTACAGGGATGAACTGCCAGAGAAAGTGGTGGATGTAGGTATAGGTACAACTTTGGATAAGTTCATGAATAGGAAAGGTTTGGAGGGATATGAGTCAAATGCAGACAGGTGGGACTAGTTTAGTTTGGAAGCATGGTCGGTGTGGACTGGTTGGACTGAAGGGTTTGTTTCTGTGCTATATGACTCTATGACACTATAATTAGTCTGATGAACCTTACTCTACGGCAAGTATATTCTTCCTTAGGTAGGGGAAATTCTACACAGTACTCAAGGTGAAGTCTCACCACAATTCTTTACAAATAATATAATGCATTTTTTACCCTTGTATTCAAATCCCCTTGTGATAAAGGCCAGCATACTAGTTGCTTTTCGTTGTTATGGCAGCAGGATTATTTGTGCAGGAGACCAACAGCAAGTAACCTCATCCACCTTGACAAGTTCCTGTTTCCAAACAGAATGCAGAGGGACATAGGGCTGGGAAAGAGTGTGGGAACCGCAAAATGGGATTATTTTCACAACACAAAAGCAGAAATTGCTGGAAAAGCTCATCAGCTCTGGCAGCATCTGTGAAGAGAAATCAGAGTTTCGAGTCCAGTGATCAAAGTTCTTTCGCTTTTTATTATTTTCCCTGATACTGGCCGAACCACTTTTGAGATAAACTGAATGATTGCAGTACATTGATTCAAATGTGCAAATATAATCCAAATATATTTTTAAAAGGCCTACCTTTCAGTGAGAATTGGAAAATGCTGTGCATACACAAGAGGGAACTAGGAATGAATATTCACATGATCACACAATTACCAGCAAAAATAATAATAATTGTTATTTCTAAAGCATGATAGGATGTTCAGGTTGGATAGACTGGCCATGCTAAGCTGCCCTGCAGTGTCCAGGGATGTGCAGGTTAGGTGGGTTAGCCATGGGAAATGCAAGGTTACAGGGATAAAGCGGGGGGTTGGGTCTGATTGGGATGCTCTTCAGAGGGCCAGTATGGACTCAATGGGCCCAATGGCCTCTTTCTGTATTGTAGGGATTCTACGATTCTATGATTAAGATAATAAAACGCCCCAGGCACTTCACAGGAGAATTGTAATTAGACACTGAATCTCATAAAACGACGTGCAAAATGTTGGCCGAAGACATAGGTTTTAAAGAGTGTCTTAAAGGAGGAAGAGAGGCAGAAATGTTTAGGGAGGGTATTCCAGAATGTAGGGACAAGGCATCTGAATACAATGTAATAAAGTGTTGGGTCATGCACTTTGGTAGGAATAATAGAAGCATAGACTATTTTCTAAATGGGGAAAGGCTTCAGAAATCTGAAGCACAAAGGAACACAAGAGTCCTAGTTCAGGATTCTCTGAAGCTTAAGCAGGTTCAGTTGGCGGTTAGGGAGGAAAATGCAATGTTAGCATCTTTTCCCCCACCTATCCACTCCTCCCACCTCACTGACCAACCCCCACGCCCACCTCCTACCTACCAACGTCATCCCCACCTCCTTGACCTGTCCGTCTTCCCTCAATTGACCAACCCCCATCCCAACTCCCTACCTACACTCACCTTTACTGGCTCCATCCCTGCCTCCTTGACCTGTCCGTCTTCTCTCCATCTATCTGCTCCTTTACCCACCTTCCATCATCGCCTCCCCCCGCCCCTCTCTATTTATTCCAGAGTCCCCTTCCCCTCCCCCATTTCTGAAGAAGGGCACAGACCCAAAACATCAGCTTTCCTAATCCTCTGATGCTGCCTGGCCTGCTGTGTTCATCCAGCTCTACACCTCGTTATCTCAGATTCTCCAGCATCGGCAGTTCCTATTATCTCCATGTTAAGGATGTTGATTTTTTTGGTTATAGAAGTGTGGCGGTTATTTTGAAAAAAATGTTTGTGGATAACTTGTGACTGTTTTCTTAATGCTAATTTAAAAACTGTGGCATCAATGTTTTTTCTTGCATTTTTTAGTTTTAAATTTAATGGAAGAATGATAATTATGGAGGATACTGCTGAAGTCTTCTAATACTGCTTCTGTGCGAGTCCAACTATGTGCAGATGCAGCAGGTAATTCAGAAAGCAAATGGAATATTGTCCTTCATTGCTAGGGGGATGGAGTTTAAAAATGGGGAGGTTATGCTGCAGCTGTATAGGGTCCTGGTGAGACCACGTCGGGAGTACAGTGTGTAGTTTTGGTCTCCTTACTCGAGAAAGTTTGTACTGGCACTGGAGTGGGTGCAGTGGAGATTCACTAGGTTGATTTCAGAATTGAGTGGGTTGGCTTATGGGGAGAGATTGAGTAGACTGGGACTATACTCATTGGAATTTAGAGCAAAGAGAGAAGACCTTATAGAAACACATAAAATTATGAAGGGAATAAATAAGATAGAAGCAGGGAGGTTGTTTCCCCTGGCAGGTGAAACTGGAACTAGGGGGCATAGCCTCAAAATAAGGAGGAGCAGATTTAGGACTGAGTTGAGGAGGAACCTCTTTGCCCAAAAGGTTCTGAATCTGTGGAATTCCCTGCCCAGTGAAGCAGTTGAGATGATCTCATTGAACGTTTTTAAGGCAAAGGTAGGTTTTTGAATAGTACAGGAATTAAAGGTTGTGGTGAGTGGGAGCGTAAGTGGAGCTGAGCCCACAAAAACATCAGCCATGATCTTATTGAGTGGCAGAGCAGGATCAATGGGCCAGAATTTTTTTTAATGTTCTTATGTATACAGCAACATAAATGCAGAAAATGACGCTACTATGCCACTGTCTCACCTAATAAATGAGCTAATGAGAATAAAAACTGAAAACTAAAAGGTAGCCTCTGAAAAATAAAAACATGTTGTGTCTTGGGTTTTTTACTGTCTGCAGTATTTTGCTCTCCTGTTATTTGCTTCACACGGGGCATCTGTAAACACGGTTAGTTTCAATTTAAAATGAGAAAATAAGTATCATCAGTTGCAAAGTGTATTTTGTCTTCTATCGAAGCCCATTTGTGTGGATAGAAATAGAACATATATTGCAGGTGAATCAGTTGATGTTAACTTACTGGAAGGTTTTTGATATTTTTAAACTTGGAAGTGAAACCGGGAATCATGTGGCAATAGATTGTATCATTGTTAGTTCAAGATAATGTTAATTGTGTTTGGGACTGTTGATTGTACTTACTTGCAGTACTTACAAAGCTCAAGTCTCTTGGATGTTGTTGCTTTGTGGATATTGCATAGGGCCAGGTGCAAAGGAACAGAGCTGGTTGCATAAAATGAACAACCGTGTTGTGTGCATTTGTCTATTAAAGGCACGATTGTAAAGTGTCTCCAAAAACAAAGGTGAAATCTTGTTTTATATTTCATATCTCTTGGAAATAAAAACATTCTGAGCCTGTAGTTTACATATATATATATACTTTAATTCAAATAGTCAACAAAAATAGCCACTTTCTTTGATTGTCTACATGTTTTGCCAAACCAAATAATATCAGTTTCCCTTGAGGTTGGGCTCAAATTCTTTTCAGAAAATATATATATTTTATATATATATATATTTATTTCATTGAAATTTTATAATTTCTACAAATCCAACGTATTCACCAGAAAGAATTGATTTGATCATTTCATGATATCGAAACATTCAGAACCAGAAGTGGGGATTCATGTAAGCTGAACAAGGGACAATGGTCAAGTCTGTGGGAAGAGTTTCCAGCCAACATGACTGGATCAGGAAATTTGTCAAGCTACTCACTCAGGCTTTATGAAGGGATATGTTCGATCTACTTAACTGGAGCATACTGATCCCTCTGGTTGAAAGAAATAATTGTGTTAATATTCATGATATGTTACATATAAATTGGTGAATTCAGTTCAAAAGAGGAATCAATAGATTCTTGTTGGCATTCAAGTGTCACCAATGCTCATCAAAGGATATTGGTGAATGTATCCTTAGTTATTGTTAACTCACTAAGCTGGGGTTCTACATGTATGAATCAAACAAACATCCACGGTCAACCCTACCATCTATAATATTCTTAAACTGGAAAAATCTAAACAGGTCATCACCAAGGATTGCACATGGGATCTTCCTGCTCAAGAAGGCTCAGCAACATCTTAAACTTAGATAACTATTCTAAATCTGAGGGATGCAATAAAGTTACTGCACTACTAATCTAGAACCCCAGATTAATGTTCTGGGGACATGGGTTCAAATTCCACCGTGGTAAACAGTGAAATTTGAATTCAATAAAAAAAAAATCAGGAAATTCACTATTGTCAAAAAGATTCATCTTGATCACTAATGCCCTTTAGGGAAGGAAACTACCATCCTCACCTGGTCTGGCCTACATACAACTCCAGACCCACAGCAATGATTGACTCTTACCTGCCCTCTGGGCAATTAGGGATGGGCAATAAATGCTGGCCTAGCCAGTGATGCCCAAATTCCACAAACAAATATAAAATAAAACTTACTTCACTCACTTTCAATGCAGCTGCTCAGGGATAAGATATTCTGAGGCCTCACATTACCCATAGGGTCTGACCAGCTCTGGCTGGCTCATCAAAATCAGGCAAGCAAAGGGGCTGTGATATCACAGTTCAACGGCCATTGATTTCCAACAAGTCTACATTACAGATCAGACCCTGCTGAAGGCACAAGTGTGGGTAAAGCTCTGGTTCCGTTCTACCTTTAGGAATTCAACTGAATTTAACTCTCTTCCACTTTTCTAACAGAAAGTACAAGTCTTGATATAGTACAACATCATCAGCTGGCAACTTATTTCGACCCTCAAATAATTCACTATAAAAACAGGTGGAAAAAAAACTGAAAAAAAATAGCTGCTGCATCATTTGCTTTTTGTTAAACAACATTTTGGTTCCCTGCAATGATCCTTTGACATGTTCCAGAGTGCCACTGGAAATTGCTGACCTGAACCAACTCATCTTTATTGTTCTGATAAGAAGTTTTATGAAAATGAAAAGTAATTGAACTTTTTTGAACGATTACAGCTCTGGTTGCGTCTGTAGATGTAGCCGCGTCAAACTCCGAGAGCTTTCGTAAAAGGGAATCGAAAGGGTCCTCCTACGGCAACTAAAAAAGTCGTGACGTCCCTTTAAGGATTGCTGTACTACCATTGGAGACAGTGTCATCAAGGACAAGACTAAGACAGGGATCTGAGCGTGCACTTTCCATTTCCACAGCGTGAGAGGACAAAGCTAGTTGCTGGGAGAACTAAAAAGGCTGTGCCAAGAATTAAGAAAGGGCTACATTTCACTTTGACAAATGGGGTTGGAGGTTCAGCCTTGCCCATTATTACCCAGCTGTGCCTTCCCCATTACTGTGCCACCACTGATTCAGAGCCTGGTAAAGTCTGAAGCCAGAATCCAAAAGTTGCATATAGAATCATTGAGCAAAGTGTCTCATTGCCGTTCCAAAATGTACAAGGGGAACAAAAGGAGAACAACAGCTCTGCTTCATCACCCTAAGTGACCACAGGCGAGACTGTGGATATTAGAAGGAACACAAGGGTTCACTCCATGATGAGATACCATAATCCCAGATGTATAAGACACTTCTTCCCATTCTGTCCTGAGAGTTTCAAAACACTCCTGGGTTAAACACATGAATGCACTCATATTAAGTCAACACATGACACAGAAGCTGTGACATGACTTGTTAACAGCACCCACCTAGACAATCACAGAGGCCCTGGACTTACACAGCCCCAGAGTGTGGTTCACATCTGGCTAACCTGTCTCCAAGTCAGGAGGATGTTGGTCCAACTTAAACTCCAGGCATACGAGCACATGATCCAGATGATATTCTCACTGCAAAACTGTAGAAGTTCTGCATTGAGGTGCTGTCTTTCAGACAATATGTTAAACCAAGACCCTCTGCCCTCTCGGTTGACTATAAGAGATGCTAGAGCAGTGAGATCCTCCTTGTAATCTCTTGGTCAAAATTATTTCCTTAAACTAAATCAACTAAAGCAGATTATCTGATTATTATGACAGGATTGTTTGTACAACTCGCATTGTGTGATGAGAACAGTGCCTACACTTCAGAAGTACTTCACTCACTGAGGACTATCTCAACTTGTGAAATGGAATGATTTAAATGCAAGTCATTTTGATGTTAAGAATGTTTTTGTGTTGTGGCTTGCCACATTGGGTTGGAGACACTCTACATAGTACTCAAAGGAGATGATGGTGTCACCAATTGCATACCGATAGCTGTCACCGATGAAGTTTGACTCATCACTGTTGGTTATAGGCCACAACCCACATAAACACCCACCCAGCCTCTCTTATGAAGACTGGGCTAAAAGTTGACTCACATTTGCCATCAACCCTGAATGATCAGAGAAGACCAAGTCATTCTGATGCAATCTTAAAGTCACAGTCAAGACATTCAGGAGGGAAGTTAGCAAATGGTTATTCACACAAATGGTGATGGAAGTCTCAAAATCTCTCCTAAAAGCAGTGGAAGTAACCTCAAATATTTTGAATTAGTTTAAGTCTGAGATTAATACATTTTCCAAGAGTCCATGGTGGGCAAATGGAGGTAGGATTAAGATAAGCTAACATCTTTGATTAAACAACAGCCCAGGTTCAAGGGGCTGAGTGGCCTTCTCCTGTTCCTAAGTGCAGTTAGGCCTGATTCCTTTCTGAGCTGCATTAACACAGTGCTTAATCTATTGGTGTTAATTCTTGTGACAGCAGATTGGAAGCTGTGACACGTTTGTTAAATGTTTATGCAAGAACCTCACCAAATCTAACATCTACTCGAATATGATAATAGCTCTTTTTATCATTTCGTGGAAGCTAGAGGAATGTGCCAGGTAACTAATCATAAGACACAGCACGTGATCTAAACTGTTTCAACAATAGCTTGCATTTGCATAGCACCATCAGCATAGCAAAACATCCCAAGATGCACCACAGGGGAGTTATCACAGAAGAGGAAATGTAGAGAGATAACCAAAGCTATATCAAAGATGTGGATTTTAAGTAGCATCTTAAAGGAGGAGAGAAAAGGCAGAGGGCTTTAAGGAGGGAATTGCACAAGGCACTTAGTGAATGGAGACAGAGGCAGAATGATAAAATTCACAAAGGTGCAACTTGGAACTGAAAAGAACTAAGTTGGAAAAGTAACTAAGCAGGAAGAGACAGTGTGTGAGGAGAATAAATAGGTGCACAGAATAAAATTCAACTTTGTCTGATTTGCTTTTCATATATTCAATGGCAATGACTAATCATCTTGAAGGGCTGGGCTGCTTTTCTTGCATATGGGGTTAAGAGACAGCGAGAATTCACATTCCTCCCACACTGAAGCTATTTTCATTTTGGATAATGATTCAGCCCTTGGTATTTTCACCAGACTCTAACTCAATGCCACAGGAATAGCAACCCATTGGCAGTCAGATAGATTTTAATACTCGTTCTCAGAATGCGAACGTCGCTAGCAAGGCTGACATTTTTCTCATGCTGACAGAACTGAATGGCCTGTTGAGCTTTTTCAGAGGGCATTTGACAATCAGCCACTTCGCTATGGGCCTAGATTCACCTATAGGTCAAGACCAGGTAAAGGCAGCAAACTTTCTTTCCAAAGAGGAAATCTGGGAACCTGTTGAGTTCTTAAAGTCAATCCAACAGTTTCACAATCAGTTCTTATTGACACAAGATTTCCACTGATTTAATTGAAGCCAGATTTCTAAATCGTCGGAAGGATTGACTTACATTCGACCTGGTTTAGAACCCAAGGTCTTGAGTTTATGATGTGATGTGACCATCACATCAGTCAGAATGGGGCAGAGGAGGTTGACATTGGGATGGGAATTGGCAGGTTTGAGGGTGGGGTGTGGGACCAGGCTGCAGAAGATCCAAACTGACTAGGGAATTGGCTCAAATTCACATTCCTGAGGTTTCACAAAGCAAGGGTCCTCTTGAGGTTTTTAAGAGTGGGAGAAAAGGGGATAATTTAGTGGTCATGGTTAGTCAACACTAGACTTGCATATTTTCAATGTTTGCTGGATTACATGTCAGAGTGGAAAGTTATAGAAAAACAAGAATTCCACTAAGGAGTGGATTAAGACAGAAAGGCATAGAATGCGGCCGGCTTTCATTTCAACGAGGAACTGAAGCTTTGTTGAATTTGCCCCTACCTCAGCTCATCTGCACCTGAAACACTTACAGCTTAGTTACTTTTAGAGTTGAAGATTCCCTAACCCTATCACTCTTTAACAAGACTCTCATCTTCCACCCTTTCCAACATAAGCATATCCAAAGCTCTTTGGTCAATTTTCTAACTCATAGAATCATAGAATCCCTACACAGTGTAGAAACAGGCCATTCAGCCCATTGAGTCCACACTGACCCTCTGAAGAGTGTCCCACCCAGACCCACACCCCTACACTACCCCTGTAACCCTGCATTTCCCATGGCTAATCCACCCAGCCTGCACACCCCTGGACACTAAGGGTAATTTAGCATGGCCAATCCACACAGCCTGCACACCTCTGCACACAAAGGGTAATTTAGCATGGCCAATCCACACAGCCTGCACACCTCTGCACACAAAGGGCAATTTAGTATGGCCAATCCACCCAGCCTGCACATCCCTGGGCACTATGGGTAATTTAGCATGGCCAATCCACTCTAACCTGCACATCTCTGGGCACTAAGGGTAATTTGACACAGCCAATCCACCCTAACCTGTATATCTTTGGACTTGGACTGATTACCTATCACCCTTTATGGTCACTGAGCTGCGTTGATTTTTCACTCCTGCAGCACCTTAATTTAAAAACTCTCATCCTGACTTTCAACTTCTCAATAGCCCCACAGCTCCCTATCTCTGTAACTTCCTCCAGTCTTACATAGCTCCAGGTGTCCTCCTCCAACTCTGGCCTCTCATGTTTCCAATTTTGATCATCCATCATTAATGGCCACACTTTCAGTTGTCTTGACATGAAGCTTTTGATAACTGGTAAAATAAATGAAAATTATTATTGCTAAGCCAGGTTGGTTCCATCTAGACTCACTCATCTTAGATCAAAACCCATCTGCACGCTCACAGAAAAGCAGCCAAATTTTAAATCTGACCCTGAAGTCTGGAATCTTTTATCAATGTTTAATGGGGTTGCAGTCTGTATTGTCACTTAAATCTAATTGGCTTTGAATGTAGTCACTTGCTGGGCCATTTCTGGGAGTAATTAAGATGTCAGTCACATTGCTGTAGGTCTGGAGTCACATTTAGGCCACACCAGGTAAGGATGGAAAATTTTCATTGTCACCACCAACAAAGTCTACAAAGTTCATAAATTATGAATAGGTTAGGTCTGTTTTCTTTAGAATGGAGGAATCCCTAGAGAAAATATTCCAATATTCTGAATAAAAATCAAAAATCTATTATTTTATTACATTGTTTGTGGCAGTGAAAGTTTTAAAATTGCAGGGAAATTAAAAATTATGAGCGTAAGAAGGCAATTATCAAGGGGATCAATTTCACCCAGGGCAGTAAAAACAAGGGGCCTCCCATTTAAGATAGAAATGAAAGCTTTTTTTCTCATGAGGTCATGAGACTTTGGAACTACCTCCCTTGAAAGACAGTAAAAACAGAATTTCTGAATATTTTTAAGGCAGTGGAATATAGATTCCTGATAAATGAAAGGAATGAAAAGTTACCAGTGGGCTAAGTGGGAATGTGGAGTAATCAGATCAGCCATTAATGTATTGAATGGTGGAACAGGCTTAAGGGCATGAATGGCCTCCTCCTGCTCATAATTTGCATGCTTCTGTTTTGAAGTTGTTACTAAAGAGGTCTATCAATGGGGAATTGTTGGTGGGTTCAAGAAACAATTAAATGAAGAGGAAATAATTTGGGCAAAGGCATTTTAAGAGGTTAGAGGTTCCATCACATGTTCTCCATTCTATCCTCTCACGCTCGCCATTGGCGGTACAACACATTCATCTTCTCATATCCATTGGCAAGCAAACAGATTCTTTATTACCTGATTGGATGATTTTTAATGGACAATCAGATTGTTTTTCTGTCCTCTTCTCAGATTTTGGTCGTGGGCATATTTTTTTTTCTCCACAGCTTTGTTCACAGCAGAGATAAATCCTTAACTTCAAGAGGAGCCAGGAGGGTTGGTAACCTGCACAGAGATGGGTATGGGGAGATGGTGGGTAAGTGAGGTTCAGGGTTATCAGATGTGGAGTCCTATAGCATCACCTTCCTCAAAGATATGGAGGTGCCGGTGTTGGATTGGGGTGGACATAGTCAGCAGTCACGCCACACCAGGTTACAGTCCAACAGGTTTATTTGAAATCATAAATTTTTAGAGCGCTGCTTCTTCATCAGGTGACAAAGGAGCAGTGCTATGAAAGCTTGTGATTTCAAATAAACCTGATGGACTATAACCTGGTGTGGCGTGACTGCTGACCTTCTTTCAAAACCCAGCAAGGCAAGAACGTACTGCTCTTTCAAGAACAGATCCCACTATCTCAGAGTGTCCTAATCATTACAGACAATGATGTTCTTTTGAAGTGTATTCACTGTTGTAATGGGGAAGCATGACAATTTGACCCTAACTAAATCTCACCAAACAGCAAACGACCAGATGCTTTCAGTGACATCGGTTGAACTATAAAGTGAAAGAACACTCCTGCTCTTTTATACCTGTCTGTTGGATCAGGCTTAAGATAGCACCTCTGACAGTCTAATGCACACTCACTCCCCCACCCCCAACCTCAGTATTGCACTGGGAGTATTGGCCTGGAATTCTTCGCTCACACCTTTGAAGTGGGGCTTAATTTACACTCTTGGAAGCGGGATCTCACCCACTGCGCAACTACTGAGATTGATGCAGAAACAGTTTAAAATAGCATAAAGACAGAATTGAGTATAAGGGAGAATGAACAGTGCAGTGTTAGACCCTAGTGAGTAATATCAAACTGATCATTGAAATGCCTTGCCTGAAACTATTCTTCAAACATTTGTGGATCATGCCTGGATCACCTTGATGTTTGAGGGAAACTGGGAGGACGAAACCACTGACAACTGCCTTGTAAAGTTTGCTGGTTTCATCACAAATAAAAGGGATTTCCCACCTTTCACCAGCCTTGGTACAATTGAGATTCACAGCATGATTCCAAGGAAACAGAAAGAAACAGATATCTCAATCGCACTACAACCACAAGGTGCAGCGGTCAGAACAGAGTTTTAAATACAATATAATCCATTGAACTTAGTTTTTAGCAAAATCTCATTATCATAGTCCTTTTTGAATAGAAACATTTTGCATCATTCTGTGCAGGATTTGCATTCACGTATTATTGTCAGCTCTCTCAGACAAGGAAAGGCATTACAGCTCAAAAGCAGAAGCACTTGCATTTTCAGCAGATGAAAAAATAATAATATAATCACACCTTCCATTTCTTTACACAATTTATCTGAACAGTATCAACACACAAGGGGATCAAAATCTACCCATAGGTGAACAGCAAACACACCACCACTTTTACCTCCATGACACCTAGTAGGAATAAATTACTGCAGATGCTAGAATCGGTACCGAAAATGAAAGATGCTGGAGATCACAGAAGGTCAAGCAGCATCCATGGAGAGAAAGCAAGCTAATGTTGAGTCTAAATGACCCTTCGTTAGATCTGAGATGAAGCTCCAATGATGAGTCATCTAGACACAAAACTATAGCTTGCTTTCTCTGTATGGATGCTACCTGACCCACTGTGATCTCCAGCACTTTTTGTTTTCAGCCTCCATTACACCTGCTTTGCTGGCAGAGGGGAGGAGAAAGTGGAAACTTTTCTCTCCAAAAAGTTCAGCCCTAGAAATTGAATATTTTCACAAATGGCCCAGCACAGTCAGAGAGTGCAACTCTCTCGTCTCTACCCCTAACTTGGGGAGGCAGTGGCATATTGATTATGTCATTGGACTAGAAACACAGAGCCCCAGACCATTGATCTGGAATTATGGGTTCAAAACCCAGCATGGCAAATGGTAAAATTTGAATTCAACAGAATGAAGAACTGGCCTAGTGTTGAACATGATTGTCATTAAAACCCAAACGGTTCTGTCATGTTCTTCAGAAAATGAAATCTACCTTACCTAGGCCTGTAGTCTAGGTGCACAACGATGTTGTTGACTCTTAGCTGCCCTCTGGACAAGTTGGGATGGGTAATGAATTCTAATCTAGCCAGTGATACCCGCACCCTGTGAATGAGTTAAAATTAACTTGCCAATAGTGTTTTCTACTACACTAACAGTTGTTTGCAATGGTGGAAAAGGATTTTCCCTGATACCCTTAAGGAACTCAGAGAATTCCAATGCTGTAATCCTGTAAAACCTGACAGTGGATTTGTACACAGAAAGATAATAGATCAGTTGAGCTTTTCTTTTTTTTCATTAAAATATTATATTTGGTTGAGGGATAAAAATTTGCCAGGCCATCTCAGAAACACTTCTCCCATGTCCTTCTTCAACATAGTATAATGGGATCTTTGATTAACAGCCAATAGGACAATTGGGATCATCCAGAAGCTATAGACCCATGTTATATAATGTCACACACACTTGGTGCTGTTGACACTAGAGTTCCTTGCAAATAAATTCCTCATAGTCACTGCACAGGATTGGAGTATAAATATAGGGAAGTCTTATTATAATTGTAAAATGTGCTGGTGAGACTACACCTAGAGTACAGTGAGAAGTTTTGGTCCCTTTATTTAAGGAAAAATATTATTTAATTGGAGGCAGTTCAGAGATATTGACTGGGATGATCTCTGATATGGATGGATTGTCTTATAAGCAAAGGCTAAGCAGGTTGGGACTCTACTCACTGGAGTTTAGAAGAATGAGAGGTAATCTCATTGAAACATATAGGATTCTTAAGGGGCTTGACGGGATAAATGCTGAGAGGATGTTTCCCCTCATGAGAGTGTCTAGGACTGGAGGGTCTTAGAATAAATTTAAGACTGAGATGAGGATAAATTTCTTCTCTCAGAGGGTTGTGAGTCTTTGGAAGTCCTTTCCACAGAGAGCTGTGGGGGCAAAATCGTTGTGTATATGTAAGGGTGAGATAAATTCTAGATCAGTCGGGGAATTGAGGGTTACGGGGAAAGGGTAGGAAAGTTAGGAATGTTAGATCAGCCATGATCCTATTGAACAGTGAAGCAGGCTTGAGGAGCCAAATGGACTGCTCCTGTTTCTATTTTTTATGGTCTTTGTGTTGACTTTAGCTTATAAATATCCTGTCCCAGCTTTTTATATTCATATTTTTAATAGCATAGAAATGTAAGTGGGCACAAATCCTTTTGAGTTTAAATCTTTCACTATTTTGAACTGTACTCGGGACAACAAGCAACATGAGGGGGCTTTAACTTCCTCTTTCTTTCAATTTATCACATGACCTGACATGTTCTCATGGTCAATAAATTGCAAAGTTATACTGCAGACAACAAGCTCTCCCATTGCTATTACTGTAGTGCTCTCCCACAATGTTGTTGATCAAGGAAAGTTTTGCTATTAAAATTCATTCTCAGGTAAGGAAATGAAGCAGTTTAGATGCAGAACTACCTCTACCTTAGTAATGGGACATAACCCTCAGAGCAAGCTTAACAAATCAGTGTGACATTTCTTTTACACCACACCAGCAGTCCTTGAAATTCCTGCACATATGATTGCCCAGTTGTACGCTGTAGGCCAAATAGGAAATAGGTTTCTACTGCCTTAAATCCATTTTTGAGTTAGACAAACGGCCAGGAGAATTGACTTGTTTTCTAGGTTAAGTCAGTTTACAACCGTGGGTCACAAAAGGTAAAAAGATAGTGTTCTATCCAACTATAACATCCAGACACAGGTAAGAATAGTTAACTACACAATCCACATCCCTGGAAGTTTTTGCTGTATATATTGCGCTGCAGCCTAACTCTCCTGGTCTCAATCACCAGAAACATTAGCGCATGAGCCAAAAGGGGCTAAACTCAATGCAAAATTAGCAGCAAACAAACTGAGGGGCTTCAGTAAAGTGAGAGATCAAGTGGGCTGGGATTGATCCCCTCAGAGTAGTGAAGGAGATTCAATAAAGCCATCTGTGGGTAAGAAGGTTTTGTCAAAACAGATGGGAAGAAATTGTTTCCATTGGGAGAAGATTCAGTAACCAGAAGATACGGGTTTTGGATAATTGACGGAGGCGTGATGAGAAGGCTTTAAAACCACACAGTAAATTATGGAAGATCTGCCTAAAATGTTAGAGTAAGCAGATTTTAGCGTTGAATGTCAAAAGGAAATTGGATATGTTTTTGAAAAGGAAAAGCTTTGGAGGCCTCTGGAGAAAGGTTGTGGGGGTGGGCGGGGGGTGTGTGGGGAAGGGTGGGCACTAACTGGATAGCTATTTCAAAGATCTGAGGAAGAGTCACCAGACCCAAAACATTAAATCTGATTTTGTCTTCTCAGATGCTGCCAGACCCGCTGAGCTTTTCCAGCAACTTTGTTTTTGTTCCTGATTTACAGCATCCGCAGTACTTTCGTTTTTTTTAGCTATTTCAAAGAGTCAGCATAGGCACAATGGACCAAATGGCCTCTTGTAATAAATGATTCTAACAAGTAAATGTGCTTTAAGGATGGATTAATGCCTCTGAGAGGCACAAAAGAGTTTCAAGTGAATGACTTAAGGTTTTCATACTAATGTCACATACTATAATTTTAACCCCTAAGTTCTCTGTCTGGCAGAGATGTAAATGTAATTCATGAGAAAACACATTACACCTTTACATTGACTATGTAGCAAACAGCACCTATATACACAATTCCACTAATCACTAGTCAACCTGAAGGTATAAAGTATCCATAACTGTAGTGTCAACATGCTCTGATCACTTAAAAGCCCACAGACAGGTTTTTAGTAAATGGAAGTTAATCCACCAAAAATAAGCCCTGTTTTATCAGTTAACTGTTCAGTAACATAGTTGTAATGATGCATGGCTCTTTACAATTTTCATATCAAAAAATATCAATAAACATGAACTTTTTAAGACTTTTCCCTTTAGATACAATTAAATAAGAATATTACTCTAGTCACCTCACAGCCTTTTCAGCTGAAATTCTGATCTCTCAAATATGTCAAAAGGAAAAAGGAATTCCAAAGTACTTTTCCTTCCTGGTTTAAGGCTAATGAAGGCCACCGACCTTTGGCAAAGAAGTTGGGAGATAGTTGATGCCTTGTCTCGCTGATGGCACAGGTTAATTGACTATTCGGAGAGATGGCATCAGTGCTTGTAGTAGACTGTTTTTGTTTCATTGTTTAAAATGAAAACTTCCAAGATGTTGGGTTACCAACTCTATTCGGATGTATTCCTGGAGGTATCATCCTTGCCTCCAATCCTCCTGCCCAGACAAACAGCCCTTTGTTAAAAAGACCAAGTCCAATAGTTTTCTATTGAATAAACAAAGCTGTTCGAAGAAAACAATTTAAAAAATACAAATTTTCTTTCGACATTCCTAATATATTCTTTCTCGCGAGCAGTGTCCAGAAGATTCAACATTAATTCCCACAGACTCCATGGCCTTCCTGGAAAGTTTTGCAAAATTTAATCGGAGGAGCAGGAAATCGGCACATGCAGGTTAGGCCTCCCAGTTATGGCGCCGCGATCAATTTCACATTCCCATTGTTACATCAAGCAGTTCCATGATCAATTTCTTGGTTCTAACCCATCCTGCTGATCTACATCTGAACAATAGCCCACAGAGAACTCAGTAATAGATGGTGACTAAGCTCTCTCCATTATGATCTGTGGGGACACAGCCAGATCATTTCTTTCCCAGTTGGTTGCTAACCACCTCACCTTGCCTTTCAGTGAGAATTTTACTCTTTTAGAAATGTCTCAAATGTAAACAAGACACAAAAGAAGTCTAATTTCTATTTAAAGCTAAACTCTTTTTCTTCTTCCTCTGATCTTCTGCAGTGGAGACTTTTGTTCAAGAATTCCAATAAATTTCCAATGTAAATAAAGCAAATAAGCACTCATCATCCTGCTCACACCCCAATAAAATTTTGGAATTGGCGCAGTGGGCAATTGTCAGTGATGAGTTTCTCATCTCTTGCCATTCTTCACCCTGCTTCTACCTGTTGTTAGCATCCAGAAACACCTCAAACTCCTTTCACATGGGATTGGGAAGTGGCTTTCTTGATCTCCTGATTGTTCTGTGCTGGAGATGTTTAGTCCAACTGGAAAACAAGAGCCCCACAGTCAGCTTAAACTAGATTAAATCATTCTTTTAGAAACAAAACGGAAGTTGCCGAACTTATTTCCATTCACTGAAAGCTATGAAAGAGCTTTGAAGTCCAGTAGCTTCAACTCCAGTGCTTTCAGACTTGCCCAATACATTTTGCTCTTGAATTCACTTGGCTCTGGTTTATGTTCGATAACCTGGATGCTGAGTTGACGTCATTCGATGTAGTTTCACTGTCAGTCAGCTCCATTAATAGTTCATTGGCGAGTGATAAACAGATACAACAGAAATGTACATCAAAAGATCTGTCCACGTCACTATAATCAGAAAGTGCCTTTGTTCTTGGAACTTGCTTTGTCAGAATTTATGACCAAATTCCAACATTGAAACTATGCTAGTTGGTATTGTCATGTCCCGATAGCATCAGCCCAGAGCTAAATTTTGGTTTGGTTGAAAATTAGGATTGAACAGAAATTTCACAATCGATGATTCTTTCTTTTAATCAGTTCTCAAACATTGCCAAAGGGCTTTCACTTAATAATTCCTTTGCGAAGTGTAGCCACATTAGCTAAAGCAGTGGATGAAGCAATTGCAGCTTCCCTCAAGTGACAATGTGCTGACTGACTCGTTAATTTATCTCTTTGTTTAGTTGCTGCTCCTTGAGGGAGGAACATTGGCCAAGGAAGAACTGGGGCCAACAAGCTTCCTTCCCCACAACATATCAAAATGATATGCCCACTTCAACCCAATTACAGCGTAACGTCCAATTTCAAAACACGGTGACAATCCCCTTAGGAACAAAAATAAGCAATGCTTTTCAGGGATAGATTAAAGGTTTGATTTGATGATAACAAGGCTTGGCCAGAAGAGTTAAGCCATTTGGGATGTGATGTTGGTGAGATGCTATGCAGCGAGGGAGGGCCAAATCGCCTACTTCTGCTCTTAATTTGTACGTTCATATGTAAGGACATTGGTCACTAAAAATGGAAAGTATTTAGTTTTGTTAGTGTGCAGTATTCTTTGCGTTGCAATGAGATTAAAACTCAGAAAACCAATTTAGCACCCAAACCATTCATGTACCATTAAAAATTTACAAAAAAAAATTTCCCTAATTTTTTAAAGCACCATTCATGTATATTACATGCAAACATCCCGGAACTCCTACCTACTCCACTAACAGCAGTTCATTAAGGCAACGCGCCATCACCCTCTCAAGGTCAGTCATAGATGGGCAACAAATGTGGGTTTAGCCAGTGATACCCACAGCCTGCAAATGAATTTTAAAAAGAAGACGAGACCCTGTAAAGGTCTACTCTAGGGGTAAAGGAACTGGTGTGACATAACCATCGTCTTGCCAAGGAACAAGTTTGGTTTTATCAGCCACCTGGAAGAATTGATATTGTGTGCACAAAGCCCAAACAAATCCCCTTTTCTTGCCAGTCAATAAATAAGATGACATCCTAATAGAAAAACAAGAAATTTCACCCATCTATTGCAAACAAAGCATTAGAAATGGATACTGAACCTCAGACAGCATCTGCTCATTTGTTAACTTTCTTGATGTTAAAAAAAATGACTTCAAACCTTCAGCAAAATTATTATCTCTTCAAGATCTGTCCATTTGTACTCAGAGCACTTAAATCCATCTCATGATCAAGTCATTCCTTGGGGGTAAAAGCAATATCATGGAACAGTAGAGCAGAAAATGAGAGAAATTATAAGGGATGAGAGATGGAGAATGGAATGCATTTGCTGGTTAAACAGGCTGAAGCTTCCCATAGAGAAGAAAAGATTATTAAGTCGGAAGTGGAGATGAAGATATGATAGAATTAGAATTGCAAGGGTAGGCATCATGAAAAGTAACAGAGCTAGTGGAATAAACAGTTTGAAGGGTTGAAATGGAGGGATAGACTCATCAAACATTGGGATGTGGAAGGCTAGGTTATCAACTGTTACCAGAAAACTGAGACGACGTTTGCTTTTCAAATCAACCAAAAGCTACAATGCAACCTGCCGTGGGTTCAGTCAACAAATATAATTCTTCAGCCCTGGCACAGCAACTTTGCCCATCAGATTTGAAGTGGCATTCACAAATTGCCACATTGATGCATTGGCATTGGACAGAAGGAGCTGAGAATGGGGTTCTACAAGTCCCATCGCATGCACAAAGCAGATCCCAGACAGGCCCTGCTTTCCTTCACAGAGGGAGAAGATCGAAATAATGGACAAGAGGCAGGTCTGTCCAAAGGAATAGGAGGAGCAGGCTGCACTAATGATAGGTAGTCTGGGTTCGGGGGTCCAGTCTCTTGAAGTCAGTTGTGCAACTGAGACTAAGGGAGCCTCAGTAATGATCACTTAATGAGGGAGCACTTTGAAAGCTGCTGTTCACATTCTACAGGTGAGTTCCAATCTGAGAAGATGGAGAGTGTGCAAGGCAGTGTGACTCAAGCTGCTTTTGGTCTTCCAGTTAGGCATAATCTCCATCCCTCATATACCAGTGAGGGCACAGAAGATAAAGGCAGCAATGCAGATCCAAAACAGAAAAGTCAACTGCGTCCCTCGAGCTCACTGTTCCAAGCTGAACAACAAGGTCTGTACAGATGCAGGAACTCCAAAATAACTGGGTAGTGCCAGAGAAAATTTGAGATATGCAAAAAGTTATCCATCCCATATCACTTGCATTGATACCGCATTAAATCTCATCACAGTTGCTCAATTAAGTAGAATCAGTAAAGTAAATGGATTCCAAATCAAAGATTAAGAGTGAAAGAAGCAACGAATGGGTCCAATTGTTGCCATCGCTATGCCAGCATACCATGTTGTTCTGGGCAAGGACCTACAATCACAGCTGCCAGCTGAGGTCTCAAGGACCTGATCGCCAATGTTACACGCGTTGGCATCATCACCAGTGGTCATCTTTGTCTCTCACAGAGGAGCTCCCTTTGTAGCCCTGTTGAATAGGCATGACTTTTTGACATGTCAGATTCCTTGTTAGGCCTTCTGAAGGTCTGGTGACAAGGAGGCTGGAGTTGATGAGCCATCCACACTCGACAATGGGATCTGCATGTGACTGTTGGCAATGTTTGGAAACTGCAAGAAACAAAAGCAGATTGTTAAAAGAAAATCATATATATCTTGCTACAATATTTTGCATCATCAACTGGAACTTACATTTATTTAGCCACTTGAACACAATAAAACATCTCTATGTTGGAACAACATTTGACACTGATCCACATGACTTTTAAAAAAATTTACTCATGTAACATAGGCCTCGCTGGCTGGATCAGCATTTATTGCTTGTCCCTAGTTGCTCTTGAGAAAGTGGTGGGGACCTGACTTATTGAACCGCTGCAGTCCATGTGCTGTAGATAAACCCATAATGCTGTTAGGGACAGAATTCCAGGATTCTGATCCAGTGACAGTGAAGGAACGGTGATATATTTCCAAGTCAGGATGGCGAGTAGCTTGGAGGGGAACTTGTAGGTGGTGGTGTTCCCATGTGTCTGCTATCATTCTAGATGGTACTGGTTGTCGGTTTGGAAGGTGTTGTCTTAGGAGCCTTGGTGAAGTTCTGAAGTATATTTTTTTTAAGATGGTACATAATGCTGTTACTGAATGTCAGTGGTGGAGGGAGCGGATGCTTGTGGATTTGGTGCCAATTAAGCGGGCTGCTTTGTCCTGGATGGTGTCAAGCTTCTTGAGTGTTGTTGGGGCTGCACTCATCCAGGCAAGTGGGGAGTATTCCATCACACTCCTGACTTGTGCCTTGTAGATGGTAGGCAGGCTTTGGGGAGTCAGGAGGTCAGTTACTGGATCTCTAGCCTCTGACCTGCTCTTGTAGCCATTGTACTTTTATGACTGCATCCGTCAGTTTCTGGTCAATGGCAACACCAGGATGTTGTTAATGAGGGATTCACTGATGGTAACACCATTGCATGTCAAGGGCAATGGTTATATTGACTCCTTTGAAGATGGTCACTGCCTGGCATTTGTTTGGCACAAATGTTACTTGCCAATTTTCAGCCGAAGCCTGGATTTTGTCCAAGTCTTGCTGTATGTGGGCATGGACCGCTTCATATGGAAACTGTCTTTATATCAAACATTACTGAGAGTTAAAAGATCCCAGTGGATTGCTGAGAAATGGAAGGCGATAACCTTTATAACTTCGAATAATGGACTCCAGAAGGGCTGATAGGGTTGATGACTCACCTGGCAACGCGGTATTCCCTCAGCACTGCAAGACATAAAGTCAGTATCCAGACTGACACTGCAGTGCCATTTGGAGGAAGTTTTATTTTTATTCATTTTCAGGATGAAGGCATCACTGGCTGAGTTAGCATGCATTACCCTTCCCCGATTGGCCTTGAGAATGTGGTGGCAATGAGCCATTTATTGAATGCAACATTTCAAACAGCAATTCCAAGTCAAACAGTCTGACATGGATTCTAGTTGCCAGGGTTTTAAATATATTAATTCCATTGATGGGAGATGATGTTACAGTGACACAAACAATGTGTAGAAAATGATCAGAGCTATAGATAGAGTGGACAGCCAGAGACTTTTTCCTAGGGTGGAGGTAGCTATTATGAAGGGGCACAGTTTTAAAGTGAGTGGAGGTAGATATAGGGGAGACGTCAGAGGTAGGTTCTCTACTCAGAGAGTGGTCGGGGAGTGGAATGCATTGCCGGAGAAGGTAGTGGAGTCGGCCTCATTAGGGCCATTTAATCGGCTATTAGATAGGCATATGGATGATAGTATGAGGTAGGGGTGGAGGTTAGATAGACCTTAGGTTTAGAGTAAAAGTTCGGCAGAACATCGTGGGCCGAAGGGCCTGTACTGTGCTGTACTGTTCTATGTTCTATGTTCTAATAGCCCAGGTTAATGCTCTGGGAAATTTAAATTCAATTAGTGAACCTGAAATTGAAAGCAAGTCTTGATGTTGTTGATCATGAAAACATCAACGATTGTTGTAAAATCCTGTCGGGTACACTAATATTCTGTAGGGAAGGAAAGGCTATGGGCCTAGTGATGGAAAATGGGACTAGTGTAGCTTTAGCGTAGTTTTGGAAGTACAGACCCAATGGGCTGAAGGGCCTCTTCTGTACTGCATGATTCTTTGAAATCTGTTGTCCTAAGCCAGTCAGGCATACCTGTGAGTTCAGACCCACAGCAACATGTTTGCCTTGTAGCTGCCCTCTGAAAAGACCATCCAAGCCATTCAGTTCAAGGGCAGTTAGGGATGTGCAACAAGTTCCAGTCTTGCCAGTGATGCCGACAACCCATGAATGAACAAAGAAAGCAAATGATCAGTCCACAGAGCTCATGACCCATACTTACCTGAAATAAAGTGCTGGTTCCAGGCATTCGGGCTGGGCTGAGTGTAGCCACTGGACTAAGGGTGCTCCAGAAATGGATGCTGGACAATAATGGACTGGGAGTCAGTAAGAATGGAGTCTAAAACAGAAGAAAGAAAGCACAAGGTTGGAATTGCCAATAATAACAGAATAAAAAGGACAAATTCACTGATATACCATGGCAGAGGTGGTCTCAGGGTGAAATCTGGAACTGTACCCCACACACACAAACACACAAAGACACACACACACACACACACACACACACAGACACAAAGACACACAGACACAAAGACACACACACACACACACACACAAAGACACACAAACACACACACACACACACACACACAGACACAAAGACACACACACACACACACACTCACAGTGCTGGGGGGATGGGTTAGTTGCAAGGCTGAGATTAGTGGATTTTTATTGAGTTTATGAGTTCTAAAGGGATATGGAGTTGGGCCAGGACTAGATCAAAACAGTTTGTTTCCATTGATTGAAGGTCTAAAATACAAGTGGATATAGACAAAAGGACATTATTATTATTGTTACAAAGCACTTACTGCACAGAAGCCCTGATGTGGAGGCGCTGGTGTTGGTCTGGGGTGGAAAAAGTCAGAAGTCACACAACACCAGATTATAGTCCAATAGGTTTATTTGAAAACACAAGCTTTTGATCACTGCTCCTTCTTCAGGTCACTTCACCTGTGATTTCACATAAACCTGTTGGACTATAACCTGGTGTTGCGTGACTTCTGACTTTGCACTGAAGCTGCCATTAGTTCAAACAACTGGCCCCACTCACTGACTCATCTCACCTGGTTAAAATGTCCTTCTATTCCTTTCGTCCATGTGTGCTTATATAGCTTCCCATTTGATTTATCAACAGTATTTGCCTCAGCTATTCCATGTGATAGCGAGTCTCAAATTTTCACAATTTTCTGGGTAAAGATATTTCTCCTCAATTGTCTAAACGATTCACTAGTGACTATAATTACTGCTTATATTGCTGCTTTTCCCAACCTCAGAGACCTTTATCGGATCACCCCTCAAGTTTCACATTTCTTGAAACAAAAAGGATCCCAGCCTGAAGAAGTTACACCAGACTTGAAGCGTTAACTTTGCTTCTCTCTCTATAGATCACAGAATCCCTACAGTGTGGAAGCAGGCCATTCGGCCCATTGAGTCCACACCGATCCTCCGAGGAGCATCCTACCCAGACCTACCCCCTACCCTATCTCTGCATTTCCCACCCTAGACACTATGGGCAGTTTAGCATGACCAATCCACCTAACCTGCACATCTTTGGACTGTGGGAGGAAACCAGAGCACCCGAAGGAAACCCACACAGGCACGGGGAGAATGTGCAAACTCCACACAGACAGTCGCCCGAGGCCAGAATTGGACCCTGGCCCTGTGAGGCAGCAGTGCTAACCACTGAGCCACTGTGCCACCGCTAGATGTTGCCAGACCTGTTGAGTTTCTCCAGCACTTTCCGTGATTGTAACAAAAAGTTAGTGTGCAAGTGTAGCATACAATCAGAAAAAGGTTAATGAAATCCTATCTTTTATGATAGTAATTAAACATAAAAGGATGCCATATTTCATTAATACAGGCCATTAGTGAGGCGACATCTCCAATACCATGTGTAGATTTGGTCTCCTTATCTAAGAAAGGGTGTAAATACACTGGAGGTGGTTCAGAGGAGGTTTATTAGATCAATGCCTGGTATGAGCAGGTTGTCTCATGTGGAAAGGTTGGACAGTCTGGGCTTAGTTCTACTAGAGTTTGGAAGAGTGAGGGGTGACTTGACTGAAATGGACATGACCCTGAATGGTCTTAACAAAGTGGATGGGGAAATAGGAATTCCTCTTGTGGGTGAGTCCAAAAAGAGGTGGACAGTTCTAAAATTAGAGGTCTCCCTTTCAGAAGATTTGTTTTTCCTCTCTGAGGGTTGTGTGACTTTGATACTCTTTGCCTGAGAAAACGGCAGAAACGGTGTCTTTGAACACTTTTAAGGCGGGGATGGATCGACTTTTGTTACACAGCGGAATCTGGAGTTATCAGGGTTAGATGGGAATGTGGAATTTGAAAACCAAACAAATCAGTCACGATCTTATTGAATGGTAGAGCGAGCAAGATGGGCCAAATGGTCTACTTCTGTATCTTGCATGATTGTGTATTAGAAAGTGCAAGGTAGAAGAGGTGAAAGCGTTTAGGAAAAAAAGCCAGAACTTCAGGCAAATAACAAATCAATCACTCAATCAATTAATAAATCACCTTGTCAGGTATCCACCCAGCCATTTAACTAATGTGTAAATGAGAATACACGATAAACTGTGTAGAAAAAGCAAGTGAAAGAAATTAGCAACACTTAAATATGGAATCAGGTGGAGTGTCATTGAGGAAATTGTCCTGTGCTGCTGTCTGTCTCTCTTCTGTGGCTAAGTGCATAGCTGGGTGTCCCCAGAGAGGAAGCAATGTTGTACTGGCTGGTATGTTTGAGGCCTCCGACAACTGATGGGATAGGACAGCGTCTCAACAGCAACAATGCTATAATTTCACTTTATAAGTTACTTCCTGTTTTACTTATAATTTAATCATTATCATATGATCCTCTATAAATGAGGACATTCTTGCATATTTCATTTTTACTGATGGTCGATCTGCAGAAGTTGTTTCCCAGACTTAGGAATGAATGATTTAGGACCAAAGTGAAGAGAATATTTCTTAGAGGATTGAGAGTCTTGGCAAATCTTTTCCTCAGAAGACTGTGGATGCTCAGTCACTGACAATAGCCGTGATGGAGATCAATAAACCTTTGGGAATAATGGATAGCGTGGGAATGTTGAGACATCATATAGCATCAACAATGATCTTACCGAATGGATGATCAAAAAGTTGAAAGGGAAAGCCACCACAGTCTAACCAGACCGCAGGGCTGCTCTCTCATTGGAAAGAGACAAATCGTAATGGTTTAATCTGAGAGTCACCATGCTTCAGACAAGAGGAGAGGATGAGAAATAAGGTCCTTCATAGTTAACCCAGCTGGTGTGGGAGTTCAAGTCTTACTGTTGTTTGTCACTCTGCATTACTAGTGATCCATCCAGCCAACGGAGTTAAGAAACCCTTAGTGGATTTAAAATTGATTCAGAGATAGTAGGAACTGCAGATGCTGGAGAATCTGAGATAACAAGGTGTAGAGCTGGATGAACACAGCAGGCCAAGCAGCATCAGAGGAGCAGTAAGACTGACGTTTCGGGCCCAGACCCTTCTTCAGAAATGGGGGAGGGGAAGGGGGTTCTGAAATAAATAGGGAGAGAGGGGGAGGCGGATAGAAGATGGATAGAGGAGAAGATCGGTGGAGAGGAAACAGACAGGTCAAAGAGGCAGGGATGGACCCAGTAAAGGTGAGTGTAGGTGGGGAGGTAGGGAGGAGATAGGTCAGTCCAGGGAGGATGGACAGGTCAAGGGGGCGGGATGAGGTTAGTAAGTAGGAGATGGGGGTGGGGCTTGAGGTGGAAGGAGGGGATAGGTGGGAGGAAGGACAGGTTAGGGAGACGGGGACAAGCTGGGCTGGTTTTGGGATGCGGTAGGGGGACGGGAGATTTTGAAGCTTGTGAAGTCCACATTGATACCATTGGCCTGCAGGGTTCCCAAGCGAAATATGAGGTGCTGTTCCTGCAACCTTCGGGTGGCATTGTTGTAGCACTGCAGGAGGCCCAGGATGGACACGTTGTCTGCGGAATGGGAGGGGGAGTTGAAATGGTTCGTGACTGGGAGGTGCAGTTGTTTAGTGCAAACCGAGTGTAGGTGTTCCGCAAAGCAGTCCCTAAGCCTCCACTCGGTTTCCCCGATGTAAAGGAGGCCACAACGGGAACAGCGGTTACAGTATACCACATTGAAAAATGAGGACATCTGAGATGTTCGGGAGTGGAATGCCTCATCCTGGACGTCCAGTCCCTATACACCTGCACATATACACCTGATGAGGCATTCCACTCCCGAACATCTCAGATGTCCTCGTTTCTCAAGGACCGCAACTTCCCCCCCTCAGTGGTCAAGAACGCCCTCGACCGTGTCTTCCGCATTTCCCGCACCTCATCCCTCACACCCCCTCCCCGCAATAACAACCGAAACAGAATCCCCCTCGTCCTCATGTACCACTCCACCAACCTCCGGATCCAACGCGTCATCCTCTGACACTTCCACCATCTGCAATCCAACCCCACCACCAAAGACATTTTTCCCTCCTCATCCTTATCTGCTTTCTGGAGAGACCACTCTCTCCAGGACTCCCTTGTCCGCTCCACACTCCCCTCCAGCCCCACCACACCCGGCACTTTTCCCTGCAACCACAGGAAGTGCTACACCTGCCTCTACACCTTCCCCCTCACCCCCATCCCAGGCCCCAAGAAGACTTTCCACATCTGCTAATGTGGTATACTGTATCCGCTGTTCCTGTTGTGGCCTCCTCTACATCGGGGAAACTAAGCGGAGGCTTGGGGACCGCTTTGTGGAACACCAACGCTCGGTTCGCACTAAACAACTGCACCTCCCAGTCGCGAACCATTTCAACTCCCCCTCCCTTTCCTCAGATGACATGTCCATCCTGGGCCTCCTGCAGTGCCACAACGATGCCACCTGAAGGTTGCAGGAACAGCACCTCATATTCCGCTTGGGAACCCTGCAGCCCAACGGTATCAATGTGGACTTCACAAGTTTCAAAATCGCCCCTCCCCCTACCGCATCCCAAAACCAGCCCAGCTCGTCGCCGCCTCCCTAACCTGTCCTTCCTCCCACCTATGCCCTCCTTCCACCTCAAGCCTCACCCCCATCTCCTACCTACTAGCCTCATCCCGCCCCCTTGACCTGTCAGTCCTCCCTGGACTGACCTATCCCCTCCCTAACTCCCCACCTACACTCACCTTTACTGGCTCCATCCCCACCTCTTTGACCTGTCTGTCTCCTCTCCACCTATCTTCTCCTCTATCCATCTTCTATCCGCCTCCCCCTCTCTCCCTATTTATTTCAGAACCCCCTTCCCCTTCCCCATTTCTGAAGAAGGGTCTGGGCCCGAAACGTCAGCCTTCCTGCTCCTCTGATGCTGCTTGTCCCGCTGTGTTCATCCAGCTCTACACCTTGTTAACTCTTAGTAGGGTGGCTAGGTTCAAAGGGAAGCAGCGCGTACTCCTAGAATCCCTGCAGTGTGGAAGCAGACAATTTGGCCCATTGTGTCTACATCGACCCTCTGAAGAGCGTCCTCCCCAGATCCTTCCCTCCATTTCCCATGGCTAATTCACCTAATCTACACATCCCTGGACAACTGGGGCAATTTAGCATGGCCAATCCACCCAGCCTGCACCTCTTTGGACTGTGGGATGAAACTGGAGCACCTGGAGAAAACCCACACAGGCACAGGGAGAACATGCTAACCCCACTCAGACAGACTCCTGAGGGTAGTCTGCAGTGCTGTGAGGATGCAGTGCTAACCACTGAGCCACTGTGCCACTCCTGCACCTTTAATGTCAAGTTTTTTTTCAAAATACATTATCTATTAGGGTAGCATTGTCAGTCAGAGTGAGACCAGAAGTTCCATTAATCAGAGTGAGAAATAAACATTAGGACTGAAGAAAATTGAAGTTGGCTGACCTGGGTTAAGTAGGCAGGTGTCAATGATGCTGCTGGGAGAGGAGGACTCGGCAGGGCCAGAGGGCTTGGGTCACTGCTGGTAATAACCAAGGCCGGAGTCAGTTCTAGCCCCTTTGGCTTCTTTGACCGACCCTTCTGATGCCTGGTTTCCGGGTTGTCCAACGACGGATCTTCCCCATCCGAGGAGAGTTCCAGAGGCTGTGTCAGGTCATCCGAGGGGCTGGTGGCCAGCTCAGTCTCCACGGCCAAACCAGCGGCTGGATCCAGCGAGGGCTCTAAAATGGGTGAGCCAGGGCTCAAGGGCAGAGGCGTGGGAGGCGAGATGGAGGATGGAGTCGAGGCGAAGGACGTAACGATGTTTGGCACGGTCAGAGACTCCTCCGATGACGCCGGGTTCGGTGGGCTCACCGCGACCGAGGGCACCACTGCCGGTTCTACCACAGAGACCGGCGTCTCCCTTTTCGGTGGGTTGGTAACAAATTTAATGACTGTGACAGGCTCCTGAGGAGGTGGCTTCTTTTTCTTCTTCTCTTCTGGCAGCTTCTCCGCGGGGTTCTCGATTTTAATGGACTTGAAGATGTTGGGATTGGTTTGTAGTGAGTTCAAAGTGAAGGACGAGTAGAGCCCTGAACGGATGTAATCATTGCGGCTTGAGATCTTGGAGGAGGAGGTTGCTTTCTCCTGGCTATGGTTCTCCTTGTCCTTTTGTGGCCGACTCATATCAGGCAAAGCTGTGTCCATTCCTTTCTCAGGCCTGCCCACCATGTTAAAGTCCATGTTCAATATCTCCGGATAGCACACAAACTTATAGACAAATTTCTGTCCATTCACTTTTTTAATAATGTTCTGCAGAATAAACAAAAAGATCAGAATGAAGTAAATAACTCTAAAATGCTGACTCTCCCACAAAGATGACTCCTTTTCTGTGGAATTACAGCTCGATTCAGAGTCAACATAGAATCCCCATTGTGTAGAAGTGGGCTATTTCGGTCCATCAATTCTACTCTGATCCTCTGAACAGCATCCCACCTGAACCTATCCCCCTATCCTAACCCTGTAACCCTGCCTTTCCCATGGCTGACCCACCTAGCCTGCATATCCCTGGATACTATGGGCAATTTAGCATGGCCAATCCACCCTAACCTACATACCTTTGGACTATATGAGGAGACCAGAGCACCTGGAGGAAACCCATGGAGACACAGGGAGAATATGCAAACTCCAGAGAACATTTTCATTTTCAAATTTATCCTTTTATGAACTATGGGCATCACTGGCAAGACCAGAGTTAGTAAGAACTGCTGATGCTGGAGTCAGAGATAACACAGTGTGGAGCTGAAGGAACACAGCAGGCCAGGCAGCATCAGAGGAACAGAGAAGACCAGCTTTTGTCACTTATCCCTGATTGCCCTTGAACTGAGTAGCTCTCTCGGTCATTTCAGAGCAGCTTAATAGCCAGCTATATTACTGCAGGTTCTGGAGTAACATTTAGGTCAGACCAGGTAAAGATGGCAGATTTCCCTCCCTACAGTATATTATGAATTGGCAGTAGTTACACAGTCTATTGAGACTAGCTTCAATTTAACATAAAGTTCACAAACTGCCACATTAGGATTTGAGCCCAAGCTTCCACTGCAATAGTTTTTAGCCCTTTATCAAGTCAAAGATATATAGGCATTGGAGGCCATCCAGAGAAGGTTCACCAGGCTAGTCCCAGGTGCGGAGGGACTGTCTTAACAGAGTAGATTGAGCCTGTGTTCATTGGGGTTTATAGAATAAGAGACAACAGTATCAAAACCTGCAAGATTCTTAGGGGACTTGACAGGGTAGATGTGGAAAGGTTTATTCTCCTGTGGAGAGACTTGGATCGAAGGACATGATCTCAGAGTAAAGGGTGACAGATTTAAGATGAGATGTAGGAGAATTTCTTTTTTCAGACGACAGTGAATCTTTGGAATTCTTTACCACAGAGGACTGTCAAGTCTGGGTCGTTAAGTATATTCAAGGCTGAGGATAGGCAGATTTTTAATCGGGGTTACGAAGAAAACGCAGGACAATGAGTTGAGGATTATCAGATCAGCCATCATCTCATTGAATGGTGGAGCAGATTCAATGGGTTGAATTGTCTTCTTCTGCTCCTATGTTTTATGGTATTAATAGCCTTGGCCTTTAGAATAATTGAATCCCTATAGTGTGGAAGTAGGCCATTCTGGCCATCGTGTCCACACTGACCCTCTGAAAAGCATCCCACCCAGACCCACCACCTCATGCTATCCTTGCAACCCTGCCTTTCCCATGGCTAACCCACCTAGCCTGCACATCCCTAGACACTATGGGCAATTTAGCATGGCCAATCCACCCAACCTGCACATCTTTGGACTGTGGGAGGAAACCCAGACAGACACAGGGAGAATGTATAAACTCCATAAAGCTAGTCACCTGAGGTTGGAATTGAACCCGGGTCCCTGGTGCTGTGATTGAGTAATACTACCTACTGAGCCACTGTGTCACCCTTAGCCCAGCAATGTTACCATGATGCTAACACTTGTATTTATGTAAGGGTGGCATTCACATCAATGATTCCAGTGATGTAAAAATTAGGGACATGGGAGCAGGAGGCCATTCTACACTGAGTTTATAGTCTCATGCACAAAAATCATGGCTCCATATGCATGTATACATTTAGCTGTAGCAAAATTCTAACTGGTCTGAAGGTGAAAATTATCAAGCAACCTGGCACCCGTAATTTGTCTTGGGCTACCCTTAGACTATTTTACCAGTTCTATCATCCCCTGTAAACAAAGAAAAAATGCTGCCTAACTCCTCCCTGAAATAAAGAACAGAGTGTGTTGGAGAAACTCAGCAGGTCTGGCGACATCTGTGGAGAGAGAAACAGAGTTAACATTTCAGGTCTGGAATGACTCTTCTTGTTCATTCATGAGACAGATGTCACTGATCAGGTTGACATTTATTGCCCATCCCTAATTACCCAAAGGGCAGTTAAAAGTGAAACCACATTGCTGTGGCCTGGAGTCACGTGTAGGCCAGAACAGGTAGGGATGGCAGCTTCCTTCCCTAAAGGACAATAGTGACCCAGTTGGGTTTTTACAACAATCAACAGTGGATCAATGGTCATCATTAGACTTTTGATTCCTTATTAAATTCAAATTCCACCATTTGCCATCTTCTGAAGAAGAAAATCTTATTGGGAGACTTCATCTTTTGCAGATGTGTCACACTTGGAAAACCAGAAAATACCCAGCAAAGTTATTTTTGGGAGTGGTGGTGGGGGCACAGAGCTGATATTTCCTCATCAGACAGCTACCTTCCTGGATTTCACAAGTTTCAAAATCTCCCCTCCCCCCACCGCATCCCAAAACCAGTCCAACTCGTCCCTGCCTCCCTAACCTGTTCTTCCTCCCACCTATCCCCTCCTCCCACCCCAAGCCGCACCTCCATCTCCTACCGACCAACCTCATCCCGCCCCCTTGACCTGTCCGTCCTCCCTGGACTGACCTATCCCCTTCCTAACTCCCTACCTACACTCACCTTTCCTGGCCCCATCCCCGCCTCTTCGACCTGTTTGTTTCCTCTCCACCTATCCTCTCCTCTATCCCTCTTCTATCCGCCTCCCACTCTCTCCCTACTTATTTCAAAACCCCCTTCCCCACCCCCTTTTCTGATGAAGGGTCTGGGCCCAAAACGTCAGCCTCTCTGCTCCTATGATGCTGCTTGGCCTGCTGTGTTCATCCAGCCCTGCACCTTACCTTCCTGTTGTCTGGTTTCCCGACTGCCGTGAGGGGAGTTCAATTCCAGCCCCCAGGAATCCTGGTGCGAGGAGAGTGATCTGTCTCAGAAGACAGCTAGTCAACCATTGGCCACAGCAACTCTCCAGTTTCAGAGGTCCTTACATTCCTACTGGCCTCTGTCAGATATAGACTGCACAGGCAAGGAAGGACAGACACACAGCCAGGCCTCAGCCTAACCCCCATCCTATTCCTGGAGCTCTGTGCATGCATACATTCAAGGCTGCGAATGTTAGACATGAAGAGAATCCAACGATATAGATTTGAGGCAAAAAAACAGTTGACATAGGCCAACTATGCTGATAGTAGAGTGGGCTAGAGGGGCCAAATGGCCTTCCCCAACTTAGAATCCCTAGCATGCAGATAGAGACCACTCAGTCCATCAAGCCTGCACTGACCCTCCAAACAGCAAACCATCTAAACCCACCCTAATATCCCTGCATTTCCCATGGCTAGTCCACCTAGCCTACACATCTTTGGACTGTGGGAGGAAACCAGATCACCTGGAGGAAACCCATGCAGACACAGAGAGAACGTGCAAACTCCACACAGACAGGTACCCGAGGGTGGAATTGAACCCGGGTCCTTAGCCCTGTAAGGCAGCAATGCTAACCGCTGAGCTACCAATTGATCTGAGTTCTCATGTGATTTGAAAAAGGGTGACCTGCTTTGCCCCAGACCATTTTGTCCAAACGTGGAAATCATAGCCTGTACCTTGTCATAATAATATCGCAGAGCTCTACTCAGCTTATCATAATTCATGTTGGGTTTGTTTTTGCGAAATCCCCACAGTTTGGCTACGTCCTCAGCCTTGAGCAGTTTGAACTCGCCATCATTCGATGTCCAGCAGATTAGGTGGTCATTCTTAGGTTCCAGGAGAAGTTGCAGCAGGAACTGCCAAAGTGTGATGGTGCTGTCCATGGTTGGTGCTGCCACCTGTGGGTCAGGAAGGAAAACTGGTTAAAGAGCTGACCCCGAGAGATACCAGAGGACGCAACTTTATGGTAAGGAGCAGGAGGTTTAGAGAGGATTTGAGGAAAAGTCTTTTCACCCAGATGTTATTTGGAACTCACTGCCTAAAAGGATGGTAGAGACAGGAACTCTTAAGATATTTAAGAGCTATTTAGATGAACACTCGAAATATTGTAATGTCCTGGGCTCTGGGTCAAGTGTTGGAAAATGGGATTAGAATAGATGATATTTGATGACCGTCACAGTCATGATGGGCTGAAGGGCCTTTATCTATGCTGTAAAATCTCTGTGACTCTAAAGGAGAGGAACAGGGTGCATGACAAAGAAATAGAAAGAAGGTCAAATAAACCGTAACTAGAATGAGAGAGCAGAGGGGCCAGTAAATAAGGACTTGCAAGATTTTTTTAGAAAACAGTGGAAATCAAAGGTAAAAATAGAAATCCCTGAGGATAAACAACAACAGGGAAATGGAAAGACAAGTTGACATGTCATATGGGATTTTTGCTGACTTTCGATTGACTGAAGGTGGCTGCAATGTTGTCATTCAATCTCTAGATGGCATTCAGTCATAATTCACAGACTGATAGAATGCTGGAGCTCTGAAGGAGGCCATTCAGCCTTTCAGACTTGTGCTAGCTGTTTGAAACAACTATTCAATCTGCTGTTTCTCCATAGCCCTGTATTTATTCCCATTTATATATCACTCCCAAATTCTCTCTTAAAAATTTATTATTAATTCTGCTTCCACCAGCCTCAGGAAGGCTTGAAAACAATTAGTCCTTGTGTCGCTCCAATTCTTCTGCCTATCATCTAAAAATCTATGCCATTTGGTTACTGACTGTTCAGAGACTGGAAATAGTTTATCAGCATTTACTTTAGCAGAACCATTCACGTTTTTGAACACCCCCGTGAAATCTCCTCAAAAAAACCTTCTCTGATCTAAGGAGAACAATCCCAGCTCCTCCCATCTCTTACCTTAATTCAGACCACCCAAGTCATTGCTCACTGAGAGTCACAGGTCAGGGATGTTTGAGAATGGTTCAGTGATGCATTAAAGGCATATTTGCCTGATATTATACAGCCAAGCAAAGGAAATGACAGAAAGCTTGTCTTGTCGATATGAATGAAGTTAGCAATAGTTCAACATGAGTCTTTCACATATTCGTGAACTATACATAAATAGAAACATAGAATTTTACAGTATGGATGAGGCCATTCTAGCCAATACCTCTAAGTCTGCTCTTTCCCTGTAAATTTGCAGTTTCTCCTTTTCAACCATAAGTTAAACTCTCTTTCAAAAATTATTGTTGAATCTTCTTCAGCCAGTCTTTCAGACATCATGTTCCAAATCATAAAAACCTACTACGTTCAGAAGATTCATCTCATCTCATATAAAAATAGAATACTGTGGATGCTAGAAATTTGAATTATTGCACATCTCCTGCCTGTTTATGGTGTATATTATTACACTGAAGGTGGACAGAGTCAATGTTTTCTCCTCTGTTTGTTGGTCTCTTCACCTGCAAACAATATATCTCAGAAATTAAGGGGCATGTTTCAATAAGACTTGGTACACAGATATTGTTCAGAATGACGATGTGAAGTTCACATCTTTTTACGCTATGTCTTGGACTGTGGGCTTAAAAAAGAAACTGCTTTAGACCAAGGAGACTAGACAAAAAAAGGAATGGCAAGTTTTAAAAATCATGCTTGTTGAAGCATATTTTGAGTTGAGCACAGTGTTAATTTCCTCTAGAATGTTGAGACCAAAACTGGACAGCATGGGGCAATGAGATCTGAAGTAGGGGGTCAATTGCTTGATAATATTTTCATTAGCTTCTGACCAGGTGACCACAGCTTGTGTGTGGCCAGTGCAGCCCCTGCAGCTTTTTCAATCAGATTAGGACTAATTTTTGCCACTTCTCCTTTTATCCACCATTGATCTATATCCATCAATAACCCTATCCAACAACAATCTCAGTCCTGAATCTCTCAGTTGCCCCCCAGCGTTTATTGCCATTTAGTGAACGTGAATTCTGGATTTATACTTCGTGTGAAACTGAGTCCCAGATTTTACTCCTAGATGGGTGACTTCTAACATTAAATTTAAATCTCAACATCTCCAAAGGACTCAGTTCCTCTATTAGTATCTAGTGAATGAAATTCCTTTATCACAACTTTAGTTAGTTCATTTCTCAACTTTCCAATCTCACAATAATGCAAGCCTCAGTTATATGTCCTGTACTTTAAGCTTTGATGGTGAATTTGCACTGAATGCCCATCAATGAAGCCTATGTTTGAGTAACTCGCGTAAGGCTATAAGACAATGGCCATTTGGGTGATGTAGTGGTAACAGTAGTAGACTAGTAATCCAGAGCTCCCAGGTTAATGAGTCATAGAATCATAGAGCTGTACAGCATGGAAACAGACCCTTTGATCCAACTTGTCCATACTGACCAGATATCCTAAATTAATCTAGACCCATTTACCAGCATTTGGCCCATATCCTATTCATATACCCATCCAGATGCCTTTTAAATGTTGTAATTGTACCAGCCTCCACCACTTCCTCTGGCAGTTCATTCCATACACACACCACCTTCTACGTGAAAAAGTTGTCCCTTGGGTCCCTTTTAAATTTTCCCCCTCTCACCTTAAATCTCTAGTTTTATATGGGTTCAAATTCCACCACAGCACCTGGTAGAATAGTAATTAATTGAAACATATTAAAACTTTAGTCTCAG
>NC_063356.1:6090741-6102778 GCF_021869965.1 Rhincodon typus | reverse complement strand
CAGCCTTCCTGCTCCTCTGATGCTGCTTGGCCTGCTGTGTTCATCCAGCTCTACACCTTGTTATCTCAGATTCTCCAGCATCTGCAGTTCCTACTATCTCTGAGTATTCTATCACACTCCTGACTTGTGCCTTGTCGATGGTGGGACAGGCTTTGAGGAGTCAGGAGGTGAGTTACTCGCTGCAATATGCCTATCCTCAGACATAGAGCCACTGTGGTGAGTCCAGTTGAGTTTCTGGTCAATGGTAGTTTCAGTGATGGTAATGTCAAGGAGAGGTGGTTAGATCATCTCTTATTGGAGATGGTCATTGCCTGGCATTGGTGTGACAAGAATGTTACTTGCTACTTGTCAGGCCAAGCCTGACTGTCTCCAACAGTTCCCCTACCTCACTACAACTGCTGAGTATTCTCAAGGCCTGGGAACCCCAGATAACCACGTTTAAGGCAGATTAAATCCAGTCTTTCCAACCGCATTAAGGCATTTCAAGCAGCAACTCTCCAAGGGGGTCAGCTGCCCAGTTCTTGTCTCATCTGAGTAAAACTCAGATGTTTGCATGTTGGATTCAGCTTCCCAATGAGATCACAAATTTAACCTATTTAAGCTCTCTCATCCATAGCCAATCCCACCCACTCACTCGTTGTTAAAACTGCCCCCCCATTTAGTGAGCAGAGACCAGGAATAGATCCTCCAAACAACTCTACATGGTAATGTATGTATCAAATGAGCCAGCTTTTACCAGTCGTAATTTTTCATTTGGTTGCTAAGCAATGAGAGTGTTGCCATTGGTTACGTAAACGCATAGTTTGGAAGAGAATTATTGTTTCTGCTAGCCATGGCCTGCTTTTACAGTTCTGAGGAATTTCTCTGTCAGAGTAACAGGGCAAACGCTTAAATATGATGCACTGGGAGAAAGACACTCTGCATAATATGAAGTGAAACAAAACTTGATTTATATGGGCTTCAAATCATATTATACAGTTACATTTCTCCAACTTCATTGCTGCTGTGTGCTGTCTATTGCTAGGCTTTGCCTGTGCTGTGTGGGTTTAATGTTTTAGTGATTGACACATAGATGCCGGGAGATTCAGATTTAGATTTAGGTGTATTTAATATTGTCACTTGTACAGCGAAAAATGTATAATGCAACTCCCTTCCAAACTCCATAAACTGCTCATTCAAAAGGAACACAGCCCATTCGGCCCTCAGATTTGTTCAGAACGTTCAACTAGCTTGGGGCTGATTGACATTTCAACTCCATTTACCTCCCTTCCCTTCACTGCACTTAATACACGTTAACTAATTGAAAATCTATTGCATTGAAAGTACCACTCCAGGGTCTGGAGGGAAGCTTACACAATTGAGATAAGATGAAGAAAGCAATTGCATTTATATAGGACTTTTCCCCACCTTAGGCTACCAACGGAGCACTTTTGAAGTGTCACCACTGTTGTAATGTAGGAAGTCCAGCTACTGATTTGTACACAGCAAGCTCCCAAAATCAGCAGTGGGATAAAGACACTTTAATGATACCTGTTCAAGCATAAATGTTGGCTGTACAGTAGGGGGAATTCTTCAAAAAGTGAGATGGGATCTTTTACATCCACTTGAGAGGCACAGCTGAGTTCTTCATTTATTGCCTCATACAAAAGCTGGCACCTCTGAAAATGCAGCACTGGGAGTTATAGAATCCCTGCAGTGTAGAAAGTGGCCATTCAGCCCATCAAGTCCACACCAACCCTCCAAAAAGCATCCCACCCAGATGCATGGCTCCACCCTATCCCTGTAACCCTGCATTTCCTGTGCCTAAACCAACTAGCCCACACATTGCTAGACACTGCATGGCAATTTAGCATGGCCAATCCACCCAACTTGCACATCTTTGGACTGAGGGAGGAAACCCACAGAGAGAATGTGCCAACTCCACACAGTCACCCAAGGCTGGAATTGAACTCAGGTCCCTGGCACTGTGAGTGCTAACCACTGAGCCACCATGCCACCTGGAAGTGTTAGCCAACATTTGCTTCTCCAACATCTGAAGTGATATTTGAACCTAACCCCCTCTGACTCAAAGGGCGACCGTACTGTCCCAGTGAGCGAAACAGGCAGGAATCATATTTGCCTTCCTTTTGGGAAATAAAGGAGTATTGTGGCAGTACATTCTCTTACTTGGGGAAATAGCTCAGCCACAGTTCCTGCTCCAGGTCACTGAGTGAACACTTCTGTTTCAAGAGGAGTGGGCTTAGCTGTGATGCTACATACAGTCGGATAGCTGCTGACATAAACCATGCTGGATTTACAGGCAAGAAAATTGGCTAAAGGAATGAAATGAGCCTGGGAGATGTGGCATTGTGTCCCAGTAGAGGGCAGCGTCTCCAAAAAAGATGAGGAGACAAACAGAATTTAGTCCCACATCTGATTACACAGTTTTTACAGCACAGAATCAGGCCATTGAGCCTAATTAGTTTGTGCTGGTGTTAATGTTGCACTTGGGCCTCCTATGTCTCACCCCATCAGACTATCCCTTCAATCCTTTCTCCTCATGTGTTTATCTATCTGCTCCTGCAATGCATCTATATTATCTGTGTCTATCACTCTTTTCAGTAGGGAGTTCTACATTCTGACTGTTCTCAAAACAGTTTCTCCCAAATTAACTGCTTACTGACTATTTTAGCTTTACAAACTTTAACTTTGGACTGCCCCTTGTGAAAACATCTGCACATCTATCCTATCGCACTCCTTCATAATCTTAAAAATGCATTTTAGATCACTGCTCAGCTTTCTCTTTTCTAGCTTGTTCAGTCATCCCTCCTGATTTTAACCTCTCAGTAACAATCAGGGATCTTAATCATATATCTCCAGGTTTCCTTCAGGAGGGTCTTGGTGCACAGTGGTAGTGCTCCCCACGCCCCCGCCCACCACCAAGCCAGGAGACCCAGGTTCAACTCCTGCTGCTCCAGAAGTGTGAAATAATATCCCTGAAGTGGTTGATTAGAAAACATATATGTTTCCTTCAGCTTGTACACCTCTTCACCCGGTCAAGCCCTGAGCCACACTCCCATTCGAGAGGGTGGTCTGGTAGTTCCCAGCTGTGCCCTTTTCAGCATCTAATTTTCACCTCCTGCCATTAGGACCCATCTCATCATCTTTCTAAAGTGACAGGTCATGGGATGGATGGTCAATGGATCATGATGTGAATCATTTAGTACTGAATTCACCTTGTCCGTTTTACCAAAACCATGCATATGAACACAGAAGAAATGTCATACCACACCAGAACTTTAACTATTTCTCTTCACGATTGCTGCCAGTCCTGCTGAGTTTCTCCAGCAATTTCTGTGTTTGTTACAGAGTGATAGGAACTGAAACTGACCACTCAGCTTCTCAAGCCCATCCTGTCATTCAATTAAATTCTGGCTGATTGGATCTTAAACTCCATCCAGCAGACCTTAATGCCTCTGCCTAGCGAAAATCTATCAATTAACCTCAGTTTGAAATTATGTTTGACCCTGCAGCCTCCACAGCGTTTTTTTTTGAGACAGAGTTTGAGATTTCCTCTGCAAAGCTAAAGTCAACAGGACTCTGTGCCTTTGCTGCAGAAATTCTCCAGCTGCCAGTCCTCAACATTCTGTGAGATACCACATCCCCTAGATTTCATGGCCATTGTTTACAGTTCCTTATTCAGCAGTAAAACCACACAACCTCTCCCTTCATTGCCCTGCTATGTGTATTAGTCCCAGAGGGAGGGCTGAGGAGAGCATTTGCAACATACTTAAATCTTACTGACTAATCTCCTTATATGAGACACAGTAAAGCATATTCCCTGTACCACAGCAGCTCCTGCTGTGGTACAAGTGTTTGAGGAATACTACACATTTTAAGCAGTTCAGTTGCAGGTTTTCTTAATTACAGTGATCTCTGTAAATCATCAGATACTTACAGCAGTGTCACAGGACCAAGAAAGTGTTGCAAAATTACTTCGAGAATATTCCAAGCAGAAATACTTTTGAAAAATAAACAGTCACTTACAGACTTTAACAAGTAGAGACTAGGTTTCAGCTAGCTGTGGTTCAGTAATACTGGATTTTACTGCCTGGAATCTTCCCTGAGAGAGCATCATAGGAACACATACTTCATGGTCTGATTACAGCACAGATCAGATCAACACTGAGAACTGATGTTAGTTCTGACTCCGCCTCTCCCTCACTCTCTCCACATTCCCCAGGCCGATTAATTCAAACTCCTCTCACTGCTGCCTGGTTCCCCACCAATCCTGTGCATTGTTCCTTTTGGGTCTATTTTTATTTCATCCCCCCCATCCCGACATTCACACTGCCAAAACGTTCTCAAAATGTCTGCAGTGCTCCAGGCTGCTTGTTGTCTCTGAGTCAGGCAAAAACAGCCTGTTTTACTGATCAACACAGACTGAAGGGGGTTAGAACACAAGTAGCACAGTGGGCAGAGGGAATAACATTCCCAGCCATCTCTACTGTACTGGCAGAAATGGAGACAGGTTATTTGACTCAAGACAAGAGTCTGCAGCCCTCGCTCATTTTAGCCATGTCAATGCCTCAGGTGCATATTTTCATGAATAACTTTAAAGTTCATCCACAGCTCTGCCATGTTCTAACTTGCAACAATTCCCATTCACCCATCACTTGTACCCCACCTCCACCAGCTTCCAGGCTTGCTGACCTGTATTAGGCTCCTAGTCCAAGTAGTGCATCAGTTTTAAAATTCACATCCCTGTTTTCAATTCCCTTCCTGGCCTTTTCCACTATTGTCCTGCACTCCTACATTTTCCAAGATCTCTGCACCCTTCTCATTCTGACCTCTTGTACATCACCAGTTTTCACCGTTGTTTTCCCTCCTTGGGCAACACGGTAGCTCAGTGGTTAGCACTGCTGCCTCACAGAGTCAGGAACCCAGGTTTGATCCCACCCTCACGTGACTGTCTGTGTGGGGTTTGCACATTCTCCCCATGTCTGTGTGGGCTTACTCCGGGTGCTCCAGTTTCCTCTCACGGTCCAAAGACATGCAGGTTAGGTGGATTGGCCATGCTAAATTGCCCATAGTATCCAGGGATGTGCAGGCTAGTTGGGTTGGCCATAGGAAATGCAGGATTACAGGGATAGGGGTGGATCTGAGTGGGATGTTCTTCGGAGGGTCAGTGTGGACTTGATGGACTGAATGGCCTGCTTTCACAGTGTCGGGGTTCTATGAGCCCTGCCTGGATCCTAACCTCTCAAATTCCCTCTCTGACTCTGCAGAACTTTCTGTGAACACACCTCTCCAACAAGGTTTTGGTAACCTCTCCTGATAACTCTTCATGCAGTTCAGTGTCTATTATTTCTATCCAGCAAGGTGTCTGGGGTGATTTACCATGTTAAAGGCACTGTATTAGCGGACACCAGTTATTATTGTACAACCAGTGTCTGTTTTGATCAGGAACAAAACCAAAGATGCTGGAAAAGCTCAGCAGGTCTGGCAGCATCTGTGAAGGAAAAATTAGAGCTAATTTTTCGGGTCCAGTGACCCTTCCTCAGAATTGTATTTTGATCAGACTGCCTAAATAGCAATTAATTAGCCAGTTTGAAGTTATTACAAAAAAAAACCAAAAAACTGCAGCTGTGGGAAATCAGAAACAAAACGAGAAATTGCTGGAGAAATTCAGCATCATCCTTGTCTGTTGGGCAGAAGATATAACATTTTGAATACACATACGAATAGATTCAAGAAACAGCTTCTTCCCTGCTGTTATCAGACTTTTGCACAGACCTCTCAAATGTTAATGTTGATCTCTCTCTGCACCTTCTCTGCAGCTGTGACAGTGTATTGTGCACTCTGTTCTGTTACCCTGATGCACATTGTATGGTACAATCTGCCTGTATAGCACGCGAAACAACAATTTTCACCGTATCTCAGTACATGTGACAACAATAAATCAATCAGAGATAGTAGGAACTGCAGATGCTGGAAAATCTGAGATAACAAGGTGTAGAGCTGGATGAACACAGCAGGCCAAGCAGCATCATAGGAGAAGGAAGGCTGATGTTTCGGGCTTAGACCCTTCATCAGAAAACGATGAAAATCAGAAAAGACCCTTTCTGATGAAGGGTCTAGGCCTGAAACGTCAGCCTTCCTGTTCCTATGATGCTGCTTGGCCTGCTGTGTTCATCCAGCTGTACACCTTGTTATCTACAATAAATCAATCATCCGGTCTTGCAGCACCTGTGAAGAGAAAGCAGACTTAACATTTCGGGTCCGGTGATATATATATAATATGCATAATCCAAAGTGTTTGTCATTAATCTTTGCATCTTCATTTCAGTAACTTTGCCTTGATAATAAACCAGATATTTGCTATTGACTAAACAGGCATGGTTGACTTATTCTTAGTATGGAACTGAAACTGATATAATTGGCCATATCAACACCATGGTTACACATAAAATTTGTTGTGACCAGTGGAGGAGTGGGACGCAAAAAGAAAAGAGTTCATCCTGCCAACCTCAATCATAACCCTTCACCACAGCTACCAATGTAGCATGACAGGTATCACAGCGTTACCAAATGCCGCCCATCTGCTACAGGTTATGCTTCAAACATTGATGGAGCTACAAGGCTCAGCAGCTCACACACCGTCAGGTCATTGACATCTCATTACAACTGGGAGATTTTCTGAAGAAGGGTCTAGGCCCGAAACGTCAGCCTTTCCTGCTCCTCTGATGCTGCTTGGCCTGCTGTGTTCATCCAGCTCTACACCTTGTTATCTCAGATCTTACACATCTGATAGTTTTCCAACAAAGACTTGCGTGGAACAAGGATACATTCGTAAATTTTGGCCTTTGGAGTCAAGCTCTGCTTATCAGGCATAGTCAGATTCACCGTGTTAACACAGTGTGGAGCTGGAGGAACATAGCAGGCCAGGCAGGATCAGAGGAGCAGGAAAGATGACGTTTCAGGTCGGGACCTCCTTCAGGACCTGAAGAAGGGTTTAGGCCCGAAATGTTGACTCTCCTACTCCCCTGGTGCTGCCTGGCCTGCTGAGTTCCTCCAGCTCCACACTGTGTTATCTCTGACTCCAGCATCTGCAGTTTTTACTATCTCTTCACCGTGTTGCCTTGTTTGGGATGGCTCATTGGCTTGCTGGTGAGGTGGGTCACTGGACTCGAAACATTATTTCTGTTTCTCTCTCCACAGATGCTGCCAGTCCTGTTGGGTTTCTCCAGCAACTTCTGATTTTATTACATCATTTCCTTTTATTGATATATCAAAACGTGCTCTCACACACATCTGAATGAGTATATCCTTCCTGTCACCATATCCCCCATGGTCTTAATGAGTATTTATGACAAGTTAAATGAATTGCGGGACACAAACCATTAGTGTTAGAGGCCAGCCCCCAGCCAATAACAGATGATTGATTAGAAAAATTACTTCAACCCATGCTATAATTGAAGAATACGTAATTAATAATCAATTGTTAATAAAGGCTGTTTTTATTTAAATTAATTTCCATTAATTACTTCAAAAGATATTGTGAAACAAACTGTTGAAAAGAAAGGAACTAGGTAGCTCCAGGGTCCTTTCAACAATACTGCCCCAGGGTCCAAAACTATACACAGGCTTCAAACATCTGCAAGATCTTGCCTTTTGTACCAGTGATCTGGGCAAGATGTGAACTTGGGTCCTGAGGTGAAAGTTGGATGATGCATGTCTAACCTTTTACTAATACAACTGGAGCCCAAGCAGTAACCCTGACAATGGGTCTGAGCATTCAGTTAAACAGGAAATGTTTGTATTGTATTTATCTGATCTGCAATTAACTCTTGTTGATTGTTACATTCCCCACTTCAACTCTGGTGCCTGCAAAGAAATCGTGCAGATTTCCAAAAACTTAAAACGTCGGTAAACAAATCCTTCCAGGAAACTCATCAACGAGTTCTGATTAATCTGGTCATATATGTTTAGTTAACAGCAAGGTCCCTGTAGATACTGAATAGTCAGTCATGACATGTAAAATGTAGGAGATGTCTCCATAATGGGAAAGCACAAAACTGCAGCTAAACATATCAGGCAGTCACCCGTAAATCCGATAGAGAATTCAGGATAAATGTCTGTACCCAAAGAGTGGTGAGAATGTGGAACTTGCTACACAGGGAGGAGCTGATACTGATAGTGTTGTGTATTTAAAGGAAAGTTAAATAAACACAAGGGGTAAAGGTACACAAGGATGTGCTGAAATTAAATTAAAACGCTGCAGATGCTGAAAATCTGAAATAAAAACAGAAAGTGCTGGAGAAACTCAACAGGGCTGGAAGCATCTACTGAGAGAGAAACAGAGTTAACATTTCAAGTGGTTTTTCTTCATAAACTGGAGTTTAATTTACCTGTCATTTCCCTGCAATCAATTCCCCAGTCACATCCTCCAGTGGTCCCACACTCACTTTCTGGGAGTCTGGTCTTTTGCTTTTTATATACCTATAGAAGCTCTTGCTGTTATTTTTTACATTTCTTTCCAGTTTACTTTCATCATCAATTCTCTCCCTCTTATTCACATTTTAGCCATCCACTGTTGGTTCCTAAAACATTCCAAATCCTCTGGCCTACCACTTGTTTTCACTGCTTTGTATGCCTTAATTTTTGATTAGAAACTCTCCTTAAATGCTTTTGTTAAGTCATGAGAGGTTCAATCTTCTCATTGATTTTTTTCTTTTTGACTAGAAAAAATTTTTACTGAGCGTTAAGGAATACCTGTTTGAACATCTGCCGCTGTTCATACACTGACCTTCCCCTCAATCTATTTTCCCAGCCCACTTAAGACAATTATAGAGTCATACAGTATGGAAACAGACCCTTCAGACCAACCAGTCCACTCTGAACCATAATCCCAAACTAAATTAGTCCCACCTGCCTGCTCCTGGCCCATATCTATCCAAACCTTTCCTATTTATATACTTATCCAAATGTCTTTTAAACATTGTAATTGTATCTACATCCCCCATTTCCCCAGGAAGTTCATTCTACATGTGAACCACTCTCCGTGTAAAAAAGTTGCTCCTCATGTCTTTTCTAAATCCTTCTCCTCTCATCTTAAAATGTGTCCCCTAGTTTTGAAAAGACAACTACCATTAACTCTATCTATACCCCTCATTATTTTATAAACTTCTATCAGGTCACCTGTCAACCTCCTCTGCTCCGGTGAAAAAAGTCCCAGCCTATCCAGCCTTTCTTTATAACTCAAACCTTCTATACCCATCAATACCCTGGTAAAGTTCTTCTGAACCCTCTCCTGCTCGACAATATCCTTCCTATCCTTCTCCATATCTCTGTAATCGATCTGATTTAAGTTGAGGACACTGGTTTGAAATCCAAGTTGCTGGCCCTCAAACTGAATTTGAAATTCTACCATGTTATGATCACCAGCCCCTAGAGGACCCTTAACTATGAGATCTCTTCTTAATCTCACCTCATTACATACCTGGGTAGGTTGTGTAAGGTACTGCTCTAAGAACCAATTCCTACTGCACTCTACAAATTTACCTTCCTTCCTTGTCCAGTCAAAATGAGGGTCTCAGTGGTTAGCACTGCAGCCTCACAGCACCACAGGGACCTGGGTTTGATTCCACCCTCGGGCAACTGTCTGTGTGGAGTTTGCATATTCTCCCCGCTGTCTGCGTGGGTTTCCTCCCACAGTCCAAAGATGTGCAGGCTAGGTGGATTGGCCATGCTAAATTGTCCCATAATGTCCAGGGATGTGTAGATTAGCTGGGTTATATGGGGATGGGTCTGGGTGGGATGCTCCGAGGGTCAGTGTGGACTTGTTGGGCTGAAGGGCCTGTTTCCATACTGTAGGGATTCTATGATAAATAATAATGCAGATTAAAATTATCCAAGACAATTGTAGTGCCTTTCTTACGGGCTTCTATTTTCTGATTTATACTTTGTTCCACAGTGAAGCGACTCTTCGGGAGCCTATAGGTGACACCTACCCGTGACTTCTTTCCCTCGCTATTCCATAATTCCACACAAACCGAATCCATATCATATTCCCTCGCACCCGTATCACTGCTTCCTGATAGTTATTCACTGATTACTTACTTTATTAACACAACTACTCCACCTCCTCTTCCTTTTTGCTTGGTTTTCAAGAGTATGAAATGTACTTGAACATTGTGTTCCCAGTTTCGGTCACAGTCAAACATCTCCACAATAACTATCGAGTCATATTTGTTTATTTCTGTCTGTGCCATCAACTCTATCTTGTCACAAATGCTACATGCATTCACATGAAGAGCTCTCAGTTTTGACATTTTGCCATTTTTCCTTATTCTGGTTCTAATTTCTACTGCGCTCTTCTGCTTATATATCCTGCCCCATCCAGTCACACTTTGACTATTGTCCATCCTTTCACTAAAGCCCTGTTTACAAACCTAGTTTTATGACTTTCCAGGACACTGGTTTCAGCATGGCCATCTCTTCCTACGCAACCTACTTGGTTAGTCCTTCCTGGTTAGTCATATCACCAGTCGCCGGAATGTGCCCCCACCCCACACCCCCACACCCCACTATCGGCTGTCCCTCAATTTGAGGATGACGTTTATTCAGGATCATGAGTTTCTGCCGTGGGCTAGCATGTGACTGAACAGACTAATTCTCCACCTGCAGATCACTGGGTACACAGGGCAGGACGTGCCACACACAAGTGGGATTCAGAGGGCAGGATTACTACCTTTCTTTCCTTCTGTACCTTATCATTCAGACATGTGACCCAAAGCATTGCTGTAGAGGGAAATTCTGATTATGGCACCTTCAGAAATGCAGTGCCATACTTCCATTCTGACAAATCCCACATAGCATAGAACAGTGAGCGGGGGATTGGGGGGAGGGGGTAAGGTGAATCACACCCCTTTTCTTACAGCACATTCTATCATTTAAACATCCAACATCACAATGAGCCATGTCACCAGCTCCTGGGAAAGAGCAAGTGTGTCAGGTAAGTGTGAAGTTAGGCCATCAGGAAGATAAGGTGTCAAAATGACAAATAATTAAGGTGCCAGGTGGGTGGAGTAGGGTGCCAGGTGGGTGGGGTACCAGGAAAGTTGGATTCCAGAGTGCAAGGTGGTAGTGGGGCCAGGAACGAGTCAGAGTGTTTACTGCATGTCAGATTGGGCAAGAGATATCAGTTCCTCAGAGAGGGGAGGGAATCAGGCCCTGGAGTGCAGGGGTGGGGGAGAAATGGGCTCGAGTCCTGGAGGGGGAAATGGCTTGGTCACCTCCCGAGAGGACGAGGTGGTGGAGGGGTCCAGAGCATGGTGTGGAAAGTGGTCGTCGGGTCCAGCAGCAGGGGATGTCACGGCCTGGGGTAGAGGGATGATGTCGGCTCTGGTGGTGGGGGCTGTCACATCAGTGGAGGAGGAGGGAGTTTCGGGTCAGTGTCTTGGGGCTGTAAGGGGTGTGGGGAAGGTATAGTTGGGCGGTGTGAGGTAAGTTAGGGGTCATTTTAGTTGCTACCCAGGAATTAGACGAAGGATTTAATAGTCCAACATTTCCTGCTTGATTAATAACAACTGCAGCTGAACCTTCTGAATTCTCTGATTGAAATGGATATTTTCAGTGTGTAGGGGAATTACTCCATGGAATCTTCAATTTCCCAGACAATTCCTTCTGCGTCTGCTATGATGGGGATTCCACAGGCAGAACACAACATTTTGTAACCTAGTGATTCCCCCTAGTGGTGTAAAACTCACTCCATTGTGTCTGTGAATGTGCTTTTTAACATGCCCATTTCAAGGTTTTGAACATGTTTGACTTTTTTTTAACAAAGCAAGGCATTTCTTAACTTATGACCTGGTTTTAAAACCAATTTTAAAATAATTACATCAGTTTTTGAAAATAGTCAGAATTGGGAGCTGCAACAGGTTAAAAAAAAACTCAAGAGAACAAAGTGCAGGGCTGGATGAACACAGCAGGCCAAGCAGCATCATAGGAGCAGAGAGGCTGACGTTTCGGGCCTAGACCCTTCATCAGAAAAGGG
>NC_063356.1:6065812-6090241 GCF_021869965.1 Rhincodon typus | reverse complement strand
TTGGTTTTATATCTTATGGTGTCACATTGTGATATCTCGGTCGAATCTAGTCCTTCTCCAATTCCTCACATGATCATTCCCATACTTCAGCCCTGGTGAGGGGTACACAAATGGCTATTACTTGGTGTCCATTCACGTTCCAGCTACGGTAGCAACACATTCTATTCAGCCCCTCCTACACCATTCACTTAAACCATGACTTAATTTGCACATGTGATGTGGATAGTGGTAAAAAGAGTAGGGCCAGCATTGATTATCCATCCAGGACTGAGGAGGTGATGGAGAGCAGCCTTTGTGAACTGCTGCAGTCCATGTGGTGCTAATACACCCTTGGTGCTTTTAGGGAGAGAGTTCCTGGATTTTGACTCAATGACACTTGAAGGAACAGTGGTTCCTTGTCAAGATTTCTCAGATTGATGTACATTTAAACTCCATTTCCCCATCAGGGTTCCGGCTTCCTTCATAACCAACAAAATTCAATAATTTTCAGCTTTGGAATTTTCAATCACCCCCACTGCAACAGTATCTTTTTGAAGGAGATACTTCCAGTTGTGTATTATCCAACATATGAACAAATGCTTCCTGATAGCAACCCAGAATGACCTAATTTTAAGGTTTTGGTGTCATGTTCACCAACCAGCATTCCCTCAGACACACACACAAACACACACCATAAAATATTGGAAGCAGAATTAGACCATTCTGCCCATTGAGACTGCTCCCCCATTCAATGATGGCTGATATGTTTCTCAACCCCAATCTCCTGCCTTCGCCCTGTAACTCTTGATCCCCTTACTAATCAAGAACCTATCTATCTTTGTCTTAAAGACACTCAATGACTTGGCTTCCACAGCCTTCTGCAACACTGAATTCCACAGATTCACCACTCTCTGGCTGAAGAAATGCTTCCTCATCTCAGTTCTAAAGGGTCATGCCTTCACTCTGAGGCTGTGCCCTCAAGACTTTAGTCTTTCCTACTAATGGAAACATTTCCTCCAGACCCACTCCATCCAAGTCTCTCAGTATTCTGTAAGTTTCAATCAGATTCCCCCTCATGCTTCTAAACCCCGTCCAAGGCCAGAACATCTTTTCTTCGACATGGGGTCCAAAACCGCTCACAATATTCCACATACAGTCTGACCAAAGCCTGCTGTTGAACTATAGCCATCTCAAAAAGAATGTTAACATTGGATTTGCCTTTGTAACTGCCAACCAAGCCTGCATGTTAATCTTAAGAGAATCCTGAACTAGGACTCCTAAGTCCCTTTGTGCTTCAGATTTCTGGAGCCTTTCCCTGCTTGGAAAATAACCTGTGCCTCTATACTTCTTACCAGAGTGCATAACCCCACATTTCCCGCATTGTATTCCACCTGCAACTTCTTTGCCTACATTCTTAGCCTGCCTAAGTCCTCCTGGAGTCTCCCTGCCTCCTCAACATTACCTGTCCCTCCACTGTGCGTTGTGATCATGAGTTGAAATTGCTGCTGATTCTCTAACCCAGGGAGTTATGAAGCCTCAAATGTTACTTTCAGTCATGGTCACACAGATAATAAACTGACAACAGCGAGGTTCCTAGGAATGTACCTCCTACTACCATCTCTTTGTACCTTCAGCACTGGTGATGAACTTCAATCTTTCCAATTCAAGAACAAATTCCCAGCAAACATTGAATAAAAACACAAACTGATATCATACACATAAAAAGATCTTTTTTTTTCAGAAAAATTAAAGGTTATTTTTAATTTTAAAAATATTTATTTGAACTATATTAATCCTGCCTAAGGCAAAATAGACCTAGTGTCATGGAGTCATAGAGATGTACAGCAATGAAACAGACGCTTTGGTCCAACTTGTCCATGTTGACCAGATACCCTAAATTAATCCAGTCCCATTTGCCAGCATTTGGCCCATATCCCTCTAAACTTTTCCTATTCATATACCCATCCAGATGCCTTTAAAATGCTGTAATTGTACCAGCCTCCACCACTTCCTCGGGCAGCTCATTCCATAAAACCGCCAGCCTTTGAGTTAAAAAGTTGCCCCGTAGGTATCACGCGTGAACTGCATGTCCCGGAGCAGGGAGGAGAATGAGCCAGTACACCGCGTGGGCCGTGAGCCTGGGGACACCGCGTGGGCCGTGAGCCCCGGGACACCGCGTGGAGAATCCCAAGTCCCAGAGCAGCGCGAGGGAGGCAAATCCCAGTAAAGCGCAACTTACCTTGTTGTTGTTGAGTGCCAGTGAGGAGCGGAGAGGAGGCTGGTGTGATGTGGGTCAGTTGTTGGACTTGGGCCTGGCACCACAGGCTGAGCTGCCGCTGTTTGGTATTCTTACCGAGCCGTAATGTAAATCCTTACCTTTCAATCTGTGCCCTCTACTTTTGGACCCCCCTGCCATTCATGGCCATTCACCCTATCCATGCCCCTCATAATTTTATAAATCTTTACAATATCAATGCTCAGTGAACGGGTCATGTAGACTGATATAAGAGGAAAAGCAGGTCATCCTGAAGGTTAATAGTAAGGAATGTCCAACCTCTCGTTTACAAACTTGGTAGAGTTGATTAATTCTGCACAGCTATCAGAAGTGCAGATTGCAGGTTACAGATTGCTGCTGTAACACACAAACTATTCTCTTGACACAATAGATGACAGAGTTCTGAGTGGTACATTAGTGGTGGAATTTATCTTAACTTTCCCACTGCGTTAGGCAATTGAGTGAGTGGGGAAAAGGACATCTGAAGAATGAAAATAGGATCAAGAAATGATAGGTTAAGATTAAGACACACAATTTATGCACAAATCAGTCAGGAACTTGTAGCAAGGAATAGATGCTCTGTGAAAGGCAAATCACCACAAATTATTGGTTAATTTGCACTGCTGAGCCATCAGCTTCATGTAAATAGCATCTCACTCTACCTCCCCGCGAGTTTCTTGAAGTTTGTTGCATGTGAACATTAATTACCCATCAAATGCACCACAGAAATTTAAGTCTAGTAATTAAAAACACAAGTCCCCTTTTAATAATGTGATAATTGTTAATTACTGCCAGCCAAACTCTCCTGCCCAGAAAGATAATGACTGTAAATGTGGAGATTGATTCACCCAGGACTTGAATTTTCTGGGGAGACTTTCAAAATGATCAATTTTAAAAGTAATTTTTCTTGGTTTTCTTTACTATTTCTTTTCTCTTTCTCTCTTAATCTAATCATTTCTCCACACCACCCTCCCCACATCCCGATTTTACTTTGTGTAACTGATTAGACAGGAATTCATCTCGGTCTCAGTCTAACCTCTTTATTTCTCAATTTTCCATCTAATTGATAAAGGAAATAGACTTTGGTATCTATGGGTCAACAGTCCCATAACTTTCACCACACTGTTATATTCTCACACTTCCAACAAATTTGTGGAGAATATGTTTCAAAAAGTGAATGTAAGCAGCCAAGGGTACGCAGACTCACTGCGAAACACCCTGTTCCAATAAAATCAAGGCCCTGATTCTGCATCAGTCATGGCTATGGGTAGCACTGTTGCCTTGAATCAAAAGGTTGTAGGTTCAAACATCACTCCTGAGACCTTGAACACAAAATTCATGCCAGTATCTAAGGAGCGCTACATAGAGAGAAGCTGTCTCTCTGATGAAACCTTAAATTGTCTTTTCTGTAAAAGACCCCATACACTTTCTGAAGACTTATTCTGACCAATATTTATTCCTTGACTGCCATCACAAACAGATATTTTCTTATTTTTTTGTGGGGCCTTACTGCGCATAAATTGCTTGTCAAATTTCCTACATTACACAATGAAGACTATTCAGACCATAAGACCATAAGAAATAAGAAAAGGAGTAGGCCATTCTGTGTCTTGAGCTTGCTCCATCATTCAATAGGGTCATGGCTGATCCAACATTCCTCACATCCACTTTCCTGCATTTTCCTTGTTATCCTGGATTCCCCATACTAATCAAAAATCTAGCTATCCCATCTTTAAATATGCACAAGGAATACTCAGAAATACTTTATTGGCTGCAAAATGTTTTGCGTCCTCCTGAGATTGTGAAAGGAGCAATATAAATGCTGTATTTAATTCTGGACTCCAGCAAGGTCTTGGTAAAATGCCTGTTGATCAGCATACTGCTGGCACAGAATAATGAGAATAGGTTACATAAACCTGATGTGTGCCCTGTTGTGATTAGAAACATGAGGGGCGATCTAAAGGAGGCATTTAATAATGTGCAAAGGTGTTGTGAGGCTAGATGCAGATCAGGCAGTTCCTCTTGTGGGGAATGCAGAATAATTTTGTACAGTTTTCAAATTAAATTCAGGAGTCAAATCAGAAAGGGTTTCGCTCAAAGGGGAATAGTAATTTGGAACCATTCTTCACCAAAAGGCTGTTGAGGCTGGAGCTCAATTGAAACTTTCAAGACTGCGATTGTAAGGAATGTATGACATAGGAATTTTAAGAAGTATAGAGCAAAGTTGGGTGAATGGAGTTGAGTTACAGATCAGCTGCATTCTGATTGAAGGATACCTGAATAGCATTCTTGTTTTCTTCATACTTCCCTGGGTATCATTGGCAAACCTAGCATGTGTTACCCATCCCTAGAACTAAGCAGCTTGTGAGGCCAACAGAGGGCAGTTAAGAGTCAACAATGGTGAGACCAGGTAAGGATGGCAGATTTCCTATCATTTGTGAACCAGATGGGGTGTAATAACAATTGATTCTCATAGTCACCATTACCACGACTAACTTTACATTCCAGATTCAATAACTGAGTTCAACTAGCCACCATGGTGGGATTTAAACCAGTGATACCAAAACATTTGCTTGGATTAGTAACCAGTGACAATACCACCGCACCACCATCTCCTTCCTGCTCCTACACATTTCTTGTCCTTTATTCATTTTTCTGTATTGTTGGTTTCATGCTTTCATGCAAGGAGAAAACCCACTTGCATACAAATACACTTTTGTTCGTGATAATTAACATCCTTGAATTCCATTCTTCTGATACTTTAACTGGATCTATGAACTATTTACAGTAATGTATCCTTCAAGACAGAGGACTGCCAGACACACAGGCATTAGACTGACAGCTATTTGTGAGGCTCAATCAGATAATTAATCTTTTCAGAGTGGACTGCCTATTGCATTGACTAGCAGCATTGCCTACGACACCTGCAAACCTACCCACTCTCTAATGATAGCTCCGACTTCAGTGTCGCTGCTGTATAAATAACACAAGTTATTACTGTTAAAAATAATGAGTATGTGGGAGTGATTACTGTGAAGATAATTCAGCCTCCAGCTTTGTGCTCACTGTTTTGTGACAAGATTACTTTGCTTCACAGCCACGCCATCGTTCTCCTTGTTATTATTCAGGGACACGTGCCTCCTCCTTGTAGTAGTACCTGGTGTGCCCCCTGTCTTGATTCCATTTCAACCCACTAGGACAACAATGTGGCAACTGAACTGAAAATTACCACCAATGGATTCTGATCCACATGTGTGTTTTAACCAGATGTACAGACTGGGCGACCGTTTTGAGGAACATGTACATTCTGTCTTCAAAAATGATCCCAAGCTTCCGGCTGCCTACCACTTCAACACACCACTGTGTTCCCTGACCAACATTTCTGTCTCAGGCCTCCTGCAGTGCAGCCTGGAAGCACAGTATCTCATTTTCATAGAATCCCTACAGTGTGGAAACAGGCCATTCAGTCCAAAAAGTCTGCACTGCCCCTTCAAAGAGCATCCCACCCAGACCCATTCCCCTACCCCTACCCGACCCAGCCTAAGCATCCCCAGGTACTATGGGCAATTTAGCATGGCCAATCCACCTGCCCTGCACAAATTTGGACTGTGGGAGGAAACCCCCACAGACACAGGGAGAATGTGCAAACTCTGCACAGACAGTCACCCGAGGCCAGAATCAAACCCAAATCCCTGGCACTGTGAGGCAGCAGTGCTAACCACTGAGCCACTGTGCTGTACCTTTTCTACCTAACAACCATGCAGCCTTCAGAACTTGTTATCAAGTTCAATAATTTTAGGGCCTGAACAGCATCATCTACATCCTATGCCCACCTCCACACTCCTGGCCCTGTCTTGACATGGGTTACTTTGAGCACAGCCCATTACCAGCTTATCTTTCTGCCTGGCTTACTTCAGATAAATGAGGCAGGGGTTGGGGGGGTGGCGGTGGTGGAGGTGGAATCTCAAAGAGACTTATAAAATTCTAACAGGACTGGACAGGGTAGATGCAGGGAGGATGTTTCTGATGGTGGGTGTGTCCAAAGCCAGGGGTCACAGTATGAGGATTTGGGGTAGACGATTTAGGATGGAGATAGGGAGACATTTCTTCACCCAAAGAGTGGTGAGCCTGTGGAATTCATTACCGCAGGAAGTAGTTGATGCCAAAACATTGAATGTATTCAAGAGGTGACCAGATACAGCACTTGGGGTGAATGGGATCAAAGGTTATGGAGAGAAAGCAGGATTAGGCTGTTGAATTGGACGTTCAGCCAAGATCATGAAGAATGGTGGAACAGAATCAAAGGGCTGAATGGCCTCCTCCTGCTCCTATCTTTTATGTTTCTACATTTCTATCCATCCCTCTGTCTGACTGTCATTCTCTCTCCCTCTCTGGGTTCCATCTTCATCTATCCACACACTCCTCTCCCCTGGTCGATTCCATCTTCTGCAATATACTACTTTTCTCAGCTACAATCAGCTCTGATGTAGGGATGGACTTGAAACATTAACTCTGTTTTCTCTCACAGATGCTGCCAAACCTGCTGAGTTTCTCCAGCAATTTCTGCGTGTTTGTGTTTCAGATCCCTAGCATGGGCAGTAAATTCTTTGTTTTGTTTCCTGGCCCCACATCCCCTTGTGCCACAGTCACATGCTCCCCTCTACAACTGTTGTGCCATGGGCGAGTGCTGCATTGTCTCCCGGAATGAAATGTTAAACCGAGGCTCTGCCTTCCTGCTCCTACAGGTGGTACGATTTTGAAGAAATTTCGGAGTTCTCCCTGGTGCCCTGGCCGTTATTTCCTTCTCAATATCACATAAACAGATTGTCTGGCCACAGTTGCATTGCTATTTGAGGGAGGCTGCAAGACTGACTTACAATTCTCGTATTGAAAGGGAATTAATTCTGTGAGGTGCTTTGAAACACTTAATTGTGAAAGGCGCTATATAAATGCAAGCAAGCCTGCCTGGTGTGAAAGAAACAACACTCCCTCCTTCTCTCCAGCCTCACAGACGCGCGCACAGTTCCCTGAGGATAAGCGATGTAGCACAGGAACGTTGGTGCTTCTAAACCCTAGCCCAAGGCCAGTGAGGCAAAACAGCCACAACTCTTAACCCAAATTCTGATCAGTTTCTTCAAGGGAGCGAATCTCCCTCCGTGACAGCTGGCAATTGGAGAAGCAGATTTGTGGGGGCAGGAAAAAAAAATTAAAAAGAAAGCGATGAAATAAAGTGCAAGGCAAAATTAATCGGAGGTGCAACCCCAGGCCTAAACAAGGTCCAGTGAGAGTTTACATCACGGGGAGAAACAATCTGTAAATTCAAGTACAGCTCATCTGTTTAGGCAATTATATATAATCCCATTCCTAACCTTCAGCAATATTCTCAGTTTGTTTTTATTCTTTTCGCTTGTTTTCTAGTAGTCATTTGACAAACCCTTTTAATTAACTCCCCACTTCACGACATAGACAAGAAGTCGACAGCTGGACTCGAAATCGCTACATCCGCTAGCTCGATACATTGTAACCCTATGATTTTTTTTTTTGAAAAATCTTGTTACAAATTAACCAAGAACAAAGGAAAGGAAACATTGTTGCAAAGACACAGTAAAATACAAACAGATACAAAGATACTCACCCCCAACTCCAGTGAGCCAGGTCTCTCTGTGCGAATTCCGAGTTCGGCAGTTCCAGGGTGATCATGCTATTAACATTAAAACCGAATCAAAAGAATGCTGTTTTTGATAATGACAGAAATCCTTCTCCGGTCGCTTTACTGGGATTTGGGAGAGCTGCAGTTCCTAACCGCGTTGTGAAGCGGCAGCTGCTGGCCTCGGCTCTCCCCGCCGATCAGTTTCATGTCTGTCAATTTCCTTCGCCTCCACCTCCTCCCCGTGTTAATATCACGGTGTCTCCTGTCACTTTAGGGGTCAGGGCTTTCTCCAGCGGAAGGTTGGGGGGGGGGGGGGGGGGTGGGTTGGTGGTGGGTGTTTCTCTGTCAGCCTGTGTGTGTGTGTGAGAGAGAGAGATCAGGACCTTCTCACGCCAGATTTTCTGTGTTGCCCCCACCCCCTACAATCACAACTCCCTTCACTCTCTCCACCTCCCACGCACCACCCCACCCTCAGGAGGGAACTGTTTAACCCCTGACAGCTCTCTATCCCCTCCGCTTATAATCCTCTCCTTGTGTTGCCCCCACCCTGTGGCGATTTCTGCCTGCTTCTCCCCACCTCTACCACTCGCTTCCCCACCACCCCCTTCTTTCTCCTGATCGATTTCCTTTCGGTTCCTGGGAGCTGACAGCTCAGCTGCGGATGTCCGCGGCGTCCTAAAGCGAGACACGTGGATTGTCGCAGTGCAATGGAACTGGTTAGGAATTAAGTAGCTGAGATATCTACCCCACAGGTGTAATATTGCTCTAAACAGAGGCATTAGACCTGGGCTTCTTCTAACTAGAAAAGGGGAAATCAGGGGTGACCCAACAAAGGCCTTTATGAAGACATTTGATTAAGAGAATTATTTTTAATCGTCACTTTTGCGTGTGGCTGCCTGCGCAGTATTTATTGCCCATCCTCAATAAATCTCGAGGAGGTGGTGGAGACTGCCTTCTTGAACTACTGCGATCTGTTTCGTGTAGGATTACTCGCACTGTTCTTGAGGAGGTAGGGAGTGCCAGGATTTTGACTCAGCCACACTGAAGGGACGTGATATATTTCTCAGTCAGGATGGTGAGTGGCTTGGAAGGGAACTTGGAGGTGGTGGTGTTCCCATGTATCTGCTGACCTTGTCCTTCCAGATGGAAGTGGTAGTGTGTTTGGAAGGAGCTGTATCAGGATCTTTGGTGGTGAATTTCTGCAGCACATCTTGTAGGTAATACTCATTGCTGTTACTGAGCAACAGTGGTGGAGGGAGTGGATGTTTCTGGATGTGGTGCCAGTCAAGTGGGTTGCTTTGTTTTGGATGGTATCGAGCTTTTTGAGTGTTGTTCGAGCTGCACCCATCCAGGCAAGTGGGCAGTATTTCATCACCCTCCTGACTTGTGCCTTATGGACAGACTTTGGGAAATCAGAAGGTGAGTTACTCACTGCAGGATTCCTTGCCTCTGACCTGCTCTGGTAACCAGAATGTTTATACAGTAGATCTAGTTTAGCTTCTGGTCATTGGTAACTGCCAGGATGTTAATGGTGAGGAATTCAGTGATGGTAATGCCATTGTCTATCCAAACTCTCTCCTGGAAGGATATTATCTGAAAAGAAGCTGGAAAATAGCTGATGGAGAAAGAGCAGAGGATATGTTAATTGTGTCTGATGGGCAAAAAGTTGAGAAATGGAATATCATGTGGGAAATGTGAAGTTGTTCATTTTGGAAGGATGAACAAAAGAACAAAATATTATTTAAATGGAGAACTGCAGAAAGCTGCAACACAAAGGGACTAAGAGGGACTTATACATGGAATATAGAAAGCTAGCACACAGGTGCAGCAGGTAATCAGGAAGGAGAATGGAATGTTGGCCCTTATTCCAAGGGGGTTACAGTACAAGAGTAGGGAAGTCTTTCTGTAACTGTACAAAGTGCTAGTGAGACCATGTCTGGAATACTGTGAGCAGTTTTGGTCCCCTTATTTAAGGAAATATATCACTTCATTGGAGGCAGTTCACAGAAGGTTCACGAAGATGAACCCTGACATGGAGGGATTGTCTTATGAGCAAAGGCTAAACAGATTAGAACTCTACTCGCTGGAGTTTAGAAGAACGAGAGATGATTTAATTGAAATATATAGGATCCTTAAGTGGCTTGACAGGGTAAATGCTGACAGGATGTTTCCCCTCATGGAAGAGCATGGGACCAGGGGGCATAGTGTCAGAATAAAGGGGTGCCAATTCATGACTGAGATAAGGTGGAATTTCTTCTCCAGAAGGTTGTGAGTCTTTGGAATTCCTTACCAGAGAGGACTGTGGGGACAGAGAAGCAGAGAGTGATAGATTCTTGATCAATAGGAGAATATATGGGTTATGGGGTAGGGGCAGGAAAGTGGATGTGAGGAATGTTGGATCAACTGTGATCCTATTGAATGGTGGAGCATGCTTGAGGGGGCTGAATGGCCTGCTCCTGTTCCTATTTCTTATATGCTTATGATGTATGGTGAAATATAACAACATCATGGACAAGGTGGGCTGAATGGTCTATTACTGTAAACTATCACTCAGAGAGGGCCATCAAACCAACCTAAAGAATGTTGACATAGAATGACAATATTACACCACAATGTCTGTGGCTATCAGAATGATTCTTTCTTTCTGCAAGAGCTACTCTTTGGAGATCATTTTGTAACAGGGACAGGCCATTGGCTGAGGATTGGGTGGCAGAGGATTTAGAGACTGGAAATCTGCATGAAATCTGTGATCTTGGAATATACCTCAAGTTTTCTCAGTGTCAGCCATACATCGTGTTTTTGTCTCTGAATCAGAAAGTTGTAAATTCAAGTATCACTCCATGGGCACAACATTCAAGATGCAATGCAGGAACTCAACAAGGCACACTTAGACAGCCTCTTCCAAACCCATGACCATTTATATCTACAGGGAAATGACAGCAGATACATGGGAAAACCACCAACTGCAAGTTCCACTCCAACCCACTCACCATCCTTCACTGTCACCTGCTCAAAATCCTGTAATTCCCTCCCTAAGAGCATTTCGGGTTTATCTACAGCATGTGGACTGCAACGGTTCAGGAAGGCAGCTCACCACCACCTACTGAAGAGCAACCAGGGATGGGCAATGAATGCTGGCCCAGCCAGTGATGCCCATGTCCCATGTGTGAATGAAATTAAGGTGATGGGATACAGCACTGGAGGGAAGATAGATTTCTGGAGACATTATATTTTGGATAACATGTTAAAGCAAGATCTTGTGATAAGCACTATTCAATAGCCTGGTCAATGTTTATCAGGTAACATCATTAAGATGCATCATGTGGTCATAATCGCATTGCAGTTTGTGGGAACTTGGAGTGTACAATCTCCACTGCTCCATTTCCTGCATTACAACAATGTCTACTCTTCAAAATAATCTCATGGCTGGAAAGGGGTTTATAATGGTCTGGGGTGATCAAAAATGCTAGATAAATGCAATTCTTCTTCTCCGTCTTTATACCATTGGTTGATGGTCCAAGAGGGTTCATCATCACTTTCTCAGTATAACTGTGGTGTGGACAATAATTGCCAAACACATCCACATCCTGGACAAAGGGTTTCAGCCTGAAACATTGACTTTCCTGCTCCTCTGATGCTGTCTGACCTGCTGTGCTTTTCCAGCTCCATATTTATTGACTGTAGATGCAGGAAGGATGTTCCCAATGGTGGGATAGTCCATAACCAGAGGTTATAATTTCAAGGATAAGGGATAAACCTTTTAGGGCTGAGATGAGGAGAAATTTCTTCACTCAGAGTGGTGAGCCTGTGGAATTCACTACCACAGAAAATAGTTCAGGCCAAAACATTGAATATTTTCAAGAAGGAGTTATATATAGCTTTTGTTGCTAAAGGGTTAAAGGGATATGGGAGTAGGGTGGGATCACTTTATTGAGCTCAATGATCAGTTTGTTTATAATGAATGGCAGAGCCAGTTCGAGGGATCGAATGGTCTATTCCTGCTCTTATTTTCTATGTTTCCATTCTCATTCAGCCCTTACTGTTATGATTATTCTTGAGGGGAAGTATGGAAAGTAAAGTCTCATAGGGCAGATTGTGTCACTCAGAGGACATTATCTCATGGGCTTAACACTGGAATCTGCTGGTTTTAAAAACAATGACACAGACAGGAAAACTATCAGCCATTCGCTCTCCATTGAGGTCCTTTCAATGCTATTCTCAGGATATGGGTACATTTGGCAATTATTGTCCACCCCACAGTTACACTGAGAAAGTCATGATGAATCTTCTTGGATCATCGTCCAATGGGATGAAGATGGGGAGGAAGAATTGTATTTATATAGCATTTTTAATCACCTTGGACCATCATAAACTCCTTTCCAACCGTAGAAGTATTTTGAAGAGTAATCATTGTTGTAATGCATGAAATGCAGCGTTGCAGATTGTGCATTCCAAGTTCCCACAAACTGCTATCTGACCTGCTGTGCTTTTCCAACTCTACTTTTATTGACTCGAGCTGCTCCTTATTGTCTCCTTCCTGCATCTACCCTGTCTAGTCCTGTTAGAATTTTATAAGTTTCTTTGAGATTCCCCCTCATTCTTCTAAACTCCAATGAATATAATCCTAACTGACTCAATCTCTCCTCATACATCAGTCCTGCCATCCCAGGAATCAATTTGATATACCTTTGCTGCACTCCCTCTACAGCAAGAACATCCTTCCTCAGCTAAGGAGACCAAAACAGCACACAATATTCCACATGTGGCCTCAACAATGCCCTCTTATAATTGCAGCAAGACATCCTTGTTCTTGTACTTGAATCCTCTCACTATGTAGGCCAACATACAGTTTGCTTTCTTTACTGCCTGATGCATCTGCATACTTACTATCAGCAACTTTCAGCATTGGTTACGTTGCAAATTGTGTTGCCATTAGTTATTGCGAAGCCACATGATATCATGTATGAATGTTGTAAATGTAGCAGCAATGGTTGTGTGATTGATTAAACTATTTTTGTTTACTCTAGCAGTATCTATATACTAATGATTACATGATAATGGTTTAGTAGGCCCTGGTTAGCTCGTTGGTGATTGAGTTCTTCTTTATTTGGGAGGAAGTGTGGAGGCAGGTGTACAAACTAGTAGAACTTCCACTGACGTGCGGGTCAGATTGTCCTGTGTAATTATGTTCTTCTAAACTCATTCACGCCCTACTTAAAGCATCAGATTTTATGGGCAGGATGTGTGGTAACCCACTGGAACCTGCCAATCTCCTACATCCTGGAACCATATATAAAATGCATCCAGATAGCACTTCCCTCTCTGTAACTCAGGAAGAGTGTCAGTCTAACATTACAGGAGAACCAGCCAATCACCTGGGGCACCAGATTTTAAGACGCAGAAGTGAGGAAGAGAATTTTTAAAGATAAAATTTAATTTAAAGGGATTTAAATTTAATATAAAACTTAAGGGGAGGCAATGGTCTAGTGGTATTATCACTGGACTGTTAGTTCACAGACCCAGGTAATGTCCTGGGGACCCAGGTTTGAAACCCACCACAGCAGATGGTGGAATTTGAGTTCAATAAAATATCTGGAATTAAGAATCTAATGATGACTGTGAGTCAATTGTTGGGGAAAAACCCATCTGGTTCACTATTGCCCTTTAGGGAAGGAAACTGCCATCCTTACCTGGTCTGGCCTACATGTGACTCCAGGCCCACAGCAATGTGGTTGACTTTGAACTGCCCTCTAGGCAATTAGGGATGGACAATAAATGCTGCCTGGCCAGTCACATCCTCATCCTGTTGATGAATAAAGGAAAGTTTAATTTTAGACTTCTCATTTTTTTCTAAGTTAACGTGGAATGGGTGGGCAGGCATCAAAGTCATAGTTGTCAAGGGAACCAAGAACCCTTCGGTTGCCCCTGCCCAGGAGTATCACCCTAACCACTTCTGGAGAGGTCAGAGCCTGAAGAAACAGTGGTGTTTTGGTGAAGCCTCGTAGAGAGGATGTCCAGGAAAGAAGGGAAGTGATTTTCCTTGTTGGATAGCAACAAGAGGCTATTGCAACTGCCCAAGGCAGCCTGGGCAGAGGTGTCTGTGGAGATGAGTGCTCAAGAGGACCTAGCTTCAGTGCTGAAAGAGAATGATTATTCTGCTACACTCTGTCAGGGTATGCACCGCTATCTGCTCTATGTTTCATGCCGCTATCAGTTACTGTGGTAAGATTGGCACGGCTGAGGATATTCACACAGGAGCTTCAGTGCCAGGCATCAGATACTGCACATTGCAAATGTCTGTCACTTTTGTTGCAGTTTTCAATGTAGCAATACTGGCGCGGCTGTGGTACTGTCTCCCATGCATTAAGGATTCACATTCAAAACATAGAAGAGCTACGACGCTCAGCAGCTCACACACCAAGAGGTCATTGACTTTTCATCACAACAAGGGGAACATATCGATGTGAGAGCTTTATGCCAAAACTTGAATGGGACAAGGACACAACCACAAAACATTACCTTTTAAGTTGAGTCGACCTTTGAGTTCAGTCTTGCTTGCCTGTCCCAGTCAAGTGTACTGGCATCAGCCAATGGGACTGCCTCATTTGGGCAGAATTGTTGGCACAGTCAGGATTCACCCTTTAACACAGTAAGCATTTAACAACAACCAGCCAGACTGAGACTTCTCATGAATCGATCAACATGGGGAGTCTTCAGCCTTAACACTGTAACCATTTATGCAAAGGAATGCTGTAATTATGAGAGAGCCAAGTCACCGAGGACGTTTGCACACATGGAGCTTTCAAGAAGTCTACCTATCAACACCCTCACCCATGCTGGTACACCTACACTATTGGGTTTATAAACACACCTATTTCACATTCTTGGCAATCAACATTAAGCCTGTGAACATACTGCCAGGGACTGGAGTGTTACTGAATATTCATGACAATGAGTGTAAAACAGGCTCTGAACCAGCTTACCTATCTGAAAAGTTTTGAGAACTTCGTACCCCACCTCTGAGAAACTGGATTTTGCCTCCCGCTCAATCAAGACCCCTTGCCTCCCTCACTTCCTTCTTAAAGCTCTGGGTGAGCCCTGCATTACTAACAGTTAGCTTAGTGATGATGGGACTGGTGACAGTTATTGGTGCCTGTGATTGGTTCAGCTTTGTTGCTCATGCTGTTGTTTCCTTAGATGCTACATCTACTGCTGTAGTGATAGGATTAGGGTTAGGGTTAGGGTTAATCACTAAATGTTCAAACTGATCTCATAAGAGAAATTCACAAGCTCGAGAACACTGAATAATACATACATTTAAATCTACAATGTCTGTTGGACTCGGGACAGTACTGTTTTCATGCTGTATGATTCTGTGTAAACATTATATTTTGGCTTCAGAATTAAGATTTCACGTTGAACATTGTGAGAGAAGGGTGGCACAGTGGCTCAGTGGTTAGCACTACAGCCTCACTGTACCAGGGACATGGGTTCAATTCCACCCCTGGGGGACTGCCTGTGTGGAGTTTGCACGTTCTCCCAGTGTCTGTGTGGGTTTCCTTCAGGTGCTCTGGTTTCCTCCCACAGTCCAAAGATGTGCGGGTTAGGAGGATTGGCCATGCTAAATTGCCCATAGTGTTCAGGGATGTGTAGATTAGGGGGATGGGTCTGGGTGGAATGCTCTGAGGGTCAGTGTAGACTTGTTGGGCTGAAGGGCCTGTTTCCACTCTGTAGGGATTCTATGCATATGGATTACTGAGACATGCTTTCTCAGTAATAAGCCTATTTGCAGGTCAAGGAACAGGTAACAAATATTGGCATTGCCAGTGACACCCATGTCCCTTGAAAGAATAAACTTTAAGAAGTGTTTTGCTTCCTCCAGTTTCCTGAGGCTCCATCTCCACCTGCATTGTCCTATAACAACAGAAGCCTTTTTCTTCCAAACTACTTCTGTTTGCATTAACCAACTAACCTCTGGCCATTTTATAGAGATTGCACAGCCAGATGGGAGGACAGTTTCTTTGGCTGAATGGTGAAATTACTCCACAGAGGCCGGTATCCCATCATCAAGCCACCCTTTATTTGAGTCCTCGACATTGATCCAGTTCCCTCAGAGCCAACTCTCAGAACGAAAAGGAAGTCTGACACTCCTGTTCTTGTCTATCAACCAATGCTCCCTGATTGGACCAGATTAACAGCCCAGTAAGGGAACTCATATTCTATAAGGTCTACTTGGCTGACTTCATTACAATCACTGCAGAGGCAATCTATCAGGTTGAAATCAGGAATCACTCCTTCAAAGGGAACTGTCTCTGAGTCTAGTTTTGATTACATGGCTGCACCCAGTCTAGCCTGGACTGAGCAGGTCATTGTGATTTAATGGGAAGTTGATAGTGGGCTTTGAGCTTTTTCACGCAGTAGCATTCTGGACCTATGTATCAATCAATCCAACAAAGGGACTGAAAAGTCATCCTTGCTGTATTAACAAAACACATGTCATTCTTAAATACAGGCCCAGATTTATATCTATTGGACCTCCCACTCAACTGTCTGGACAGGCTTACACAAAAGCAAATTAAAATGGTGTTTGCTTGAAGGGTCATTGCCTGACAGTTCAAGAATGCACAGTTAAAATTTCTTAAATAAATTTGTTCTATTGTGTTTGTGATTTTTTTTAGAAAGTTTTCATAGAAAATGATGTATGCTCTCAGATTTATTTTATCGAGATATTTAAGACAGAGAAGAACTCAGAACATGATAGCTGATGTTAGGCATGATTCTGCAATTGTTGAACAATGGCAAGTGTGTTGAGAGTTACACTATCAACCAACTTAGGATAAAAGGAAAATACTGCTGGAGAAACTCAGCAGGTCTGGCAGTATCTGTAGAGAGGACCAGGACATTGCCAGGACTGAAAGGTTTGAGTAAAAGGAGAGGCTGGATAGGCTGGGACTATTTTCACTGGAGTGTAGGAGATTGAGGCGTGATCTTATGGACATTTATAAAACCATGAAAGTCATTGGTAATATAAATAGCAAAGGTCTTTTCCCTAGGATTGAGGAGTTCAAACATAGGATTATATTTTTAAGGTGAGAGAAAGATTTAAGAGGGACCTGAGGGGCAATTTTTTCACACAGAAGATGGTTCTTACGTGGAACCTGCCAGAGGAAGTGGTAGATGAGGGTACAGCTACAGGGGGATTTCAAGACTAAGGCACACAATTTTAAGGTGACAGTAGAGAAATTTTAAAAAGACATGAGGGGCAAATTTTTTTTGTACGGAGGGTGGTGTGCTTGTGGAATGAACTTCCTGAGGAAGTGATGGATGTGGGCACAATTACAACGCTTAAAAGACATTTGGATAAGCACATAAATACGAGGGATGTGGGCCAGGAGCAGGCAGGTGGGACAATGGACTGGCTGGACCAAAGGGTATTTTTCTATGCTCTATGACTCTATGAATCTATGTCCCAAATTGCCTTACAACCAATTAAGTCCCTTGAAAGTGCGATTGGTTCTGTAATGTAAGAACCAATCACTGCACATATGCAGAAGTAGGTGATGGCCTAGTGGTATTATCACTGGACTGTTAATCCAGACCCAGGTAATATTCTGGGGTCCAGGGCTCAAATCCTGCCATAGCAGATGGTGGAATTTGGATTCTGTACACTAAAACACCCTGCTCTATCCAATTATAATCTGGAAATAAAAGTCTAATGTAGACCATGAAACCATTGTTGATTACTGGGGGAAAAACCCATCTGGTTCATTAATATCTTTTAGGGAAGGAAACTGCCATCCTTACCTGATCTGGCCTACACGTGACTCCAGACCCACAGCAATGTGGTTGACTGTTAACTGCTGTCTGGGATGGGCAATGAATGATTTTATTGTCACACATATCTTGTGGGTACAATGAAAAGTGTTTTGTCATGATAATCCAGCGCCATTTTGAGCTACAAAAAGAATAAAAAGAAATTACTTAAGAGTTCAACTTCTGTTCAAATTGAGTCTCAAGTTAGCCCAGGCAGCGACACCCTCATCTTGTGAATGAATGAAACAAAAATAACAGTCAATTGGAACATAGCAAGCTCCCACAGACAACAACGTTAATGTTTGTGAGCAAAATATTAGCCGGGAGAACTTTCCAGTTCCTCTTTTACATTCATTTCACAGGGCAGATGTGGCCTCGGTTTCATGTTTCATTTGACAGAAGGGACTTCCTACAGTGCAGCAGCCCTTTTACTACTGTAACTGTAGGGTTAGCCCAGATTCTGATGCTCATATCTCTGGAATGGGCGTCCAACACACAAGAGTGCTGGAGAAATGTTTCGTATACAGCATTAAGAAAATCTGCTGAATGTATTATTAAAGTTAGTGATCAAAGCAATGAACATGTCAACAAAGAAGAATATGTTAGATAGGAAATCAAAGGAGAGCAGAGTAAAAGATTATTGGAATGGAGGTGGTAATTAGGTACAGAATACAGCTTGTACAGAGGATAAACACTAACATGATTATTTGATCCAAACTGCCTCATTCTGTAATTCGCATGTAATTTTGTAACCACCATCTGAACCTGAGATGGGATTACTGCTTCAAAATCTCCCAGAAGCATCTGTTCGGATTTATATTCTTCACAGCTGCATTGTGGTTTCGCTCTGTTTTCTGTTCAGGGACGGTTTTGGCAAGCATTGATGGCTGCGAGCGTTGAAGTACAATGATTAATGCTGCGAGCACACAGTAATTAGTGACTGATGCAAGGTAAATGATCAGCCAAAGTTGACTTCTCGGAATAGCAGAGCTAGTGCTCAGGCACGTTCACAAGTAGGGAATCCGTTTTTGCATGCTGCCTAGACATCAACAACATTCAGGATTTGGTGGATGTGTGGAGCAAGCATTACTTGCCATTGTAGCGTTGGGTAATGTCCAATTGCATCAAGGGATTCTCAGCAAAGTCCCTTTATTTTCAACAATATCAGCCTTGATGTGTCCTCCACCATCAACATCATGGGCCAGAAATTGAAATCAACCAGCCTTGTAAATGCTGTGACAGTCTAAGCAGTTTTGTAATGACCCAATTACCCAAAGCCATTTTCAAGGCACAAGCTAAGGGTGTGGTAGAATACCCTTCATACGCCTGGATGAGTGCAATTCCCACTGTTTATTGAGCTCAGCACCCTCCAAGGCAAAGTAGTACTCTGCTTAGCCCCTCATTCACTATAAATATTCACTCCCTCCGTCATTGGGATATCGTAACAATGTGTATAAAATATATTGCAGCATTTCACCACTTCAAACCTCCTTTGACAGCACCTCCCAAACCCAGGACCTCACCAGCCTAGATGAACAGTTATAAGGAGAGGCTGGATAGGCTGAGACTTTTTTCCCCTGGAGCGTAAGAAGTTGAGGGGCGATGTCATGGAGATTTATAAAATCATGAGGGACATAGGTAAGGTAAAATAGGCAAGGTCTTTTCCTCAGGATAGGGGAGTCCAAAACTAGAGGGGCATAGGTTTAAGGTGAGAGGGGAAAGATTTAAAAGGGACCTAAGGGGCAACTTTTCCACACAGAGTGTAGTGCATGTATGGAATGAGTTGCCAGAGGAAGTGGTGGAGGCTGTTACAATTACAACATTTAAAAGGCATCTGGACGGGTACATGAATGGGAGGGATTTAGAGGATATGGGCCAAATGCTGGCAAATGGGACGAGTTCAGTTTAGGAAACCTGGTTGGCATGGACGAGTTGGGCTGAAGGGCCTGCTTCTGTCCTGTATGACTCTATGACTCTATAACAGGGCAACAGGACCGCTAAATATAAGCTCTGCTCCACATCACACTCCATCCTGATTTGGAACTATATCACCATTCCTTCATTGTCTTAGAGTGACAATCGTGAAACTCTCTCTCCAACAGCATTATGGGTCTACCTAAACCACATGGACTGCAGCGGTACAAGAAGGTGGCTCACTACCACCAGCTTCTCAAGGGCAATTAAGGATGGGCAATAAGTTTTGATTTTGGAAGCAAAGCCTACATGCCCTGAATGAGTAAGTAAAAAAGCACTATGGCCAAAACTAGAAGTGACGTTGGCAGGTAGACAGGATCGGATCAAAGCTGCCATTCTGAGATTTACTTTGTTGATGGCTTTCCCTCTCCTTATATTTGTAAACTCGCTTAGTCTAAAGGCTTGAAATCACTGTGCGCCAATTCTGACCTCCTATACATCCTGATTTTAATTGCTCCACTATTGCAACATTGCTGACGAGACACTAAGCTTTAGAATTCCTTCCCTAAACACATCTGCATCTCTGTCATTCTCTCCTCCTTTAAGACTTTCCTTAAAAATCTATCTCCTTTACTGAGCTTTTGGTCCCCTGTCCTAATATTGCTTCATCTTGCTAGGTGCTAAATTCACATTGGTTACGTTCCTATGAAGAGCCTTGTGTGTTCTAACTATACCAAAGGTGCTATATAAATACAAGCTGTTGTTGATGATGCAAATAAAATGCTCAATATTGAACAACTCAAAGATATGAGACAAAGGCCCAAGTGGGGAAAAAACAAGCTTTCATCTTGGGAATCATATTTTCAATGCTTGACTTGCATCAGAGAAAGCCTTGATAGAGCAACCCGGAGAGAGAAAAAAATCTCCACATCTCCTTCCTAAAAGTCTGACTCATAATTTTTAGACAGTGCCTCTGTTCTGGATGAGACCACCTGGACAATAGCAGGCACATGTTGTAAGAGATACCTGCAGCTGGTTCTGTTTGGATCTTGTTTGGGTAGATTTGCTGCCACCAATCCAATTCCTAACCCTGGTCCAGAGGGTGCTGGTATTAAGTGGTGAATGATTAACTACTAATAACTCTTTGGTATAAGTGTTACATACATGAGTAATAAGTAGTAGTTTATTATATAATAGTAAGATAACTGGTTATATTAGATTAAGACTAATTAACTACATAAACTCTAAGTAAGAGAACAAAAACAAAGTTGCTGGAAAAGCTCAGCAGGTCTGGCAGCATCTGTGAAGGAAAAAACAGAGTTAACCTTTCAGGACCAGTGACCCTTTCTCAGAACTGTTCTGAGGTGTTCTAGGAAGGGTCACCGGACCTGAAGCATTAACTGTTTATTTCCATCACAGATGCTGCCAGACCTGCTGAGCTTTTCCAGTAATTTTGTTTTCGTTCCTGATTTACAGCATCGGCAGTTCTTTCAGTTTTTACTAAGTAAGAGATATTGTTGCCTCCTGAGAGATAGTGATTACATTTATGCTACATATCTGTTAGAGCTGACTAACTTAGAACTACGACTTAGAACCACCAGCTCTGCCCAGATATATTATTCATGTCAAAAGGTGGGTTATTCCAAACCTTCCAAGTTAACCCTCACAGACCAACTGTCTTAAACAACAGAACGAATTGGGATTGCCAACTTTGGGTGGACATAGTGTTGGAGTTTATCACGTGATCTCTCTCTTGCATTGTTGAATGCATGACATTTTACCTGCTCACGCCTTTGGGAAACACTCCTTGTTAACCAATTCTTGACCAATCAGTCAAATAAGTTCACCACCCACCATATGCACCAACTTTAAAACTCATGAACAGAAAGTGTTGAAAATGGAAGAAATATTGTTTTAAGGCTTCCATTATTTCCACATCCCCCTCCCCAAAGTTTCATCACATTGAGGGATGAAACAGTGGATGTTAGGTCTTAACATGTTTTTCAGGCAGTGTAGATCAGTAATGATCTTCACTGAGTGGCACAGTTGGCTTAGAACATAGAACATATAACATAGAACATAGATCAGTACAGCACAGTACAGGTCCTTCGGCCCATGATGTTGTGCCGAACTTCTACCCTAAACCTAAGGTCTATCTAACCTCCACCCCTACCTTATGCTATCATCCATATGCCTATCTAATAGCCGCTTAAATGCCCCTAATGAGGCCGACTCCACTACCCTCTCCGGCAATGCATTCCACTCCCCTACCACTCTCTGAGTAAAGAACCTACCTCTGATGTCTCCTCTATATCTACCTCCACTCACTTTAAAACTATGCCCCCTTGTAATAGCTACCTCCACCCTAGGAAAAAGTCTCTGGCTGTCCACTCTATCTATACCTCCGATCATTTTGTACACCATTGAAGGGCCGAATGGCCTACTGCTGCTCCTAAGTCCAATGTTCCTATGAAAGCATAATTTCTGGAGTCTTCAGGGCATTTCTGAATGGTTGGAAACCACATCCTAAATACATTTGTAATATTGTGAGCAGTTTTGGACTCCTTATTGAAGGAATGATGGACTAGTGTTGGAGGGGTCCAGAGGACATTGACAAGGATGATGCTGGGGATGAAGGGCTTGCCATATGAGGAGCTTTGAGGACTCTGGATCTACACTTGATGGAATTTAGAAGGATTGGAGGGATGTCATTGAAACTTACAGAATACTGACAGGCCTGGACAGAGTGAACATAGAGAAGATTTTTCCACTAGAAGGAAAGACTAGGACCTGAGGGCACAGCCTCAGAATGAAGGGATGACCCTTTAAAGCTGAGATGAGGAGGGTTTTCTTCAGCCAGAGGTTGGAACTCATTGCCACAGAAGGCTGCGGAGGCCAAGTCATTGAGAGTATTTAAGACAAAAATAGGTAATGTTCTTGATTTGGAAGGGATCAAGGTTTACAGAAAGAAGGCATGAGAATTGTGTTTGAGAAAAATATCAGGTATGATCAAATCGTACAGCAGACTCAATAGGTCGAATGGCCTGATTCTGCTCCTGCATCTTATTGCCTTACAGAAATAAAATGGTTTTATTTGCAAAGTTAAAAGATGCAATGATACATATTGGGTCAAGTAGGCCATTTAACCTCTCAAGCCTTCTCTGCTTTCCATAAATTCATGGCTGATTTCGTTTTGAATTTAACATTTCCAAGCACGCTGATAATTTTTGTTATCCTTCACCTGATAACAATGTACCTACCATTCCCTTACAAATGTGCAATGACCTCAAATCCATCGCCTTCTGAAGCAGAGAGTTCCAAAGCAACTCAGAGAGAGAGAGAGAAAAAAAATCTCCTTCCTTAAAGCAGTGACTTGTAAGTCTTAAAGAGATCCACAAGTGGAAATATCTTTTCTCCCATTCACTTTGTAAAACCTATTCAGGATCTTATACACTTCAATCAAATCGCCCCTCATGCTTCTAAAGTCCAGTGGGAACAAATCTGATCTGTCCACCCTTTCCTCATAAGACAACCTGTTCGTTCTGGGTATCAGTATAGCAAACCTCCTATGAACTGCAAACAACAAATTTACATCCTTTCTAACAAAATTAACACCTTGATGAGGATTTACTAAATATACAGGTTGTGGCAGGCAAGACTGGGACAGTCAACACACAGGAAGCAACTCAGAATTGTTGTAGGTATCAGAATTGTTGTAGGTATCAGAATTGAGAGTTTGACTGTACATATCAGGAAAGACACATGTCGATCTTTTCTCTAGAAAGATCTTTTCTCTAAATCTTTTCTCTAGAAAAGAGAAAGCTAAGGAGGAACCAAATGGACACCTTCAAGATTCTGTTAAGAACATAGACGTGAAAATGTTTCCACTTCTGGCGAGGTAGGGGGGAATGGAGGCAAAAATACAGCACAGCATAATCATTAACAACACTAGGTTGGAGACTTCCTTCTGCAATATACCTTTACAAAGATTCCCTGGGATCTGAAAAGAGAGACATTGGGTGTAATCTTATACGGATCTGAATGAGATGAGATTGTGGCAAAATCGGAAGAGTAGTCCAGCTAGGTCAATCTCGATGTTAGGAGCATCTCACTCCTCCTCAGGCGTGTGAGGTTATTTTCTCGATAGGAAGCAGTGAGTTGCCAAGTCAGGGAGATTATCAATTGTTAAAAGCCTTATTAATGCCACAACTCATCTCACTAATAGCCGGCTTCCTATCTTACCAAACGCTAGACATTGCAAATTCTTGACATGGTAGTCTGAGTGGGTGACTGGCAACATCAGATCACCACTGGCAGTGAGCAGCCTCCATGTTGCTCAGCATCTCAGGGCACCATCCATGGGCACCAACTCTATGCACCACTCATCCACTACCATTGGCATCTGACGTGTGCCAGCCCCTCATTATCCCCTTGGGACCTCGCCAATACACAAGCAGGATACTCAGAAAACATAGGCTTGCATTGGAGGGCATGTCAGTAACTAGAGTTGAAAGGCTGCAGTAGGGACAACACAGTCAGGGATGTGCATCCAGTTCACAAATTGGATCAGGCTGCACCTCACGAATGCTCATCTGCTCTCATTGTATTTATTTATTTATTTTGAAGTACCTCCTTGCATGTACGCAGCATCTTCATGCATTGCTGTGCGACACCTGTTAGGGGAGTCATACAACCAGGCGGCTTGCTTTCTTAACCAGCAGAGCTCAGTCAAGAAGGTGGATATCTTGGTGTAGAGCTGGATGAACACAGCAGGCCAAGCAGCATCAGAGGATCAGGA
>NC_063356.1:6021813-6065412 GCF_021869965.1 Rhincodon typus | reverse complement strand
CATTTCTGAAGAAGGGTCTAGGCCCGAAACGTCAGCCTTCCTGCTCCTCTGATGCTGCTTGGCCTGCTGTGTTCATCCAGCTCTACACCTTGTTATCTCAGATTCTCTAGCATCTGCAGTTCCTACTATCTCTGGGTGGATATCTTGTTTAGGGCAGTGTGTTGAATCCAGCTCGTATCCACACCATGTGCCAGCAGTTTACTCAGCATGGGCAGCAAGCAGGCAAGCAGGTCTCAAAGCCTTAGGGGGAAGAGGCACCTGTCAGTCAGGGGTCCCAGCATAGAAACTCCAAGATCAGCCTTCATTACCATTCCAGGGTGCAGTGACTGTACCGAGGTCAGCCAGTTGGATCTCATAGAGTATGAGTTCCCTGATTAGGGTTGTTAATCTGGTCCAATCAGGGAGACCTGGCTAACAGATATAAACAGGAGAGATTCTGTTTGCTCTGAGAGCTCACTTTGAGGGAGCTGAACCAGTGTCAAGCACTCCCCACATGTAAAATAAGGGGTGATTTGGTCTTGGGATAACCTCACTAGACCTCACAGCAGAAACCTCTCCATAAAACCCAATGCAACACGCACGTAGCCAAAATTATTCATAAGATTCAGCATATTGATTTTTGTCAAGATTTATACTGAGCAGTTCTGCAATGCAGGACTCTCTGCTCCATGGGCTGTTCCTGGGGATGCACACTATGATAACCATCAAATGGTGCCAAAGAACCAGCAACTCACTGAAAGAGCTTTGGTCTGCCTGAAACCTGGTGGTTTTCCAAAGATCTGTCGAGGACTGAGTATTGGATAATGTCACAGTCTGAGTTCCAGGAGTATGTGCTGAGGGACACGCTCCCAGCTTCGAGCAGCTGAGTTGTGATTTAATATAGAAAAGCCTCAAGCTCAGGCCCTCCTACTAACATACATCAAGGGACAGGAACTCAACTCTAACTCCAGGATCACTTGCATCAGAGAATGCTTGACATGAAATGTACTTGCACATTGTAAAGATAATTTGTGTGATAAATGTCATGAGTCATCTCAAGACTATCTCATACTGAATTGAAAATAAAAGTGAACTGTGTCATGTCAAGTGTAAACGTGTACAAATTTTATGAAAACAGTATGCCTTTTGAAACAAAAATAAATCCATTAGGGGACAAAACTTCTTTAGCTGGAGACTGGTGGGAATAAGGAATTCACCACCATATGGAGTGCTTGAAACAAACAGCACAGATGTATTTAACATGAAGCTGGACAGACAGATGAGGGAGAAAAGAATAGGTTATGTTGCTAGGGTTAAATGGGAAAGAATGCTGGAGCATAAACACTAACGGGAGCCTGGCTTGTCGACTTGTTCCGATGCAATACATCCATATCATTTGAACACTGTATGATCTGAAAGAGAAGCTCCTTGATGTTAGTTGCAGAACCAATCATTTATATTTCATTCATGGGCTACAGGCCAAGAACAAAAGTATAGAAGAACATGTAACAACACTGCACTTCCGGATGAAGTCACGTGATTAGTGTCTTAATCCCAGATGCTCTACTTGGGGATATTTTCAGTCATTGCCACACTCTACTGGTTAATCAAAGAATGGCAGAAAACATCTTAGACTTGGAAACAAGTTATTATAAAAAGTTCAACGATAAAGGGAATTTGATGATTGAAAAAAACAATTCACTGAGAGAATTTGCGCTAGAATCTTATCTATCCTACCACTGAGATGTGAGAACAAAATCCAGACTGACAATGAAAGAGTGCTGCACTGACAGAGATCCAATTTTTTGGAAGAGGCGATAAACACAGATCCCGCCTGGACCCCAGGTGAGTATAAAACTCTCCATTGCACTAGCCTGCAAAGAGTAGGATAGTTATTCCCAGTGTCTGGGCTATTGTTCACACCTCAACCAATACCAGTAAAACAGCTGATCTGACAGATCATCTCATTGCTGCTTGTGGGATCTTGCTGTGCACAACTTGACTATCCTGGTTTGCTACCTTACAATAGCAGTTACACTTCATAAGTGACTAACTGGCTGTAAAGTAATTTGGGGGTAGCTTTGGGGTCATAACGGCTTCTGTATAAACGTGAGTGTCTCTTTTCAATGTGACGACTAGATCCTTACCAGAGACTGCTCGCTGTTTTGTGAACGGTCTTGTTGGTTTAGCGGGTTGCTGAGTTCACCCAATGTGTAACTTGGGTGCCAGGTGGGTGGAAAGCCCTAAGCCAGGTGTAGGTGTGGAAGAACCTCAGAAGGATGCACCGTATCAAACCTGTTTCCCACCCCCTACCCCCACCTCCAAGACTATTTAACTTTTATCTGTTGTTTACTGGCAAATTGTACCAGTCTTCGCTAACTAGACAATATCTTCATTAAAATAACTGCTACAAAGGAGATATTGTGCATGCCATCAGCATAAATTGAACCACTGATGGGCCTATGCTTGGGTAACTACAGTGAAATTAAATATCCTGCAATCATTACTTTCCATACAACAAACTCGGTTTATTTCTTTGGCTGTTAAATTTGCACCATGCAACAGAGGGCGCTAGTGGACTCATGAACAAGCTGTTTTCTTTGTAGCTAACTGATAGGACGTGTAACCTCATTTTGCTGGGAAGTGGGGACAGTAATGTATTGCCTGACTTTCCTTAAAGGCACCAGTACCTTTTGTGCTACAAATCTACAAGCAGTGGCTATCATGTGGAAAAGAAAAACCTGGCATTTCTATAGCTTGTTCCAAAGAAGTCATACTGGATTCAAAGCGTTAACTCTGTTTCTCTCTCTACAGTTGCTGCCAGAGTTTCTTTAGCATTCCCCATGTTTGTATCAGATTTCCAACATCCATGGTTTTTTGCTTTTATTTGAGCATTTATGTAGTGCCTTTCACCATCTCAGGACATTCCAAAGAGTGTAAGGTCATAAGACGGTAAGAAGTAGGAACAAGAGTAGGCTGTTCAACCCCTTTAACCTGCTCCACCATTCAATAGGATCACAGCTGATCTGACATGCCTCATGTCCACTGTCCTGCCCTTTCCCCATAACCTTCGATTCTCTGACTGATCAAGAATCTATCTATCTCAGCCAAAGAGGTTATTTTCACTGCGGTGATGTAGGAGATGCAGCATAATATATTCTCACGGCAACTCTCACAAACAATAAAATGAATGACTGAATTGTAAGAATTTAGGAGCCTGTTCTATCATTCTATGAGATCATGCCTAATCTGCATCTGACCTCAGCGCACCTGCCCTGACTCCACATCTCTCAAATCACCTATTGAATTCACAAATTATTCATTGGGCTAGAGTCTACTGTTCTTTTTTATTGGAGTAGGTTCGACACTTCTCCCATCCTTTGGAGTATTTCCAATCTCTTTGCCTAATTTGCCTTGGTCTAATTTTTATTGTTTTCTCCTGTTGTTCTACACTCTCTCACCAGTGAATAAAGCTTTGCGTCTCCATCCTTGCAATTCCTTTCAGAATCCTAAAAACTTCAACCTTCCTCCTATATTAGACAGAAATCAAACCAATAGTACATAATTTATCCTCATAACCCAGCTGACTCACAACCCAGGTTAACATTCCAGTGAATCCACGCTGTTCTCCTTCGAAGGCCAATGTAGTATTTTGAAACTGCTGTGCATGTAACTGGACCTAATTTTTTGGATGGGAGCAGGATAAACAAAAGCTGGAACTGGAGCTTAAGGCCACCATCCTTTTTCATAGAATCTGTTGTGACCAGCAACAAGGCCAGAGAGGGCCTCGATGTGAGACATCTGTGTACCCCTCATGCAACATCGTGAAAAACAAATTAACTTCATGGTAGTCACTTGAGACAATGTTAGTTGGGTGGGCATTGAAATTATCACTGGGATTAACTCATTGAATTTCTGCTGACTTCCTGCAGGTTCTAATGGTAACCTGCTTTTCTGACCATTTTGGACATACAATCTCAAGGTGCTCCTTTAAAGATGAAACTAGGGTTCCAAACATGTTCTTGAAGCCCGCAAGTTACTTTAGCCAGAGAACAAGATGGTGAGAATCTGAGCCAAGCCAAGAAGAGACCATGAAAGATCAAACCTCTCATGACATTCCGTGAGTGACCAGGAGAAAGGGCTGTAACTGAGTGTCCACTCGTCCAGTATCTGCACACATTCCCCACCCCAACCTCAAGACCTTACAGAACCCACCTTTCAACCACCAAACCTGAATATCAGAGACCTCCTGCTGTCTGGCATTCCACTCCTTCCCTCATGTAGCAGATTTCCCAATTGGATTTGGATGGAAGGCTGACCACCTCATGGAGTTGCGGCCAGAGTATCAAAATCTCCTTGGCTTCTCAGTGCTGACAAGGAGGCAGTTTTACAGCAACCCATTGGATGGCCTGATCATTAACAGTTGTTACGAGCCAGCTGTGTGCAAAATAACTGCTGTGTTTTCATACATAACAACAGTAATTACAAATTAAAAAGAAATGTTATTGATTACAAAGTACTTTGTGAGGTTTTGAAAGAAAAAGAAATAAAAATACATTCTTCTTTTCTGGGAATCAGCGGAAGGTTGTAAGATATGGTAAACGGAATATGAAGCATAATCAGACCCAGTTTCAAATGCTATCCCTTCTACAAACTGATTTTTATGTTCATATAGAATCTACCTTGTCTTTTATCTCTTTCTCCTTATCCCCCAGTTAGTTCCTTCGAGAAATCTGGCAGTGGTGGGGAGCAGCGAGGGCTGCAAGTGACCTATTGCTCATGATCTCTGCAGATGCTTCCAATTTCAATTCTACACACTGGATACTAGGAAGCATGCTGAAAGGTCTTAAGAGAGGGACAACATTTCAAACCATAGCAGACGTATTGAGTTTTATTCTATTTAATAGATAAATCACATGGAAGGAAAATATTCAAAAGAAAAATAGATATATTGCTTAAATAATGTGTTCCATTGAGTTTTTGATTATGGTGTTAAATCTTTAAATTGAATATCTTCTTATACTTTATGTCACCAGTTTAACAGGTCTTAGCCAATGTTGATAACATGAGCATTTTTAATAGTGATTACGTTGGGGTTTGGAATGACATTCCGGTCATGTTTTCTAATGATGGGCTCTTTGGTCTTTTGAATGATGCTCTCGTTGGCCTGTTCCATGGCAGGATTTTTGGCTTCTTCAGCAGCAATCTTCTTGGGCTTACGAGCAGCAGTTCGGTTGGGATATCGATTGGTTATCCTGATGGGTTTTTGGGTGGTGATTCTGTTGGGAGTTTGAATGGGGATCCTGTTGAGTTGTTGGAAGATCCTCTTGGGATTTTGAAAAGCACAACTGTTGGACTTTTCAGTGGTAGTCTTGTTGGAACTTTGAACAGTGGCACTGCAAGGAATTTTAAAAGCAACATTATTTCGATCTCTAATGCCTAATCTCTTTTGGCTTCTCATTATAGTTGCTGAGGGGTTGCTGTTGGTAACTGTGATAGGATTTTTACTCGTGACTGTCAAAGAGATCCTTTTTGGACCTCTTGAGGTTGCCATCAAAGGATTATGAATTGTGGTGCTCCTTGACACTGGAGTGGGCTTCACCGATGTTCTTCTAATGAGCACCGTCCCAGGATTCTTCCTGACAGCTGTTGAAGTCCTTACAGCAATGTTTGACCTAGGATTTTTCATGACATTCACACAAGGACTTCCAGTGGTAGCTCCACCAGGCCTCTTGGTGGCAATTAACCGTGTGGTTCGAGAGGGAGGCACCGAAAGGTTCTTAACAGGAGTTATCCTTGGCATTGCAATAGCATTTCCAGTAGTAGACGTCCTAGGGTTGTGTACCGTGATGGCTGAAGGACTTTCATTGATGCTTGACCCAAGGCTTTTAGTCACATTTTTCCAAAACATTCTAGCAGCAGTGGCCATGTTTTGCTTGAAAATGTCCCTGCCAAGCACCTCGGGATGCTTTACATTGTCAAAGTTGCTACCTAAATGTAGGGTGTTGTTTCTGGATCTGGTGACAAAAGGATATTTACTGACATTAGTGGTATGCCTTCTAGTGGTAACTAGCCCTCGATTTATAGGCATTACCACCCTAGGATTGTTATTGGATGCTGTCCTGGGACTCTTGGCAATACTTCTCAAAGCCATTAAATATTTTTTATCTGGACGCAGCAACCTCTTTGCATCAGCAATTAAAGGGGTGGTGCACCTTTGGTTGTATCCTAATCCTTGAGGGCTGATACAGAAGTTTTCTAGATCTTGTGAGTCCAAATCAATCCCAATAATTTCACTCAGACAGGATGTGGTATCCATGTCAACTGGAGGAGATGCAACAGAAAAGTTTGTTAAACAACCAAGATAAGGGAGTCTTCATCAGAAAACCATTTCTCAATGAAAAACTATAAATGCACCTCAGTTAGACTATACTTGGTAAACAGTGCACATTCTGGTCTCCATATTATAAAAGCAATATATCTCGAGATACTGCAGAAGGTGAACATAAAACCTACAGGATGATACAAAAATTGAAAAGATTCACTCATCAGGAAAGGCTAAACTAATTGGGGCTCTTTACTCAAGAAAAGAGGTTGGACCCAGAAAGGAGATCAGGAAATGTTAAGAAAGGACTTGATGGGATGGATGTAGAGAACATGTGGTTGAGGCTGAAACTGGGAACCAACAATATCAGGTGGTCCCTAATAAATTCCAAAGGAAATGCAGGAGAAACCTCTTTACTCAGAGAGTTGTGACATCTCGAAGTTACAAGGAGTAAGTGAGCTAAATAATATTGACTTATATTAGGGGAAGCTACATAAATACATGGCAAAGAGAGAAAAAAATATGCTGATTGGGTAAGAGGTTAAGTGAAGGTAAATTTTGTCATTGACCAGTTGAGATGAATGGCCTCCTTCTGAAATGTAGACTCAACATAGCATGATGAATTTAAAATCCATAGATTCTATTAATGATGATGAGTTGTGAACTTGTAGAATCACAGAATTATAGAATAGTACAGTACAGGAGGAGGCCATTCAGCCATGACTCTTTCAAAAAGCAATTCTGAGTGCCCCAATCCCCTGCTCTTTCCTCACTTCACTGCAAATTTCAATTCTTCAATTATTTCTCCAATTCTCTTTTGAGGATTATTTGTGAGTCAGCTTCCCCAATCATATCAGGCAGAGTATTCCACATCCTGGCCATTATATTAACAAGAAAAACATCCTTGACAACATATACAGCATTCAGTAAAATTACACAACATTTGATCAAACACACTTTAGCCATACTCCTGTGGAAAGTGGTACACTGTCATCATATGTCCAGCATTTCCCATCTTGTTTCAGTTTGCTGCTCTCTCTCATTCTCTCATGGAGATCCATGCCCCTTTAGGCAGTCCATTGTGGCTGAGAGGCCGTTGGGATATTTAGGTTATGAGTCTCATGTTGTATGAAAATGTTCCTCTTCATTTAACGTCATTGATTTCAGGTTCATGTTCTATGGCATACCATACTCACTTTGAATGGTGTATGTTCCAGTGGCATTTCACCCATAATCTATATCAGCACATTGGCCCTCAATGGGAAAATGTTAAAGAGAGGAGTAGAGAGAATTGTTAATACACCAATAAGTTCCAATCATTTAGAGTTTACTGTAGGGGACTGTAGAGGCAAGGTCATTAAATATATTCAAGGCTCAGACAGACAGATTTCTAATCAGTAAGGGAATCAAGGATTGTGGAAAGTGAAGTTGAGAATTCTCGGATCAGCCACAATCTCATTGAATGGCAGAGCAGACTTGACGGGCCAAATGACCCACTTCTGCTCCTATGGTTATGGTCTTATGTAGATGACCAACACTTGGTTAAGCAGGTAGGTTTAGAAGGAGCATTTGGAGGAAGATAGATATCTAGAAAGAGGGAGAGATCCAGGGATGAAATACCAGAGCTTAATTTCGAGACTGTTGAAGGAATAGGCGTCAACGGCAAAACTTAAGACTGAACAAGAGGAAATTCAGAGAGGTGTAGGGACTATGGAGGATTTTTGGGCTGGAGGTGGTTTGAGAGCTGGAAAACGTGAGAAGGTTTGAATGCAAGGAAGAGAATTTTAAGATTCTGGAGTTACTAGGCTGGGAGCCTTTGTATGTCAGGGATCAAGAGAGTGAGTGGGGTCTTGGTGCAAGATAAGATATAGCAGAAGAATTTTGAATGATGTCTGAGCCATTTTTTGAAATGAACTCAGGCTGCATTGACAGAAACATTGAGAATAGGAGCAGAAAATAAGAGCATTCAGCCCTTTGAGTCTGTTCCATCATTCAATAAGATCATAAGAACCAAAAGAACTGCGGATGCTGTAAGTCAGGAACAAAAACAAAGTTGCTGGAAAAGCTCAGCAGGTCTGGCAGCATCTGTGAAGGAGAAAACAGAGTTAACGTTTCGGGTCCGGTGACCCTTCCTCAGAACTGATGGTGGCTGGGAAAACGTCAGTTTATATGCAGAAAATAGGGAGGTGGGTGGAGTAGGAAGTAAACGATAGGAAAGAGCCCAAAGAGAGAGAAAGATAGTTGGACAGACAAAGGATTTGCTAACGATCAGGCTGGGAGGGTGAATAGTTGTTAATGGGGACTGTTAGTGACTAACAACAGGGGGTGTGTAGTGGTAGGCTATGTGGTAACAAGGCCTGGTGTGTGGGGTGGGGGGCTGGGACATGGGAGAGTTTAGGCCCTAAAATTATTGAAGTCAACATTGAGTCCGGATGCTGGAGGGTCCCCCAGTGGAAAATGAGTTGTTGTTCCTCCAGCTTGCGTTGGGCTTCATTGGAACACTACAGCAAGCCGGAGACAGAGATGATGTTCAGGGAGCAGGGTTCTGCATTGAAGTGGCAGGCAACAGGTAGTTCAGGGTCTTTTTTGCGAGCAGAACGTAGATGTTCTGCAAAGCGGTCGCCAAGTCTACGCTTCGTTTCCCCAATGTAGAGGAGACCACATTGTGAGCAGTGAATGCAGTAGACTAGGTTCTGGGAAGTGCAGGTGAAGTGTTGCTTCACCTGGAAGGTATGTTTGGGCCCTTGGATACTGGGGAGGGAGGAGGTAAATGGACAGGTGTTGCACCTTCACTGGTTACAGGGGAAGGTGCCGTAGGACTATGGGGAGGTGTTGGGGGTGAAGGAAGTGTGGACCAGGGTGTCCCAGAGGGAACGGTCCCTGTGGAAGGTGGACAAGGGAGGGGAGGGGAATATGTGTCTGGTGGTGGCATCTCGCTGGAGGTGGCGGAAATGGTGTCTGATGATCTTCTGGATGTGGATGCTGGTGGGATGGTAGGTGAGGATAAGGGGGACCCTATTGCTGTTGCAGTAGGGAAGAGAAGGGGTGAGGATGGAAGTGTGGGAGATGGGTCGAACCTGGTTGAGGACCCTGTTGACAACGGAGCTGGCGAATCCTCGGTTGAGGAAGAAGGTGGACATTTCGGAGGCTCCCTTGTTGAAGGTGGCCTTATCTGAACATATACAACAGAGACGGAGGAACTGAGAGAATGGGATGGAGTCTTTACAGGAAGTGGGGTGTGAGGATTTATAATCCAGGTAGCTGTGGGAGTCAGTGGGTTTGTAATGGATATTAGTGGCCAGTCTATCCCCAGAAATGGAAACAGAAATGTTGAGGAAGGGAAGGGAGGAGTCAGAGATAGACCAGGGTAGGGTGGAAATTGGAGGCGAAATTGATGAAGTTTTCTAACTCCAGACGAGAGAGGAAAGCAGCACCAATGATATCATCGATGTATCGGAGAAAGAGTTGTGGGTGGGGGCTGGAATAGGACTGGAACAAGGAATGTTCCATGTACTCCACGAAGAGACAGGCATAACTAGGGCCCATGCGGGTGTACATGGCAACCCCTCTTACCTGAAGAAAATGAGGGGAGTTGAAAGAGAAGTTGTTGAGGGCGAGGACAAGTTCGGCCAAGTGGAGGAGGGTGGTGGTGGGTGGGGATGGTTCAGGTCTTTGCTCCAGGAAGAAACGGAGAGCCCTAAGACCCTCCTGGTGGGGAATGGATGTGTAAAGTGATTGCACATCCATGGTAAAGGGGAGGTGGCTGGAGCCGGTAAACTGGAAGTTTTAAAACCGACGTAAGGCGTCAGATGAATCATGGGTGTATGTGGGTAGGGATTGGACCAGGGGGGAGAAGACTGAGTCTAGGTAGGAAGAGATGAGTTCTGTGGCATGAGCAGGCTGAAACAATGGGTCTGCCTGGACAGTCCTGTTTGTGGATTTTTGGCAGGAGGTAGAAACGAGCTGTGCGGGGTTGGGGGACTATTAGCTTGGAAGCGGATGGGGGGAGAACACCAGATGAAATGAGATCCGTAACCTAGTTTCACCTGGTCTATCTCTGACTCCTCCCTTCCCTTCCTCAACATTTCTGTTTTCATTTCTGGGGATAGACTGGCCACTAATATCCATTACAAACCCACTGACTCCCACAGCTACCTGGACAATACATCCTCACACCCCACTTCCTGCAAAGACTCCATCCCATTCTCTCAGTTCCTCCATCACCGTTGTATATGTTCAGATGAGGCCAACTTCAACAAGGGAGCCTCCAAAATGTCCACCTTCTTCCTCAACCAAGGATTCTCCAGCTCCGTTGTCGACAGGGCACTCAACCAGGTCCGATCCATCTCCCGCACTTCTACCCTCACCCCTTCTCTTTCTTCCCGCAACAGCAATAGGGTTCCCCTTATCCTCACCTACCATTCCACCAGTATCCACATCCAGAAGGTCATCAGACACCATTTCCGCCACCTCCAGCAAGATGTCACCACCAGACACATATTCCCCTTCCCTCCCTTGTCCACCTTCCGCAGGGACCGTTCCCTCCGGAACACCCTGGTCCACACTTCCTTCACCCCCAACACCTCCCCACAGTCCTACGGCACCTTCCCCTGTAACCGGCGAAGGTGCAACACCTGCCCATTTACCTCCTTCCTCCCCAGTATCCAAGGGCCCAAACATACCTTCCAGGTGAAGCAACACTTCACCTGCACTTCCCAGAACCTAGTCTACTGCATTCGCTGCTCACAATGTGGTCTCCTCTACATTGGGGAAACGAAGCGTAGACTTGGCGACCGCTTTGCAGAACATCTACGTTCTGCTCGCAAAAAAGACCCTGAACTACCTGTTGCCTGCCACTTCAATGCACCACCCTGCTCCCTGGCCAACATCTCTGTCTCTGGCTTGCTACAGTGTTCCAGTGAATCCCAACGCAAGCTGGAGGAACAACATCTTATTTTCCGCTTGGGGACCCTACAGCCCTCCAGACTCAATATTGAGTTCAATAATTTTAGGGCCTAAACTCTCCCATGTCCCAGCCCCCCACCCCACACACCAGGCCTTGTTACCACATAGCCTGCCATTACACACCCCCTGTTGTTAGTCACTAACAGTCCCCATTAACAGCTATTCACCCTCCCAGCCTGATCGTTAGCAACTCCTTTGTCTGTCCAACTATCTTTCTCTCTCTTTGGGCTCTATCCTATCGTTTATTCCCTACCCCAGCCACTTCCCTATTTTCTACATATAAATTGATGTTTTCCCAGCCACCATCAGTTCTGAGGAAGGGTCACCAGACCCGAAACATTAACTCTGTTTTCTCCTTCACAGATGCTGCCAGACCTGCTGAGCTTTTCCAGCAACTTTGTTTTTGTTCAATAAGATCACGTCTGATCATCAAACTCAGTCCACTGTTCCCATGTTTTCCCCAGACCCTTTGATTGTTTTATCCCTCATAACTAAATCTAACTTTTCCTGAAAACATTCAATGTTTTCGCCTCAGCCATTCTCTGGATGAAGAAATTTCACCTGACAAATGTAGCATCTGTCAGATGTTGGGAGGGACTATTATAAAATGGGAGACTGAGAAGGGTGAATATAAGGTAGGATGAGGTTGAGGGAGGGACGGAGAGTGGGGGGGTGGAATCATACTGCAGTTAATGTTTTGTGAAAGAAATTTTGTTAAAATATCTCCTACCAAATCTGTCAAAGATGTTGCCCATTTTAGAACAATGTTGACTTGCTCTCCTCCACTCTGTATTGCATAGAACTGGTACCACACAGATATTTCAGTACTGTTCCAAAACTGGGAGAGAAGAAAATTACAACTTGAATAAGTATTGTAAAGCCACCCAGGTTATATCACCATTATGTTAATGGATGTCAAAAATCACCAGGTTAAAATTATTTTTATCTCAGAGGGAAATCATTGACTGCTCCCTTTCATTCACACAAGTGACATGAAAGTACATTGTATGTTTAAGTTGGACATTTTTGGATCAATACAGTGGTTCCTTAAAAGTCAAATGTTCAAAATCACACTTTACAAGTAGGCTCTACCTTCGTGGTTAAGATAATGTTAAGCTGAAAGAACCAGAGGCAAAATGAGGGGAACTTTTTTTGTACAGTAACTTATGAGGATCTAAAGTGCACTGGAAGCAGATGGAAAGCAGTGGAAGCAAATTCAACATTAGCTTTAAAAAATGAAAATTTCACTGCTCTTTGCTCAGAGTGTGGGCCTTTGACTGGCTGGCACTAATGCTTATACAAAGCCAATGGCTTGAAACAATCTGCAGCTGGTTTAGAGGTAACTCTCACTTGGCCACTTCTGAGAAGCAATTGAACTTTGAGCTATGCTTAAGAATCCAACACACTTCTGTGAGACCTTGTGACCACCAAACCATATCCCAACCTGGTGCAGTATTCCAATGAGTTCCATTTGCTCAATTCCCCAGGAACATAGGGATATTAGGGTCAAGGGCAAGCCATTCATCTCTCAAGTCATGCAATTGGATCTTGGGTTTACGTTGTGATGAAATCCTCTAGTTGTGTCCATTTGCACTAAACAAGCCAGCAATCTATGTCTAGTAACATTCATGGAACAGGATCAATGGAACAGCTCAGTGGCTACATTCAACTCTACAGCAATATGGGACAGGGTTATTGTAAAGTTTTAAGTGGACCACTCAGGAGAGAACAGCGGCCACTAAGGGCATTTCAAAAGATTACGGGTAGAGGCTAAAGGTCAGTGAGTTGTGACAGTTCTATGGTTCAGATTCCGGTGAGATCTTAAATCATGGTATGATCCCAGACCTGGGCACCAACTTTACATTCTAATATGGTTAACAACCAGTAACCTTTTCAAGGAAATGAAAGGTGAGACCTAGGGGACAAAGTAAGAGATTGAAGCCACAACATTCCACAGTTTTGAACAATACTTCGTATACATTAGAGGAACAATATAATCTACAATACAGGTAGAACTTATTTCTAACAGCCAGAATTAACCTTTGTTAAATATTGGGAACAGACTGTGATTGAACACCCCAAAGTGAACATCAAATAGAAAATGCAATCAAGCCAGGTCCCACTGATTTCTCAGCAACCCCACCCAGACTTGTACAACATACTGGGTTACCCAACCTCACTGAACCTCACAAGAGATTGTAACTGTTCAGTTTTGTTGATCTGCCCTTGAAAATCCTTCGAGAGCTGTTCTATCATGGACTTTCTCCGTGGCTGGCCCTGCTCTGATTGATCACACTCCTTTCCCCAGTCTACACCTCCTTGATTTCAGAAACTGTTGGAGTTATGTTTTACCTACTTATTGTCCTGAGCTCGGATGGCATTGGTGAGGAACTCCAGTGCAGACTCGAGCGAGCCCAGCGTGGACCACATGGTGGCAGGGAGCGAGCCCTTGCCTACTTTTCCGGGTTAAGCGTGGGATCTGGCATGGGAATCGGCGGCTGCGACATTGACGGAAGTGATGTCAATGAGGTAAGCCCAGTGGCGAAAGATGGCACCTGACGAATGGCGACTTTGTCGTTGGTTGGGTCTGGCACTGGCAGTGCTGAAGTGGTGGCATAAGGGCACCACAGCAATATTGATGAGTTGGGTCCAGCGGCAAGAGATGTGACTCTGATGTTGGTGGGTCCGGCACAGTTGGTGGTGGCGAAGGAGAATTGGCCCAGTGGTGAAAGATGGCACCTGAAGAGTGGTGACTTTGACATTAGCTGTGTCTGGTACAGACAGTGGCGAAGTGGTGGAGGAGGTTTGGTGGCACAGGCTTCGTTAATGATGAGCTGGCTTGGGATTGAGGTACTGTCATTAAGCTATTTCTTCCTATTTCTTTTATTATTCTTAAAACTATTTAAAGTGGCACCGGATCATGGTGATAGTGGAAAAGCTTTTCACTGTATTTTACTGTTTTGTTCATCGTAATATACAACTGGCAATAAAATCATTCATTCATTCGGAAGTAGGACCTCTTTTGATTGTATTTGCTATTTGATGTGTGCTGTAGAGTGTGGGGAGTATTCCATCACACTCCTAAATTTTGCCTTGTCGATGGTGGGACAGCCTTTAGGGAAGCAGGACATGAGTTACTTGCTGAAAGATTCCCAGCCTCTGACCTGCTTTTGCTGCCACACTATTTATACAGCTAGTCCAGTTCCATTTCTGGTCAGTGGTAACCCCAAGATGCTATTGGATTTCTTCTGGACTATTGAGTGAGAATGCTTTAGGAAAGTTGTTGTTAAACTTGAAAAAATTTATATGGACTGGAGGATTCGAGCTAAAGAAAGAGGCTCAATAGGCTGGAGCTATTTTCCCTGGACCGTTACAGGCTGGTGGGCGGCGGGGTGACCTCATAGAGGTTTATAAAATCACGAGGGGCTTGGATAGGTCAATAGCCAAGGTCTTTTTCCTAGAGTAGGGGAGTCCAAAACCAGAGGGCATAAGGTTTAAGGTGAGATGGGTAAGATTTAAAAAGGACCTAAGGGGCAACTTTTTCACACAGAGGGTGGTGCGTGTATGGAATGAGCTGCCAGAGGAAGTGATGGAGGCTGGTACAATTACAACATTTAAAAGGCACCTGGATAGGAACATGGATAGGAGGGGTTTAAAGGGATATGGGCCAAATGCTGGCAAATCGGACTAGATTAACTTAGGATATCTGGTCGACATGAATGAGTCATAGAGTCACAGAACTGTACAGCATGGAAACAGACCCTTTGATCCAACTTGTCCAAGACGCACAGATAAGAGCAGTGGAACATTAAAACACCAAGTAAATCCAATTCCACAACTTACCCATCCTGCATTTAAACCTTGGAGAAGGTTCATGGCACCTCATACCCTCTTAACTGAAAAACCCTAAAGCAATTTCTGACATATGTAATGTTTGACACCTCAACCTAATTAAGACTCATTCAGTTAACTGTACATTACCTGTAAAATAACCACCAAGGAATCAAAGGAAATCTAAGGATGTCTCACACTTAACTGAATTTAAAGGCAATATGACTCCTCCTCTGTCCCCCCACCCAACAACATGATTCACTGCCTTAGCATCTAACCAGACCGTTAGGAGTAACCTATAAAACACAACTTAGAGTGGCCGAGGAATGTACTGTGTGTGGGAAGGCAGCTGGTTTGTACACTACCTCACTAATCACTACCAGGGTGTACATAATGTTTTTGACTCGGTAATAAAAATATTTCTTGAAGAAAGAATGTTAGCAAGGCTCGGGCCACTAATATTTTTTTTACAGACAACCCTCCTCACACATGCTTAAGACAGACGCCCAAATCCCACAAATGAATAGGAAAAACACATGGGACTCTATCCTAAAATGTGTCTGCTTCTTATGCACTTTCAAGGTCCTCCTTTTAAAATCTATTTGTCCAAACTTTACTTTGACTGGCTTTGTATCTCCTTGTCAAACTCTGAACTTTAATTGGATAAGCTTCTGTGTGTGGCCCAGTTGTATTTAAAAATGCTACACAAATACAAGATGCAGTATTACACGGCTATTATACTGTCAGCTAATGCTACTGTCCAGACAGTAACAGCTGAGCTCTCCATAATAGTATTTTAATAGTTGCCATATGATTGTTAAATTTTGATGGATGGTAATGAAAATGCTTATCCATTTTTTCTTTTTTCTGGTCATGTTAAACATACTCTGAAGTTTAAGATGGTCCCCACCACCTTGGGAAATTTTTAAATTATTGAATGGTAGGTTGTGTGAATCTGAAGTGCTGGGGAAATTGGAGGATCCTTTCAGTTAAATACCAACAGTATTTCTGATGAAGGACATGTTAATATATTGACCCATGATTAGACACCAGTTCCCATGAAGGAATACTTGCTCAAAATGACGTTATAAATGACTTTGTCTCTTTAAGTTTCCAATATGTTCTTTTCTGCACCCGATACACAGGCTCTGGTCAATGTATAGTCAGAGGGTCAATTGTTTGATCTGGGAAATAAAATTAGCAATCTTGGTGATGGAAATGGATTCAGTATTAATATTCAATGGACAATTCAATAAATAGTTGAAGAAAGAGAAAATCCAAATTGTATGGGGAAAGAACAGGGTAATGGGATTAATTGACCAGGTTGATCAAAGAACAGGAATACAGTTGCACAATGGCCCATATAGCTTCACGTGCTGTATCATTTTGTGATATGATTATCCACTGTTTGCTTAGTGAAAAATTGAAGAGATGGTGATACAGCATATTAAAACTGGTAAATAATGGAAATTTTCAGACATTGCTAGATGTTAGATCTAAGATGTAAAAACAATAGTGATAATGGGGCTTTCTGACAGGAAACCCCACTGTAGACTTGGGGGAAAACATTGTAAAGGGCAAGGAGATCCATAAATTGCTGAATGGGTGCAAGAGAACTTTCTTGATCAATACTTTTAGTCCAGGAAGAAAGAGTGCTAGATCTAGTTTTGGAGTATCTGGAGCAGTAGTGGAGGAGCACTTCAAGTTCACAATATAATTAGTTAAAGAAGAGGACAAGTAAAATTCACTAGGTATGCTAATTTTATTGAGTTGAAAGGCACTTCTTCAGGTTGACTTGAAATTAAAATTGGTATGTAAAACAATATTTGAGCAACGGGTGTCTTTCAAGGTGGGAACAAAAAAAATCATTCACCGACTAAACATCCCATTGAAGGAGACAACAAGGTGCAGAGCTGGATGAACACAGCAGGCATCATAGGAGCAGAAAGGATGCTGCTTGGCCTGCTGTGTTCATCCAGCCCTGCTCCTTGTTGTCTCAGATTCTCCAGCATCTGCAGTTCCTACTATCTCTGATCCCATTGAAGGAACTGTTTGAGCTCCTGGATACAATCTAGTGATTGAACTTGAAATGAAACAGATGAAGTTTATGGTAAATATCAGCTTTATAAATAGACAACCAACTAGTACACGGAAAATACAGAGGAGAACTGAAAGAGGAAATGAAATGCAATAAACGTGCGAGGGGGATAAAAATGACACACCTTCTACAAAAATAAACAGTAAGATGATTGATGGGATCAGTTGAAGACCAAAAAGGAAATCTTCTGCAGGCAAAAGACATGGCTGAATACTGCAGGAGACTTTACACTTGTCTTTGCTGAAGAAGGGGATACTGCCTGTGTTGCAGTAAAGAAAGAGAGGATAGAGAAATTAGACAGGCTAAAATAGATACCCAAAATGTAGGCAGAGTTCAAAGTGAATAAAACAAAATCACCCAGTCTGAATGAAAGGCATCCAGGGTTACTAAGGAAAAGAAGGGTCACTGGACCTGAAATGTCAACTCTGCTTTCCACAGATGCTGCCAGATCTATTGAGTTTCTCCAGCAATTGCTGTAGTCGTTTCAGATTTTCAGCATTTGAATTTCTTTGTTTTATATATTGTTTTATAAAGGGCGGCACAGTGGCACAGTGATTAGCACTGCTGCCTCACAGCGCCAGGGACCTGGGTTTGATTCCAGCCTCAGGTGACTGTCTGTATGGAGTTTGCACATTCTACGCATGTCTGAGTGGGTTTCCTCTGGGTGCTCCGGTTTCCTCCCACCATCCAAAGATGTGCAGGTTAGGTGGATTGGCCATGCTAAATTGCCCGTAGTGTTCAGGGATGTGTAGATTAGGTGGGTTATAGGGGGATGGGTCTGGGTGGGATGCTCTGAGGTTCGGTGTGGACTTGTTGGGCCGGAGGGCCTGTTTCCACACTGTAGGGATTCTATGGATTCAGAGAGGAAAAATTGCATTTTCGACACAGGAGCCTAGGGAAACTAACAGTCAATGTCCTTAGCCCAATTAATCTATGTGTTAGAGATAGTAGGAACTGCAGATGCTGGAGAATCCGAGACAACAAGGTGCAGAGCTGGATGAACACAGCAGGCCAAGCAGCATCATAAGAGCAGAAAGGCTGACGTTTCGGGCCTAGACCCTTCATCAGAAATGGGGGAGGGGTAGGGGGTTCTGAAATAAATAGGGAGAGAGGGGGAGGCGGATGGAAGATGGATAGAGGAGAGGATTGGTGGAGAGGAAACAGACAGGTCGAAGAGGTGGGGATGGAGTCAGTAAAGGTGAGTTTAGGTGGGGAGTTAGGGAGGGGATAGGTCAGTCCAGGGAGGACGGACATGTCAAGGGGGCGGGATGCGGTTAATAGGTAGGAGATGGGGGTGCGGCTTGACGAGGGTGGAGGGGTTAGGTGGGAGGAAGGACAGGTTAGGGAGGCGGGGACGAGCTGGGCTGGTTTTGGGATGCGGTTGGGGGAGGGGACATTATGAAGCTTGTGAAGTCCACATTGATACCATTGGCCTGCAGGGTTCCCAAGCGAAATATGATGTGCTGTTCCTGCAACCTTCGGGTGGCATCATCATGGCACTGCAGGAGGCCCAGGATGGACATGTCATCTGAGGAATGGGAGGGGGAGTTGAAATGGTTCGCGACTGGGAGGTGCAGTTGTTTGTTGCGAACCGAGCGTAGGTGTTCTGCAAAGCGGTCCCCGAGTCTCCGCTTGGTTTCCCCGATGTAGAGGAAGTCACACCGGGTACAGCGGATGCAGTATACCACATTGGCAGATGTGCAGGTGAACATCTGCTTGATGTGGAAAGTCTTCTTGGGGCCTGGGATGGGAGTTAGGGAGGAGGTATGGGGGCAGGTGTAGCACTTCCTGCGGTTGCAGGGAAAAGTGTCGGGTGTGGTGGGGCTGGAGGGGAGTGTGGAGCGGACAAGGGAGTCACGGAGAGAGTGGTCCCTCCGGAAAGCAGATAAGGGTGGGGAGGGAAAGATGTCTTTGGTGGTGGGGTCGGATTGCAGATGGCGGAAGTGTCGGAGGATGATGCGTTGGATCCGGAGGTTGGTGGAGTGGTACGTGAGGACGAGGGGGATTCTTTTTTGGTTCTTATTGTGTGGACAGGGTGTGAGGGATGAGTTGCGGGAAATGTGGGAGACACGTTTGAGGGCGTTCTCGACCACTGAGGGGGGAAAGTTACGGTCCTTGAAAAACGAGGACAACTGAGATGTATGGGAGTGGAATGCCTCATCCTGGGAGCAGATGTGGCAGAGGCGAAGGAATTGGGAATAGGGGATGGCATTTTTGCAGGAAGGTGGGTGGGAGGAGGTGTATTCTAGGTAGCTGTGGGAGTCGGTGGGCTTGAAATGGATATCGGTTTCTAGGTGGTTGCCCGAGATGGAGACAGAGAGGTCCATGAAGGAGAGAGAGGTATTAGAGATGGTCCAGGTGAACTTAAGGTTGGGGTGGAAGGTGTTGGTGAAGTGGATGAACTGTTCGAGCTCCTCGTGGGAGCACGAGGCGGTGCCAATACAGTCATCAATGTAACGGAGGAAGAGGTGGGGTTTAGGGCCAGTGTAGGTACGTAAGAGGGATTGTTCCACGTAACCTACAAAGAGGCAGGCGTAGCTTGGGCCCATGCGGGTACACATGGCCACCCCCTTTGTCTGTAGAAAGTGGGAGGAATTGAAAGAGAAGTTGTTGAGGGTGAGGACGAGTTCGGCTAAGCGGATGAGGGTGTCAGTGGAGGGAGACTGGTCGGGCCTGCGGGACAGGAAGAAGCGGAGGGCCTTTAGGCCATCTGTATGGGGAATGCAGGTGTAGAGGGACTGGACGTCCATGGTAAAGATGAGGTGTTGGGGACCGGGGAATTGGAAGTTCTGGAGGAGGTGGAGGGCATGGGTGGTGTCATGGACATAGGTAGGGAGTTCCTGGACCAAGGGGGAGAAAATGGAGTCCAGATAGTTGGAGATAAGTTCGGTGGGGCAGGAGCAGGCAGAGACAATGGGTCGACCAGGGCATTCAGGTTTGTGGATTTTGGGAAGGAGATAGAAGCGGGTGGTGCGGGGTTGGGGAACGATGAGGTTGGAGGCCATGGGTGGGAGGTCACCTGAGGTGATGAGGTTGTGGATGGTTTGGGAGATGATGGTTTGGTGCTCGGGGGTGGGGTCATGATCAAGGGGGCGGTAGGAGGAGGTGTCGGAGAATTGGCGTCTGGCCTCGGCGATGTAGAGGTCAGTGCGCCATACTACAACTGCGCCTCCCTTGTACGCGGGTTTATGTGCTACCTATGTGTTAAATTGGTGTATATGTCAAACATCAGCTGCCAGCCTTGTTTCGTGGATAGTGCTTGTTCTTTTGTGTCAGAAAGTAATGAGTTCAAGTCCCCACTCCACAGATTTGAAATTAGATGGAGACTCTCAGTGCAGTACTGCAAGAGTGCTACACTGTCAGGGAGACCAGCTTTAAGATGAGATGTTAAATCTACCTATCCAAGTGGATGTAAAAACTTCCTTGGCTTTTCAAAGAGAGCAGGTCAGTCCACCTTATTTACCCCTCAACCATTCCTGAAAAGTAGATTATTTAGTTATTATTGCATCATTTTAGCGGAATCTTTGTGTGCCCAAATAGGCTGCTGTGATTTTCCAATTACAATAGTGGCTTAGCTTCAGAAGTCCTGAGATTGCTACAATGTTTTGGAACAGACAGAGGTCATGAAGGTTGCTACATAAATGCAATATATTGCACTATTAAAAACTCTTCCCTTTAAGGAGTAGACTTTTCTTTTCTCCCATTTGGTACTTTTGGCTCTCAATATCTCTAAAGCATTAAATATTGTTTCAACTCAGTGACCAGAAAGTATATCATTGGAAATTTGAAAATAAAACCCTTCAAATTCTAAACTTGGAAGAAAGACAAGAGCTTGGCTTTTCTCATTTCCTTGTTTTCAACACCTCTTCCCCATTGACACTACCAGGAAGGACCTGAGCAAACACCTCCCAGACAGCCTACACCAAAACTGTGCTCATTGGTTTAATAAAATTCTCCAAAAAAATGATCCACCTTAAGAGAATCTAATGCCCAACTAAATCACAATTCTTTCGGACTTGTTTCATTGTTGCAGAGTCCTGATGATAAAACTTGGCCTCCACTTCACTGAAGGAAAGCTTGTTCTCAGAAGTGACTGACTAAGATTATTTTTGCTTTGAAAGTTAATGCTGTGAGATGTCAGTTCAGGCCACATTGACCACTTTGAGCTTCTGGGCCCAATAGTTGGAATGCACCATGTTGCTTGCCTCACAGAATAACAAACACATTTCTCACCAAATAGCAGAAAAGTTCAGTCACACATATGTCTCTTTCTGGCTCCTTTGCTTGTCTATAATTGGAGGGCGTGGGTCAGTTAGCTGGAAGGCTGACTTGTGATACCAACAGCATTGGTTCAATTCCTACATCAGCTGAGATCCCCATGAAGGACTTTCCTTTAACATTGCTCCTCAGCTGAGGGATAGTGGTTTTCAGGTTAAAACTGTACCAGTTGTCTCTCTCTCTCTCTCTCTCTCTCAGTAATGGGAGAGCTGCCCACCATCACCACCTTCTCAAAGACAATTAGAGATGAGCAATAGATGCTAGTCCTACAGTGATACCTGCTCACCATGTTAAAAAATAAACAAATTAATGAAACTGAAAGAACTGCGGATGCTGTAAATCAGAAACAAAAACAGAAATTGCTGGAAAAGCTCAGCAGGTCTGGCAGCATTAATGGAAACAAATCAGAGTTAACGTTTCAGGTTGAGTGATCCTTCCTCAGAGCAAATTAATGATGTTTCTTTTAAAAAATTACATACTGCCAGGAATGAAATCCTCATGCAAAGTGTTGTTAATAATGAGAAGGGTCTTGCACTGATAATGGATTGAGATTCATGCAAGAAAAACAATTAACTGCTTTGACAGTGTAAGATTTCTATGGAACAGTGAAGCAGAGGGAGTAAATGATTTCCTTCATCCATAATGATTCTCAAGTCATAACAGACCGTGAAGTGAATACAAGTTTGCAGTGGAGAATTCATAGTTGACAGGGTAACAAATGTGGAATTTTTTTCCAAAGCACTGGAGATAATATCTGGGGGCCAATCAACTCGTGTATACACTAGCAGACCTCTAGTTGGCAGTTCATCCAATAACCTGGACAGGATGGAGAAAGGAAACCTTTCACATTTATAACAGCTGTCATTACTTTTAGCACTTTGACATTACCTATTAGTTGACTTTAAAGGGCACTATAGTAATGTGGACAAACAGAGCAGTTAATTTATATACAGAAATGTGATAATGACAATATTATCTATTTATTCAGTGTGGGAAAACCAATATTTCTAATAAAACATCATGTCCAGGAAATGAGAAAGAACTGCCTCTTCTCTAGTTAATTGTGATCTTTTACGTTGAGAAGGCAAAGTCTAATATCACATTTGAAAAGCAGGATTTTTGTCAACGGGGCTGAGATTTTAACCTGAAATCTGTGCCCAAGGCTGGAATCTTGATAGGCATTGAACAATGTGGGCAGCGGCGAGAAAGTTGGGAAAATTGTGAGCGACTGGTGGCAAGGAACTTCTCAATGTTGAGAGCAAAACACCCCATTTCCCAACCAAGTGATGAACAGAAACAAGATTCTTGCTAATGAGCAGCAAGAGGCCTTTTTGCATGCTGTAACATCTCATTGTTAGTTCACTTTGCCTCATTGATGTGAGGTTTCCCATTCTCCTGCTCACTGGATAAAAACTAGATGGTAACACTTCCCAACATGAAAGTCAGAGTCAGTTAGCTCATGACTGCAGCCTGCCCTTCCTGGATACCAGTCACCAACATCCTGCAGTATGCTTAATAGGGAATAACTGCATACACCCACCCTGGCCCCGTTTTCAGATGTTGGCATCTGATGATAACTAAGCTCACCACATCCTCATGATGGGGTACCTTTGATCCACTTACAGTCTGCACTTCAAAACTGCACTTTGGAACGCACACTGGCACCTTATACTTCAGAGCTGCTGCCAGGGTATGTCGCGCACAGGTACCCAGCTCGTTAGATTGGACCAGGCTGCAGTTCAGGGATCCTCATTTTCTCTCAGCACTCAGTCACTCTGTATCTGCATGGATGCTCACAGCTTCTTGGTCTTACCTTGCCTTTTTTGCACTTTGCCCCCCTCTCAGAATCTAACGGTTCACAGTCATTCAGCCTTGCCTTGCTGTTTAGTACAGACATAAAGTTGGGCAGTTAGTCAGAGTTGTCAGTGCTGATCAGTTGAGGGGATGGATATGTTGCTGTACAGCACCATGTGATATCAATCTCACACCCACACCAAGTGCCAGCAGCTTACACAATGCATGTGCTTCAACCAAATGGCTAGATCGCAAAGTCTAAGGCGGGTAAGTCCTCAGTCTACTCAAGGAAGACAGCCTTCAGTCAGAGGATCTAAGTATAGGAAACTACAGTAAGACACCATCAGTCTGCTGCTTGTGTGGTCAGGATCAGCTTCCTAAGGAGTGCATTACAGTCAGCTCTGTGAGTCCAATGTAAACAGTCTGGGGATTAGCAGTAAGACAGCCAAGGAACAATTACAGAGATCAGTCAGGAGTCTGGTCAGTCATTAGTCAGAATTGGCCATCCAAGTTGCTCAAGAGGGCAGGCCATGGCCAGTTCTGGGGTTTGTCCACAAAATAAGTCAAGTTGGAGGGGTTTATCAGGGGCTACTGCTGCATGAGGAAACTAGGGAACTCCAATTTGGGTGTTGGAAATAGCATGCTGGGGTGCATAGAAGGGAGAGGTGATTGCACATGGGAGGGAAAATGGTAATGCCCGGGGCGGGGGGAGAAAGTCATCAATAGTCACAGACTATATCTGGCATGTTGACCCTCAGTATGGCTGCAAACCATGGGCTGAATGTGGTAGGAGGGGAGGATGGGGTGGTGAAGCTGGGGGAAATGGGCGGGCGAGGTGGTGGGGGTGGTGTATAGCCTGGTTGAGAAGATGGGGAAGCTCAATGCTGATGGGGGTAAATAGGGAGGGCTATGTTTGGATGCTCACCAAGGGCAAGGGGATGTTCTCGAGATTCACTACATCAGAAGTGACCGTTGTTCACTTCCATCGTGATGCAGATAGCAAGTGTGCAATGGAGATGAAAATATCATAGAATCCCGATTGTGTGGAAACAAACCCTTTGGCCCAACAAGTCCACACCGACCCTCAGAGCATCCCACCCAGACCCATCCCCCTATAACCCACATAATCTACACATCCCTGAACACTATGGGCAATTTAGCATGGCCAGTCCACCTAGCCTGCACATCTTTGGACTGTGGGAGGAAACCAGAGCACCCGGAGGAAACCCACACAGACACGGGGAGAATGTGCAAACTCCATACAGTCACCTGAGGGTGAAATTGAACCCGGGTCCCTGGTGCTGTGAGACAGCAGTACTAACCACTGAGCCACCCTGCCACCCCAAAAATGGCTGCCACATCCTGGAGTGGGTGGGATCTGTGTTCCATTCTGTGAAGGAGGTGCAGTGATTGTAATGAGGTCAGCCAGTTGGACCTCAGAATATGAGTTCCCTGATTGGACCAGATTAACAGCCCCAATCAGGGAGCCCTGGCTGACAGATATAAACAAGCGTCAGAGGTCCTGTTCACTCTGAGAGCTGAGGGCTGTGAGGAAGTTGGATCGGTGTCAAGGACTCTCCATGTGTAAATAATGGGTGACTTGGTGATGGGAACCGGTCTCTGTCAAGTTATTTCGGGAGGGGTCTTCACTTTTAATCAATGTGATGTTCTACAAAAGGATAATCACATTGCCCAGACACTAGCATGGATGTGATGGGCCTTTTTCTGTGCTGTAGATCTCTCGAACACCAATACAATACAGATGAAAGACACCAACGAGGACAGAATGCTGTCAGTGAACTAGCATCGTTGGCCTATTGTGTGGAGTCCAAATACTAGCCCTGAGCTCCCTTGGTCACACCTTGCAGCCTCAGGATGCCACTAGATGTTTCCTGTTGGAGATGAAACAGGCGACGCATTGCCATCAAGGGGCAAAAGTTCAGGCATGTTAAAGACACATTCACAGTAGCAGTAATGGGAGAGCACCACAGCAATGGGCAATGATTCTTACTTGATCACCAGGACATGGAGGTCTCAGCATCAACAAGGGAATGGTCAGGGCCAGGATTCTCTCCTTGTAGGTGGCAAGGAGCTGAATGTTGGGCACCGCACCACCCATCTTAGCTCTCTCTGCCCAATCGTGGCCTATTTTCAAAAGATAAAGGACTGAATGAGATGGAAGTGGGTAGCATAGCTGTTAGCATTGGTGGAAGGTGGTGAGGTGTCTCAAGTGGGTAGGCAGCGTAGAAGGCATGTAAGAGTTGGTCAGGTGAGTGCAAATGAAGGAAGACACTGCATGCAATAGTGAAAGTGGTAAGCCAGGAGCCTTGGTGGGTGTTGTATGCAGTAGTAGAGGTAGATTGAGCCTGTGGCAGCAGAGAGAAGATGGTGGCACTTACCAGCACGGAGTGGAGAAAGTCACCTTCTTGTCGTACAGCTACACGTTTCTGTAGACCATGGGCACACACACCAACTCTGGTGGCAACCTTGGACCAGGCTGATAGTGTCTGGCATCATGGTCATCTTTGTTGGTCCTCCACATCACCCCATCTACCAGACTCTCCAGGTCCTTGTCTGCAAAGCAGGATCCCCCTATTCCCTTTGTTTGACATTGCTGTGGCACAAGGTGTACTTTGCAAGGCAGTTCTGGGGACAGCCAGCATTTAACTGGGTTCACAGCTGTGCGCTGGTGCCAGGGATCCCAGGAGATCCTGGAAATTATGAACAGCGTGTGGAGGAATGGAGGTGTCGTGTATAGGTAACGAGTCAAGACTGGGATGATAGAGTGAGAAAACTCGCTCACCCCCACTGAGAGAAACTTTCAACTTGTCAAAATTGATACTTTTGTAGATTTCTGGTAAAATTCAGATCGAACACTTGGGACTGAGATTTGAATTCAACTTTCTGACTCTAGCCAGTGTGCACCAATTACATCATATCTGTCAAAGATGGAACATATAGTCTGTACTTTTGGTTTGGAGATTTAGTGAAAGGAACATGACAAACATTAAAAAGTTGGATACAAGTTTTAAGAAAAAACAAATCAATATTTAAAGAGGAAGTGTTTTAATGTTTTCCTGCAAGTACAGTTTTCTATTCAGCGTTCTGATTGTTGTTCTTGGCCATTGCTGAAATTCTGAACCAAAAAATGTGTTTTGTCCAAAGCCAAGAGGAAGAAATTACAGAAAATGTTTGCAGGCAATAGTGCGCTCAAGGAGGCCACAAACTAAATTGGAAGTGTGATTTAATTAAACCTGGTGATTTGTGGGTTGGCATCACACAAAATAATCACGATAGCTGTCAGGTTATTGTAAAACAACCAATCACTTCCCTTGTATATTACAGGGAAGGAAATCTCCTGCCCAATGCCAAAGTTGGACTTGTATGTGAACCACTCACTCCCACAAATAAATGATTGACTCAGTGCTTGCAACAGAGGTTAATAAATGCACTGTAAACGTGGCCTTTGCTTGTACAGGCCACATCCTAAGAATGAATATCCATTTAAAATGGACTCAAAAGTTTGCAATGGATTCTGCATTCAGGTTGAATTTTATTTATTGTCACGTGTATTTTGTTACAAAATTCAATGAAAAATGTTGATAGTTCCGCCAGTCTCCAGCGACATCTTAAAACACAGACAGAAAAATAATGGCCAAGTTTACAGTAGTCCTCGTGAAGTGCTCAGCCACAGGCCTGGAGCAGCCAGCCACGTGTCCCCTTGCCTCGCGGCTGTAACAAGAGACACTGCTCTTTGGTGTCATCTCGCCTCCATCAATGCCGCAGCCAGGATTGTCACATGGACAAAGAAAATGTTTAAAGACTTCCAGAAGTTAGAGTTTATAGTATATGGGAAAAGGTTAATTCAGATCAAACCTGGCAGGATCCAAGGATTAGGCGAGTAACCTTCACTTGGAGCTAGCTAGATCACCCTCAACGAATGGCAGACCGTTTGGGCCAAATGAACTTCCTTTATGTCAATGACAGACGAATTCATGAAGTTTTCCATTTTTTTCATTTTAGAAACAAGATTAGAGAAACTGGGTTTACTCTCCTTCGAGCAGACTAAGGCATGACTTTAGCGAGGTGTTCAAAATTATGATCAATGTTGACAGGGGTAAAGAAGGATATTCTGTTTCCGTGAGTTGGTATGTCAGTAATTAAGGGTCACAAGTTCAAGTTTGTCAGCAAGGAGTGAGAGGAGGAGAAACTTCTTTACTCGGTGTTAGGATTTGGAATGTGCTGCCTGGAAGAATGCTGGAGGCAGATTCTAAAGGAGGTTTCAAGAGAGAGCTGGATATCTATTTGACAGTGATGAAGTTCGAAGGCTACAGAGATAGGGCTGGAGAATGGGACGAGCTGGGTAGCTCTTCCAGGAGGGCAGAATGGCCTCCTTCTGTACTGTAAAACTCTGATTCTATTCCTTATAGTCACAACGGACTTAAATAAGGAAAATATTCCTTGAAGTTTACACAGGCTAAGAAGTGACTCTAGTTTCTCTCATTAAGTGATTAAACCTTATAGGGGAAAATGTTAGAAACTATAATTAAAGATAATATAACAGACCACATGGATAAATTCAAGGTAACCAGGCAGAGGCAACATGGTTTTGTCAAAGATAAATTACATTTAATTAACTTACTGGAGTTTTTGGAAGTAACAACTTACACCATGGAAAAAAAAAGGAACCAGCTGATGTTATGTACTTAGATTTCCAGAAGACATTTGTTAAGTTGTCACATCAAAAGTTATTATGGAAAATAAAAGCTCATGGTGTTGGGGATAATACATTGCCATGGATAGATGATTAGCTGGCAAACAAGAGACAGAGAATAGGAATGAATGGATATTTTTCAAACTGGTAGAATATTACAGATCATGTGCCATGGGAATCAGTGCTGGGACCTTAACTCTTGACAATTTATGTAAATGATTTGCAAAGGGGCTGAAGGCATGGTAGCTAGATTTGCTGATGACACAAAGATAGATAAGGAAATGAGTTGTGAAGAGAACATAAGTAGCCTACAAAGGGATATAGACAGGTTAAGTGAGTGGGCAGAGATCTAGCAAATGAAGTATAATGCAGGAAAGTGAAATTATCCATTTTAGCAGAAATAACAAAGAAAACATGTATGATTTAAATGGCGAGAAGCTGCAGAATTCTGAGATACAGAGAGGTTTAGGTCTTACTGCTTAGTGCACAAATCGCAGGTTAGTATGCAGAACAAGAAGTAAAAGCTAATAGAATGTTACGTTTTATTACGAGAAGAATTGAATGCAAGAGTAGGGAGCTCACGCTTCAGTTATACAGGGCATTGGCGAGACCTCATCTAGAGTACTATGCACAGTAGTTGTCACCATATTTATGGAAGGAAGTTAATCATTGAAGGTAGTTCAGAAAAGGGTTACTAAACCAATACCTGGAATGAGCAGATTGCCTTATAAGCAAAGGTTAGTCAGGCCTGTATCTTCTGGAGTTTGGAAGAGTCAGATGTGACTTAATTGAAATAAATAAGATGCTGAAGGGACTCGGCCAGGTGGATATGGAAGGGATGTTTTATTTTATAGAACTCGAGGTCATAATTTAAAAATAAAAGCTCACCCACTTAAGACAGATACGGGACATGGGAGCAGAAGTAGGCCATTCAGCCCCCATTGAGTCTGCACCACCATTCAACAAGATCATGGCTGATTTGATAACGTTCAACTCCAACTTCCTGCCTTCAACCAATAACCCTTGATTGCCGTATGGATTAAAAATCTCATCACTGAATATCCTTAATGAGAGCCTCAACCACCTGTGGTAAAAAGTTCCACAAATTCATAACCCTTTGCAACAAGAAATTCCTCATTTCTGTCTTAAATGTGTGACCCTTTACTCTGGTCCTACACTCTCCCACAAGGGGAGACAACCTCTCAGCATTCATGCTGTCAAGTCCTTGAAGAATCTTCTATGTTTCAATATTACCTCATTCATCTATATTCCAACAATAAAGGCACAACCTACTCAATTTCTCCTTACAAGATCGCCCCCTTCATAGATGAGGAAAAGATTTTCTCTGATGGGTTTGCGCCTTTGGAATGCCCTTCCTCAAAAGACAATGGGTACAGAATCTTTTAAATATTTTTATGACAAAGGTAGATACATTCTTAATTATCAAAAGGATGAAAGTTTATCAGGGGTGTGCAGGAACATAGACTTGAGGTTAAAATCAAATCAGCCATGATCTCTTTGAATGGCAGGGCAGGCTTGAGGGGCCAAACAGCCTGTCATTCCCTGTTCATATCTTAAGAATCTTATTTAAAGTATTTTCACCAAATATATACTTTAATGCCTACTCTTGCTTACATAGCTTTTGAACTGTCCAGTTGGTACCTGCAGTTTGCATGCATATGTGCACCTACTTTTATGAATCTGCAATGTGTACACCACTAAATAAGAGCATATATTCCTGAAGATGGTAACTATCCCAAAGGAACAATTTTAGGCATCCAGTCGGTATCAATAAAAGTCAGATGCACAATGAATTTCTTCTGAACGTAACTTCTAATTTCAGAGAAGTGTCCCTTTTGCTCAAATCTGGAATTTTTTCCCCTAACTCTTGAAGGAGAATGTAAATTTAATGCTGAATTAGGAGCAGTTTTGTGCTGTGCCCACAACTGCTGCGAAATAAACTGAAGTTGCCCAAACTCATTCCACACAAGACTTTTCACAGCAGAGATTTTTAATTTGTTTAAAGATTGGATCTGAAAGTGGAGTGGCTGACTAATCCTCCATACCTCTTGAAAAGCTTTTACATTCTCTCATCCGCTCACCAACCCACAGGGGGAGAACATTAAATTCCTCTCAAAGTCTTGAATTTGAAATGAACGATTATTCCACCCTTCACACCTGTTAATAACTGTGCCCTCTGATTTTTTGGCATCAGTTATGTTTTATAATGCTTTGAATGCATTTTTCAGCTTGCTACATCCTGGTCACTCCCAAAAATTGGACAGACTATGAAGGCCTCCATCTGACCACACAACCTTAAGTTAACTTAACTCAGTGACATGGTCTTAAGTGAGGAATAGTATATATATTTATAAATCACACCTTTGATGATTGCCAGATTGTTGCAGGCAGTGCACTCATGGACACCAAGTGAGAGCTAAACTGCATTTTATAACTGATTTCCAGATCTGCTGTTATCCCTTCAGTTCACCAGCTCCTCAACGCTCAGAATCAAGATGATCTCATGATCAATCCAAGATGACAAACCAGATCCCTGAAAAGGTGTGGACAGCTACGGACTGTGTCCAACAAAACGCTTGTGCCTTAAGGGACAAGAGTATATTAGCAATATAAAAGACAGGAAACAAAATAAAAAGAACATTTTAGCAAACATCAGAATTCAAGCCATGAAACACAATAGCTTGTTCCAATTTTATGCTACCTCTTGTCAAAATGTTGCACATATCCTATTCCTATGCTGATCCTAGCCATCACAGCTACATCCTCTGTGACAATGAACTTGAAAGGTGTATCAGCTGCACTTGGATCATGGCAGAGGAATCAATAGAGACATTGAAGGTTTGCTGGTGAAGGAAGAACTGATGGTGATGGCATAGATTTGCCAATGAAACAAAATAGGCTTGCAGGTGGTTTTTACCTCGCCATTTCTAAACACTATTTGTTAATGTGACACCAAGACGTAAATAAAACAAGATTTCTTGATAAGAATTTAGATTTTATTGATTAATGGTAATTACCACCATATGAGAAGATATGCACTTTCTACAATTTTTAACTTTTACAGCATGCAGATTCAAAAGGCACTTAAAAGTTGCATTTTGAATTAGTTGTAGTTTCCCCATGAGCATGAACAAAATTCTGAAGGGCAGCAGCTTTGGATTTAAGAAAATTTGTTAACGAAATAAAACAAAAAGGAATCACTAGTTTACATGCATTTTTCATTGTGCATAGAATGTCTGAAAAAATACTGACTCCACTGTATGCAAGTTTTATAGTTGATAAATTATTAAAAATATATTGTCACGTACTTTTTTTTTACAAGAATATCAATTGGTCCAAAAGGTTATGCTGTAAGATGGAAGCACAATTCAAGAATGTTGCATCGAGTTAGTAATACAATGAAACTGGAAACTAAGTTAAAACATAAGTTATTTCAAAATAACAACAATGATTCATATCGAATGCAGTCTACACATTGATTTGACATTACTAGGCAGACAGACAAGTTTCTTGTTTCACATCAACTCCATCTTCAAGATTTTCAGGAGGGAAAGGGAGAAAGTGTTAATTTATCATTGTATAGGGTTTGATTGATGCTCATGTCATTGAAACAACCATTGTTTACATATGAACCCAGATACACTACTAAAACTATTCGGTTTCAGACCCAATACAATTCAGGTGAGCATGCACACTTACATCTATGAGAGATTGAACAGGAGTGGAAAACCTGATCAGTAAATCCTCCCTAACCGAAGACACTGAAGCTACTGCAGCACTCTGATATCAAACAGCTAAGTCAGTGCACGTTAAAGGTCAGACAGATTCTAACGGTACAGCTACTCATTGCTTCACGAAATTTGTAGACAAACCAGTCCAGGAATATGCTGCTTAGGTTTTTTCAACACACAAATAGGACAAAAATATCCTGTTTTGGTGATGATTCACAAATAATATGAATTGGCAATGTTGCAGAATTTTAAGAATATTGCTTCCTATTTTCAGGAATCAGTAGCTACTCATGTTAAGACTCAACTTTTATGGAAAACAGTCCTTCGTATTAGAATTATTTACAATTTGAAAAATTGCAATCTGAATAATTACATGACAAAATCACAATTGCCTCAAAAATATTTTCTAAGTTGGCTAAAACCTATGACTATAACATTTTAATTTATTTAGTAAACGAAGACCAGCGAATTAAAGACACACCCTACAAAGATAGTTTGATTTAAGTTGATGAGATTTTTAAAATTTAGCTTTCCCAAAGCCTCAGTAGCTACAGTAGACATCAGATACAAAGCAATTTGTAATAAATAAACACATCTGGTACGTTTCAGATAAACTTTTTATGCTGCAGTTTATTGTATGTCTTAATACAAATGCTTGTATGCAAGTATATACATGTCAGCTGAAGTTGCAATTTAAAATAATTTTTGCTGGTGATAGTCGTGTGGCATAGTGAATGAAGTCAATTGAAAAAGAAAAGCCATAATATAAAAACAGTCTTGACATCTCAAAAGGATATAGTTATTGATAGTCATTTGTATTGCAACGAGGTATATACATTGCTTACATACCTACTCCTATCCCTAAATATGCCCTAAGAAAAGAAAACAAGCTATTATAGGATAGATAGTCGAGATGTTCTGAAAACTCATCTGGAATTATTTACTCGCCCCTTCAGATGGTGCATGTTAAACATGCACCATGTCTGTCAGCTGTTTGTATCTTTATCTAAGTATTTCACTATTTACTGCAGAACACCTATATAATGTGTGTTTATATTATGTACATGATAAATGCACACACATTACATGCAGTAATTTTATCAAATATGCATTTTAGTCTGGATGAACAGCCCGCGTGTAAAACAGGGAAATTTTTAATACATTTTATACTGGGTTTAAGTTGGTTTGTTAAAGTATTTAGTGAGAGGCGTTTTCTTGGCAAATCTCAATAATATCGTCAAAGGAATAACCTCAAACCCTGAAATGGCCAAATGCCAAGGTGGTGCGTGGAAGAAGTAATGTTGAAGTTTCATACGCCTCAAGTTTGTCAAAACCTATGTCGATTTTCAATTATTCCAGTAGAACACAGCAAACAGAATTTCCTGCAAAACCTGGTGAATTTTAAGCCAGGTTTGATGTGTTCTTAGTAATCTGCCACTAGATGTTACTATCATAGTAAAATTAATTTTAATTCTTAAGTAATCTGTCAAACTCCATTGCTGTTGTTCCCACACAAATTCAAGAGGTGGAATTCATGTCTAGTATCAGTTGTTCCTATGAAATAACTTTTGCAAAATTTCAGTGGCTCGGAGTCCACAATAAATCTGTAAAGCTATGGTTATGATAATCTTAAATTTGAAAATTGTTGATGCAATATTTGCAGTACTTTGCTAGAAGTAATTAACACACTGAAGTGTGTCAAACTTACCATCCACATTCAATACAATTAAAAACAGCAGAAAATTACTGGACCAACTTGATCTGTTTGAACACCAGTACCGATCACTTGAAGTGGCTCAAGGTTCAGAATTGCAGATTCAAGTAGAGTTAGACAACTTTTGTATCAAAACATATTTCTTTCAATTGAAAAAAAAATTTAAAAAGGCACTGCATTGAGTTATTGTGATTTTACAATGACTATGTGTGCTGCTAAATTGCTGTGTAGGGCCTATTGCACTGTTATGAAAAACATCTATCAACCATTACAAAAGAATCAGATTATTTAGTTGCATACATTTCCTGGTAAAATCTGCTGCAGAAAATTCCTATAATGATGCTCTATTTCTTCTGAATCTACTCCAATATCACCATTCTTCCACTTACAGAATAGTAACAACCCTGAAAGCATTTTCTAACACAAATAAAGTATAAATTTAAACAAAATGTAAAACATTTGGTGGTATAATTAAGGCGGCAATTAAACACTTTCCTGTCATGCATTTTTGCAAAATTTGTACTCTGGCAGTTTTCAATATGAGAAGTGATCAACAGAATTGCTTGGCTGCATCTCACTGTTAGCCTACCATAAATATTAACATTTATTTAAACTGTATTATAACAACACATTCTCTATATAATCAGCTCCTCACTGACGTTCCCATTGACTAGAAATTGTTACATCAAAACTATCCATCAGTGTGGACTTTTATTTACAACATGGAGAAGACTTCCCTTCAATTTCTCGCTTGAAACTTATTCCACATGATCATCATTTTGAATGAGACTTTTGAGATTAGTCCTATGTTTGCTCTTCAATCCAAACCTGCTCACCCAATGGATAGAATTAAATGCCCTGCCATGAGGTGAGGTGGGGGGCAGGGGAGGTGTCAGGCTACCAGATGGGGACCCTCACTGCCTTCCCACCTTGCTGCCAATTAAGGCCCTTAAGTGGGCAAATAACATCAACTAAAAGGTCTGAATTCACTACTACAGGCATTCAATAAACAGAGAGTGGTTGGGGATGGGGGTCAGCCACCGACCACTTACATATATGGGAGGCCTTCCTCAACGGTGCAACATGGGATGCTTGCTAGGTGCTCTGGCCATTGAGTGATACATTGTTCATCTGCATTAATTATTTATTGAACAAATGCTACAGCTTAATTTGCAACTTACTTGCCAGGTCAGTTAAAGGATGTGGAATGGGCCATTTAGCACCCTGAAAGTGGTGAGCCTGTGGAATTCTCTACTACAGAAAGCAGATGAAAACAAAACAGTGAACGTTTTCAAGGAGTCAGATATTGTTCGTCGGGCTAAAGGGAACAAAGAGTATGGGAGAAAATACAAACAGTCATTATCCTACTGAATGATGCAGCAGGCTTGAAGGGTTGATCGCCTACTGCTATTTTCTATGTTAGTGCTTCAAACACTTTTAAGGCTTTGCTAATTATATTAAAAAGAATGGTCATGGGAGCTGTGAATTAACATCAGCTGCAACTCACTGAATAGCAGGACAGAAGGAAGCTCAGAGGGATCTTGGGGTGCTTGTCCACAGATCCCTGAAGGTGCAGAACAAGTTAACATGGTACTGACGACGACATTCAAGTTCTAATGTAGATTTAGTGTACTTTTGATGGCAGACTTGATGGGCCCAAGGGTCGCTTCTGCACTGTGTAAGTCTATATGTATGAGGACCTAGAGACACTTCACAGTGCTACTGTATCTTTGATTCCACCCCCATCATTGGTGTCGGATAACCTATAAGCTTTGGGGGGAATAAATACCTCACAAAAACAATTTTTATTGAAGTCTTTTATAAATTTTTTAAAAGTAGAATTTACATCAAGCAATGCAATATTATACTGTGTTCTGAATTATTACTAGTTACAGACAAGAGGGACCATTTTCCAATATATATGATATATGTACAACTTATAGTGGCAGTTTTGCAGTCATGTAGTTGAATGACCTGGTTATACGCCACTCTCAGCAAGCGAAGTCACAAGTTTTCTAATGACTAATGACAGTTTCTTAATGAACGTTCCACAGGTAAGGAAGTACAATTATGTTTTTATCTCTCTCTATATGGATTGGGAGTATCTGAATTTGTCAGCATGCCCCAGAAAGTAGCATCTTAACTTACCAGCTCTGGTCACCACAGTTTAGGAAGAGTGTGAGCATCCTTAAGAGGGCGGAAAAGAGATTTGCCACGATTGCAGGGATGTGGGATTTTAGTTACAAATTTAGGTTGAAATAGCTTGGAACAAAGAGATTTGATTGAAGAATACAAGAAGACACAGATTTATGGTTTTGGACAGGAGATGCAGAGGGAGTGTGAAGAGGAACTTTCTAAAAATAGTTAAAGTGGTAATGACTTGGAATTTGCTACTTATGAGAGGTGATCTTACATAGAATTCTTAAGGGGCTTGACAGGGTAAAAGCTGAGAGGATATTTCCCCTCATGGGACAGTTTAGGATGAGAGGACTGTCTCAAAATAAAGGGGTGTCTGTTTAAGACTGAGATGAGGCAGAATTTCTTCTCAGAGGATTGAGTGTCTTTAAAACTCCTGGCCACAGAGAGCTGTAGGGGCAGAGGCAGAGTCCTTGCAAATATTTAGGACGGAGATAAGATTCTTGATCAGTAGGGGAATCAAGGGTTAAGGGGAAATGGCAGGAAAGTAGATGTGAGGAATGTCAGATCAGCCATGATCCTATTTAATGGCAGTGCAGGCTTGAAGAGCTAGATGGCCTACTCCTGTTCCGATTTCTTATGGTCTCATAATGGTAATAAGCAGAAATCATCAATGGCTTCTAAAGAAGGTGGACAGGCACTTGTAACGAAATGAATTCGGAGAACCATGGGAATCAAATCAGGTGACTGGGGCTAGCTGGATTGCTCCAATGAAAGCCAGCATGGATTCAATGGCCTCTACCATAAATAAGTTATTTTAAAAGTGGGAATTTGTATGACTTGAGACGGTGAGCCAGTGATTGAATCGGAGTAGATCTGAGGGGTGTGTGGAATGTGGAGTGTAATATAGTTCTTCTACTATGTTTCTTATCAATGTTGAGGAATTAGGTTGTTTTGGGTGGGGGGGGGAGATGATTTGACAAAGCAGAAATCCTACCAGTTTTGCCTCAATTACACCGCATAAGCCAAGGTGACAATTTCATGTTGGAAGTAGTAATATGTTAGTTTTGCTAATATGCAGAACAGTCTATTTCAAAAAGATGAAAACAAAATCAGCAACTTTTTCCAGAACAGCACATTGTCTAAGGAAGATGTTGCTTCAACATTCCAGTCACCCGTTCCAATGCTGCATAGTTAAATAGTGTCAGAAAAGCAGAGGTTGCTACCCATCTCATAGAATCAACCACTGAGATTTTGATTGGGCCAATATTTGCTACCTAGAAGTCCTTTTTCATCGTTTTTCAAACGGCCGAGAGTGTCTCCTAAGAGTGTCAGGCTCTTAGTTTTTCTGGCTCCTCAATATTGAGCATATAAAGAAATGTGAAATTAAAGAAGCGTGGATAAAGAAGGAAGAATAGGAAATGAAGGGTTCTATATTGGAATCACGTATCATTTCTTTTAGGATCAAGACTTACAACTAATAAAACAAATAATAGCATAAGGTTTTGGGATTGTTTTGAATTTACCAAGAGTATTAAAAGGAAATAAAAGTTCTGCTTCATAAAGAGGAAATACTTTTTATGGGACAGAATAAACTCAACTCTCCCCTCAGCAACACAACAGCTTTTCCTCTTCCACCCTCTAAAGCAAGTTAACTATAGGCAAACGAGTGAAAATTAATTCATGATTTTATTGACTGGATCAGACTTTACAAAGAGAACATTGTTGCCTTCATCTACACATGCTAGGCATGCAATGTTTAAACAATCAAGGCTTAATGTGGCCACTCTCATCACTATAAAAATCCCTATAAATCTTTGAATAAAATGCTCAACCATGAAATCCTCTTTGGGAGGTAGGACAAGTGCATACTATGTTAAATTCTTAATTATCCCTCAAACTTTTAAAATCTGGTGTGGTTTTAAAAAAAGGACATTTAAGTAAAACACGGAGTAAATGTAGTTACTTGAGGTGTTCATTTGTCAGTTGAGTAATAAGAAGTTTCCAAACTGCTTACTTATAAAATCTGCAAATTGCACCTGGACTGGGAGTTGTGAACTTGTCTGGACCTGATTATTTACATACACCATGACTAGAACTACATTCCTGGTGCAGCTAATTGTACGTTACGAGAGGACATTGTTCATGGGCATATTAACTTAAAGGGGCACAGAAGGGAAACATATGATGGCAGAGCTGGAACAATTTCTAGAAGTCTACTAATCAAGTTATTTATTAAAAATATTTCTTTAGCCTGGTTTAGCTCTGTCCCCAACTTATCTACCAAAAAAATCATACCTCTAAGAAGAATCTGTTTTAGAGTTAGTGTTTGTATTGGTTCATGTGACAATTAGGCTTTGGGTTTGTGAATCACACCAAGAGTTGAAGCAACTACAGGTAGTTCTCCCATAACACAATACTTGCGTTATGTGACCTCATGCTATAGAAAAATCACTTTATAGGGAAATTGCTATAGGAAAAAATCACCACACCTGTACAGCAGAAAGTTTGTGTTATACAAACAGGCTCCACTATTTATCAATCGCGTTACAGCCAATTTACGTTAACAAAACACATGTTACAGTATAACTATTGTAGTTCAATCTGAAACTTTTGCATAATACTGAGAGAGTAGTTCACTGTTAAAAGTGCAATCCCATTGCATGAGGCAGCAAATCAAAAGTTGCAATTTCAGATGTGTACCAAGGACCGTGAATTTGGAGAGCAAAGAGATCCCCATGATGTGTATTCCTCCTCTAGCAAAATAAAGTAACAGAGCATTTATCTAAGTCTTTCTTAAAATGGCTGCTATATTTGCCTTAAGACCAAAATCACTGCACTTCAAGGGAACTCAATTTATCCAAAGATCTGCAAGGCACAATAAGATGCAAGAAAATGTACAATTTTTTTTTCCATTTTAGTAGTTGTACCAAGTTTTTCTCTCCAAATTACATAATGTAATTCATGTGGCTCCACAGCTCAGGGTTTGGCAGCAGCTGGGGGAAAAGGTGGTTATAATGAAGATCTGGTACAAAAATTAACTTTTTGGAGTCTATAAAATTAATGAATGAAATCTACAGCAATTTGTTTAAACTTGTAGCCAATGCAAATTAATATCCACAATGAAATGCACCGTTTATGACGTTAAAATTGTGCATTATTACACTCTGAAATTATTTAAATTCTGATTTACCTATGCCAATCTCAACTGTGATCAACAGATTAATCACTTTCCTGCAAGGGGCAAAGAAAGCAATTTTCATAAGCCAAGGTACCCTGGGGCACTTATGAAATCCTACTTCAGGCATATAGAAAGTAGTAGATATCTAGCAACAAGCTCTCCCAGCCTTTGGCCAGTAGAAAAACATGACATATGAACTCCCAAGCAGATGTTTTTGCTGATAGGATGGCAGAAGGGTTTTTTTAAAAAAAAACTGTATGAAGAATCCTATGAATTTTATTAAATCAATTTCATGAATTCAATCAAAAATAGACATTACATCTTTTTATATATTGCATATGATATGCTCATGTGCATTTTTTGATTCGTTAGCTCACCATTATGTTCTTGCCTTATTTAGTTTCGTTAAAAGCAGATGATTTAATTTAAACAAGCTACTGGCAGTTTTATATCTTTTATCACTATGACTACTCAAAATATGTATGGTAAACATTTGCCACAAGATATAGTCAGAAATTTAACTGAATGTAATGTGTTGTCTAGTGGTGAGAACAAAACTTTGTTACTTACAAGCTGAAGAACTGTTTGCATATGCTAAAATATAGTATGTTTATGCTAAAAGTTAACTACATCATATACCACAACGAAGACATTTGGCAATTAAGGAATGCAGTGTCGAAAGTTGTAAACCACAAGAGTACAAATTACTCAGTTTGAATCCCAGATGTAAAACAAACACTTTACCGTTAACCCTTTAGAAACATCCCTGGGGAAAACGGCATAGATAATGCAGTTTAAAAGAAAGATTACTTCAGGCCTTCCTGGAACATATCATACTGCACTTAAATGCAGTCATAAGTTTAAAAGAAGTTCCTTAACCACTACCAGGTCATTTTATTTTCAAAATCACGATTATAATATAACTTAATTTGAGTGGTTCAACCATTTTACAGTCATGTGACAGAAAACAAATCCTGTGTCCTTTATGGTGGCCATCTGAGTGGAATTTGTACATTCTCCCTGTGTCTGTGTGGGTTTCCTCCCATAGTCGAAAGATGTACAGGCTAGGTGGATTAGCCATAGAAAATACAGTGTTACAGTGATAGGGTTGGTGGGCGGGTCTGGGTGAGATGCTTTTCGGAGGCCTGGTGTGGACTTGATGGGCCAAATGGCTTGTTTCCGCACTGAAGGGATTCTATACTGACATACTATCCTCCCCTCAACTTACTATCACAACAAAGTAGGCTTTAAAAGATTGTTGCAATGGGCAGTTATAAACATCACCATCGAGATACTGCTCAGTGCAGTAAATATTCATTACAATAAAAGCAAAATACTGTGGATGCTGGAAACTGAAAAACAGAATGCTGCAGGAACTCAGCAGGTTAGACAGCCTCTGTGGACAGAAAGTGTGTTAATGTTTTGAGTCTGGTGGAGCTCATATTGAGCTCTGAATTGCATCTAAAGGCATTTGCCAATTTATTTTTTTCCCCCTAATGCATTACCTTCCCCCAATTTGTGCTGGTTTTTCCAAGTATATAAGCACAGTTATATGTGACAGATTGTGAAACAAATAGAATAGTTAGAATCAGAATCCCTAGAGTGTGGAAGCAAGCCATTCCACCCAAGTCCACACCGACACTTTGGACAGCATCCCACCTAGACCCACCCCCAAACCCATCCCAATGTCAATCCACCTAGCCTGCACATCCCGGATACTATGGGCAATTCACCATGGCTAATCGACTGTGGGAGGAAACTGGAGCAAACCCATACAGACATGGGGAGAATGTGCAAACTTCACACACAGTTGCCCAAGGCTGGAATCAAACCCAGGTCCCTGGTGCTGTGGGGCAGCAATGTTAGCTATTGAGCCACCATGCTGCCCAGTTATAGTCACTGTTTTATGTTAGATGGATAATTCACAATTTTTTTTATTGCATTTGGAATTTCTAATTGTTTGGGGGAAATTAATTTTGACTGAATAAGCATATAACTAGTTGAGATTTCAGGATTTTTATCCCCATGTTTTAGTGTGCACATTCAGTTAATTCTTTCCACATAATCTGTAAATCAGCGGCCTTGACATTACTACTAAAAGATATATATCAAACACGTTAACAAAGAAATACAGGTAAGAATGTACAATTAGAAAATTCTGAAGTTAACAAAATAATGTGTAGCAAATTGGATATTGTACAAGTACAGAATGCCCTATAAATAAATAATAAACTGTGATGCAGTTGAGAAACTTCATATCTGCAATAAGAAAAGCGTAACTCACATTTCATTTCTAGACAGCTTAACTACTAGTTGGTAGAAGTATATCAATCTCTTTACTGGTTGGTGTAATCAAACTGTTGTTCATGCCACAGATGTTTGTTAAGTCCACTGTGGCAGCACAAACATCCATGGGAACTGCTGAAAGTTTCATGGAGGCTGCAGGGTTTAGTTCATTAGATGGTGTCCCCATTGGTGCAACATGAATTACACCCTCAGTCCCTTCCTCAGAGCCCATCATTGTTCCTTGTTCAGGTGAACATTTCAATGAAGCTTCCTCATGGATCCCTGTTTCACGCCAATTAAAGAATCGTTGAGGTTGAACAGAATTGGAAACACTTGATTCATTTTTAGCAGACAGCCCAATCTGGGAAGGTCCACTATCTGTAGCTGCTCTACCCAGCGGGTGAGGTGATGCAGGTGATTGTGCAAGGCCAGGCTTCTTAGGAGGAATTGGAGGAGGATTGCCTCTGTCCACTCTAGATACTGTCGGCGATTTTATCCCAGGAGCCATTGGACATGGTGGACTCGAGACTTTACTGGAAGTCGGTGAATGATTAACATCACCAGTTGGTGTTTTTGCTGAACTACCCAAATGTCGGTAGTCAGTACCAAAGGGGGAATTATTTGCAGTTTTCAGAGTTCCTGGCTGGCTTGTGAACCTAGAGAGGACTTGGGTTACAGTATTTCGAGCTAACTGTTTGGCTGCTGAACTATCAGAGGTAGTGGGTGACAGATCCCTTGGAGGAGGACTTTGTAATGCACCGGTCTGTTGATCTTGCTCTGCTTGAGCTTGGAATTTAAATCGAGCTGCATGAAACCTTTGGTTCAGCCCAGCCTGGTAGGATGACTGGAAGCTGATGCTGGGGCTTGTTGAACTAGTGAGTCGCTTTGTCAACACAGGTGATGAACATGGGGAAGATGATACAGAGGAAGCAGCTGAAGAGTTCACAGTGTTGCTTGGAGAAACTGAGGTTCCACCTGTGAAATGTGGGACAGCACAAGAAGCCACATTACCACTTCCATTTTCAAGTGAGTGCTCTGGAGATGGAGACGGTACTTTGCTCTCAGTAGAGAAAAGAATATCTACACCATTGCCGTCAGGTGACTGATCATCCCCATCATTAACCATAAATGCTGCGCAATGTCCATTTAGTTGTGGAACAACTGCAGTCGGCGTTGATGATGTGCAGTGTTTTTCTTTTACATCACTTCCATTAGGCACTTTCACATGACCACAATCAGTTTGGCATGAAGGGGATATCGTCTTGCTTTTCTTAGCACCAGCCTCCAATGGAAAGGTTACTTGTGATTTTGGTTCATTTGCTACTACTTTATTGGAACTTTCGGTTTTATTTTTAAACTCTTCAATAACTTGCTTTAAACTTTGCACTTCCTCATTGAGGGCTCGTGCCCGGTTTTCTTCCCGGTTTAGCCTTGCTCGCAGTTGCTCCTTCTCAGTATCAAACTCGGAAAGCTGTTTCTCCATTTGGGCCTCCCTTTGCAAAGCTCGCCGTTTCTCGGCGGCCAACTCCTCCTCTTGCTCGCTGCTTTTGGCCATCTCTTTCTCCAGCTTGAGTTTCAATTCTGCAGTTTTCTGAACTTCCTCTGCAGCCTTGTTGTTTGCTTTTTTGCATTCTTTCATCAGAACAGTGGTTAACTGTTTGTGTCTTGTTCGTTCCTCCTCCAGCTGTGTAGACAGCTTCTTCTGTTCCTTTTCTACCTTCTTCACCTGTGACTTCTCAAATTCAAGCTGTGAGGGGGTATTTTGAGGAAAGAAGAACAACAAAATATAAAATTATTATACTGTAATCATTAATCCGTATTCTTCCAAATCAAAAGAAAACATCTTTCATATTTAAATTGGCACTGACAGCATAAGGTCTGCATCATTGCCAAGAATGGAGGTCAAAGCAGGCTAGCTGTTCTGTTACTTATCATGATGCTGCTGTTTAAAAAATACATCCACAGCTGTATCAGTCTGTTCATCTGCAAATGACTCCATTTCACAGGCAGCTTGTGGCATCGACAGCTGCCACAAACTAAACTGGAGGAAGGCAGTGACAGCTGTGTTAGAGGATTAGGACGACATTAATTAAAATGTGGTATAGGCTTTTTAAAATTAAAACAACATGTAGCTTTTTGAGACAACAAGGTGCAGGGCTGGATGAACACAGCAGGCCAAGCAGCATCATAGGAGCAGAGACGCTGACGTTTCGGGCCTAGACCCTTCATCAGAAAAGGGGGAGGGGAAGGGGGTTCCGAAATAAATAGGGAGAGAGTGGGATGCGGATAGAAGAGGGATAGAGGAGAGGATAGGTGGAGAGGAAACAAACAGGTCGAAGAGGCGGGGATGGAGCCAGTAAAGGTGAGTGTAGGTAGGGAGTTAGGAAGGGGATAGGTCAGTCCAGGGAGGACGGACAGGTCAAGAGGGCGGGATGAGATTGGTCGGTAGGAGATGGAGGTGCGGCTTGAGGTGGGAGGAGGGGATAGGTGGGAGGAAGAACAGGTTAGGGAGGCAGGGACGAGCTGGACTGGTTTTGGGATGCGGT
>NC_063356.1:5991212-6021413 GCF_021869965.1 Rhincodon typus | reverse complement strand
GGATGCAGTATACCACATTGGCAGATGTGCAGGTGAACATCTGCTTGATGTGGAAAGTCTTCTTGGGGGATGCAGTATACCACATTGGCAGATGTGAAGATGTGAAAAAGCTTTTCTCTCTCCCAAGATGTTTCATAGACGATGCACCATTCATGGCCATGTCATTGACATTTGAAACCAGAGCTGGATGTCTTGATTTTACATTGAATATTTATTAGTAAACAAAGAAAAAAAAAGAAATGGTGAAGAACCCTTAACCAAGCTTTAAAAGTATTTAAAGTTGAACACAGTATATTAAGCGAAAAAGACACCTGCTACATGGAGCAAAGACACATGGCAGACTGATGCAAGCATAGCTTTCAGTTGCAAGATGATCATATTATTGACAAATATGGACTATGCTCTTTATGTTTCTGATAATATTACTTTAGACATGTTCAACATTTCACCTTTAGCCTTTTACTGCTCGCCAAAAACTGCACAAGTTCTGATGAACAGTTTTGAAACAAAATTCACAAAGTACAGTATAATACTATTAAAGTTATGTTTACATTTTGGAATGGCTATGAAATCTAACCTAAAGTATAAATGGGTTGGTTTAGCACCAATGAGAACCAGGAGAATTTCATCACTTCCACTGAAAGGGAAAAAGGAGCATTGCACTGATCTTGTGCTGCATCTCCCCAGCAGGTGGCTCAACATTAGCCCAATTCAAAGGCTTAGTGAGGAGGTGTTTCTCTCCTTATTCAATGAATAATCATTTGCTACAGCAGATTTCTAGCCCCCGAGAACTGCTGGTTGCGTAGTAACTGGTTTGGGATCCAAACAATTACATCACATAGCTTCGTGGCATGGCAATAAAATACATATAACATTCAGCACAATTAAAAGAATGTTTCTGCAGAGCAAAGGTTTTCTTCAGGGATAGACTTCAGAACTTCTGACATTTTTAAAAAAAAAACAAATTGCCAAAGATGGACAATGACACCAACTTCAGGGTTGGTCCTTTTTTCATTGAAAAGTGCAGCTTTTCGAAGATTTTTGCCACCCTTACTTTTCTCATCAAGCATCCATGTAATCACCTAAAAGATGTGAAAGTGGGATCCTAGGGAATTTCCTCTTCAATTTATTCTCTCCACTTTTCATTGCAGCAATAACTCATAGTGCATTTGATGTAGTAAAACATCCTAGGGCCCTTCACAAGATCAAAACAAAACAAAACTGGATATGAAGTAATTAGGACGTATTGAGACAGGGGAGTTAAATCTTGCTAAGTATTAGGAATGGTTTCAAAGCAAGACAGAGATGTAAATGAGTTTTGGGATTGAATTCCAGAGCTTAGGACTTCAAGAGCTGAAGGCACAGTCACCAATGGTGCCACAATTAAAATTAGGAATGCCAAAGCGGTCACTTTCACAATGGCACGAGACTGAGTGCTGATGACTCAAGGTGCACAACAGTGTAAGCTGGCTACAGGGAAAGCAAACAGAGTTTTAGTTTTTAGACTAATTTTGGGTCGAATTGCATAGACCATCAAGTATGAAGCTACATAAGGTTTTGGCATATCTACATGAAGAACTGTGCCCCATCTTCAGTCCTCATATTGGTAAAGGATATGGTGGCTCTGGAGATGATGCTGAAAAACACACCAGAATGACATCTAGTCCCTTGGTTTGTAGTTGTGAGGTCAGGCTCTAAGAGTTAGAGTTATCTAGAGAAACAGAGGCTTAAAGAGGATGTAACTGAAGTTTTAAACAGGATTTAACACAGTCCGAAATAAAAACAGAAATTTCTGTAAAAGGTCTGGCAGCATCTGTGGAGAGAAATCAGAGTTAACGTTTTGGGTCGAGTGACCCTTCGTCAGAACTGATAGTAGCTAGGAAAATGTCAGTTTACATACAGAAGATAGGGAAGGGGGTGTAAGAAGTATTCAATAGGTGATTGGGGTTAGAGCCCAGAGAGAAAGAAGAACAGTTGGACAGACAAAGGAGTGGATAATGATTCAGCTAGGAGGGTGAATAGCTGTTAGTTAATGTGACCTGTTTGTGGCTAACAATAGCAGACTATGTCATAACAAGGCCTGGTGTGGAGCTGGGATAAGGACATGGAAGAGCTCAAACCCTAAAGTCGAACTTGATATTGAGTCCAGAAGGCTGCAGGGTCCTAAGTAGACAATGAGGTGCTGTTCTTCCAGCTTGTGCTGAGCTTTGCTGGAGCACTGCTGCAAGCTGGAGACGGATGTTGGCCAGGGAACAGGATAGTATTTTGAAGTGGCAAGCAACTGGAAGCTCAGGGTTTTTTTTTTGCAGACAGAACATAGTTTAGACACGAGATGTTGCAGAACACCTATCTTTAATTTTCCAGATATCTTGGCTTAGTCACTAAATCTATAAAAATAGATTTAATGGAGCTGCCCAGGTCTATCTTCAGGAGTACAGTCACATAGACAAAATGCTATCCTGTGGAACAATAAACTTCCAGTTTGAGGGCTCAACCAAGAGACGGTTCCTTTGTGCTTTCGGATTTCAGATGTTGTTTTTGCCCCTGCAACTAGCAAGAAATTAGGTCAGCAAATTGAATTTTGGCTTTTATTGCTAGCGAGACACATTACAAAAGTAGGAAGGTCTTGCTACAACTCCATAGGGTATTAGAGTGACCACACCTAGAACACTGCACAGTTTTGGTCTCCTTACATGTGGGAGGATTTAGCTGCACTGGAAACAGTTCAGAAAAGGTTTACCAGGCTGATTCCTGGAATTAAATGATTGCATTATAAGTGATAATGAGGAGGATTTGACCTTTACTCATTGGACTTTAGAAGAATGAGAGGTGATCTTATTGAAAGATGAGATTGAGGGAGGATTTGACTGCGTACATGCTGAAGATTTCATGGGGAGAAATAATCAAGAATTAGGGAATAATAGAGAGTCTCCCATTAAAGTCAGAAATGTGGAGGAATTTCTCTTTCACATGGTCGTTGGAATAGTCTTTACTGGAGACCAGTGGAGGCTGAGTGATTGAATATTTGGAAGGCTAAATTAGACAGGATTTTTCATGTACAGGGGAGCAGTGTTCCTTCTAAACTGCACAGCCACAATTCTGCTCCAAGGTTCCACACACAATGATGCATTAACTTCCAGTTTTAGAAGTTGCTGCCACGCATGGAGTTCAGAGGTCCACATACTGGGGCGAAGAAAAAGAGGGCGTATTTCAGGGGATCAGATTCAAAATCAGTTAGGAAAAAGTGAAGTTAAAAACCACAATTAGATCAGCTATGTTCTAATTCAACGATGAAGCAGGATTGAGGGGTCAAAATGGCCTTATCCTATTTCTTATGATTTGTATACACTTCAACTCCAAGTTTGCCTGCGAATAGCAACAAAATGCTGGAAGCACTCAGTAGGTCAGGTATCATCTGTGGGGGAAATAGGAACCAAGTTAATGCCCTGTTCTGAAGAAAGGTCGTTGACCCAAACAGTTCATGGTTTCTCGCATCCCCTCACCACAGATGCTGCCTTACCTGTACAGTACTTTCACCATGTGTTTTTATTTTACACATTTACAAGGATGCTATGTCAATGCTTTCAGCAAACCGTGTGAATTTACTCTTGCTCAAAAACAAAAGGGGATCAGAATAGATTGAACCTGTTTGAATAAACCTAAGCAGAGACACTGGCATGGATGCATTATACCTGCTGAGTGAGTCGTTCACGCTCTTTCTCCAGCATGTAGGTCACATCATCCCCTTCAGCTGTGTCCTGGGCGTGTCTTCGTCTCTCTTCTTCCAGATCCATAATAACCTGCAGAAAAAAATAGCACCAACATTAATCAAAAATTAAAGCTCTTGAAAACTTTCCACATATATAATTTTTGTTGATTTCATTTTCTGAAACATCATGAACTACTATATCTTAAAGCAAATTCACAGAAAGCTTGCGTTTACAATTTTACAGTTTTTACAATATGGAACAAAGCTATCTGGGGAATTGTGCTGATTCTCTAGAAGATCAACTGATCTAGTCCAACTCTGCCTTTTTTCTGTAGCCTTGATTTTTAAAAAAAATAAAACTCCCAACACAATCAATCCACGTGCAGCAAGATCCATCAACAATTTAGAAATGTTGAGATAATATGTTTGCAATGTTGGTTCATGATGATTCTAAAAGATTGAGTTTAATTAGACTTCCAGGGATCCTTGCTTTCAAATATATATATAAATTCAGAAGATGTTACTCAAGTTAGCATCCATGCATAAATTAATTGTGACCGGAGTCCCCAGTCATGTGCTTACATTCAGCGAACACTTAACATTCTGACAATCTGAAATCCTTCTTCCTGCCTGCTCTCTCATTACTCTCTGAAATAATCGTAACCAATCTACTTTCCCAGGTTTGAAGCCGGACACAGTTTCTCTTAATCTTCCTTAATGTCTCAATGCTAATCAGGTGCAGATTTCCCAACAGCCTACAGATTTTTTTCATCTCATCAATTTTTAAAAGCAGGTTCCAGTGGTGAAAGGTCAGAATCTAACACATCATCTATCTTTCAGTACTACAAGCAGCTGCTTGTAGCTCGAGATAAAAACCAACTAAAAATGGACATTTAAAAAAAGACGATTAATTTCCACTCATCTAATACGTCTACTGGCCTATTAGTGCTGCTTTTTCAGTGTTCTGACTGAGCTAGGTTGGGCTATTTTGGTCACAAGTTACAACTTGTTGACAGTGAACAAGACAACAGATTTGAAGTTTTTTGCTGCCTCGGCTGAGTTAAAGATTGCACCATCTCCCTTCATCAAAACTGTTAAAAATTACAATGAAAATTTAAACAAGATAGTTCATTTAACTATTTGCCATATAGAACTGTAGCATTATGATATGCAAACATGAGCTACTATACAAGCATTCTGAAGCAATATACACTCAACATTTATTCTATTTCAAATTCTGACATCAAATGAACAATTAAGACAAATTTATAGTTCAGACTACCTGACGTATATCATTAGTGCTCATTAGGCTTAGAACACACCCAATCAGTTGAAAACTTATCAGACAATAATAGGTTAAGTTGAAAACAAGTCTAGTAATTAAGTTTTTTAAAAATGCTTCCACAATAAACCTGATTACTGTAGCAGTTGAGCTGTACTGGATTGTTTAAACTTAAATTATAAATGTGCCTGGTGTTTGGGGGTGTCTACAAGAATCCATCAACAGCTGCGACTGTCAAATCAAAATTAATGTACTTCTGTTGAAGATCTGAACACAAGCCAGACACATCACCACGACGGAGAGGGTGAAATCAAGAAAGCGAGATTCACACCTATTAATCTCATGTTGACACCCTAAAACATAATTTCAATAGTCTAGGCATCAGTTTGGGAACAGGCAGTCTATTTCTTTTTTTGATTGCAGAATAGGATACAATCGAGATGATCTTGAAAACTAAGTGGTGCGTGCAAAATCAGTTACAGACCAGTGAGGTCATCCATTACGAATCCAAAAAAATATACATCGAGACAATTTTTCATGTGATGAGAAGCCGGGAAAGGAAAGACTTAGAGCTCCAAGTTGCTAAAAGTAGATATAAAAAAAGAATCCACAGGCAAATTAAATCTCAAGACAGCTAGAATAATAAGAATTGAAAGTTTTGTCACAGTTATATAAAACTGTGCTTGGACTCCATTTATAGCACTATGTTCAATTCTGGGCCTCAGGAAGAATGGAAGGCTGTGCAGCACAGATTCATTAGAATGATCTGTGGACTTAAAAAAAGTTTGTCTATGTTCACAGGATGTGAACGTCACTGACAAGGCCATCCCTGATTGCAGCTGAGAAAGTTGGTGGGCAAAGTGTGGTGTAGGTGCACTGTCAGTGCTATAAATAAAACCAATGTCGGCTAACACCTGGCACCCTTTTGGCTGAACAGGTACACAAATCTGGCAACATGCACGCACAGAATGCATATACAGTGCATGCTCCATGGTGTCAGCAAATACGGCCATAATAAACACAGTAAATGTGGAAGAAACTCAGCAGGTCTGGCAGCATCTGTGGACAGAGAAAAAGAGAGCGAGTGCTTTGAGGGCAATATGACTTCGGAATTTTGTTGCTGAGTTCGTATTTTTATTTGAGCAATCAATGCTGTTAGATAGGGAGTTCCGGGGTTCTGACCGAATGACAATGAAGGATTGATAACATACTTCCAATCTAGAATGCTGCATAAGTTGGAGGGGACCTCGCAGCTGGTGTGCCTACGTGCCTGCTGCCCTTCCTCTTCTAGGTGGGAGAGAGATTACAGGTTTGGAAGGGCCGTCAATAATAAGGCCATCTCGTTTCTAATTTAGTATTCCCTTGAGTACAGAGACCAAGAGCTGTTTAAGGTGATTAAACAGTTGATAAGGCAGATGGAAAGAAACCATTTACTGTGATAAGGAAGTCCAAAAGGAAGAGGCTACCCTTCAAATTACAGCTAGAGTGTTTAGGGTTGATGTCAGGGAAACAGTTCTTCACACAAATGACAGGAGAAATTTAGAACCTCACACCCATCAAAATACCATTGCAAAGTAGTTGTTGAGGCTAGGTCAACTGTAAATTTCACCATTGGGATCAACTGCCCCCTGCCCATTCACCTTGAACCTTTTGACCTCAGGGCCACATTCAGCTCCCTCTTGAATACATCTAATGAACTGGCCCCAACAGGTTCCTGTGGGAGGGAATTCTTCAGGTTCACAACTCAGTGAAGAAATTCTTCCTCATCTCAGTCCTGAATGGCCTACCCCTTATTCGTAGACTGTGACCCCTAGTTCTGGACCTCCCCAACATCGGGAACATTCTTCCTGCATCTAGCCTGTCCAGTCCCATCAGGATTTTATGTTCCTATTGGATTCCCCCTCATTCTTCTAAATTCCAGCAAATACAAGCCCAGTTGATCCAGTTTTTCCTCATATGTCAGTCCCTGGAATCAGCCTGGTGAACCTTCGCTGGACTCCTTCAGTAGCAAGAATGTCCTTCCTCAGACTAGGAAACAAACTGCACACAAAACTCAAGCTACGGCCTCACCAAGCCCCTGTATAACTGCAGTAAGTCATCCTTACTCTGATACTCAAATCCTCTCACTGTGAAGGCCAGCATGCCATCAGCTTTCCTCACTGCCTGCTGCACCTGAATGCCAACCTTCAGTGAATGTTCCACCATGACATACAGGTCTCACTGCACCTCATCTTTTCCTAAACTGCCACCGTACAGACAATAATCTTCCTTTCTGTTTTTCCAGCCAAAGGGGATAGCCTTACATTTATCCATGTTATTTTGCGTTTGCCAAGTATCTGCCCACTTAGCCAGTCTGTCCAAGTTACCCTGCAGCCTCTTAGCATCCTCCTCACAGCAAACACTGCCATCTGCAAATTTGGAGATATTGCACTAATTATTAACAGGTGTTTAGACTGCAGAGACTTTGCTTTATTTAGCTGAAGGCCTGACAGCTCTCGTGGCAGCCTCACTATGGCCTGCGAAAGTAATAAATGTAGTGCACATTTTTACCAGGTTAATTAAAAAAAAACTTGTCTACCATTCTCCCATAATGATACATCCCGAATTACAATGACAGCAGGTATTTAAACTTCAGTTAGAAGTCTGTCTGGAGATATACTTCACCACTTTAATATTGACAATAGCTTGATTCATATAACAAAATGTCTGATTAAACATGTATGAGTACACATTTAGTGCAGTCCTTTGGGAATAATTCACATACCACAATTGAGATTGGCACTTAGTCAGCATTTTTCAGTAAATGATGTGATCTTTTCAGTTATACTATTTGCAGTGTATGTATGATCCATGTAATTAATGGGAGAACTGCCATAAAAAGGATTCAACACATTATTAAAGCAATTCAAGTGGAATTTTCTGTTCCAACTGGCATTCTATGTAATTTCCTCTCTTCCCCTGAACTTACAATTACTGAAAACCCAACCATAACTGCAAAGAATCCAACTTAAAAAATCAGTGCTGCACACTGTGATAGGGATTGTAAAAGTCAAATTAATTTAATTAAGTTTACACAACTGGGACAATCAAGACATAAAAAGATCACACAGGATTCACGGACACACTTGATGGGATACCTAGATAACTGGGCAGTTCTCTCAGTGCCCTGGCCAATATTTAGAAATATAGAAAATAGGAGAAATAGCAGGCCATTCATCCCTTCGAGCCTGCTCTGCCATTCATCATGATCATGGCTGATTATCCAATTCAGTAACCCATTCCCACTTTCTGCCCATTCCATTTGATTCCTTTAGCCTTAAGAACTACATCAAATTCCTTCTTGAAAACATTTGATATTTTGAACTCAACTACTTATTGTGGTAGAGAATTCTACAGGCTCACATTCTCTGGGTGAAGAAATTTCTCCTCATCTCAGTCCAAAATTATCTACCCGTATCTTTAAACTGTGACTCGATTCAGGGCCTTAGTCTCAATCAACTATATCACTCTCCATCTTAATTAAAAATTCTATATTATGGTCACTCTTCCCCATGGGGTCACACAGAGCTAGACTGCCAATTATTCCTTTCTCATTACTCAACACTGTCTAGGAATGTCTGTTCTCTGGTTAGTTCCTCAACATATCAATCCAGAAAATCATCCCGTGACATTCCATGAATTCTTCCTCTATGATATTGTTATTGTTTTGCCATTCTATAGACGGGGTAAAGGTGCCTACAACCACAGCTGTACCTTTATTGCTTGCATCTTTAATTTCCTTTTAATGCTTCCCCAACATTACCACTACAGTTTGGGAGTCTATATGCAACCCCCACTACTGTTTTCTAGCCGTTAGCATTTCTGAGCTCTACCACACAGATTCTACTTCACCAGAACCAATATCCTTCCTCACTGTTGCTTGCATTAATTTTTTGTTTAACTAGTAAGGCTACCCCACTTCCTTTACCATTTTGGTATGTCCTTTCAAAAAATGAAATACCCCACATTTTAAGTTCTTAGCCCTGGTAATGTGCAGCCATGCCTCTCTAATCTGAACTATATCATACCCAGTTACACCTATTTGCATGACTAATTCATCCACTTTATTGCAAATCCCCCATTCAACTCAAGTCCTTAAGGCTCGTCTTTTTAACATTCTTACTCACATTTACATTATTTTGCACTATATCCCTGATTGATTGCTGCCCTTGAGTTCTTTTGTCCCTCATTTCCCAGTCTTTTTGTTTTTGCTGTTGTTTCCCCTCTCTTCTGTCTCCCTATATAGGTTACCATCTCTCTTCCATTTCAGTTTAAACCCCACACATTCCCCCAACCGCACTAGCAAGTACTCCCATTAGGACATCAGCTCCAGCTTGGTCATGATGAATCTGTCAGCAACGTACTGGTCCCACATCCCCCAGTACAGGTTCCAACGTCCCAGGAATCTGAAATCCTATCCCTTGCACCATCTCCCAGCCACGTATTCATCTAGTATATCCCTACTTCTTCCCTTAGGCTAGCAAGTGGCACTGGTAGCAATTCTGAGATCACTACCCTTGAGATTCTACTTTTTAAACTTGCTTCCTAACTCCCAATGTTCTACGGATCTCATTCCTTTTTTTTTAAGAAGATCCTGTCATTGGTACCAATGTGTTTCATGGCCACTGGCTGTTTATCTTCCACTCCAGAGCAGCTACAGGACATTCTGAGACAACCTTGACCCTAGCAACCGAGAGGCAACATACTTTCACAGTTTCATTTGTGGGCACAAAAATTGTATCTATTCCCTTTATGATTGAATCCCCTATTAATATAGCATTCCCAGACTCCTGCTCTCCCATGCAGCAGTGCCTAACAGTGCAATGAATTTGGCTGTTGCTACTTTCTATGGAGAGATCATTCCCCTGCAGAAACATCCAGATTTTGCAGGGGAATGGCCAAAGGAGAATCTTGCACTGCCAGCATAGTCCTTTTATTCTGTCTAGTGAATATCCATTACTTCTCTGTATGTGCTAGCCATGATACTCTCCGTGGTCCGGATGTTCCAGTGTCCCCAGTCACTGCTCCAGCTTCAAAACTCGGGCTTTCAGGGCCTCCAGCTGGAGACATTTCCTGCACACGTTCTGGTAATGAGCTCTGGTGTGGTGCCAGTATTCCTACATACGGCAACAGAAGAATGTCAGACTCAAGCTCTCCTTCCATCTTACCCTCTTTAAAATTAAACACTTTGACTGCCCTTAAAATCAAATAATATTGACTACTCTCAGGCCCGCACTCTCTGGGCATTAGCACTATTGCCCTTACAAAATATAAACTCAAATTAAAAACGTTACAAAATAAGTAATACAAATAGTATAAGTACTCACCAACCTTACTAACATAATCAGCACCTTCCTCTTGTCCTATATCACTTTTTGGCTGACTTTAAATTTCAAAAGCATACTTTATTCATAAAAATGGTTTAATATATATAGATATATTTACCCAGTCATAAATGCAGTTCGGTTCTGTACAGTAGCATATCAAGGAAACAAATGAACATTGGAGTTTGACTCTACCCAAACAAATGAAAGGCATCTCTTGCTTGAACCAGAATGCACTTTTTGACAGACTGCTGCACTGTAATGTAGCTGCAGGACACTCCTTGCAGATTGCTCCACTGTGACGCTAACTGTGAGACCCTCTTATCAGACTGCTTCACTGCAATTCTGAATGTGGGACACACTTCCTGGAGTGTTCCTTAAACAATATTAAATTGTAGAATCTTAGTGTTGGAGATTCACTATTCGTCTTTCTATTTTACAAAAGTGACAACAATTCAGAAGTTCTTCATTGTTGTACATCATTTTGGGATGTCCCGAGGCCATGAAAAGCACTACGCAGAAGTTGGTGGTCCAATCTCCATTGTACAACAGGAAATTCAAACATACAATTCCATACTGATTCTAGTACTTCAGCGTGGTATCATGGTTCTCCATGGTATCTGAGACTATGAAGAAATTGCAACAGATTCATCTTTAGAACTGCCACCCTGGCATTCAGTTTGCACTGTTAGACTGTGATGTTTATGTGCTCTGTGATCATATTGCTAAATCCAACATTTTTTCCCCCCTCAGAAAATCATAAAACAACACTTTTGGATCTACTTTCTGCAGCATGGGCAAAGAGCTAGCTGTAATAAACACTGAACAGGGGTCACTGGACCCGAAACGTTAACTCTGCCTTCTTTCCACAGATGCTGCCGGACTTGCTGAGTTTCTCCAGCAACTTGTTTTTGTTTGATTTCTAGCATCCACAGTGCTTTGGGTTTTTCTGTAGAAAACATTGGCTGATTCACAGAATTCCTGACTGGAATTAAGTGTTAAAGTAAAAAATGTCTCGGCAACACTTCTAAAAATGAGTGACCTGTACATTTCTCCACCAATCCTAAACTTGCAGCTTCAACAACACTACAGAACTCAACAGCATCCAAGAGAACCTGTTTAATTTGCATCCCACATCGAAAATTTACCCCCTCCAACACTGATGCACAGTGGAAGAGATGTGTACCATACGCAAAAGCTCTGCAACAACTTATCAAGCATCCTTCAGCAGTATCTTCCAAACCCACGAACTCTACCACCAAGAAGGGCAATGACAGGAGATGCAGGGAACATATTATCCAAAGAATCTCTCCAAACCATACATTCTGAATTGGAACTATATCGTCATTCCTTCGCTGTTGCTGGGTCAAACTCCTGAAAAGCTATTTCTAACAGCACCATTATATCTACACCCCACAGACTGCAGTGGTTCAAAAAGGCAACTCACCACCATTTGAGGTTAATTAGGGATCTGGCCCAGGCAGCAACACCAACATCCTGTGAACAAATAATGATGACAGTAAAGTCATCACAGTCCCAAAGGACCACAAGACGACTCTCTTATTAGAGGGACATGACTGGTAGTGGTTTAACCTCAGGTGAGGTCGAAAAGATGGGACCTTCGGTATGGGAACTGAACTCACAACGTAGATGTCACTCTGCATCGCATATCAGTCATTCAGCCAAATGTGCTAACGGACCCCCCAATAACGACAGTACAAGGATGTGAAGAATCGTAAAAACCTACAACACAGAAGGAGCTATTCTGCAGCTGTGTCTGTGCTGTCTCTCTGAAAAGAGCAGTTATGCTTAGTTTTAGTCCCAAACCCCTTCTTCAAAATTTGCATAATCATGAAATAATATAGCATGCAATATCATTTTTTTTTAAAGCAATACCTTACGGTGTCTGCTCTCTGCAGCAGCCAGCTGGGATACCATTCGTTCCTGCATCTTCTTGCACTGTGTCATTACCACTTTGAGTACAGATAGTGGGTTGGTACACACAGGCTGCTTGTCACCACAGTTTCCACCCCTGATCGACTCACAATCCCTTTGTAGAGCAAGGAATGGGTCACTGATGTCATATTTTCCATAGCGCTCTTGGATGAAACGATCTCTGTGCTGTGCCTGCAACAAAACCCAGGGACATTTAGAACGTAAAATGCTAGTTTGATCCTTATTTTAACCCTATTTCAAATGAACATATGGCACCAGAATATTAATTTGAAAAATAACATAGGAAAACGTAGAATCAGAGAGGTCTCTGCTGCCTGCCTCTCCAGCTTTTTTAAAAAACAAACTTCCCAATTGCCCATTCCCAAGAATATCTTGCAGGCCTCAATTCATTTTCTCCCACACTGTGTGCCTCCACTTTATTCACAAGTTACCATTTTCCTAGGCAATGGAAGGAAACTAGATGGTGACAATCCCAACAAGAAAGCCTAAAACAAGTACCAGTTGGCTGCAACTCGCTGGTGTCCTGAATCTCCAGTCTTAGCCAGCATTCCCAATACCTCAGAGTACACTTCATGTGAATTAATTAACTGCCTCCCCATCTCAGTGCTTCAAAGTGCCAGTCTCAACACATCACAATGGCACATCTCAAACTCTTGCACTATAGTTCATCTCTTCAATTAGGCAGTTTGGAGGTCACTGATGAGTTCCTGTTGCTGCACGCAAAGCATATCTCACACTTGAGAACAAGTGTATCTCAGGGATCCTAGCTTGCTCTCTTTGCATTCACTCACCATACCTACTTACATGCTCACAGCATTTCTGCTTTGCCTTGCCTTTTGGTGCAAACAAATCCAGGCAGACTGTCATGTTCGCCAACAATGAACAATTAAGGGAGTGGACATGTTATTGTGGAACCATGTTACATTAAAATGTTAGACTTACACCATGGGCCAACAGCTTACACATTAAACACAGCGTGCTTCAACCAAAATGGCCATATCTAGAAGTCTAAGGGGAATAGCCCTCGTTGAGGGGAACAATTATCAGGGGTGTGGCCATAGTCAGTCAAAGGAACAGTATCAGTCCTGGAGTTTGAAGATGGTCAGTGGGCCATTTACAGCAATCAGCGGGTTTTGGAGGAGGTGGGGGGTGGTGGGAATGCGGTTCCGTACCATTACAGTCCAAAAAGTGGACCATGATGTGTTCTGCAGGTCCAGGGCAGTGAGTCTGGGTATTACTGGCAAGTCATTGGGGAGCTGCAAAGAGATCTGTCAAGGACCCGGTTACTCATCAGTCGGAGCTGTCCTTCTAAGTTGGTTGGTGGGGGAATGGGCCATAGTGTACAAACCTTCAGGACTGACTAAGGGGAGGGATTTTACTGGGGTCAGTGCTGTGATGGGCAAGTCAATTATGGGGATTGGGTGCAGTGGTAATGCCACTGGACTAGAAATCCAGAACCCAAGGTCTAGGGCATGGATTTAAATCCCATCATGGCAGATAGTAAAATTTGAATTTAATAAAAAATATCTGAAAGAATAAGCTAGCCTAACAGCCAACATCCTTGATGCATCAAGAATGTTACCAATTCAATTTGTGCAAAATCACATCACTTCATCCTGTTTCCCTGTGGCAAGGTCTGTGCTGAAGCTTGGGTGGTAGACTTCGCTAACACAGCTAGCTTCTCTCAGGTTAAATTCCGCATACACTTTGCTCAGACAATGACATACAATAAGACATTTACTTCATCAATAGAAAAGGGTTCCATTCAGTCAGGTCATTTGTGATCATCAGTACCATATTTTAGCGGTCTGACAGACAGTCAGACAGTGCTTAATTTACACTCACTTCCAACCGATCAGAGTTGGGTGAAGTTGTCATTGTAAATGTGTTGTCCTGTTTAGTCACAGAAGCAAATGCAGGTAGTTTTTGTTGTTTGTTTGTTCTTCCTTTGCTTTTTTGGTTGTTACATACATATCACAATTGCAAGTATTATGTCAACTCCTATAATTATCAGCGGAGTTGAATCAGAAATGAATAGCTCCAAAATTTGAACCATGCTTCAGTTTCAGTCTGAAATAGTTGATTCATACAGATTACAAGTCACGATTCCTATATCCAAAAACCTTGGGACCAGCTGTTTCTTGGATAAAGGATACTTTTGGTTTTCATAGGTCTAAATGCATACAGGTCCAATTTGGGTCTGTTTGAGCCCTTTTGGGCCCTTTGGTCAAAACTTAACTTGGCTTGAACATAACTTCATTTTTAGCTATGTTAGGGTATTTTCCAAAGGACCTGAAGGGACCTGAACAGACCTGTCGACAACAGAGTTTGGGTCTCTGAACAAAAGGCTTCACCTTTTAGATCCATTAGGGTGTATTTTGGCCAAGTGAAGTTGTTTTCCCCAAAAAAGGCCAGAAATCTGTTTCGACAGCTGTTTGGGTCTAGTTTCAAAAAGACCTTCGGTTTTTAGGTCTTTTCGATTTTCAGACAGGCAGATAAATGATACCCCACCTGCTTTTGTCCCCAACATTATGCAGAGCTTCAATTTATGGATGTAGTCATCATCTAAAGTTCTCAGCTAAGTTTCCTCACTGCCTTCTCCCCACTATGTCACTTATTCATCCAAAAAACAATGAAAATACCATTCAGCAGGCTTCTAATAATGACAGTTTCTATCTTGTTGGGACAGTGCCATATCCATTCTTTGGCTTATATTACATAACTGGATCTGCACTACCAGCCAAAATTCTGCATGGAGCGCACTTTGTTGACTTTGATTTATTAAAAATGCTAAATATTTCAGATGCTGCAAATCTACATACAGAGAACACTCGTAGCACTTGCCAGGTTTCTGGGGAAGAGGAGAACAGATGTTTGGGGTTGAATCTTTGTTGAAACTGGTTTAGATCATGCCAATGACAAGCAAGTCACTTCAGAGGACAATGTGAGCATTTAGTATTTCAGTTGTTGCCAATTTATTTGGTCAAGGTGTGTGGAGTGCTTAAACTTACTTTGCACAGGGAAAGCAAATGCACAAAAGGTATTTGGGGGTGGTTCCTGGTGCTGTAGCAACTGCCCCAAAATTCGGAGGACTAATTTTCACAGCACACAGTTGTAGCTCTGCAGTAAAGACATCAACTTAACATCTAACAGTGAAAAGATAAGAAACAACAGATTATTCCACACACAACACACATATGCCAACAGTTCCAAACATTCAGCACTACGCACATGTAGAATTGTTAGATAAAGCCAAAATGGAAAAAAAAAATCCTAATTTTGAGCAATGCTTTATAAAATAACAGCTACTGGAATTCAATAATGGAAAATAATTCAGGGCTTGAGCTGTATTTATTAGATTAAGGCTTTTTAAAAAAAAAGTACTCATCAGCCAAACTTAAAAGCATTGCAATATTCCAGGACAAAAAATCCATAGAAATTCCAATGGGCACAATTACAGGGCAGTAAATTACTAAAGACAGATAATGAGCCAGAAATTTGCACTTCATAGTGAATTTCAGTCAGCAACAAATGCTTTCACTCCAGAACATAACCACCTGGAATACTGATCCCAGTGGGGGAATATATTGCAATTACAGTCACAGTGGCCATTGACCGGCCAACTTAGTCTTCCTGCTGCATGCATCACAATTGAGGCAACTTTTCCAAATCCACTATTCTGAATGCTAGCTTTTATGTTTAAAATACACAGTCAAGAGAAAGCACAAACAAACACAAAGAATGTTGAAAAAACACCACCAGTATGGCAGCATTTGTGGAGAAAGGATTACAGTTAATACTTCAAGTTTTGTATAACTTCTCTTCAGAGCTTCTGAAGAAGTCATACTGAACTCAAAGCATTAACTCTTGTTTCTCTCTCCACATACGCTGCCAAATCTGCTATGTCTCAGCTTTCCAGCATCTGCAGTATTTTTCTCTATTATAAGGGAGACAGCAAGTTAGAAATACACTAAAATATAGTAGTCTTCTTTAATAACTGATTGAAGTATAGAATCATAGAATTTTACAGCACAGGAGGCCATTTAGCTCATCATGTCAGTACTGGCTCCCCAAAGATCTATCCAGCCATGTCATTCTCCAGCACTATCTCCATAGTTTTCCAAATTCATCACTTTCAAATATATATCCAATTTCATTTAGAGCCTACGAATACAATCATTAGATCTATGGAATATTCTCTACAATCTACCATCAAATCACTTTGATAGTGAAATGGTAAACTAAAATCAGAAGATGGACATTGTTAAGAAATTCTGTATTTGTTTAAGCTTTCAAAGATGATTCATACAGGCATGAACTCTTCTGTTACAGCTCTTATTACAATTAATTAATATAATTAAAATGGATAAGAGAAAATATGAAAATGAGAAAAACTGCAAATCTTGAATTATGTTTGTTAACCTTTCAGAGTCAGTAGCAAGTGATCTTGCACAGAAAATATTTGGCTTAGGCCAGGAATATGTTTTCCATAATAGATTTTTAGGTTCATTCCAACCAGTGCAGAATTCTAAAGCATTCATCCTATTCTGATTCGTTCCAACAACATTTGCTCATAATCAAAATGATGCACTTCAATATAAACTGCTGATCCAAGCATAACATTTTTTAATTATCTGATTTATATTACCAAGGAATTTAGCTTACATGATGCCAAGCATCTCCCAGACTTCACATTTTTAAATTTGATGTCTAATATATTTAATGGTCAATTACATTAGTGAATAAATTAATCAATAGGGTGAGATACAAATTATCACTTTGTTAACCTACACAATACAGAAATTCAGATTTCCTGTCAAATGAGTTATACATTTATGGTGACTTATCAGCAACAATCACAAAGAAAAGGCAGGTATGAATTGTTCTTTGTTTAGAATATTTGTGTGGTATTGAATTAAAGCCAATTTGTCACTTCCTTCACAATGGGGTTCCATCAACAAGGGCATCCTCTTCATATATCTATCCTGTCTACATAGAGATTCAACATTTTCTTTTTACTGAAGATTCTGGTGGTGCTACACCTAGCATGGAAAGAAATACAGTAATAGTCTTGCAGTTTAAAAAGTAACTGAAATCTTCATCTGCATTGCTAGCAATAACTTATGGGAAGGCATTATTTTCCAAGAAACATTACATCACCCAAAGCACAGTAGGCAAAATTTAATTGAGTCTGCCAAAGTGAACATGGTTAACAGGTGAGAGTCAAATTGGGAAAACATCATTGTAGGGACTAAATCCTGATCAATTTATTATTCAGTTGTTGAAGTGCGGGAGAGCAGCTTTACATTTAAGGATAGAAAATCTAACTGGTATCACAAAAATAAAACCGAGCCAGTTCATAAATAGATCAATTATGTACTTTCCAATATTTTGACTTGAAATAGCAGAAGCAGCAAGTGATAGGTTAGAGCTAAGTGATTCCACAACCAACATTATAGATAGAAAGAGGAAAGAGGAGATTCTGCTGAGTGAATATGAGCAGCTAGGGGCTAAGTTAAAAAGCAGAACCAAAACGTTAATCTCCAGATGACTACCTGAGTCATAAACTAATTGGCTCAGGGTCAAGATGATTAAAAAGGTAAACAAAAGGCTCAAAGGTTGGTGTGGGAGAAACATATTTGAATTCATGGGACATTGGCATCAGTATTGGGGAAGGAGGGAGCTGTTTCAATCAACTGTACTGGAACCAGAGTTCTGGCGAATTGCGTATCTAGAGCTTTAGATATGGCTTTAAACTAAATAATGGGGGAGGAGGGGTTCAGTTGCATGGAAAATTATAAAATCAAAAAAGGTACAGGAGAAAGTAGGATTACTTGTTAGTGATGGGGTTGACTGTTACCGGAAAATAAAACAAGGGACAGAATATGTGAATATCATACTGTACAAAGGAATCACAAGTGTAGGGGAACTTAATAGTATAACAAACTTAAAGGCTTTGTATCGGAATGCACAAAGCATTTGGAATATGGTAGATGAACGGATGGTGCAATCTGAGGTCAATCTAGGTCACAAGTACTTTAAACTAGTTCAAGGGTGGGGATGGCAAGGGGAGGCAGCTCAGGAGAGGTTATTAAAGCTTCCAGAACAAATAGCAGGGCATAATATGGAAAAAACATCTAACCTCAACCACAGCAGACAACAGGACAGCCACGTGAAGGAGGCGGTCAGCGCAGGACTAAGGGTGTTCTACTTAAATGCATGCAGTACATGTAACAAGGTAAATGAGCTTGTAGAGCAGATTTGAAATTGGTGGATATGTTATTGGCATTATGAGACGCGCTATAAGGGGATCAGGATTGGGAATTAAATATCCAAAGATACAAGCCCTATTGAAAAGGCAGGCAGATGGGCGGAGGAAGTGGGGTTGCCTTGCTAGTAAGAAATGAAACTAAAATTGATAGCAAGAAGCAATATAGGGTGGGAAGGCATAGAATCTGTGTGGGTTGAGTTGTGGAACTGCAACGGAAGAAAAGACTCTAATGGGAGTTATGTACAGATTTCCTTGCAGTAGTTAGGATGTGGGGCAGAAAATAAATCAGGAGATAAAAAAGGCACCTAAGAAAGATACTACCACAAGCTTTTTTTTAAACCAGCACATTATGAACTGGCGCTCTTGACAAACTAACAAAAAATATATACCTAAAATACAACCCGGCCAATTACCGCCCCATCAGTCTCCTCTTGATCATCAGTAAAGTGATGGAAGGTGTCATCAACAGTGCTATCAAGCAACACCTGCTCAGAAATAACCTACTCAGTGACGCTCAGTTTGGGTTCTGCCAGGGCCACTGAGTTCCTCATCTTATTACAGCCTTGGTTCAAACATAGACAAAAGAGCTAAATTCCAGAGGCGAGGCGAGGCGAGAGTGACAGCCCTTGAGATCAAGGTTGCATTCGACCGAGTGTGGCATCAAGGAGCCCAGGCAAAACTGGAATCCATGGGTATTGGGGGCGAACGCTCTAGTGGTTGGAGTCATACCTGACTCATAGGAAGATGGTCGTGGTTGTGGGAGGTCAATCATCTCAGCTCCAGGAGATCTCTGTAGGAGTTCCTCAGGGTAGTGTCCTAGGCCCAACCATGTTCAGCTGCTTCATCAATGACCTTCCTTCCATCATAAAGTCAGAAGTGGGGAGGTTTGCGATCGCACAATATTCAGCACCATTCGTGACTCCTCAGATACTGAAGCAGTCCACGTTCATATGCAACAAGATCTGGACAATATCCAGTCTTGGGCTGACAAGTGGCAAGTGACATTCATGCCACACAAAAGCCAGGCTATGACCATCACCAATAAAAGACAATCTAAACACCGCCCCCTGACATTCCATGGTATTACCATTACTGAATCCCCTACTATCAACATTCTAGGGGTTACCATTGACCAGAAACTCAAATGGACTCACCACATTAACAGAGTGGCTACAAGAGCAGGCCAGAAGCTGGGAATACTGCAGCGAGTAACTCACATCCTGACTCCTCAAAGCCTACAAGGCACATCCACCATCTACAAGGCACAAGTCAGGAGTGTGATGGAATACTCCCCACTTGCTTGGATGAGTGCAGCCCCAACAACACTCAGGAAGCTTGACACCATCCAGGACAAAGCAGCCCGCTTGATTGGCGCTACATCTACAAGCATTCAGTCCCTCCACCACCGACGCTGAGTAGCAGCACAGTGTACTATCTACAAGATGCACTGCAGAAATTCACCAAAGATCCTAAGACAGCACCTTCCAAATCCACGAACACTTCCATCTAGAAGGACAAGGGCAGCAGATATATGGGAACACCACCAGCTCCAAGTTCCCCTCCAAGTCACTCACCATCCTGACTTGGAAATATATTGCCGTTCCTTCACTGTTGCTGGGTCAAAATCCTGGAATTCCCTCCCTAATAGTATTGTGGGTCAACCCACAGCAGGAGGGCTGCAGTGGTTCAAAAAGTCAGCTCACCACCAACTTCTCAAGGGCAGCTAGGGATGGGCAAGAAATGCTGGCCAGCCAGCAATGCCCACATCCCACAAATGAATAAAAAAACTAGAAGTTTACTGTATTATTGCGATCTCCATGATGTTTGAGTGGTCAGTTGATGGTGTGAGTGAAAAGGCTCTCTGCTGGTAAGTTTTATTTAAAACACAGTTGCATTATTATTTAAGTGATTTGTGCTGTAAATAAAGTAGAACAGTGATGAGTGTACCCCCTGCATTACATTTCCGTTACTTAATGTGTGCGTTTACATTGATTATGTGGACCTTTTAATCAACCAGAATATTTGATCAACCGATACACTCCTCATCCCATAGATGCTGATTAATACAAATTTTTCTGTATTACAATAATTGTGGGGAACTTAAATATGCTGGTGGATTGGTAAAATCAGGTTGGTAATAGATCACAAGAAAAGGAATTTGTGGAATGCCTATGAGATGGTTTTTTGGAGCAGCTTGTCATAGACCCCACAAAGGAACAGGTTATGCTGGATTTGGTGATGCAAGTTGGACTAGATTAGGGAGCTTAAAAGGTAAAGGAATTCCTCGGGGGCAGTGACCATAATGTGACATATCGGAGTATGAATTCTAAAGAAGAGAAGCTTGAATCAGATGTAACGGTATTACAATTGAGTAAAAACATGAGGGAAGAACTGGCCAGAGATGACCGGAAAGGAAGCCTAGTATTTGGACAGTGGAGCAATAATGGCAGGGTTTTCTGGGAGAAGTTCAGGAGGCACAGCAGAAATTCATCCCAAGGAGGATGAACCATACTAAGGGGAGAACGAGACAAACATGGCTGACAAGGGAGGTTAGGGACAGCATAAAAGACAAAGCATACAGCGCGAAGATTAGTGAAAAGCTAGAGAATTTAAAAAAAAAAACAGCAGAAGACAACTATAAAAAGCAATGGGGGTGGGGGAAGGAGATTAAATGTGAAAATAAGCTAGCTAATAACAAGATTGTAAAAGTATTTTTTTTTTTTAAAAAAGATATCCTAAAAGGTAGGAGGCAAGAGTAGACATTGGCCTGCAGGATGGCAGCCAATGACTAGCAGAGTTCCACAGGGATCAGTGTCGGGATCACAACTAATCATGTTATACATTGTGTCCTTCATCCAGATCATCAAAGATCGGTGGAGGGACAGGTAGTGTTGAGGAGGTAGGGAGGCTGTAGAAGGACTTGGACAGGCTAGGAGTGTGGGCAAAGAGGTTAGATTATGCACATTGGTAAGAAGAATAGAAGTGGAGACTATTTTCTAAATCGGGAAAGGATTCAGAAATCTGAAGCACAAAGCCACTTGGGAGTTCTAGTCTAGGATTCTCTTAAGATTAACATGCAGGTTCATTTCACAGTTAGGAAAGCAAATGATATGTTAACATTCATTTCGAGAGGGCAAGAACACGTGCAGAGACGTACTGCTGAAGCTGCACAAGGCTCTGGTCAGACTGCATTTGGAATAGCGTGAGCAGTTTTGGGTCCTATATCTAAGGAAGGATGTACTGGCATTAGAGGGGTCCAGAGATGGTTTACAGAAATGATCCCAGGGATGTTCAGTTTATCAAATGAAGAACAGTTGAGGAATCAGGGTCTATACTCAAAGCATAGAAGGACTGAGGTGGACCGGGAGTGGGGCGGGGGGGGGGGGGGGGTGGAGGGTGCGGGTCTCATTGAAACTTACAGAATACAAGGCTCATTTACAAGACACACTGCAGAAATTCACCAAGTGAACCTTAGACAGCACCTTGCAAACCCATGACCACTACCACCTACAAGGACAAGGACAGCACAGAAATGACAAATACAACCACTCGCAAGTTCCCCTCCAAATCACTCACCATTCGGACTTCTGAATCCCTAGTTTGGGAGCAGGCCATTCAGCCCATCAAGCCTGCACCTACCCTCTGAAGAGCATCCCACTCAGACTTAAGGCCCCACCCTATCCCCCTAAATTTGCATCTGCCATGGCCAATCCACCAAACCTACACATCTTGGGACTGTGGGAGGAAACCCACAAAAGGTACGGGTGACTGTGTCAAGTTTGTAAATTCTCCCAAGGCTGGAATTGCACCCGGGTCCCAGACACTAAGGCAGCAGTGCTAACCACTGAATCTCTGCTCCTGTGATGCTGCTTGGCCTGCTGTGTTCATCCAGCCCTGCACCTTGTTGTCTCGAATCACTTCACCACCCTATTTTAAGGAAATGAAATTAAACTTGAAATTATGATCACCATTTCTTCCACTGTCACTGGGCCAAAATCCTATAATGCCATTGCTAACAGCTTTGAGGGTGTTCCACAGCAGTTCAAAAGGCTGCACATCATTATCTTGTCAAGGGCAATAAATGCTGGTCAAATCAGTGATGCACACATCACCCAAATGAAAACAAAATCTATTGGTGGAAATCAGAAAGAAAGGGACAGAGCAAACCATTCAGCCTAATGTCACAGCACTGATGAATCACAGCATAAATGACTATTAGCTCAACTCCATTTTGCAGTCATTAAATTATATCTCTGAATATTTGTATCCAAAAGATTCATCCATCTCAATTTTAGGAATATAACATTATCCACCATTCAGAAGCTTTGGATGGGGAGGAGTGTGAAGTGAACTAGAGTTCTAGATTTCCACTATGTTTTGTGAGAAAGACATGCTTTCTGATTTCACAGCTCCAAAAAGCTTACATTATACTGAATCTGGAGGAAATAGCTTTTGGTGTAGGTAATTCATTGAATCCCATTGCCATTTGAAGTACTCAATTAAATTATCCTCAACTGTCAAAATTCACGGCAAAATAAACCAAGCTTTTACAAACTGGTCTTGTATATCACAACTTTAATGCTAACACATCCTACAAGGCTGACAATACATCTTGAGAGGTAAAGTGTTGAAAATTGGATGCAGCATGCTTAATGGGAATTTGATCAAAGTTCAATACTACGAAACATGATTTTCTTACTTTCTCAATCTAACAATGTTCTTAAAATAAAAAGGTCAATATTCTGGTCAACTTCTGCACTTACTGTCCCTGCGCGCTTTATTTTGCTGATCAGTGTATGGGATACATGATACTTTTTTGGCTTCATATTCTATTTCTGTACTGAAAATATAAAATTAGCTTTCCTTGGATCCAGATGCACACTCAGGCTCATTACTACTAGGTTTCTCATGGTTATTTTGTTCTTTAACTTTCATTTTATGACCACTTAACACCCTCGCTAGACAAGTAAAAATTAAGGCACAAATTAAAAACCTGAACACTTCCATCAGAAAACTGTTGTAAATTAAAATAACTTAAAGATTAGAGTGAAGACCTTAATACACTGTAAAAGGACAATGAAAAGGCTTGGGTGAGAACAAAACAATTTGCGCAGCTCACTGGGGAATGTGGGGCTTGGAATTCTGCACTCCTCCACAATGAGATAAAAATCTAGATTTTGGGGGGGTGGGGGCGCGGAGGAACGAATGAATGATTTTTCTGCAACTTGGAACAATCTTAACTGTGCCACTCTGTTTAGGAAAATAAACTCACTTTATTCAGACTAAGGATTTGTTAGTGCTTCCTATTATTATTTTTTTTGAAACTGGCCATGACAGCATCACATTGCTGCTTGGCGCTTCCTGAAAAAATAGGTTCACATGTGCCAGTAAACAAAACAAAGAAAGCTCAGTCCAGGGCTTCCTCCTATTCATTACACAGTCTACACAGCAGCAAGATATGCAACCGCTCCCATTTTTGTGGCTCCACAGTCACCGACCTTTGTAAGTGTAATCAAAATATAGATGAGTTTTTTTTTTTAAAACTCCTTCTTGGCTTAGTGTGCTCATATGAAAAGTCAAAAGCGGGGGGAGAGAAACAATTTTTTTACATAGCAACATTGAAAAACCAACATGCACTAGACTATGAGGCACATTTATTCTGTCATGATTTTCTGTACAGCCTTGTTTTCACATTATTAAATCTCTATCAGTGCTGTATTTACGTACAACTGGATCTGTTACAGGTATGCGACAGACGCATTAAACACAGGCCTAATTTTTGCTAGACCTATACTTAGAAGACAGTGTAATGGAATCAAGAGGGTTACTTTGAAAATGCACTGCAAATACTTCCATTTTGTACATCACTATGGACTTCTTCTATAACAGAATAAACACACTCAAAAATCCAGTGTACAGCCATACCCATCCACAAATGCAAAATGTGTTGATATGTTCACTAACCAAAGCTCAAGAGGTCTTATGGATCCTATTCTTCTAGGCTACCACTAATATTTATTGGATGGTGTGGTGGACAGAATCATACTTACCCCTCACCAATGGTAACAGAAAGGCAGTTTCTAAATCAACTGACTTTTGGCTATGTATTTATTTCACCAATGTCAGGTATGTCAAGAATTTTAAAAAAAAATGCAAATTTATGACAATTCCAATTTAGTCATGTCAGCCCTCAGTGCCATTTAACTGGATTAGATCTATTGTTTAATAATTAAATTGGATGTCCTAAAACAATTTAGAAAACACAAATTTTTGCTGAGTTTTTGAAGTAAATTAAAGCAGTTACCAGGCCAGCTTAATTTAATATATTTTAAATAGGACTATTTGTAAAACTCAATGTAACCTTTCATCTTTTGTCTGCATGTTTTGCAAGGATAAGCTAGTCAGTGATTCACAGAATATTTATGGCACAGAAAGAGCCCGTCGTTCCTCCTTCAGCTGTCCAAATGAACATCATTACCTAGTACCTATTTCCTGCTTTTGCCTCCATACTATTTCTATCCAAATGATCATCCAATGCATTCTTGAATGCCTCAATTAAACATGGTTCCACCACATTTCCAGGCAATGCATTCCATACCATAACTGCTCGCTGTCACATCATCCTCATTACTTTTGCACATCACTTCAAAGAGCTCACTAGTTCTTGTTCCTTTTATGAGCAGGAACTGCTTCTTCCTACCTCCTATCTAGCCTGCTCATGATTTTGAAAACCTTCAAAATCTCCTCTGAGCCGTCTTTCTCCCAGGAGAACAGGCCTAACTTTTAAACCTATCCTCCTTAACTGAAGTTTCTCATTCCTGGAACCAGACTTGTGTGGAATTGTGATCAGTAACGACAGAAAACTGAGTGGCGAAAATAGCCTCTTCATTGACCATCCGCATGAGCACGGTTCAAAGCAGCAATGGAATCCAAAGTACAGTTTTACAGTAGCATCTTTTATACACAGTTTTTACATACATTAAAATGTTAGCACTATGGTGTCACATAGTTGTATCTATTGTACACAAGTTTGCATGACATCTGTCCTGGGGAAGGAGATGGTTTAAGCACTTTCTAAATGCTGGCTGTTACTCCTGACAGAATTACAATGTCTGTCCAGTCGGAGGTTGCATAATTAACTGGTGCTAGTCCTCTTGTTTTAAAGTTAGGAATATTAATAAAAATACTAGATCTATATGATCTAAATATGTGAGAAATTAGATATGTACTAAATAAAAATAGAGGATATTAAACTGATCTCCTGCAGCTGGGTCATGGGATTTCATTTACTATTGCCAGTTTTGACAGTTCTTACACATTCGCTCATGCAGTTTCACGGAAGTGCTGTTTTGATAGTAAATTTCTTAAAGGGGGGTAGCGCCGTCTTTAATATATATCTAAAAAGTATAAATCCGTACATTAGTACAAGATGGTAATCCTAAATAAAAGTTAGAAATAGGTAGTACAGTGTTATAGAAATAGTTAGTGTACAAGGACATTTCAAAGGGATAAAGAGCAGCAGATTGTAGGGACATACTAGGAGGAAACTGGTGTCCTCCAACCTATTCAGGTCCCAAGAGACGGTTGCTAAGGGCTAATTAATATCATAATCTTTCCATAGTTTTGAGTGAGTTAAGGAGACATGATGGGGGGATGGCATGGTTCTGAGTAGGTTACAGTATTAACACTTATTCAAAGGTAGCCTTTGATTCAGATACTGATCCAAACTCTGCTTGCAGCATGGGGCCAATGAAAATTGCAAGATGTAAAAGAAACAGTAGTGGGTTAGGGTTGGACAGGATGTTTAATTTAGTTTATCTTGTACAGCACAATATACTACAAAAATGCGGTTTTATGAATGAGTGAATGGAAATGCGGTATAGTAAACAGAGCGCTTGTGAGTGAGTTAGTAAAGAGAATCAAAATACAATATCACACACTTGCAAATCACTTCTGCACTCACTCCAATAATTTCACAACTTTGCTGTAAAGTGGTGCCCACTACTGCACACAATATTCCATCTGGGTTCTGTTATGTGTCTTTGAAAAGTTCAACATCACTCCCTTGCTCTGGTGGTTCATGTCCCCATGAATAAAGCCTAGGATGCAATGCTCTATTAACTGCTCTCTACACTTGTCCTGTCACCTTCAACAATCTGTACACCCATACGCTAGTTACCTTGGTTAATGCAATCCCCTTAGAATTGTACTTGATATTTTATATTGTCTTTCAACATTTTTCAAAAGTTCCTCAGTCCTCCTCAGATTCTTTCAAGTTTTGTGTCATCTGCTAACTTTGAAATTGTACCTTGCGCACCAAGATCCACATCACTAACATATCAGGAAAAGCAAGGCTGCCAATACCAATCTCTTAGGGAACTCCACTACAAACCTTCCTTCAGCCTGAAAAATATCCATTGACAATTACTTTGTTTCATATCACTAAGCCAATTTTGTATCCAAGTTAATACTGTCCCTTTTAAGCCATGTCCTACAAAACTTTCCTCAAGTCTGTTACATGGTAGTGTGTCAAACATTTTCTGGAAATTCATGTATACTACCTCAGTAGTGTTACCTTCATCGAGCCTGTTCCCTCTTCAAAAAAACTCAACCAAGTCAGTGAAACACCGTCTCCTTTAGAAATCCATGTTGACTCTTCCTAATCAAAACAATTTTTTTCCAGGTGACTGACAATTCTATCCCAAATACCTCTTTCTACATACTTTGGTGGTGGTGGTGGTGGCAGCAGCGGGCCGGGGATGGGGGGGGGGGGGGGAGGATTTCAGAATTTGAAATCCTGTTGTCAGACTGCATTGCACAGTTACTACCTACTAATGCTCTTGGAATGCCTCCTTAGAAATACATCGACTCAGTTTTAACATAATTAATGTCCTCAACCTACTTCATTACACCATACTTGGTCAGAAGCAATGCATGGACTGTAGTCTGGCAGTCCACAAATAAAAGGGACAGGAGTAAACATTTTTGAGAATAATTCCACTTTTGATACTAAAGCCACTTGTATTACAAATATTGTAAAACTGCATTTTAGAAACTCTTAGATGGTCCCTTGACAGTACATGCATCAGACACTACATGCTGTGCTTCTTCGTTCTAAGTGACCAAAAAAAAAATGCATACATGCAAGAAGTTAAAATTGACAGTCCTATAATAGTAGGCAAATGTCAGGTAAACATTTAGAAAAGACAGACAGAAAGAGACCAGCTGGTTCATCAAGCCCATCCCAGAAAATGAAAGAAAGACTTGCATTTACATTTCATCTTTCATCAGGAGGTTCCAAAGTGTCTGACAGCCAATTAAGAACTTGTGAAACGTAGTCCCTGCTATATTGCAGCAAGTGTAGCACCCATTTTATGTACAGTAATGTCCCACAAGTAGGAATGCAATAATGATCAGATAAACATTTCTGCAGTAATGCTGATTGAAGAATAAATATTAACCTCTTTGTTCTTCTTTGGTGCCATAAGATTATTCATATTCATTTGAGCTGTTGAGGAGGGAGGGGGTGGAGATGATACTTTGGTTTAACTTCTCATCCAGAAGATGGCACCTCTGATAGTGCAGAAATTTGGGTCTGCACTGGTAGCCTGGAATTTTGAGAGTTCTGGAGTGGGACTTAAATCCAGAACCATGTAACCCAAAGGCAAGAGTGCTACACAACATTTAGAAAGCAATGCTTGGCTTTGGTCTCCTTACAGGACAAAACAATGTCAAAGTCCTGGAACAAGTCTGAAGGTAAAGGTAACCAAAGAAATAATTTCCAAAATTGTTAGCTTACTGGGATAGCCTCAAGAATGGCTTTGTTCCTTTTACTTAAAAAAAGTCATATCATTTTAATGTTGATATTAATTTTAAATAAACCCATCCTTTATTATAATCGAGGGACAAGTTACTACAGGTGGATAGAAATGGAAAGAATGGGGACAAAAGTATGCAAGTGAAAGCAAAGTTAGGTTCAATGCCAAGATGCACTTGTTATTTCCTTTCCTGATAGCTGCAAGTCATCCATGTTTCCCAGCCATACAGTAAAGTTTGAAAATACAGATGCCATAAATCAGCTAAATCATAGAATCCCTACAGTGTGGAAGTAGGCCATTGGGCCCATCAAGTCCACACTGACCCTCTGAAGAGCACCTCACCCAGACCCACCTCCCTATCCTATCCCTGTAACCCTGCATCTCCCATGGCTAACCCACATAGCCTGCACATCCCTGGTCACTATGGGCAATTTATCATTAATCTGCACATCTTTGGACTATGGGAGGAAATCAGAGCACCGAGAGGAAACCCGTGCAGACATGGGGAGAACGTGCTTGGTTCTTAAGGTCTGCATTTTGTCTTAACATTTCATGAGCCAGCCAAACATAGTAGCTGCTTTCTCTTTGTGTGTCGTGGGTTTTCCACCAGGAGTCAGATTGTCTTTCAAAATTCAGTCAATCCTGAAAATGTTATTAAGATCACTATGTGCGTATGTGGGAGGGTAGCACAAGTGAAATACCTCTGATACATCATTTTAAAAAACTAATCTGTAAAGAGAAATTCTAAATGATTTCAGTTTTAAAATAGTACTGATGGTCAGGATTGACTTTGAGGATGGCTTTCTACTAAATGATAGCTTCTTTATTCATTATTGGAGTGGCATCAGGAAGCTATCAAGTTATTCACTTTAACGTGGTTTCTTTTAGAAACGAAATAAAAGATTAACTGAGAGTGAGAAAATATTTTCAGCTACAATATTTTCAAGTTAATTAACATAAAGTTGAGGCTTTTTATGGTCTTCATTTCCTTGAGAGCAAAACTTGTTTTCTAAAGAGAACTTTCTTCAGCTCTACTTTGACAGGTATCCCATGATAGTGTTATTGCTCCAAAGCAGGTAGGTACCAAGAAATCGCAACATAGCAGCAATGTCCTTTCCCATGGGGATCTGTGACTTTTGCTTGGCATACCTTATGAATGCAACTACAAAAGCAGCAGCAGACCTTGGGGTAAAAAAATACCAGTAAAGAAACTGGAAGTGAGAAAAATACTGTAACACAGACATGGATTACAACGTAGCTATTATAACAATGTATTTCAAAAACACAGTCTAAAAATTTCATCACGTGATCACTACGCTACAACGGCATGAGTCATCTCTTCTGTGAAATTTGTCTAGACAGCTCTTTATTATATCAGGATCACTGACTAAACAGCAGCTACATGACATGACATGACATAGTGGCAAGTGGGTGGTGAGGCATGGAGAGGTAAACTTGACCACAAAGGTATAGATCTGCATCACATACATTCCTGAGTGTAACACTATTTAGAATTCCACAATGTGTTAGAATAATCATATACAGTTTCTACATTTAAGATATGACTCAGTGGAGAACATTGCTAGCCTTTTACAAAGTTTGACTATATTTCAGTCACAAATAATCCAAAAAACATTACAATTGTTGGCACAAAGGCTTTTGCCCAAATTCAGACAGAACTTTGAATTCCACAGACAACAAGGTGCAGAGCTGGATGAACACAGCAGGCCAAGCAGCATCATAGGAGCAGAAAGGATGCTGCTTCGCCTGCTGTGTTCATCCAGCTCTGCACCTTGTTGTCT
>NC_063356.1:5945360-5986212 GCF_021869965.1 Rhincodon typus | reverse complement strand
TTTCTGATGAAGGGTCTAGGCCCGAAACGTCAGCCTCTCTGCTCCTATGATGCTGCTTGGCCTGCTGTGTTCATCCAGCCCTGCACCTTGTTGTCTCGGATTCTCCAGCATCTGCAGTTCCTACTATCTCTGATTGCACAATGGTGATTGTCTCACACTACAGAAACTCTGTACTGTCACAAGGCTAAAGTAATTTTAAAACAAAGTTTAATGTATTCCTCAAACGCCACTAAGCCTGTAAACATTTGGCTTTGAGACATTTTATCAAAGACTGAAATACTGAAACGTTATGATATAGAATTAGTTGCACCCATACAGCTATAAACACTGGGATCTAGTAGACAATGTGGAAAAACGTGCAAGTTAATGTGCCCAAAAAAGCCAGACAAATCCATCCCAAGCAATTACTGATGCATTAGTCTATCACTGATCATCAGCAAAGTGATGGAAGGAGTTTCGTTTTGGTTCAGGACCCTTCATCAGAACTGGGGAGGGGAAAGAGAGCTGGGAAATAAATAGAGGGAAGACTGAGGGGTGGGCTGGGGCATGGTAAGTGGAATGGTGATAGATGGATGCAGGTAGGGGATAGTGGAGATTGTTCAGTGGGAACGGTGGGGCAGATAGGTGGGGAAGAAGATGGAAAGGTTGTGTCAGGTCAAGAAGGTGGGGATGAGTGGGAGGGTTGGATGTGGGACAAGGCCAGGGTGGCGAGAATTTAAAGCTGGTGAATTCTATGTTCAGGCCATCGGACTGCAGGCTCCTGAGGTGGAATACGAGATGTTGCTCCTCCAGTTAGCGTGTGGTGTCATTGTGGCACTGTAGGAGGCCCAAGATGGACATGGTGGGGGGGGGGGGGGGGGTTGGGGGGGCAGGGTAGTTAAAATGGTTAGCGACCGGAAGGTGTTATTGATTACTGTGTACAGAACACAGATGTTCCACGAATAGAGGGGGCCACATTGGTAGCAACGGATACAGTGGACAAGGTTGGAGGAAGTACAGGTGAACCCTTGTTGGATATGGAAAGTTTGTTTTGGACCTTGGATGGAGGTGAGAGGGGAGGTGTAGCACCTCCTGCGGTTGCAGGGAAGGTACTGGTTGTGGCAGAGTTAGTGGGGAATGTGGACTGGACGAGGGAGTCGCAGAGTGAGTGAAAGGTAGATAGGGAGTGGGGAGGAAATCTCTCTTTGGTGGTGGGGTCGGATTGCAGGTGGCGGAAGAGGATATGCTGGATGCGGAGGTTGGTGGGGTGGTATGTAAGGATCAGGGGACTCTGTCCTTATTTTTGTTGAGGAGAGAGGGTTTGTAAGCAGAAGTGCAGGAAATGCAAGAGATGCGGTTGAGGGCACTTTTGATTACCAGAGTGGGGGAATGTTGCAACCCTTGAAATAGGAGGACATCTGGGATGTCCGGGAATGGTTTGCTCCATCTTGGGAGCGGATGCGGTGGAGGAATTGGGAATAAGGGATCGTATTCTTGCATGAGGGTGGGTGAGAGGAGGTGTAGTTCTGTGTCCTCTACCAGGCCTGCTGTGTTCCTCTAGCTCCACACTGTATTGTCTCTGCCTCCAGCATCTGCAGTTCTTGCTATCTCTGAAAGGAGTTTGCCAGTGCTTTTAAGAGGACCTTAAACTGCAATAACTTGCTCACCAATGCTCAGATGGATTATTCCAGGGTCAGCACAGCTCCTGAACTGCTTACAGCCTTGGTTCAAACATGGACAAAAGAACTGATCTCAACAAGAGATGAGGGAGATTGCCACTGACACTAAGAAGGCATTAGACCGAGTCTAGCATCAAGAAGCAATAATAAATCTCGAGTGAATAGAATTGGCAGGAAAATCTCTCCAATGGTTGGAATCGTATGTAGCAGAAATGAAGATTTTGTTGTTGTTGGAAGCCAATAAATGCAGTTGCAGGACATCACTGTAGGAGTTCCACAGGGTAACTCCTAGGCCAAACTATTTTCTGCTGCTTCTTTAAAGATCTTCCCTCTATGAAGGTTGCTAGCACTTGTACAATGTTCAACACCCTCATGATACCTCAGAAGTCTGTGCTCACACGGTGGCACAGCGGTTAGCACTACTGCCTCAAAAGTCCGGGTCCCTGGTGCTGATTCCAGCCTTGGGTGACTGTCTGAGCGGAGTTTGCACATTCTCCCTTGTGTCTCTGTGGATTTCTGCTGGTGCTCCAGCTTCCTCCCACAGTCCAAAGCTGTGCAAGTTTGGTGGATTGGCCATGTTAAATTACCCATAGTGTTCAGGGATGTGTAGGTTAAGTGCATTAGCCATGGGAAATGCAAGGTTACAGGGATAAAGTAGGGGGATGTGTCTGGGTGGGATGCTTTTCAGAGGATTGGTGTGGACTTGTTGGGCCAAATGACATGTTTCCACATTGTGAGGATTCTATATATGAAAATATGTAGCAAGACCTGGACAACATTAAGGATTGGGTTGATAAGTGGCAAGTAACATTCACACCACACAAGTACCAGGCAATCAGCATCTCCAATAACACAGAATTTAAACATTGCTCCTTAACATTCAATGGCATCATCATCACCAGCATTCTCTCTAAGCTGTGTGGCTATACATGTGCACTCAGTCACTTCGAGGGTCCAAACATGGTGATCTGATGCTAATCACGGCATTGACTTCCAGTTCCAGATGTCTGCACGGCCAGAAGAGGGGGAACTCTGATCATCGCTGAACCTGCCCCACCTTCAACATCTTAGAACTTATCATTGGTCAGAAGGTGAATGGGACCAGCCATTTAAATACTGTGCTTATCAAGGAGAGGAGGAAGGCTAGAAATTCTGTGGCAAGTAATGCACCTTTCTCCCAAACTATCTCCAAGGCACAAGTTAGGAATGTGATGGTGCAACAGAACAAAGAACAAAGAAAATTACACCACAGAAACAGGCCCTTCTGCCCTCCAAGCCTGCGTCGACATGCTGCCTGTCACAACCAAAACCCCCTATTCTTCCGGGGACCATATTCCTCTATTCCTATCCTATTCATGTATTTGCCCAGACGCCCTTTAAAAGTCACTATCGTATCTGTTTCCACTAACCTTCCCCCCCCACACCCCCCCGGCAGCGGGTTCCAGGCACCTCCCACCTTCTGTGTAAAAAAACTTACCTTGTATATCACCTTTAAACCTTGCCCTTCACACCTTAAATCCTTAGTAACTGAATCTTCCACCCTGTGAAAAAGGTTCTGACTGTCCACGCCCTTCATAACCTTGTGCACCTCTATCTGGTCGCCCCTCAACCTCTGTCATTTCAGTGAGAACAACCCAAGTTTCTCCGACCTCTCCTCATAGCTAATGCCCTCCATACCAGGCAACATCCTGGTAAATTTTTTCTGTACCCTCTCCAAAACCACCACATCCTTCTGGTAGTGTGGCGGCCAGAATTGAACACAATATTCTAAACGCAGCCTAACTAACGTTCCATAAAGCTGCAACATTACCAGGCAATTTTTAAACTCAATGCCCCGGCTGCTGAAGGCAAGCATGCTGTATGCCTTGTTGACTACCTTCTCCACCGGCGATGCCACTTTCAGTGACCTGTGTACCTGTGCACCCAGATCCCTCTGCCTATCAGTACTCTTAAGGGTTCTGCCATTTACGGTATGTTTTCCATCTGGATTAGACCTTCCAAAATGCACTACCTCACATTTTTCCGGATTAAACTCCATCTGCCATCTCACTGCCCAAGTCACCAACCGACCTATATCGAGCTGTATCCTTGGACGGTCCTCATTGCTATCCGCAATTCCACCAACCTGTGTGTCATCGGCAAACTTATTAATCAGACCAGTTACATTTTTCTCTAAAAATCATTTATATATATTCCAAATAGCAAAGGTCCAAACACTGATCCCTGAGGAACGCCACTAGTCACAGCCCTCCATTCAGAAACGCACCCTTCCACTGCTATCCTGTGTTCTATGGCCGAGCCAGTTTTTTATCCATCTTGCAAGCTCACCTCCGACCCCATGCAACTTTACCTTCTGTATCAGCCTGCCATGAGGGACCTTGTCTACACGGACTTCAGTGAGGCCTTTGACAACATCCACTGCCCTATCCTCATTGATCATCCAACCAGATTAGTGAGACACGACCTCCCTTTCACCAAACCATGTTGCCTCTGCTAATACACCCATTTATTTCCAAGTGGGAGTGAATCTTGTCTCAAAGAATCCTCTCCAATAATTTCCCTACCACTGACGGAAGGCTCACTGGCCTGTAAATAGCTGGATTATCCTTGCCACCCTTCTTAAACAAAGGGGCAACACTGGCTATTCTCCAATGCTCTGGGACCTCCACTGTAGCCAGTGAGTTTACAAAGATTTCCCTCAAGGCCCCAGCAATTTCGTCCCTTGCCTCTCTCAGTATTCTGGGGTAGATCTCATCAGGCCTGGGGTCTTGTCTACCTTAATGTTTTTCAAGACCCCCCAATACCTCCTCCCTTTTGATCTCAATATGACCCAAACTATCTACATATCCTTCCCCAGACTCATCACCCACCAAGTCTTTCTCTATGGTAAATACTCTCCGCTTAACTTGTTGATTATGGCTCCAACAATACCAAAAGAGCTTATCACCATCCGGGTCAAAGCCAGATTCATAGGAACACCAGCAACCACATTTAATACTCCCATTCTCTTCACCACTAAAGCTTAGTGATGGCAGTCTGCATCATACACATTCTCCCTAACAGCATTGGATCTACCTACATATTATGGGCGATCATCTTCCTTGTCCCCACAATGTTTTCATACCGTTAATGCCATTAGTAACTGGAAATCTATCACTGTCTTGAATTTACTTAATAGCTGAGGTCTCAGCTCTCTGGGACAGAGAATTCCCAAGATACACCAACCTTTGAGTGAAGAAATCCACACCCCCCCACCACCCCACACATATACACACAATCCTAAACAACTTGCCCTTCACCCTGAGACTGAGACTATATCCCCTAGTTCTAGATCTCATTACCAGAGGAAATATACTTTCTGCATTAATCAGTTTACTCCTTTAGGAACTTTGTAATTAGATAACCTCTCATTCTTCTAAACTCCAGAGAACACAGGCCCAGTCTCATCAATCTCACCTCATGCAACTACTTTATTATTCTGGGATCAATAAAGTTAATGTTGAGTTCGATGCGACTCTCACATCAGACTCAAAAAATGACAATTCTGTTTCTCACTGCACAGATACTATCAGACCTGCAAAGTTTCTCCAGAATTTTGTGTGTTTGTTTTAGATTTCCAGCATTTGCAACATTTTGTATTTATTACCCAAGGAATCAATCTGTTTCTATTTTGCTGTGTGGTTCTTAAAGTTCTCACTCTCATTTTGTATGAAGAAAACAATATTTCACCATATTTTGGTAAACAAGGCAACTTTAGGGGCAGCATGGTGGCTCAGTGGTTAGCACTGCTGCCTCACAGCGCCAAGGACCCGGGTTTGATTCCAGCCTCTGTGCAGTTTGCACATTCTCCCCATATGTGCGTGAGTTTCCTCCAGGTGCTCCGGTTTCCTCCCACAGTCCAAAGACGTGCAGGCTAGGTGGATTGGCCATGCTAAATTGCCTGTAGTGTTCAGGCATGTGTAAATTAGGTGAGTTATAAGGGGATGGGTCTGGGTGGGATGCACGGAGGGTCGGTGTGGACTTGTTGGACCAAAGGGCCTGTTTCCACACTGTAGGGATTCTATGTTCTATGATTCTTAATGTTGACGCAAACTCCATTCGATCATTGAACCATAAGTCTGAAATGTTACATTTGCAAGAATGTTTATTAAAAACGTTAAATTTATATTAAGACAGATATTAATCTGACAGAGAAAATTAGCCTGCAATTTAAAAATAATTAGGCTAATTAATTAAAACATTAAAATTACTTTTAAAGGAAATATCACAAGTTGGTCTCATTTTCCTTCGAAATAAATTGACAGTTCAGAGGCCAAATTATTAGGGTTCTGCCACAAGTTTACCATAACAGCCCAAATTTAAAGTTTATTATAATAATAAGCCACGGTATTTTCACTTTGACCCAACTCTATGAATATTAGTGAGTTAACCATCACTTTTAGCCAAACATGTCTAGTCATGAACTAAAAATGTTACGGTAGTCACGGAATAACATTTTTGCTTTTACCTGAAATGAGGAGCAAAAAAAAAAAACGTGTATCACACTACATGATTACACACCAAGGTGAATAACTAACACTGATAGAGTGAGATCTGTACCAAGCCCATAGAACATGAGTTCAGGGCTCTTGGCGCACAGTGGTAGTGTTCTCACCTGTGGGCCAGAAGATCTGGGTTCAAGTCCTACTCGCCCTGGACATGTGTCATAACATGTCTGTACAGGTTAATTAAAAACATCTAGAGAACAAAACTTGCAGAGTTAGAGCAGGAACTATTACTGAGCAGTGAAAAATCACTGCTTTGATAACATAAATGGAGGCTAAACATGTTATTTGCATACACATTAAAAACAAGATGCTAAACTGCACAGTTAAGTTTTCAAACTTAGGAATATTTTGCTCCAGTGGTGTGCTCAATATTATAATTTATTAACTTGATCAAAACTAGTACACCAAGCAAAATAAAATTATTAAACATAGATGTGACAACTGATAGATAAAGGATGCATTTTGATATTCACATGTATTTTTTGCACTTTGAACTAAAACACAGGAACACTGCTTAAGACCTACACAGTGCATATGAATGCGAAGAAAAGAGTGGTTTTCATTAACGTCATCTAGCTATTGGTCTGCTGTCACTTGTAGTTTAAAAATCATCACCATAGAGACGACATTGTCAAGATGAATAAATATTCTAATGTGCATAGGGAAAGGCAACCAGCGGTGCGGATCATGTAAAATTCACAGGAATCCTATGTATGAATGTGTCTTTATTTACTGGGTCCACAGAGAAACTTCATATTCAGATTGCAGCTTCTTGGTTCTTTGCTTTCTATATATATTTGTTGCCCTTTAGGTGCTCATTTAGTGCCATTTTGAAGACTGTGATTGACAACTTTAATATTCAGTTCTGAAGCATTTCTTACTCTATGAACCTTTTATCTAAGAAAAATACTTCTACATGCCTTAAAACGTTAATTCTAGTGCTGCTGTCTGCTCTTCTTAATTTAACGTTGCTTAATTACATTTACTGGAGACTATTTTTTCATAAAAACAACTAAACTACTATTAGGCCTCAATTTTATTTTAATAATGTCCTTTTTCCTTACTGAATCAATCATGCTTATTATTGCCCCTTAAAAAATAGAGCACTCTGATTAACTCCTCCCTTAACATTTGTTACTTCAGAGTTCCTATAAATATAGGAACTTCTCTTTCTCATCTTTGCTGTCACAATGATAGATCCGTTTAATCTTTTCCATAGTTCCAATTCCTTTTTTCTAATATACATGTTGCACAATTCTACTTCAGAACTGTCACTGCACAAAAAGAAGCCATTTAGCCCACTGTGTGTGCACAAACAGAGCAATGAATGAGAATTCAAACTAATTAAGGCCTACTGCACATTCATCACCACCTTATTTGTATTGTCTCTATGAACAAGCTGGTGAGATTTTCATAGGCAATATGAAAGGTACTAAAATTTTTCATTTGTTGCTCACTTCTAAGAATTTTAGTTCGGTGTACAATCCTGTTCTTTGTCAGTAAAATACATCATTTCACATTTATTGATGCTAACATTTTTATCTCTTTAATACTGTGTGACACTGTCGTTTAGCACACCATTTATGTTATCTTCAGAAAATCTGATACTATTACATAAGAACTAGGAGCAGGAGTAGGCCATCTGGCCCCTCGAGCCTGCCCCGCCATTTAATAAGATCATGGCTGATCTTTTTGAGACTCAGCTCCACTTAGCCGCCCACTCACCATAACGCTTAATTCCTTTACTGTTCAAAAATTTATCTAGCCTTGACTTAAAAATATTCAGCGAGGTAGCTTCAACCGCTTCACTGGACAGGGAATTCCACAGGTTCACAACACTTTGGGTGAAGAAGTTCCTCCTGACCTCAGTCCTACATCTGCTTCCCTTTATTTTGAGGCGATGCCCTCTAGTCCTAGTTTCACCTGCTGGCGGAAACAACCTCCCTGCCTCCACCTTATCTACTCCCTTCATAATCTTATATGTTTCTATAAGATCTCCCCTCAGTCTTCTGAATTCCAATGAGTATAATTCCAGTCTACTCAGTCTCTCCTCATAATTCAACCCTCTCAACTCTGGAATCAACCGAGTGAATCTCCTCTGCACCCCCTCCAGTGAGACCAAAACTGCACACAGTACTCCAGGTGTGGCCTCACCAGGACTCTATACGGCTGCAGCATAGCCTCCCCGTTTTTAAACTCCATCCCTCTTGCAATGACAGACAAAATTCCATTTGCCTTTTTAATTACCTGCTGCACCTGCAATCCTACTTTTAGCGATTCATGCACAAGGACACCCAAGTCCCTCTGCACAGCAGCGTGCTGCAATTTTTTACCATTTAAAACATAGTCCATTTTCCTGTTATTCCTACCAAAATGGATGACCTCACACTTATCAATATTGTACTCCATCTACCAGACCTTTGCCCACTCACTTAGACTATCTATATCCCTCTGCAGACTTTCAGGGTCTTGTGTACACTTTGCTCTACCACTCACCTTAGTGTCATCTGCAAATTTTGACACAACACACTTAGTCTCCAACTCCAAATCATCTATGTAAATTTTAAACAATCCATCCTTATTATCAAAATGTTAAAAGGGATCCAACACACATCCTTAGAGACAAAAGCAGAAGTTGCTGGAAAAGCTCAGCAGGTTTGGTAGCATCTGTGAAGAAAATAATCAGAGTTGATGTTTCGGGTCAGTGGCTTTTGAGGAAGGGTCAACGGACCCAAAATGTTAACTGATTATTTTCTTCACAAATGCTGCCAGTCCTGCTGAGCTTTTCTAGCAACTTCTGCTTTTGCCTCCAAGGATCAGTGTTGACGTTTCGAGTCCAGTGACCCTTCCTCAAACCTTTTCCGTTTCCTCTTTTTCTTATTTGCTTAGTGATCCTGTGAAGTGTTATATGAAGGCAGGTTGTTGTTGATAAAAATTACAGTATTAACTTGCAGAACTGCTGGGTAGAACATAGAATGCCAATGTAACAGCTTTAAAAACACTTTTGCTCTTGGGCATTTTAAACTGTTGCTAGTCAGAATGTCTACCTTTCTAAGTCAAGTGAGAGCATGAGAGCAAGACACACACACACACTCTTGGTGCCCGAGCGTGAAAATTCCTGACTGAAAACTTCTACCCAACCAAAGCTTTTTTACATCAATGACTTTTCATCATAGTATAACAACACTGTACATAAAAGAACTGAAAAGTTTATGGCACCGTCGGAAGCCATTCCGTCCATCATATCTGTACCAACATTTTGGCAATTTCTATATTCTAGCTAGTTGGGCTGTGAACTGGGACACGCTTTAGACCTTGACGAAATAAATATTATATATAGATATGCAGTAAAATCAATAGTAAATCAGTGTATATTTTGGGCTATAAATCCAAGTGGCTGCAGCAACTGGAGCATAACGGCAATAATCGGTAACTTTTGCACTGTGACTCATAACTACATTAATCCCAGTCTCTACAATGCCAAGATCAGCAAGAGCTAAAGTAAGACAACTGGCTGAAACAAGTAAACATATTTCAATTAAAAAGTTCCACTCTGCTGAAATCTGTAGGATGCTGCTTACACTGGATTTTTATATACTGTTCTCAACGTAACACTCACAGAAATAGAATATAGTCAGTTCCTGCTCCTTTAGCAGAACAGTAGAATTTCAGAGTTTTCAACGTTATACTGTAGTCCATGGATATTCAGCTTTCAAAAGAAAAATCATGGAACATAGGTATGAACAGAAACAAAACTGTTTTAACGAGCCATATGGGGTAGTAAGAACTGCAGATGCTGGAGTCAGAGTTAACACAGTGTGAAGCTGGAGGAACATAACAGGCCAGGCAGCATCAAAGGAGCAGGAAAGTTGACCCAAAATGTCAACTTTCTGATGCTACCTGGCCTGCTGCGTTCCTCTAGCTCCACACTGTGTTATCTCTTATAAATGAGACATATGGCCTACTTGATCCCCTTGTCATCTTGTCCATGCACATAACCATAATTTCTCATGCTATCCCATACAATGTCTAATTATATTTGCATCTAATTTAAGTGAACAGCTACTGATCACGCTTTAATAAAATGACTACTGGGAACAAAAATGTAAATATCTCAAAAGCAGATCTCAAATTAGCATTAGTTTACCAGTTCGATAGAATGGACCAGTATACAAATGTATCTAGAGGAAAGATGAATAAATAGAAAATTCCCATTCATATTTATTACACAATACCACACAAGAGTAAAAATATCCTTAACCAATAAAATTTTTGGATAAGTCAAATATTCTATGATCAGCATACATTTTGTTTCTATTAAGATCTTAAGATAAACTTTTACCAGTAAACCTATGACTTGCTGTTTATCTTATGGTGGTAGTTCTGCAACCATAACTCCAAGGTTTAAATTGGACAACTCTCCTGAGAACTTGATACATCATTTCTGAAGGCCAAGACCGAGTTTCCAAGACATGCTTCAGGATTTCCTATTTGTTGATCAATATGCATTAGTTACTGGTTCAGAGCTAGACACACGATACATAATGAACTTATTCTCCAAAGCAGGCGACATCTTAGGCCTTGCAAACAGCACAAAGAAAATGGAAACTGATTATCTGGGGAATCGTGACCAGTTTTAATGGCAAAGACAATCTGCCTGCCCCCAACGTTGACTGGCTCCCAAATAAGTGAATAGCTGGTGGGTGTGCATGTTTGTGTCAGAAACCACTGGACCTCAGAGGGAAGGAGCTGTCTTTCACTGCAGAAAAATGCACCTCAGGTTAACTAGTTTATTTCCCTTATCAGTTGCCATAAGCTGTTGTTTTTAACCAATAAGCCAGTGATTTTACAAGTATGAACCAGTCAAAAGGATCATCTAAGTGAAGAGGGACCAATGAAATGCCTTTCCATCCATCCATGACATCCACTTCTGTCTATGCGTGCAGAGGAGTTTTACAAAGGGGGTTACAGTTTGAACTGCCAGTTCACAATGTTTGACCTGTACCTAGAATCTATCGTTTGTAATAAATAGTAATTGTTAAGTCCAGGGAAACATCATGTTGTCAACTTGGGTCTAAAAGACAGGAGAGTTTTGTGCACTTTTATGAAATCTTTAGATTTTGTGACGATGCTGGGAAAAGCAGGGTTTGATATCTGTAAGTAGCTGAAGATACCTACAAGTACATTGAAAGACATGGATGAGTCAGTGATACTCAGAATGGATTTGTTAAGAGACATGTTTGATTGATACTTTAAAAAGGAGAAAACCAAGAGTGTTGATGAAGGTAATGCATTTGATTTTAGCAAGGTTTTTGCCAAGGTCTGTCAAAGGTCAAAAAAGGGGAAAAAGGGGAAAAAGGGACCAAGGCAAAGCAGCACACTGGATCCAAAATTAGCTGAGAGACGCAAAGCAGAAGAATGTGTCTGTGGCTAGAAGTTGATTTCCAATTGGGTTCACAGGGATTGATGCCGGGCCCCTTGCCACTTGTGGTGCACATTGGACTTAAAAGTAGGGGTATGATCAAGAAGTTCATGAATGAAATAAAATTAGTAGGGCAGCAAATAGTAAGGAAAATAGCCATAAACCGTGGGATGATATCCACAGACCCTGAAGGTAGTAGGATAGGCAGATAAGATGATTAAGAGGGCATCTTTTTATGGCTTTTATTAACAGAGGCACAGAAAGTAACAGCAAGGTTATACTGTAACTGGATAAAACTATGATTCGGCCACAATTGCATGCAGTTCTGGTTGACACATTGTAGCATTAGAAAGGACGCAGAGGAGATTTATCAGGATGTCGCCTGGGCCGGAAAGTCTGAGCTATGAGGAAAGACTGGATAGACCAGGGTTGTTTTCCTTTGACTAATGAAGGTTGGGAGGGGACATGATAAAGGTGTATAAGGATTATGAAGGGCAGAACAGGGTGGATGGAAGAGCATATTTTTCTTTTAATAGTGGATTCAATAACTAGGGGGCATAAACTTAAGGCAAGACATTGATTGCTGAAAGAAGAGTTCAGGAGGAGATGTTTATTTCACTCAGAAGGCGACAATCTGGAAATTATTGTTTGAAACTGACACTGAGCCAGAAACTCTTGTCACATTTAAGCATTATTTAACTAATTACTTGCATTGCCTTTTCCTCAAGTGTTATGTGCCAAAAGCTGGAAAATGGAATTGGTGTAATCAAATATTTGTTGACCAATGCAGACACATTGGGCTAAATGGCCTCCTTCTGTACTGTAAATATCTATGAGTCCGAGTCTTTCAGTTTTTTTTTAAAAAGTCATTCACCAAGGGCAGCATTTATCACCCGTCCCTAATTACCCAGAGGTGTCTGACACTTGCATACCAAGGCAAATTTTCCATGGAGAACTGGAGTGTTCTTATGGCAGTCAAACAAAATGACTAGTGCATTCTGAAGCCCTCACTTAGGATTTCAATATGGACTGCTGAGTTCTGGGAGAAACTTGCACAGGTTTTTTGCACCTGGTACAACCAAATAAAAGCAAAGTGGTCTCCTTCAAAAGCACTTGCTAAAGTGCATAGCAGAAGTAGACAGCAAATGCAAAGAATCAAAATCCCAAGCCAGCGACTCATCCAAAATGCAATCATCTGTGGTATCCCGTCCTGTTTTGCAGAAGCTTTCAGCCTTAACCTTCATCTATGCACACACCCGAACATCAACAAACCACCACTCCACTCCTTATAATGGCCGTCTTTGCATTAAAGCACAAAGAAGACATCGCCTGTGATCCATCTAGACATCCAATTAAATAGTACTGTGCAATGGTACAGCATGCCTCCAGGATTTTTGATCAATTAGCCACAGCTTGACAATTTGTAAGGCAGTGAAGTCCTGAATGAGCTATCAACTTTATACGCTAATGCATCAAATGCAGCACAGCAGGTTTATTTGTGCCAGAAATCAAGAATCTGAAGGCCTGTTTTTAATGACAACTACCTGGATCAATGACAAATCACCCCCAATCTACATAACTAAATGGCCATAAAATAAATAGCAACCCATAGACAGCCACAGATCTCTACTGCATTAGTAGAAATATTTTAGAGCAATCACATGCACTCTGGAAGAGCTAGTATGATTACAGAAATATGTACCTCATTAGAGGAGAACAAAATTCCTCTTGATTGTTGCATAATAAATAACGTAAATGGAATTTCCTATTTGCCTCAGTCATTTCTTTAATGGTGAATCAAACAAAGAAATTTGCTGGGAACAGATACTTTTGTGTGGAACACATCGTTGGGGGTCATCTGAAAAGGGAAACGGGAAGCAGTCTCTTCACACTCCACAGAAGAAGTGATTTGCATATCAAATACCTTTACTCGTGAGCAGCAAGCATCAGCTGGGCCATCAGCATATTGGGATAGGGAAATAATAGCCTTTTTTTAAAAATCGCTCTTGACAAAATGTGAATGATTTTAACACATCACAAAATCAACTAAAGGACAGCTCCAAACAACCTTGGAGAAAGAAATGCTTAGCTTGCAGGCGTACATTTACAATTCATGGTAATTAAGATAAATAAGTTTGCCCTCAACAGGCTGAAACATTGACATTATTTTTTTGAGAAGTAAAATAAAATTTGTAGCCCCTACGTATGTGGGAAAAGACGACTAAAATCTGTGCCACCTACTTGTAATGATTCAATCACCATATCTCTTGCTTCAAGTTCTCCTTCAAGGACACTGAAGAACATCAGCAATTCTGACTTGCTGAGATTTTCCAAATTCATGTTGGCTCTGGAAAACAAAACATTTAATTAACTGATTTATGGTCCTTAGCCTACTTTTCTTTGCCCTTTAGTTTTTCCTGAAGCCTGATTTACAGAGTTCCTGTGAATTGAAGGTAGCATGACCTGAAAATAGCTCCAAGTTGTAACTGAGAGAAACCAATGTATCAAACATCTACTACTATTCAGTTTATTAGCCAATTAAGTTGAATCACAAAATTTAAATTCAGCTACAATCTGGCAGAGATTTACTTCTGTTGTCCAAAGAACACAGCAAAACTTAGCATATTTTTCAGTTCACAAAGTACAGAAAGAAAATACATTTGTTCAATGCTACATTGGCAGACACTGCATGTGGAAAGCTAAACTGATTCATAGAGAACAAAGGCTCAACTTCAAGATTAGTCCTTCTGTCTAAACAGAAGAGCAAGATCTGATTCAGTCTAAAATTGTTAACAATCCAGCTTTAAGATCTCCAGGACAGTTTTGGAATGGCACTCAGTTAGGCTTCATGAAGCCTGGAATGCAGTCATTGTTAAGCAATGGGCCAATGATAATTCTGGTTCTCCAACAACCTTTAAAAACAGTCATGGTGAGATTTCGGAGATGCATTTCTTAGAGACAATATTGATCCAAAAACAAATATTTAATGGCTTAAAAGGAACAGATTCAACATTGTACCCTGTTCTCTAAAAAGTGAACCAAAAGTTTTGAAACCCAGTGCCTGATTAAATAACCATTACAAATGGGACACCTTCAGTTTTATAACCATGAGCCTGTAGTTTTAACACTGGTTGGATAATTTTGTTTATTACTACAAGTTATTTAATGGAATCCAGAACGGAAACCTGGAAAATAAAATTATTTTTTAAAAGTGAAAATATAGAGTTGGGTATATATTTGAACATGATGCATATAGAGAGAGATATAGATAGGGCTGCAGAACATAAGAACTAGGAGCAGGAGTAGGCCATCTGGCCCCTTGATCCTGCCCCACCATTTAATAAGATCATGGCTGATCTTTTTGAGACTCAGTTCCACTTATCCGCCCACTCACCATAACCCTTATTTCCTTTACTGTTCAAAAATTTATCTAGCCTTGACTTAAAAACATTCAGCGAGGTAGCTTCAACCGCTTCACTGGGCAGGGAATTCTACAGATTCACAACTCTTTGGATGAAGAAGTTCCTCCTGATCTCAGTCCTACATCAGCTTCCTTTTATTTTGAGGCGATGCCCTCTAGTCCTAGTTTCACCTGCTAGCGGAAACAACCTCCCTGCCTCCACCTTATCTATTCCCTTCATAATCTTATATGTTTCTATAAGATCTCCCCTCAGTCTTCTGAATTCCAATGAGTATAATCCCAGTCTACTCAGTCTCTCCTCATAATCCAACCCTCTCAACTCTGGAATCAACTGGAAGAACGTGGCTAGCTGTGTCGCTCTTTGGGAGGCAGTGCAGATACAAATGTACTGAATAGCCTCCTTCTGTATTGTAAAGTTCTACAGTTCTCCCAAAAGTGTGAACTCAGGCAGGTACGGCTCCACGTGTATCACTGCTCTCAAGCATCTTCCTCAAGTGGTTTGTGTTCAAGCTTAGGCAGTCAGAACTGGGAGGTTATTTTACCTTTGGGGTGAAAGCCAACATTGATATCAGTCCAATATATTTATTTAAATACATTCATGGGATGTGGGTATTACTAGTAAAACCAGCATTTATTACCTACTTGTAACTGTTCTAAAAAGATATTGGCAAACTGATATCTTAAACAGAGGCAGTTCCTATGAAGTTTTCCTGAATTGCCACAAGACTTGCAGTCGAAAGACTTTAACCCAACGTGTGATAATGTGTAGCATTTTCACAGATGAATGCTCTTAGGATGTTGTGCTATTTGCCACCTCTCCCAGCATATGACATGGACTGAAGAGTTATTTGAAGTGGGTACCTGCCATTAATCCTTCTTTGCTTTCGTTTTAAATAATAGAATCCCTACAGTGTGGAAAGAGGGTATTTGGCCTCTCAAGTCTGCACCAACCCTCCAAACAGCATCCCACCAAGACCTAGCCCACAACCCTATCCCTACAACCCTACATTTACTGTGACTAAGCCCCTAGCCTGTACATCTCTGGACACTATCCTGCAATTCAGCATGGCTAATCCATCTAATCTGCATACATCTTTGGATTGTGGGGAGGAAACCAGAGCATCCAGGGGAAACCCAGGCAGATACAGGGAGAATGCCTGACAGTTGGCCAAGGCTGGAATTGAACCCTGGTTTGGCTAATCCAGTGGTAGCAGATACATTAATAGTATCTGCAGAACAACACCATGCTTTTTATTCATTCATGAGATGCGGCATTGCTGGCTGAGTCAGCAATTATTGCTCACCCACCCCTTGTTGTCCTTGAGAAGTCACTGGTGATCTTCTGACTTGAATAGCTGCAGCTAATTTGGTGCAAGTACCCTCAGAACACTACTAGGGAGGGAGCTTCAAGATTTTGATTCACCAGCCCTGACGGAATAGTGATCATTTTCCAAGCAGGGATGGTAATGAAACATAACAGATTTAAAAAAAAAGATAAAAGATTTAATAGCAGAACACTTGGAAAAGTGTGGCAGGATCAGACAGACTCAGCATGGATTTACAATAGGGGAATCACGCTTGACCAATCTACTGGAATCCTTCGAAGCTGATCAAGGGAGTCAGCGGATATGGTTTATGTGAATTTTCAGAAGGCTTTTGAATAAATCTCACATAAAAGCATGTAAACTTAAAGCACGTGGGATTAGGGGTAGTATATTAAAGATGGATAAAAAACTAGTTGGTAGACAGGAAACAAAAAGTAGGAATAAAAAGGTCTCTTTCCGAACGGCCAACAGTTTTAGTCTCTATCTGTGAAGAGTGCTGTTGCTATGGAAGTACAGTGATCATTTACCAGACTGGTTCTTGGAATGGTGGGACTGATGTATGAGGAGAGGTTGAATAGCTTCAGCTTGTACTTATTGGAGTTTAGAAGAATGAGAGGCAGTCTTATTGAAACATAAATTCTTGAGGGATTTGAAAGTGTAGACACTGAGTAGTTATTTCCCCTTGTGGGAGAGTCTAGGGTCAGAGGACTTAATCTCAGGGTAAGGTATGCATATTTGCGAATAAAAGTGAGGAGGATTTTCTTTTCTCCCTCCAAGAGAGTGGTGAATCTGTGGAATTCTTTACCTCACAAAGCTGTCAAGGCATGGCCATTACTTACATTCAAGACTGAAATAGACAGATTTTTAATCAATAAAGGAATCAAGTGTAATGGGGATAAGGCAGCAAAATGGAGTTGGGGATTACCAGATTAGCCATGATTTTATTGAATGGTAGAGCAGATTTGATGGGCCAAAACACCTACTTCTCCTCCTACACCTTATGGACAATTTACTTATCAAACAGTGAATGTCCCTTCTCCAAGTATTAGCACAATTAAAATATTGAATAACAAGTTTATTCTTATGCAAAATCCTAAATACATTCATTCTTCCTGCATGTGGCAAGTTACTTATTAAACAAGGGTACTTTCTTTTTAAAAATTGATTTGGTACTTTGTTCAATTCAGTTTAAATTATTCAGTCTGAACTCTCAACACAAACAAACTTAACAGGCTGTCACAAAGTTGAAAACACATGTAAGCTTTCCAGCCATCTGCCATCTAAAACTAAAGTGATTGATTGAGGTGTATCTATTAGCATTTCCCCTGGTTTTAGTTAAAGCAGGAACAGGGATTGTGACATGCAATTGCTCCACACCACACAATACTATGCAGGTAGCATGCAAATTTGAAACGGCCTCATCATTTCCTTGATTGTAGCATGCAAATTGAGCACTAAACTCTCTTGACTTGTTGCATGCTCAGCTGGGAGCCTAGGTCTAAAGGCCAGCATGTAGATCTCAAAAGGTGAAATTCATACTGGCTGCAGAAAATCTGTGGAATGGTCTCCAGAAGTGTTTCTTGGAAGTAGTAGTATAGCAGTAGAGCATTAGGCAGAAAGCGAGGCTCCCAGGTTCACAAAAGCAATGTAGGCCTTAGTTCAGAAGACCTAAAATAAGAAAAGTCTATTTCCACAAGGATTCTATGGCTATATAACCTGAAGAACCTCAGGACATTCGAGGTCAATGCAAGGATTGTGGCCTGAAGGACCAGGTTACATTGGTCAAGATTAGTCAGGAGTCAAATGCTGTCTCCTACTCATCACACAAAAATTCTCAAATGCACCACACCATCAACAATCTGCAGTCATTTGGATTCATGTCCAATGAGCTGAATATCAAACCACTAAATAGCGTCTTACCCACAATCAAGTAAAAAGCACCTCACCTGAAAGTTGCATGCCAAAACATATCGTTTGTGCTCCTGGTAAGGAGGTGAGGAACAAAGTAGGTTCTGGAACAGCTCCTACAGCTAAATGCACATCTAACGGAGAATGTTTTAAGAGAAGGCATTAACCTGGGAGTGTCCAAAACAGCAAATAAGGTGCCATATCCATGTTTGGTATGGAATTACATCACAAATCAGCCCACTCCCTGGCACTGACACTCTTCCAATCACCACATGCCATATAGGCTGATCAGGAAGTCGTTCAACTACCATTTATAGTATCTTCAGGCTTGTCAGAGCTATGTGGTCTATTTTCACAGCCACACAGTCCTAAGTGCTTGGGCCAGCATAGAGGTTGTTTCTGCAACGACAGAACCGTTTACTACTTAATAAAACAGTAGATCTTCTTACATCATGCATCCATTCATTCAAATATTATTCCATCTCAGTAGCCGAGTACAAGAAGAACTGCAGAGCGCTGAATTAAGGTAAATGGCAAAATAAAAGAGTAATGGAGACTGACTCTGACAGTGTAGCAGAAATCTGCAAAAGTATGCCTGCATAGCTGATTTCCACTTGTGGCAAAATAACGTTATGCTTCGATGGTGAGCAGGAATCCTAATACTCAAGTTGTTCAAGCTAAAACTGGAATGTACCCGACAATGTAGAAAATTGCCCAAATATATGTCAGATATGCAACCAGCAGGACAAACTCAACCGGGCCAATTACCACCCCAGACTGACCTCAATGCTCAGTAAACTGATCATCGTGTGTTATCAAACAGCACATGTTTTGCAATGAACTGCTCACTAACACTCAGTTTGGGTTTTGCTAAGGTCACTCAGCTCCTGAGCACTTTATAACTTGGGTTCAAATATGCATAAAAGAGCTGCACATCACAGGGTAGTTGAGATTGACTGCTCTTAAAATCAAGCTTGCGTTTGACCCGAATGTGGCAGCAAGGAGTCAAAGCAAAATTAGAGAAGAATTGCCCATTGGTTAGAGCCATACCTATTACAAAAGAAGAGGTTTTGGAGGTCAGTCATCCCAGCTCTATGGCATCAGTGCAGGAATTCATTAGGGCAGTATCCCTAGATCAATTATCTTCAGTTGCTTCAATGACCTCTCTCCTCCATCATAAGGTCAGAAGTAGGGGAATTCACTGATGATTGCACAATATTCAGCACCATTTGCAACTCGCCAGATACTGAAGCCATCCATCTTCAAAATGAAGAATTACCTGGACAACATCGAGGCTTTGTACCTCAACGGATTCCAAAATGGTGTCAGCAAGGTGGGCCCAGCTAGTGATAGCTCTGGAGTGTGGCAAATTCAACTTTGATGGGTCCAGTGCAAATGGTATTGGTGAGCCTGGCTCAAGACTCAATGGCGAGGAGGGTGATCTAGACATTTTCTTTTCCTTTTGTTTGTTTCTTTAATTTTGGTTCTGTTTTTAATTCTAACTATTTAAGATGGCACTGGAGAGTGGCGACTCTGTACACTTTTCACTGTACTCCTGTACACATGACAATAAAATTTAATCTAAGTGGCAAGTAGCATTGGTGCTACACAAGTGACAGGCAATGACCACCTTCAACGGGAGAGAATTTAGCTGTTGTCCATTAACATTTAGTAGTATCATCACTACTGAGACCAGACTGTCATCATCTTAGCAGTTAACACTGACCAGAAATTGAACTGTACAAGCCATATAAATACTCTGGCTCCAACAGCAGATCAAAAGTTAAGTATTGTGCAGCAAGTAATTCATGCCCCGACTCCTCAGAGTTGGTCCTCCATTTTCAAGTCACAAGTGAGGAGTGTAATAGAGAATGCTCCAGTTTCTAGTTTGTATTAATTATATAAATATGCTGTAAATTTCATGCTTACATACAAGTGTGGCATCTGAAGCATTGGCTTTGGATGGGCAGGTGCCAATCCTGGCTCATCATCAACACTTTTGCCCGAGTTCAAACATCTTGGACTGATACCTCACTCCAGAAACATGAGTAATACTTTTGGCCTGACACCACAGATCAGAACTGCTGAAGGTGCAAGTTTTTATATTAAATTTCAGAAATTTCATTATGATGGTTTAAACTGTTTTAAAAATATATTTTGTATTCCCTTTCCTCTGTGGTTTTCATCTAGATTAATATTTGTACGTTGTCAATCTAGTGCTTATTTTGTATAGATTGTTGCTTGCATGGAACTGCACTACATATGAACAAGCAGCAATAGTACATCATTCAGTGACTTCTTACCCTATTAAATTCCAATGGATAGAAGCTTGCCTGTCCTACCTTCTCTCACAAGGCAACTGCCATTCCTGGTTTTCATATGCTAAACCTTTTCTGACAATTTGCTCAGTACCACTTCTCTGGTGATTTTCATTGTTCTGAGTTCCTCCCTCCATATATAACGCATAGTGTATATTGCTCTTATGGGATATCACTAGTATCTTCTAATAGTGAAGACTGATGCAAAATAGTTGTTGAATTCTACTGCCATCTCTATTTTCTTTTATTCTCTGAACTCACTTTCTATAGGACTAATTTTTTAAAAAAACCTCTTTCTAAATAATCCATATAAATCATACGACCAAGAATAGGTCTTTCAGCTCGTCTGTTCTGCCTTTCAATTAGGTCATGGCTGACCTGTGGCCTAACTCTATATACCTGCCTTCATCCCATATCCCATATCCCTTAAATTTTTGTTAAGCAAAGCTATTATCTATCTCAGATTTAAAACTGATACAGCATCAGCTGCCATTTGTGGAAGAGAACTTGAAGCTCTATAATGCTTTTTATGTAGAAGTGCTTCCTAACATCTCTTCTGAATGGTTGGGCCCAAATTTCTAGACTATGTCCCCTACTTCTAGAGCCTCCAATCAGTGGAAACTGTTTCTTTACCTGCCCTGTCTTTTCCAGTTAATATCTTGAAGACTTCAATCAGATCAGCCCCCTAACTTAAATTCAATAAAATACAGGCCCAATTTGTATAATCTTTCCTCATAACTTAACCCCTAAAGTACAAGTGTCATTCTTGTAAATCTACATTGTACTGTTACTATTTGCTTTTATATTTCTGGCTAGATTTCTTTCATACTTTAATTTATCTGTTTTTTTTAAACATTCTTTGTTGTTTTTAAATTAGTACAGTTTTACTATTGGCAGTTTTATTAAAAACAATTTGTACCTTTCGTATACATGGACTTGTCAACTCTTCGACTAAATTGATGGGCTAAACCTCTCAGAACCGAACACAACTGAAACTTGGGCCTTTATGGCGGTAACTACTTAGAAACATTTCTAGTATGCAGTGGCTCTGTGGATAAATATAATGTCTTTTTCAAGAATTCTGCAATTTTTAAAAATATATTTTGGCAAAACTCCAAATTTTACTTGCAAGAATCCAGGTGCTTGCTGAAACAGCAATGGCTGCTTAAAACACCTGGAAACGTTTGAACTAAGTAATTGGTAGAGATGTTATCATACATCTCTAGAGCAAGTAGGACTTAAACCGGAACCTAATGGCCTGGAGACCCACTGCACTACAAGAGTCCTCAATGACAAATTCTCTGCTCTTTCAGGACTAAATACAAACCTTTTAGTTAGGCATGAGGAACTTGATTAATTCATCGTAGAGACCACTGGTAAACTTAATAAGTGCAACTCTGAAACCTCTGGTCGCAATTAAATGCATATAAATTTGAAACGAATTAAGTTTAAACCTAACCTTAATTCTAGACTAAAATTCTCCAGTGAATAACCTGAAAATATTTTAATTTGGAGATGCATTTCCTGACTTAGTTCAGGAACCAGGTCAGTGGGGAGGGGAAGAACAGTGTGTCTGATAGTAGCAAAGCAACAGAGAAAGTTGGTGCATCTAACAAATAACCTCTGCTTAATAGGAATCACTGGTTTTGGAATGCGTGCCATTAAGTTGGATGAATCTAGAATCAGACAACATAGAAAAAGGCCTTTCAGCACATCATGCTATTGAAAGCACCACCCAATTAATCACAGTCCCCTCAACCTCTTACAGCCCTACAAACTTCTCCTAGGTGCAAAGAAGTTTTTCCCCAATCTCAGAAGGTCCAGTGAAGACAAGTCAGATTTTGAAATGAGAACATTGTGAATTAGAACATAAGAACTAGGATCAGGAGTAGGCAATTCAGCCCCTCAAGATTGCTCTGCCATTTGATACTATCATGACTGGTTTCATCTTGGCCTCTACTCCACCTTCCTGCCCACTCTCCATAACCCTTCAACCCATTACTAATTAAAAACTTGTCTGTCTTCTTCTTAAATTTACTCAATGTGCCAGCATCCAATTCCACAGCTTCATGACCCTTTGAGAATTTGTCATTTGTTTTAAATCTGCTACCCCTTATCCTAAAGCTATGACCTCTCATTCTAGAATTAGTGCAGCATATACCCACCACTCAATAAGATGAGAACTAGATTGCTGCCTTGGTTAACTGTAAATCCTGCTTAGGAAGAAATAATATTCATTGAAAACAAAATTTGCCTGCAATACTGCTTCCAAGAGAGGCTTGTAAACAGCCTGAAAGTAAGTGTGATTCGTGCGAAGATCCACACAACCATTAGATGATAATGTGACAGTGGCAGAATTTCATTAAGACACAGCTGTTTGCAAGTTTTTAAAAACATTTTAAAGTAATTGATACATCTGGACTACTAGCATCAGATGGCATGCAAAGACTCAAGAGACCATTTCCTGGCATTGCAAGAATGTGGTTATCGCCTTCAAAAGGGGGTTGATGGGGCAGATTCTGGAAGGATGTTTCCCCTGACTGGCCTATCAAAAACTACAGACCACAATCTCAGAATAAGAAATCGGTCATTTAGGCCAGAGATGAATAACAATACTTTGAAGAAGTTGTTATCTTTAGAATTCTCTATCCTTGAAGATTGGGCATTTTCAAATTATTAAGTTTATTTTAGAGAGAGATTTTGTTTAAATACAAAAGGAGATTAAGGATACAGAGATGGTGTGGGAAGATAATATAAAAGATCAGCCATGATTGCACTGAATCATGAAAAGCTGAACAGCTATTTTTTAAAAGTCCAAATTACTTATATTCCTCTAACACTGATCACTTGTGCATTCTCAATTTTAATTGCTCCATCACATGGTCATGTTTCCAGCTGCCTAGGCACCAAGCTCTAGAATTCCTCTCTACACTTTTCCACCCAAGGTTCAAATTTGTAGTTCCTCTACTCGCCACATTTTTTGATTAACATTTCTTCTGCCTGCAAATTGCCTTATTGTTCCAATGTTCAAAACTAATTAGAATTTAACATACAGTTTTAGTGTTACAAAGCAGTTGGGACACAATCACATGGATGAAGCTGCATGCGCTCCAGGCAAGTTACCCCATGCCATATCCACTCCTTTTGACTAGTTACTGAGCAACACAGGCAATGAACTTAGTGGTGAAACAGCCAACAAAATGGGACTGTGGTAGCAGGATGAGTGTACTATAGCAAACAGGACTACTTGCACGCCAAATAGCACAAGCAGCAAGTGATAGACGGTGCTAAGTGATCTCACAACCAAAGGATCAAATCTAAGCTCTGCAGTCCTGCCACATCCAGTGGTGAATAGTGGTGGACAATTAACCAAAACACTGGAGGAGGAGGCTCCACAAATATCCCCATCTTCAATGATGGAAGAGTCCAGTACGTCAGTGCAAAGATAAGGCTGAAGCTTTTGTAGCAATCTTTATCCAGAAGTGCCAAGTGCATGATCCATCTCAGCCACCTCCAGAGGTCTCCAGCATTCAGCCAATTCGATTCACTCCACATGATAACAAGAAACGGTTGGAGACACTGAATACTGCAAAGGCTACGGGCCCTGATAATATTCTGGCAATAGGACTGAAGACTTGTGCTCCAGAACCTGTTGCTCCCCTAGCCAAGCTGTTCCAGTACAGTTACAACACTTGTATCTACCCGACAATGTGGAAAATTGCCTAAATATGTCCTGTACACAAAAAGCAGGACACGTCCAATCCAGCCAACTACCGTCCCACCAGTCTACTCTCGATCATCAGTAAAGGATCATCACAGCCTTGGCCCAAACATGGACAAAAAAACTGAATTGAAGAGGTGAGGTGAAGTGAGAGTGACAGCCCTTGATATCACGGCTGCATTCAACTGAGTGTGGCATCAAGGAGCCCTAGCAAAACTGGAATCACTGGGTATCAGGGGAAAAACTCTCTGGTGGTTAGAATCCTACCGGACACCTAAGATGGTTGTGGTTGTTGGAGGTCAGTCATCTCAGTTCTGGGACATCTCTGCAGGAGTTCCTCAGGGTAGTGTCCTAGGTCCAACCATCTTCAGTGACATTCCCTCCATCATAAGGTCAGAAGTGGGGATGTTCGCCGATGATTGCATGATGTTCAGCATCATTTGTGACTCCTCAGATACCAAAGCAGTCCACATTCAAATGCAACAAGATCTGGACAATATCCAGGCTTGGGCTGACATGTGGCAAGTAACACGCGCGTCACACAAATGCCCACCTACGACATCATGAATAAGAGACAATCTAATCACCACCCCTTGACATTCAACAGTGTTACCATCATTGAAAGCCTCACTATCAACATTTTGGGGGTTATCATTAACCAGAAACTCAACTGGACTCACCACAAACACAGTAATTACAAGAGCAGGTCAGAAGCTAGGAATACTATGGCGAGTAACTCACCTCTTGACTCTCCTGAGCCTGTCCACCATCTATAAGGCACAAGTCAGAAGTGTGATAGAATACACTCCATTTGCCTGGATGACTGCAGCCCCAACAACACTCAAGAAGCTTGACACCATCCAGGACAAAGCAGCCCGCTTGACTGGCACCACAAACATCCACTCTCTCCACCATTAGGCTCAGTAGCAGCAGTGTGAACTACCTCCAAGATGCACCGCAGAAATTCACCAAAGATCCTCAGACAGCACCTTCCAAACCCACAACCACTTCCATCTACAAGGACAAGGGTAGCAAATATGGTAACACCTTCCAAGCCACTTACCACCCTGACTTGGGAATATAATCGCCGTTCCTTCACTGTCGCTGGGTCAAAATCCTGGAATTCTCTCCCTAATAGCATTGGGGGGTCAACGCACAGCAGGTGGAAAGCAGCAGCTCACCACCACCACCTCAAGGGCAACTAGGGGCGGGCAATAAATGCTGACCAACCAGCAATGCCCACATCCCACAAAAATGAATTTTAAAAAATTAGCAGTCAGCCATGACAATATCACTGGGGCCTTATCTACATACTTAAACACACCCTGCCAGCATCGTCTGCAGTATAAAACTACAGCATTCAGAACTGGAAGGGCTATATTGCCCCCTTCATTTTAACTAGACCCTGATCCATTCGGGTTTCTGTTGGTGGCTAAAACAGAACCAACATAGGGTGTGGGTGGACCAGTTAATCTAATGTCAGTGTGCAAACTCTTAGAATCCAAAATGAAATAGGGTACATTTAAAAAGCAACAGTCAGCATGGTTTGTTAAGGGCAAGTCATGTATGACAAACATCACAGGAATTTCTAAAGTAATTGATTAAGCAAAGGGAATACAGCAATAAAGATTTTTGGATTTTCAAAAGGAAATTTAGTATTTTTGAAGAGGCTCCTCAGAAAAATTTAAGAATGCAAGAGGAAATATTGCAGCACAGACAGGAAGTGGAGTGATTGACAAAATAGATTCAGGGAAATGAGTATTACTGGAATTAGATGACGATTTAAATTGAATACCCCAGATATTGGTACACTGTTTTGTCCTGGATATATGGAATATAAACTCAAAGTTTGGTGAAATCTCTAACAGCAGGTTGTGCAAAAGACTGAGAAAAATGAAAACAATTTATGGCGAGGATTAGCAGAATGCACAGATAGGTGTCAGCTACAATTTAACAGATGTGAGGCAAGACATTTTGGAAAAAATATCTATGAATAGCTTTATACACACAAAAGAAACAAAGAGATGTGGATAATCAGAGATTTAGGAGTCTCAGTACATGCATACAAATGAACATATAAATTAGGAGTAGGCCATTCAACTCTCCAAGCCTGCTCTGCCACTTGAACTGGATTGTGGTCTCAATTCTACTTTCCTGTCTAGCCCTTGTCAAATCTAACTCAGCCTTTTAAAAAATTCATTGACCCTACCTCCACTGCTCTCTGTAGAAAATAATTTTGTATACTAATAACCCTGAGGAAAAAAGTCTCTTCCTTTATCTTCAATGGGTGACCACTAGTTTTTAAACAATCTTTCAAAGCGGAAACGTTGGGACATAAAGCCTTAATAAAAAGATATATTTTGCTTCTTAGAGCATGACACACAACACACAGACAAAACACTGGTTAGATCAGAGTGGTGCATGTAGTTTGGAATCCTGTTATAAAATGCCATTAAAGACACAGAAAATACAATATTCGTTCAACATGAAGATACCATGAACAAGAACATAATTAACTTCAATAATGATTTTTTATTAAAAAAATGACTGTTTCGATAGAGAGAAATGAAAATTTCAGTGTCTTTCCTTGACTCTAATTGGACGGACAGTGGTGAGAAGTCAAGCTAAAATTGTTATGGTCGTGGTAAAATGTTGAAAATTTGATAGTCCACTTTTGTCATCTGATTTGAAGCTCTTATGAGCTAAACAAAGGACAAGTACAGACCAAAAATGGCTGCTGTAATCACATCACTGCAGACTGAGACATGTCCAGAAGACCAATGTGGAATAAAGAAAACTGTCTACATTAAGATTACCATTTCATCTAAAGATATTGGGCTGGATTTTCCCAGGAGTGTCAATTACAGTGAGATTGCCACTTTGCTCCTACTTCTTTATGTTAGGAATAAGCTCCTAATTTCTGACATAAGATTTTGATAAGGGCTCCTCACCAATATGGAGAGCGCTTGAAATTTAGTGAGTCCAATGTTGCACAAGTTAGTCAGGGGAAGTCAAACGGAGTTCCTTTTGTCACTGTAGTTGCCATATTCTGCTACTTAAATGATAGACAGCCACTTTGACAGCTCCTACGAAAGGGTTAGTACATAAGGCCAGTGTGAGATTAAGGTACCAGGTAGGTAGGGTGCAAGGTGGGATGGAAGCCAGGTAAGTGATGGAATACTTAGGGTAGGTTGACGTGGGCAGGAGATAGCAGTTGTAATGGCAGGGAGTGTCAGTGGCTTGGTTTGTCAGGTCCCAGGGTAAAAGGACCAGCATCAGGAAACTTATATATCATACAACCATTCATGACAGCTCAAAGATAACTACAAAATTCACTACTACTGAGGATACCAGTCAACAATTAATAACGGTGGCCTCAGATTGCGTCTGCGTGCATATGTCCGCCTATGCGGGTCTGTGGTCACTTTATTTTGTTCCCATCTGGATTACTAGGTAATAAAATTCCTCTTTCTTTCATTCAATAAACCTGGTTTTGCTTTGATCTAGTTCAAACTGAATAAGTTATAACTACCCGAACAGTCTTCTTCAGAGCTGGGAAAACAACAGTTGCATTTACATATGTGAAATTAATCGACATGAACACATTAGAAAAATTTAAAAAGAGATGTGATCATTAAGCAGAAAAAAGGGATTGCAGAGAAGGAAGAATTATGATCAGGCACTACAAAGAGATAGGCAAACTTTTGAAGCCAGGAGAAAAGGTAGAGTTTGATAAAGAATCTCAAAGGGTATTAAGACATTAGTGCAAAATTTGAGATGGCGGAAAGAGTGGGGGGGGAGTTGGCTGCGAATGGGAAAGATGAGAGTCAGACTAACCTGTTTTGAGGTCTGGAAGTGTGCAAGAAAATTCTCAATGTACAGCAAAGTCATGAAAGGGCTTGTAAACGATACAAGTAATTAAATTACCAGGACACAGAAGCCAATGGAACTTGGGGTAATGACCGTTTTGGAATAAATCAGAATCCCTACGGTGTGGAAACAGGCCATTCGGCCCAACAACTCCATACTAAATCTCAAGAGCGTCCCACCAGGCTCACCCCTACCCTATCCCTGTAAACCTTCATTTCCCATGGTTAAGCCACCTAACTTAAACATCCATGGACACAACGGGCAACTTAGCATGGCCAATCCAACCAATCTGCACATCTTCAGACTGTGGGAGGAAACCCACGCAGACACAGGGAGAACGTGCAAACTCCACACAGACAGTTGCCCAAAGCTAGAATTGAACCCAAGTCCCTGACGCTGAGAGGTAGCAGTGCTAACCACTGAGCCACCATGCCACCCCAAATGATTTGGGCTATGCAATTGAATTATGAACAAGAGTTGTATAGTCGCACTTATGATGAAGAAGGCATAATAGCTCATGAGAATGATGCAGAATGTCTTTTTTTTATTACTTCTATTATCTGGGTGTTGCTGGAAAAGGCAGAATTTAAGGCTCATCTCTAATTAGGTCCCTGAAAAGGTGGTGGTGTGCTATCTTTGAAACTCTGCAGTCTATGGGGTTTAGGTACATCCAGAGTACTGGTAAAGTCATGTAGTTTTAGTCTACAGGATTTGATATTGGAAAAGCAGTTTGTTAAAGTGCAGAAATAACTCAAAGAAGTAAAGTTGGGCAGTTGTTACACTCTAGGGGATCCAGTGTTTGTGAAAGTTCTTGCTAAAGCTTAATATGTAGCTGATCAATGAGACAAGACAAAGGGTGGAGCTTTGGAACACCAGAAATGATTATTTGGCCATAGAATAAGAAACTGTATAAGAAAATATAATTACTATACCAAAAAGTGGTATATATTGAAATATTCAGAATGGAGTAACAGGGTCTAGAATGGATTAGTTAAGTTGAAAACAGCATGACGATAGCGATAGAAAGTAGCAGGTAATACCACAGGGATCAATGCTGGGGCTACATTATTTATAATATATACTCATGACTTGAACAAAGAAAGTGAATGTACTGAAGCCAAGTTTGCAGATGACACAAAAGTAAATAGAAAGACAAGTGGTGAGGATGACAGTCAGCAGTGAGATATAGACACATTGAGTGGGCAAAAACTTGGCAGATGGAATATAATGTGGGAAAACATGAAGTTATGCAGTTTGGAATGAAGAACAGAGGAGCTGAATATTATTTAAATGGAGAAAGATAGCAGAAAGTTACAGAACTGATGAATGTGGGAATCCTCATCCATGAATCATAAAAAGCTTGCATCCAAGTTCAATGGATTAATAAGGAAGGCAAATAGAATGTTGGTCTTTATTTTCAAGGGAATGGAGTGTAAAATTAGGGAGGTCTTCCTAAAACTAGACAGGATAACAGCAAGACCACAGCTGGAATAGTGTGAACAATTTTGGGCCCCTTTTCTAAAGAAACAGATACTGGTATTGGAGGCAATCCAGAGAAGGTTTACTAGATTGACATTGATATGGAGGGTCTGTCTTATGAGGAGAAGTTGAGCAGTATGGGTCTATACACATTGGAGGTTAGAAGAATGAGAGGTGACTTTATTGAAACAGACAAGATTCTTGGGTCACTTGATAAGGTAGATATAGAGAGTGTGATCCAACTTAAGGGAGAATCTAGGACCAGAGGACATAATGCATCTAAGGAGTCACATATTTAAGACAACGATGAGGAATTTTTTCTATTAGATGAAATGAATCTGTGGAAATTTTTTTAAGCACAGAAGGCTGCCAAGGCAGGGCCATTAAGCATATCCAAGGCTAAGATATACAGATTTGTAGTCAAGAAGGAAATCAAGGGTGCTGAAGTAAAGGCAGGCGAGGGGAGTTGAGGGTTATCAGATGTGCCATGATCCAAACAAATGGCAGAGCAGGCTTGGATTGATGGCCTATGGCATGGACACTGGCCATTGTAATCCAGCTGCTGTTGCAGGCTTCAATGTAGAGATTCAAACAAATATAGAGAGACAATTCTGTTGCAACGGGAAGCAAGAACAGCCAATGATAATTAAAAGCAGGATCAACGTTGGTTCGTTACTGTACAACGAAAAATTAAGTTACAGAATTCCTTTGGAAAAAATTAGAAAATTGCTGTGAAATATTTTACTTGTAATGATATAAATGAACTGTACAGTGTAGATGAACAATTGCTTTTGCATGGACTTAACACATTTTTGCATCTTTGCACACAAACTTCAAATTGCTCACATCATTGGAGAACAACATCTGTTATACTGTTCACTGTTCCAAATAGTCCTTCAGGTATCTTTCACTAAGATACTGCCAGGCTCCAGTATACAAATGTGGAAATCTAACAGTCGAATAAACTCCAGATACAGGGGAGACAAGCTGTCCTTTTTTATTCTGCAACAAGAAAAGTCCCCTAACAACACTGACTCTGGCATTTGACATTTAACATCAGGCTATTTATATCAAGATGTCCAGTTGGAAGGCGAATATGATGACTGCGTTCTTGTAATAGAAACTGGATGTCATGTATTAGTTATAAAAACAGTTTCAAACTGTAGTGATGGTGATTGTTCCCCTACAAAATGTTTACTGGAAAAAGAAATATATATACTTCCCCTTAAGATGCTTGTTGCCCAATCACTCCAGATGATGTTGACCATGTGCTGGTTAAGAATTAGTAGTACGGTACATTAAAAAAAACGTAGGAAGTACAACTGATTAACTTGCAAGTATATGAGTTACCCTCCAGTTCTAGTGAGCTGAAGCGCAGTTTGGGAACAACAACACGCTTAATCCTTTCATTCTAGATCATTGTTCCTTTTTCTGCTTTCCTGCCACATTTGATCTTTTGTGACCCTGATGCAGCTGTTCCCTGCTGAACAGGCAGCTCTTTGTCTGCTCTTTGTAAATGTGGAGTTTATCAATTTCCAGATTTAATTTCTTCTGTTCAGAGTAAATCTTCATGAAAGTGACAAGTTAATTAAGTATGTTCAATCAAAATCTTAATAACCTAATATTACAACATTTACTTAAAATAAAAATCTTTTCAGCATAAGATTTGAATTATACCAAGATTTTTCACATCAGTACTTGGCATAGCATACCACATTTTAGACTTTTAATTGTAATATTAAAATTACAATCTATACTCTATATTAACTATTAAATAACAACTCAATCATCAAATTTATATTAACAAAATAATCTGAGTTGTCACATCGTGATAATTCACTGAAAGCATTAGCCATGGATTTCAGACAGACTTAAATTTCCTCACTAGCTAATTTCAAGATTTAATGAAGAAAGATTTTTAGAAAACAGCATTGTTCACAGTGAAAGGTCTTTTTACCACAGGGAAGGAAACGAGAAAATCTAACACTGGAAAATATCTAAACATGACAATGCGTACACATTTCTAGATGCTAGAATGCAATGAGACTCTGCATCGAGGAATAATGGATAAAGAAATCTTGTGTTGTTCATCACATAACTTTTCTGGGTGAACTTTTATCAACACACTATTTGTGCCTTGGCTAAGACTGATTATGCAATTCACAAAACCCCCAAGAGTTGAGTTCCAGAGATTTCATCGAAATTTCACAATCTGCCAGACAGCATTAAGCATAAATATAGTTTTAACATATATTAGTCTGGATCAAATTGGAGTGCCTAAAAATTTCTTCTGGATACAAGTGGAAATTCCTTTCCACAAATTTTAACAATCATCTTGAAAAATCTTTCATCAGGAAATTAAGTTAAAAATTATGGCTAGAAAGAGCCAATGGAAAGCCACTGCCAAGAAAGAGCATGGTTCCAAATCAGGTAAAAGCATGAAAATTTACTAATGGCTTGGTATGAACACTTCAGAACAGTCACTTTCATTCGCATCAGATATATTGATAAGCAAATCAAAGCTACAGAGATGCAATTATCACGGTGATACCACAACCCCAGATTTGCATGCCAATGGATTATTCATGAGGCCATAATGAAACCAGAAGGTGCACAAGAGAATTTATATCAGGTCAGTAATCATTTTGTTTTTTAGTACATGATTTCAGAAATCAGTCAGATATGATGGCCTAGAAGCTGTTGAAATGGGACACCCTACAGTGTGTGTGTGACAGTTGAATGATATTCTCTACCATTCAGCTGAAGTTGTGTATGTTACAAATTTGATGATGGCATAACAAAGTCAACAGGGCATCTAGGATTTGACGCAAAAGCCTAGCTCCTTAACTAATTAAACTCATGAAGAGTAAAGAAAAACAAATGAAAAAATAGAATGCAGTAATTAAAGAAAGAGAAATACAGAGCCAGAGAAAGAATGCATGGAGAGCATGAGACAGGCAATAGATAGACAGAATGGAAAAGTTAAAAAAAATCCAAATTTAAAAAAATCTCTCAGAACATTTTATTATCTGCTGCAGTAAAAGTCTACAGTTTCAACTGTTCACTTTCTCATCCTCCAAAATCATCCCATTTATAGGATCATTGAGTCAAGAAATAGCAATCCTGTTTACAGAACAAATTCAGCAATTATTTAACACAGAGGGAGGCTGAACATGAGTTTTCATTTTCACAGCGCTAATGGCAAAATGGCAAGAATCATCCAGTAACTTGTAGCAATTTGCAATTCATGGCACATCTCCTCTTCACCACAGGTTGCCACCAGTTTTATAGTAAACTGGCCATTCGGTCCTTCAAGTCTGCTCTATCATTCAATGATCATGGCTGATCCTCCAACTCAATGCCATATTCTCATTTCTCCCCATAACCCTTGATACCTTTAGAATCTAAAGCATGATTGATCGCTTTCTTGAGTGTACTCAGACACGTGACCTCTACAGTCTTGTGATAGAGAATTCCACTGGGTCACTACCCTTTCAGTGAAGAAGGCTTTCCTCACCTCTGTCCGAAATGATCTACTTTGCATACTGAGACTGTGTCCACTGGTTCTAGACGCCCAACCAGCAAAAATATCCTGCATTTTTACATTATCTGCCATGGACCTATGATTGTTTCCCAGCTAATTCAGGTCCAATAAATCCACAATACAGCCAAAACCTTGTATTCATTACTCCCATCAAATCCCTTATTCTAGAGTGACCTATGAAGTGGAAGACATCGTTTTTGTTCAGTTTAACTACACCTCCCTACAACATAATAATTTTTAAACAGTGGTGCCCAAACTCTTTATAAGTTGTATAAGTGAGATTCTAGAATGAAAGTTTTCCAATATTTTGTAAACAAAGCTATCGTGTGATTACATGATCAGAAAACAACAACACTGGCGATTATAATGCCAATAACAGAAAACGAAGTACCAACTTTTTCAATGGATAATAAATTAGACATTCTAAGTGTGTTAAAAACAAATCTATCACATGACACTAAGATACAAAGCAGAAAACTGCAAAGAATTGCAATCAATTTCTTTTTTGAAAAAAACGATAAAAGGCAAATCAGGGCAGGGCTTATACACTTAATGGTAAGGTGCTGGGAGTGTTGCTGAACAAGGAAACCTATAACCTATATACTTGCCTTTATTGGTCAATACATGAGTATAGAGGTTGGAAGGTCATGTTGAGGCTGTATAGGACATTGGGTAGGCCACTTTTAGCATGCTGCATTCAATTCTGGTCACCTTATTATAGGAAGGATGTTGTAAAACTTGAAAGGGTTCAGAAAGGATTTACAAGGGTGTTGCCAGGGTTGGACAGTTTCAGCTATAGGGAAAGGCTGAATAGCCTGGGACTATTTTTCCCTGGAACATTGAAGGCAGATGGGTGACTTTATAGAAGTTTATAAAATCCTGAGGGGCATAAATAGGATCAATGGCCGAGGTCTTTTCCCCAGGGTATCGGAGTCCAAAACCAGAGGACAAAAGTTTAAGGTGAAAGGAGGAAGATTTTAAGTGGACCTCAGGGGCAACTTTTTACATGCAGAGGGTGGTGTGTGAATGGAATGAGCTGTCAGAGGAATTGGAGGAGGCTGGTACAATTACAACATTTAAAAGGCATCCGGATGGGTACATGAATAGGAAGGATTTAGAGGGACATGGGCCAAATGCTGGCAAATGGGACTAGATTCATCTAAGATATCTGGTCGGCATGGACGAGTTGGACCAAATGGTCTGTTTCCATGCTGTGTGACTCTATTGTTCTATTTATTTGTTGCTTTAATGTGTCTAACCAAAGAACTTGGAGCAGAGGATTTGGGATGTCATTATGGGGTTGTACAGGATGTTGGTGAGGCCTTTTCTGGAATACTGTGAGCATTTCTGGTCGCCCTGTTATAGGAAGGATATTATTAAACTGGAGAAGGTTCAGTAAAGATTTGCCAGGATGTTGCTGGGAATGGAGAGTTTGAGATATAAAAATAGACTGGAAAGACTGGAATTTTTCTCACTGGAGTTTAGAAGGTTGAATGGTGACCTTATTAAGGTTTATAAAATCATGAGAGGGAAAGATAAGATGAATGACAAGGGTCTTTTCCCTAGGGTGGGGTAGTTCAAAACTAGGTGGAGTATTTTTAAGCCGAGAGGAGTAAGATTTTAAAAAGGACATGGGGGGGGGGCAACAATTTTTTTTAAACAGAGTGGTTCGTGTGTGGAATGAACTGCCAGTGAACATACTGGAGGCAGGTACAGTTATGAGGTTTAAAAGATATGTGGATAAGTTCATGAATGGGAAAGGTTTGGAGGAGTATGGGCTAAAAGCAGGCAGGTGTGACTCGTTCAGTTTGAGAATATGGTCAGTGTGGACTGGTTGGACCGAACGGTCTGCTTCCATGACGTACGACTATGACTCTACAACAATATTTATGTGGCACTTTTGAACAATAAAACAAAATATCCAAAGGGCTTCACAGCAGTACTTATAGGAGTAGGCCATTCAATTCCTCGAGCTTGGGCTGACACTCAACTAGACTATGCCTGAAAGCCGACGTTAACATCATTTGTCTAAACCATCTCCATGTCCATTGATGTCACTGAGCCAGATAAAATGATATTATGTCAAATGATCAAAAGCTTGGTCAAAAAGATAGCTTGGGAAAAGGTTTAAAAGTTGAAAGAGAGATTGTGAGGTTTATGGAGGTAATTATAGAGCTTAGGATCAAGGCAACTGAAGGTACAGCCACCAAAAGTAGAGCAATTAAGAATATTCAAGAGACCAAAATTAGATGAGCACAGGTATCCCAGAGGATTGTGGGAATGGAGAAGGGTGCACGTAAAGGAAGGGACGAGACCGTGGTGGAATTTGAAAACAAGAATGAGGATTTTAAAATCAAGGTCTTGCTTGACCAGGAGCCAATGGCTAACAGGATCAGCCTAGGACAGGTCCTTGGGGGAGCACCAGAGGTAAAAATATGGCTTAGATGAGAAGCAATTCAGGCAATTTAATTAGACAGATCGGAATGGAATCAGGCAAGTTAGTGCAGCTGCATCTAGCTGTACAACAACGGAGTCAAATGGGAGGAGTGTGACATGACCAACCATTCCAAAAACCACAGATAGAGAAGGATGAGGGATAAAGTAAAGAACTGCAGATGCTGCAGATCTGAAACAAAAACAAAGTGCTGGAGAAATTCAGTGGACTTGGCAGCATGAATGATGATCTGTAGAGTGAAAAACAGTCATTTTGAGTCTACTCACCCTTCGTCAGAAATTAAAGTGGCTGGGAAAACAGAATATTTATGCTGAAAGAGAGAGACAGATAGATGGAGTCTACATGGAGATGAAGGGGTGCGTACCTTTGCCACAGTCAACACGATGTCATTTGAGAGTTTGGAGAAGAGAAATAAACATTAAGCATATTAGCTGGAACAGGTTTTGAAACTAGCTACTGGACAGCTGAAATGTCAGTAGAGAGGCAGTTACCAACAGAGAGACAGTTATAAACAGAGAATGACTGACAGGATGAGTTAATTCAAATCGCTCTCACTGTCAGGCTTAGTTACCTCTTTTTGACAGTAGGATTCAACTACACAATTAGTGCCCACTGATTAGAGACAGCTATTACCACAAAAAGCTTAAAGTGTACTGAATAGAACAAAAAGGCTGTTAATCATAACTTTGACTTCAAAAATTACTACATACGGCTAGACTTTCAACAACTGATCATACTTTAAATGCAAATTCATAGGCTTGTTATAATAGTAGCGTGATATAGCCAACTATTTATACAATGACAGCAAAGCACTACTTGCAATAACCCAACCAATAAGTCCATGTGAATAATTGTATGGAGAACAGACCTTAGACAAGACAATTAGAAAAAAAGGAATAGAAGAAATGAGTCAGTGATTCAGAGTATTAACCAATCTTGAAATATAATCACAAATGGAATACAGTGAATTATTTAAAAAATGGAAATAATTTGCTCTTAAAACAAGAGAATATACATTTTCTTTCTGTAACTATCCTCTAAAATACCTGTAATGCAGTACAAAAACTGGTCATTTCACTTGTTACTTCCATTAAAATAGAGAGTTTGCCCCCAAGCAGAGACATATCTGCAAAACGGAGCTGTTTTCTTTAATTTATTTGGAATTAGTTTTGCTTTATTAAAACAATGGGAACTCTAAAATTCTACTGTAGATATAAAATACAACTTGTTCTTCCAAATTCAAATCAAAGAACTCAAATTTATAGATCATTTTTCATGTTTGATCCAAAACTACCTCACATCGAATTAAGTACCTTTTGAGTATAACAGTGTAAAAACTTATCTTTTACATAACACTATTCATGAGCTCAAGACTTCTCAATGTAAATTATACTTAACTTTTGAAGTATAGCTGCAGTACAGGAAACAGAGCAGCCATTTTGCACACAGAAAGCTCCCACAGGCAACATAGCAAGAATTGCTAACTCTGATGTTGCTCAGCAGTTTGGTTAAGGCATAAGTATTGATCCAGGTTATTGTACAGAACTCCTCAGCACTTTTTTCAAATAGCGCACATAGGATCTTCAATGTTGACCCAAGATGATGGGGCATTGGTTCAACATCTTGTCTGAAAGTGTAAGTACTGCAAACTTCAGCTTGAATTATAGGCTAAGTCTCTGTCTCATTGTTTAGGTGCTGGTAAAAAAAAAGTAATTGATTCGCACACCATCAGGTCCCGGAAATGGCAATGAGGTAAATGCCCAGTTAGCTCATTCCCCTCAACAATGGGAGACAGGCAGGGAAATTCACTCCCTTAGCTCAAACAAACCTTTCAGGGATTTCAGGATTTCAGGGATTGATTCTGTTCTCAGGCTTTGCTTTATTTCTCGTGGAACAAGAACAAGATTTACTAAATAACTGCTGGAATGGAGCATTATAACTCCAGCTGCGGTTTTGGTCATTTTGGCTTCTTAAAACAGTGGGGAAAAAAAAATCAGTGCTGATTCCCTTATGGTGTACCTGTACCAAACACAAATTAAATTATGTTCAGGAACATACTGGAGCAGAAATTATGATTTCTTTGCTTCATTAAAGAAAAAGCACTTGGTCCTCAAGGCATTTTAACCTTTTACCAGCGCAGAAATAATTAAGATTTGAATCTTTTTCTAATTGTTGAAGCAGAGGATTTACAAAGTGCAGATCGGAAAGGAAGGTACACAATAATATAAGACTCTCGGAGGCAAATCCATCCATCTTGTTGCTCTGCATGAAAAGAAGCCCTGAACTGACTGGGAAGAGAAAAAGGAATAAAAGAGAAACAAAAACAGTGGGAGAAATTAGAATAAAATTGAGGGGAGAAAAAGAAAAAAAAAATCGTGAGAGAAAAAGCCTCAGAAGTAAAAATCATCAAACGCATAGCATAATCACGAAGAGAACTGTGGAGCTAAGACAGTTTTTTTTGAAAAAAAACACTTACATTTACTGCCCCTCTGCTCTCCGAAGCCGGCGGAAAATCTCAGATCTTTTTTTCTCTCTCACTTTTTTTTTCGCCCGCCTCTTTCGGCCTGGGGACGTCATCGAGGCTGCCTGACAGCCATTCTGTCCAATAATTGGCTCGGATTGCTGCGCCTGTTAGCCAATCGGATGAGGTCTAGGGGGCGGGTTAACGCAGAGCCACGCCCTACACGTTCCCGCCCTGCCGTCGGCCTGTGATGGTCTGCGCGTGCGCGGCAGTGTTTGCCCCACCCCCCCCTTCCCTTCGACCCTTTCCGGAAGGGGGCGGACAGAGTGTGAGCTCCGCCCAAGAAGTGGTTCTGTCCTGAGGAAGGGTTACCGGACCCGAAAATGTTAACTCTGATTGTTTTTCCTCACAGATGCTGCCTGACCTGCTGAGCTTTTCCGGCGACTTCTATTTTTGTTCCTGATTTACAGCATCCGCAGTTCTTTCGGTTGTTAACTGTTTCCCCTTGTCCGCCGGGAAATCTCTACGCATGCGCAACTGCGAGATCCGCCTCCAGATACATGGGCGGTGCTCGCCCTTACCCCACCCCATTTCCGCCTTTACCGCCGTTAATCAGATTCTACACATGCGTGACGGTATGTCCTAGCCTCCTCCCGCTCTACAAGCGTGGCTCATTCGCCCGACACTAACGTCAGTCAATAGTTACGCATGCGTAACTATGAGACTCATCTCCACTACGGACTGGAGGGGCGTGGCTTTCTTCCCCCAACACACGTCAGTCAAACATCTCGCATGCGCAGCTATGACACGGCCGGACGCCTTCCAGAGTGCGCATGCGCATTATTGTGTTCCGCCCGCAGGCCCCGCCTTCAGTCGAGGTCTGCGCATGCGATATGTCGTGACTCCGCCTCCCCGAGAGGCTTCCTTTGTTTCCCCCGAGCTCCGCCCCCTTGCAGGGTGGTCAAGTTAAACGCCAAGGAAGGGGCGGGGCTTCATCCAGCTACAAGTAGCAGTGTTGTCTTCCGAAGTTCGCAACAAGTTGAGACGAGACAAAGTGTAGCGGTTTTCTTGTATGTATATGATTGCTTGTAAACTTAAGTATTTTGTTTTTTGCGTGATTGAGAAGGTGATGTAGCAAAGTGTGAACTTTCTCAAAATGTGAACTTTATTTGCAACATGCAGTAACAACTGTTTACATTTATCTATTATTTATCCACAAGATGAGGGTGTCGCTGGCCCGGTCAGTATTGAATGCCCATCTCTAATTGCCCTGAGGGCAGTTAAGTTGCATTGCTGTGGGTATGGAGTCATACGCAGCCCGGACCAGGTAAGGATGGTAATTCCTTCGCCTAAAGAACTAGATAACAAGGTGTAGAGCTGGGTGAACGCAGCCGGCCAAGCAGCATCAGAGGAGCAGGAAAGCTGACGTTTCAGGCCTAGACCCTTCTTTAGAAATGATGCTGCTTGGCCTGCTGTATTCATCCAGCTCTACACCTTGTTATCTCAGATTCTCCAGCATCGGCAGTTCCTACTATCAGTGAACTAGACGGGTTTTTTCCTGACAATTGACCACGAATTCATTATTAATTCCAGATATTATTCCCTATTGCATTCAAATTTCATCATCTGTCATGAAGTGATTTGAACCCATGTGTCCAGAACATTACCTGCGTCTCTAGATTAATAGGCAAGCGATAATAGTACTAGGCTGTCACCTCGCCCTCATCTAACATCCTAATGTGGTTTCAATGTCACTAGGCAGGCATCAATACATTTTAAATAATCCTCTAGAATGCTTTGTGTACTGAGGTTGCACTCAAGAAATGTAGCTTCTTTTTTTAAAAAAAGTACCTGTTTTTAGGCAGTAAGGACAATAGAGTGGGTTTGGAGGAGAAAAACAAAGCGAAGAGGAGTGAGCATTCATGTTTTTCAGTTGACTGCTTGTGCTGGATTAGCAATTCAGTTTTTCTTTTGTTTGCTTATTTGGGAGTGTTCATTTGGATGCATTTCGCTTCATTTGAAAGGACAGCTGTAATGCAAAGATAAGTTAATCATCTGTTTTAATTTGTGACTGGCAGGGTTCCAAGTGCCTTCCATTGACAAATGTGGCAAGTAGTTACTGTACTTGGTGCAGATAATAAGTTGGTAGAAATTTGTATCATGGGACATTAAGACATTGGGAGGGAGACAGGTTTCTGACTAACAAGGAGCAACTTGTCAGTGTTTTATGTTTCAGTTAGTGAGCAGTACATTTTTCAAAGACTTGCTCTTGATATCAGAGCTGTAACATAGAATGTGACCTGAGGATGTAAAGGTATTTTGCTCCATCTTGACTGGGGCCTCTGGAACCATGACCTGCTAAGAAAGTATGCTAGTCCTGTAACTAAATAACTTAATACCAGCCCAGACCATGAACTGCCTGTAAAGTGTGAGAGAGTCAGGAGGGGTAATAAACATCTTCTGAATCTTTCAGTATCCTGTTACTCATGTTTTGTCCTTAAGTTATGGGAGCTGATATAAGACTGGCCACAAACAAAAAGAAAAGTTGCTGGAGAAACTAAGCAGGTCTGAACCATTAAAATAGTTATGAAGAAAAGCCATTGGATTCAACGTTAATCTGCTTTATCTTCATGGCAGGTTTGGAAGCATGAGTGTCTACAGCAAATTTCTTCTTCTGTCTGTTTCAGATCGCCAGGATTTGCTGTTCTTTGTTTTATTTAAGC
>NC_063356.1:5919325-5940360 GCF_021869965.1 Rhincodon typus | reverse complement strand
CCTGCTGTGTTCATCCAGCCCTGCACCTTGTTGTCTCTATATAAATGTCAGTTGTTTTAACCCTGTAAAGAGTTCCATTTTATTTCAAATGACTCTTTGAATGTGAGAGATTTATGTCTGCTTTATGAGGCATGTTTATGCATGTAGTAAAAGCAAGTCCTTTTGAGAGCAACCCTATAATACTGTTTATTGGCCTTTTTAGTTATGGGGTCACCTTTGCTCATAAGAGCAGGCAAACAGACCTCCCCACAATGTGCTGCTTATTTATTCCGCAAGGCAATGAGCTTATAAAGTGACTCCATTAATAAGGAACTTGGTGTGTGTGTGTGGCTCCCTTAGGCAGTATTCTGCTCTTTATGCAGAGCTCAGCATGGTGGCTAAATGGCAGAAGATGTATAACCACTAAATTGGGTCAGCTGTTTCTGAAATAATGACCCTCTGCTTTTCAAACCCTACTTCCATTCTGCCATGGAACAGAAAATATTGCCTTTCAAGACCTCCTGAAAGAAAGCACTTCTATAAATATAGTGCCTGTCACAGCCTAGTGACTTCCCAGAGCACTCTTCTGCCAATTTTGAACTGTTATCACTAATCTAATCGAACATGCCCGGTATCTTGAGCACATGCACATGCGCATGTTCACACTCTAAAATAATGACTGGGCTAATCCTGAATTGCTGATGCTGGTTGAACAATTAATTATTGGGAGGAGGAGACCCTAGCTGATCCTGAAATAGTGCCAGGCAATCTTTTACGTTCTCCTGAGAAGCTTGACAACACATCCAGGAGAAGTGTCTGTGGCAGTGCAGCTCTCCCTCAGTACTGCACTAAGTGTGTCACTAAGAGTTATATGCTCAAATCGCTGGAAGTTCCGCTGTGGAGGCAAGTGTTACTGCCTAAGCAACCAGGACTCGCATGTAGATTTCTAGAAATGTGATGCACAGAAACAGGAGTAGGAATAGGCCATTCTGCTCCACCTTCCAGGTCATGCTGATTATCTACCTCAATGCCACACTCCTGTACTATCCCCACATGTAGTATCTAGAAACGTAACGGTCTTTGTTTAGGTCACACTCAATGACCGTGTTGAGGATTGTCCACCTTCTGAATGAAGAAATTCCTCTTTGCTTCAGCCCTAAATGGCTTGCCTCTTTATTTCAGAGACTGTGTTCCCTGGTTCTATATGTGGCACACTCCCTCCCCCCTCCTCTCCCACCTTCCACCAAAGCCAGGGGAACTATCCATCCTGTATTCAACCTGTCAAGCCCTGTAAGAATCTTTGTTTCAATGCGATCATCTCTTTTCCTTCTGAACTTTAGAGAATACAGGCCCAGTCTCTTAAGCTTTCCGCATGGAACAGTCCTACCATGCCAGAAATCAGTCTGGTGAAGCTCTTATGCTCACTTTCTATGGGAACTGTATCCTCCTTTGGCCTGGGGGCCCTAAACCCCACACGATATTTGGGTGTGGTCTCCCTGAGGTGCTACAAAATTGAACCTGTGATCAAATCCTGTTATGATAAAGGCTAGTGTACCATTTGTCTTCCTAATTTCTTGCCGTATTTACATCAAGGTAAAACTCTAGAAGGGTCAAAGAGTCATACAGCACAGAGACACCATACAGCACAGAGACACCATTCAGCCCAACTCATCCATGCTGACCTGGTTTCCTAAACTGAACTAGTCCCATTTGGCTCTCATTCCTCTAAACCTTTCCTATCCACGTACCTATTCAAATGTCTTTTAAATGTTGTAATTGTACCAGCCTCCACCACTTCCTCTAACAGCTTGCTCCTTCAAGAACCACCCTCTGCATGAAAAAGATGCCCCTCAGGTCCTTTTTTAAATCTTTCCTCTCTTAAACCTATTCTCTCTAGTTTTGGATTTTCCTACCATGGTGAAAAGACCTTGGCTATTTACCTTATCTGTGCCCCTCGTGACCTTTATAAACCTCTATAAGGTCACCCATCAGCCTTCAACGGTCCAGGGGAAAAGAGCCCCAGTCTATTCAACCTCGCATTATAACTCAAACCCTCCAGTCTCCGTAAGATCCTTGTACATCTTTTTTCTATCCTTTCTAGTTCAATAACATTCTTTTCCTATAGCAAGGCGACCAGGACTGTACGCAGTACTTCAAATGTGGCCTTATCAATGTTTTGTACAGCCATACCATGATGTCCCAACACGTGTAATCAATGCTCTGACCGATAAAGTCAAGTGTGCCAAACTCCTTCACCACCCTGTCTACCTGTGACACCACTTTCAAGGGAGCTATGTACCTACAACCCTTGGTCTGACTGTTCAGCAACACTCCCTGGGGCCCTACCGTTATCTATGTAAGTCATGCCCTGGTTTGTCTTACAAAATGCAATACCTCACATTTATCTGAGTTAAACTCCATCTGCCGCACCTCGTCCCCGTGGCCCAGTTAATCAAGATAACATTCTCGCTGCACGCTATAGCATGGTTGAAGTGAATAAGTGGCACCCAGCATGATGATGATATAGACAATCGGTGAAACCTGGGCCTGAACTTTAGAGACCAACAAAATATGTTACATGATCTTGTCAATCCTAAGGAGACAAGGTTTACCATGTCATCTGAAACACTTTAAATAGAGCTGCACTCCCTGAGTACTGCAGTAAAGGGTCAGTTTAGACCAGGTGCTCTAGGTGAGCCTGAACTCTCAATCTTTTGGTCCAGAAAAGACAGCATGGTATTACCAAACAAAGGTTGATGCCTCAAAAAGATGGTACAGAGCCTCAGCGAGGGAACTTCACAGAGTGGAGCATGGAGGTCTGACAGCACGCATGGTTTCAAATGGCAATGGAATGTTGCCTCCACTATGGGGATGCAAGTGGACAGATAGAATCTATTACAAAATATCTAACAGGAAATTCATATTGTTGTAATCTTTGTAATAAATTACTTATGAAGATTTTAAATTGTGTAAGTACTGAACTAGGATCTTCGACAGTGTAACAGCATTAAATCTGTTTACTGCAATCTGACATAAAAACAGAAAATGTTTGGAAATGGTCATCAGGACAGATAACTATCTCTCCAAAGATGCTAAAGTTATCCTTCCTTACAGGATATGAGTGAGCTAATGAGGGTTTTCAACATTCAATGATAGTTTCGTGGGCGCCAGTTCTCATTTTCACACTTTGAAATATATATATAAATTGAATGAGTTTGAAGGAAGAGTGATACTGGATTTGAAACATTAACCGTATTTCTGTCCTACAGCTGCTGCCAGACCTCCTGAGATTCTCTGACAAATGCAAATTATCCAGGGTGCTATGGTGGGATTTTAACACACGTCTCCACCCCACCCTGGCCGGCCGGCCAGGGCATTAGCATAGGCCTCTAGATTACAAGTCCAGTGACTTTACTACGGCACCATCTCTTCCCCTGACTGAGTTTTGTCTTTTAAAATTGGAATTTGGAATTTAAAATTTCAGAAAGTGAGCTTGACAGTGTAGTGGAAATGCATGCATGTGTTCTAAATACACATGAAACAAAGGGAATCTCTGCCCTCTACTGGAGAAATGATGTAAACCACTGTGTGCGTTGAAACCAGAAAGCTTTTGTACAAGACAGACTGAGGTTGGAGTCGTGTGACCATTAAAACGTCTGCATCCTTAGGATGAATGCATGTGTATTTATAAGAAATCCTGTTATTGCCCCTCCATGTAGCCCTCTTTAGCCACTAATGTCTGCTTCAAATTCCTTTCCTGAACTGCACTGCCTGCCCCAATTACCTTGTTTCTTTTTTCCTCAAATCTGCAATAAAATTCACCAGTTTGACCCAAGCTATGTAAATGTGGAAGGATGTAAAATTTAGGGCTTGGGGCATGAGCACAATTTGCAGGTTAGCTGCTGTCTGAAGTGACAAACAATGTGATAACACCCTCAACAATGCAAGTTTCAATAATACAGAAGCAAAATACACACCTGATGTTCCTATGTCAGTCATAGGGAAAGATTTGTGAATGAGACATCATTGAGAATGTTCCTAACAAAATCTAAACTACTGGAGAAACTCCAGACGTCCAGTGCATTTGTGAAGGGAGAAACTGAGTTAATGCTTTGAGCATATTTTAATTTCATATTTCAGACTGGTTTCTCTAATGTCTTTAATATTGAGCTATTGAAGAATATTTATACAGATTGAAGTTTTAAAAAAAAAAAACTCTATTTAAGAAACATCCTCTTATCTTGCCACAAGGCTGCAAGAGAGAGAGAATAAGCTGATGTGACATTGCATCGCATTTGGTGATTTTTCTGTTTCATTAACGTATCTCACAGTCAGACTTTTTGCCAATTCTCTAGTTTCTCTACATTGCTGGTCTCTGGATGTTGGATGGACTGAGGAAGTGTGATTGGGGCATGTTTTCAGTTTTCCTAACCCTATCGCAGGTTTGTTTTGTGCTTGTTGAGCGAACCTATGTAAAATGATGACTTTTCCATCCAAGCCCTGCACTCATCACTGCTTCCTGCATTGTTGATTTGAAATGTGTATTTTTCTTTTTTCTTTTCCAGTCAGAGTTCCAACGAGATGAAATCGGCATCCGTTGAAGTTACAACTATTAACAAAAGCAAGGTACTGCCTCTGACTGATCCCAGGTAGGTCCACTGTGGGCTCAAAGTAAAAGCAGAGTTGGGAGAAATTAATGGGAATGAAAGTTGATTGTCTACATCTCAGAGTATGGAAGGAAATAGCTACGGAGTTAGTTATTGCGTTAATAATTGTCTTCCAAGATTCCATACATTCTATGACCTTTCCTGAGAACTGTTCTGAAATGGACCCAAAATGTTAACACTGATTTTTTTTTTCTTGACAGATGCTTCCAGACCTGCTGAGCTTTTCCAGCAACTTCTGTTTTTGTTTCTGATTTACAGCGTCTGTAGTTCTTTCGGTTTTTATCACGTTGACAAATGTGTTGGAGTATGAGGATGTTACAAACAAAATTGATTAAAGGGGAGTTGTTGGATATCGTACTTTTAGGTTTTCAGAGCATTTTGGACAAGGTTCCTGACAGGAGGCTAATTAGCAAAATTAAAGCACTTAGTATAGGAGGTAATATCTGGACGTGGATTAATTAACTAACAGGCAGAAAACGGAGTAGGATTAAATGGGCCATTCTCCAGTTGGCAGACTGTAACTGGAACGTGCTGCAAAAATCCGTGCTTGGGGCTCCAGCTGTTCACAATATATATCAATGCTTTGATGTTTGATTTGCTGTTGTCACATGTACCGAGATACAGTGAAAAGTGTCGTTTTGCGTGCTCTGGCAGGGATGATGGGCAAGCAATGGCCTAGTGGTATTATCGCTGGTCTGTTAATTCAGAGACCCAGATAACATTCTAGGGACCTGGGTTCGAATCCTACCATGGCAGATAGTGGAATTTGAACTTTTTTTTAAAAAAAAAAAAAAAAAATCTGGAATTCAGAATCCCATGATGACCATGAATCCACTATCGATTGTTGGAAAAACCCATCTGGTTCACTAATGTCCTTTAGGGAAGGAAACTGCCATCTTTACCTGGTCTGGCCTACATGAGAGGTGATCTCATTGAAACTTACAAGGGTGGCACGGTGACTTGGTGGTTAGCGGTGCTGCCTCACAGCACCAAGGATTAATGGTTTCATTCCACCCTTGGGTAATTGTCTGTGTAGAGTTTGCACATTCTCCCCGTGTCCCTGTTTCCTTTTGGGTGCTCAGGTTTCCTCCCACAGTCCAAGGATGTGCAGGCCAAATGGATTAGCTGTAGGAAATGCAGGGTTACAGGGATAGGGAAGGGGTGTGCCTCTGGGTGAGATGCTTTTTGGATGGGTGGTGTGGACGTGATGGGCCAAGCGGCCTACTCCCACACTGGAGGGATTCTGTACTTAAAGGGATAGATGGGGTGGATGCAGGTGAGATGTTTTCCTCCGACTGGGGAGTCGAGAACCAAGGAGCACAATTTAAAGGAGATGGCCACATAGGACTGAGATGAAGAGAGTTCTTTTCACTCGGAGGGTTATGTCTCTTTGGAATTCAGCGTTTTGCGTATGTAAAATACAGAGGCTAATAAATGTTTGAACATGAACGGTGTAAAGAATTAAATGGATAATCTGATATTGAAGTGTTCAATAAGCTATAGTTTTGCTAAGTGGCAGTGCAGGCTCTACAGGCTCAATGGCCTCCTGTTCCTTTGTTTTGAGTAGAACAGGTTGAGGCTTTGGAAGGGCCTTTCTAAGTCTGATTTCATTAATGTTCCTTTTGTGTCTTGGATGAGGTTGACTTTTCACGACACTTCAACAATGAGTGCACTTAGCCCCCATTCTGTACCATGATATCTCCAAATAGACATGATGCCAGTGTTGGACTGGGGTGGACAAATTTGGAAATCCCATGAGACCAGGTTATAGTCCAACAGATTTAATTGACATCACAAGCCTTTGGAGCAGTGTCCCATCATCAGACTCCAGATGGGTGGCATACACCACCTCCTCTTCTCAACCCTCTCTTTATCTTTCCCCCTTCTACCCTTCTTGACTGACACAGACACCAACACCTCACCTCTTTTCCCCCCTGTTGTCTTCCTCCGTCTTCTTGCCTATGTCCTCTTTCTGCTCTTCCCCCAATCCCTAACCTACCCGCTCCCGCAAACATCTGCTCTACCCCAGCGTGCTGAGGTCCATTAGAGGGGGAGGTGATGGCCTAGTGATATTATCACTAGACTATTAATCCAGGGACCTAGATAATGTTCTGGGGACCCAGGTTCAAACCCCTGCCACAGCAGATGGTAGAATTTGAATTCAATAAATAATCTGGAATTAAGAGTCAAATGACGACCATGAATCCACTGTTGATTATTGGAAAAACCCATTTGGCTCACTAATGTCCTTTAGGGAAGTAAACTGCCATCCTTGTCTGGTCTGGCCTGCATGTGACTCCAGACTCTCAACAATGTGGCTGACTCTTAACTGCCCTCTGGGTAATTAAGGATAGGCAATAAATGCTGACCTGGCCAGCGACACCCATATCCCATGGTATTCCTCTCCTGTTGGGTCAGTTACGACTGTGTTTCAACTCGCCTCTGTGTTGATAAGCTTTTGCAAAGTGCAGTCTTTCAAGTTACTGATACACATCAACTTGTTATTTCTGGGGACAAGCTGTTTTCATTAGGTGCTGTTTGTTTTTCAGGGTGTTTCTTGACGGTAATTCTACCATCAGGAAACCAGAGGTTGTCCAGCCAGCATCAGCAGGTGTCAGCTTGTATTCCACCATCGGCACTGAGATTCAGTGCGCTGGGGTCCTGAGCTACCAACTGGGCTCCTACTACTTTGGGGTGATGTTTGAAAACCCTGTGGCGGTTGGGGAGCTGTGTCAGATGCTTGGCTTGTACGTGACGATGGACCCTGGGGAGAGGGACGAGATGTACGCCATCATCAAAAGCCAGAACCCGTCTGCGGTTCTCCAGCGTTTGGCACTTCTTGGCTACAACCAAGGTGAAGGCATCTCTGTCAATCTCGACAATGTCCAAATCTCAGCAACCATGACCCTGGGCACTGACTGCCATGTTGAAGTCATTGTCAATGATACATCTGCTTAATGTGATCTCTGACTGCTACTTTTTCTCACTGCATTTCTTGATGTTTGACAAGCCCCACTGAAGCTGAAGTGCTTGTGATGTGATTGTAAACTCTCGACCTGTAGTTAGTTTGTGACTCTCAGTGCGTGCATAACTCTACATTTCGGGTCATTTCCTCCATTAGCCCCGTACTTGCTGATCTACACCGGCTTGCAGTCTGGTACCTTCTGTCTTTAAGAATTCTTCCCTCTTGTTTCCCAATCTTTCCATAGCTGCAATCCCTCCCTATCTCTGTCATCTTCTCCAGGTCTTACAACCCTGTAAAAACTGTGCTCCTCCTCTTCGTTGATTTTAGTCCTTCCACCATTTGGAAGTTGTGTTCTCAGCTGCTGAGGCCCAAAGCCCTGGAATTCCTTCTCCAAGCCTTTCCACTCTGCTATTCTCCTTTGGATCTCCTTAAAGCTTGCAGTGTTGAGCAAGAGTTTTAGTATCTCCTCGGTGTCAAGTGTTCTCTGAGAATTCAGGAGCGCGCTACACAATTTTAACCTCTTCAAGAAGATACACCAATGATGTTTGTGGAACCAATGATAGCAACAATAGCGACCTATCTATTTCATTCATGGTCCTTCCCAAGTCATTGTAACAGCACAGAATGGAGGTTCACTAATACTCTTTAGGGATCGAAATCTGTCATCCTTACCTGGCGTGGCCTTGATTGACTCCAGACCTACAGCAATGTGGTTGACACCCTAAACAAACAATTAGGGAAGGACAATGTGTGTAAATTGGGCTGCTGTGTTCTTTTTTCCTGTTCCACTGAGCATAGCATTAAGATGTCATGCCATAATTGCAGTAGTGAAGTGCTTATCCTGCATTTGGGCTCTTTGGTGACCTGGAGTATTTATATAACAGGCAGGAGGCCACGTTTGGAGTACATGTGCAATTTTAGTCACCTTACCTAAGAGAGGGTAGATCCACTTTGGAGAGAATGCACTGAGGGTTCACTTGAATCATAGAATCATACAGTACAGAAGAGACCTTTTGGCTCTTCGAGTCTGTACCACCAAGAATAAACTTCTACATACGCTTGTCCCATTTTCCTGCACTAGGCCCATTGTTGTGACATTTCAAGTGCTCAGCCAAATACTTTTTAAACGTTGTGAGGTTTCCCACGTCAACTACCCTCCCTGGGAGCGCATTTCAACCCCACCACCCTCTGGTTGAAAATATTTTTTTTCTCAAATCCCTTCTAAACCTCTAACCTTTCATTTTTAAAATTATGTCCCCGTGTTATTGAACCTTCAACTTTACATGCACCCGGTCTACGTACGTCATAATCTTGTATCCCTTATCATGACCCCTCTCAACCTCCTCTGGTCTGAGCTTATTCAGCCTCTCTTCATGGGGTCATCCCTTTCCTATGAGCCGAGATTTAGTAGTTGACTACTGCTTTTTCACTGGACTCCTTGATGTCAGGGTGATGTTGTGTTTAATATTCCACTGTAGTCAAGTCCTTCTGACCTGAGATGCATTTACACCTGGGGCCTCAGTGCATTCACAATTTGTAACAAGACCTATTTTCCCCCAACACCTCTGCTCCCGCTGACCTACGTTAGAAAAAGGCAAAGTGATCGAATTGACAGTTTGTAAAGGTCTGAAAGGGTCTTTAGTCTAAATGTTGGGAAAATACAGCCTTGTGCTGAAGAATCTTGATTTTGGCAAGACAATCTGAGAATAATGAGTTGGCTGACGACTCCAATTAAAGAGAGATTTCCTTACACAAAGTGTTGAAATCTTTTGAGATTCTCTACCCTGGCGGGCAGTAGAGGCTCAGTCACCAATTATTTTCAAGAAATTGATCAATAGATTTTGGAGTATTAGGGCCCTGGGGGAAGGTAGGGTTAAAGTTTGTTTTTTTTTTTAAAAAGAAAGTCAGCTCTGATTTTGTTAAATGGAACATATGCCAAAGGCTAAACAACCTGCCCCACTATGGGCACCATGGTAGGGGACTAATAATCCAGAACTCCAGGCTAATGTTCTGGGAGCATGGGCTAGAATCCCTTATGGCAGATAATGTTTGAATTCAATAAAAACCTTACAAAAATCTGGAATAAAAACCTTATCTATTGGTGACTGTGATTGCTGTAAAAACCCATCTGGCTCACTAATGTCCTTTAGGGAAGGAATCTGCCATCCTTACCTGGTCTGGCCTACATGTGACTCCAGATCCACAGCAAAGTGGTTGGCTTTTAACTGCCTTGTGGGCGATTACAAATGTGCAATAAATGCTGACTGTGACATCCCAGTAATTAATTTTTAGTAGAGCTCCTATGTCTCATGTTCTTTAGGGCAAAGGTTAAATGCCAAAAGCTAACAAACGTAAGTAACAGAAAGCTAGAATAACTCGGTGCTAAGGAATTGATCTTTATATGATGGAATACAAAGCAGTGGAAGCAGTTTAATCATTGGAGAGAATTCTGTGGTGTTGGAACATTAGCTTGGGTACACTTAATTCTTTATAACCTGCATGTTGCTTTATTGGTTTTTTGGGAGCAGTTTACACTGGCAGAGCATTTCATTCACCTGTGGGGTATTCTCAGTGGTATGATATTAAATGTCTAAATTGCATTCCTTGTTACTGACTATACAAATTGGCCTGTTCTTTCCTCAGAAAAGCCATCTGCTGATTTGCAGATTTCATTGACTGGGTAGCTTGTCATGTTTACTGAATAAAGTTCCCTAATCTGTTTATATTACTACTTCCCTTCCCACATTCTCTGGATTAATGCTGGTATGTTTTTTCATTGGGTAGTTGCTGTTCAGTAGGTCTACGCAAAGGTCCTTGACTCTTTTATGCACTTCCCATCCCCCCCCCCCCCACCCACTTCACCCCACCTCACTCCACTCCCTCCCGAATGCAATGTTCATTCCCAATCTGTGCCTCAAATGATTTTCCTTCCAGCTCCTGTGCAGTTGTCATTGGTGTTTTCAGAGCATCATCTTTTCTTCCAGTTCCTCATCAACATCCCCCCCCACCTCATCGGGTGGTACAAGTGCCTAATTATCCCAGTCCCCTAAATTGCAGTGTTTCCCATGAGCAAGAAAAATCAGTGCTTTGAGGGGGCTTGTCCATTCATTTTACTGTCGCTTATTTAATCTATAACCAAACAAACATCAGCATTGCTCTTGAACCACTTTTGCTTCTAATTCCCATTTTAGCTATAATCATGCAATTGCACAGGTAAAAAGATGGAAATTTGTGGGGCAGTCAGCTGAAAGCTAAGTGAATAATTTCAGAATTAATGCAGACTGTTCTGTCCTCAGATGAGAACACTCTGCTATATTGCTGTTCTGAAGAACTTCCAGGTTTTTTTTTGTGCATGATGTGAAAGGTAGTGAGATTTATCCTGGGAATTGGAACATTATGTCCATGAAAGATTCTGTGGTGAGAGGGCACGGTGGGCTGTTGGCTTAATGGGAACAGTTTGAATGAGCAATGTTTCAATTGGCATGGAATATTCCCAGTAGTTGCATATTGAATACTGAAGCTAAATTACATTCCCTTGTTTACAGTGCAAAGATTACACCTCTTCATTTGTCCTGTACATCTTTCTGAACACTGCTTCCTATGTCACCATATGGGCTGACAATTGAGGTTAGTCTTCATGTAAAACAGAATAACTTGTTATAGACCTGTTTAGGGGAATGTAAAAATAACATTACAAATTCAAACGTTACAATTTATAATAATGGATCCACCTTTATCCTCTTTGTCATTAATTGTAGTCATTATGACTGTGAACCTTACCTCCTGACTGTCACAACAGAATTAACCCTATTATGTGATAGTTATATCTTCATTGTATTGCTTGTGTATTTTGCAAATAAAAAGATTTTTGCCTGTGAATTTAGCCTTCCTGTTTTGTTTGACAGTGGCACCTTTTAATAGGAATCTGTAGATACCAGGACTGTTAGAATGAAAGTGAGGGATTGGGAAAAAAAAAACCCAAATGCTCAAGATGTGATAATATTGGAGATTCCAATGTGTAATCTGCTATCAGAAAGTTTCAGACTTTCTCTGAGTATTTTATTGCTCCATGAGCCCTCATCCAAACAATAATGGTAATTAACCAGTTATGCCCATCATTGCAAGACCATGGTGAAAATTATCAATAGGAATTGAAACTGCAATGTGGGTCTACCTATGCCCACTGGAAATATTTGGTGGGAGGTAGGCTCAACTTTAATGAGCAGTAAATAAGTGTATTAACTAGTATTTAATTACAGTAGATTTAGAATCCCTACAGTATGGAAACAGGTCATTTGGCCCAACAAGTCGACACCACCCCTTCTGAAGAGCATCCCACCCAGATCCGTTCCCCTACCCCTGCATTTCCCATGTCTAACCCACCAAACCTAAATATCCCTGGACAATTTAGCATAGCCAATCTACCTACCCTGCACATCTTCGGACTGTGGGAGCAAACCCACACAGACACGGTTAGAATGTGCAAACTCCACACAGACAGTCACCCGAGGTTGGAATCAAACCCAGGTCCCTGGTGCTGTGAGGCAGTAGTGCTAGCCACTGTGCCACCATGCTGCCCTGAAAATACACAATTCTTTTGTGCATAGTCAGGTTCAACCTAAGACTAAATACACATTTTAAAAAAACCAAAAGAACAGTGGATGCTGTAATTTGGAAACAAAAACAGTGATTGCTGGAAAAGCTCAGCAGGTCTGGCAGTATCTCTGAAGAGAAATCAGAGTTAACGTTTCAGGTCTGGTGACTCTGCCTCAGAGCTGATGGTAGCTAGGAAAATGTTGGTTTATATGCAGAAGGTAGGATGGGTGGAGTGGGTAAGGAATAAACAATAGTTGGGAATAGAGCCCAAAGAGAGAGAAGAGCAGTTGGACAGACATAGGAGTGGATAACGATCTGGCTAGGAGGGTGAATAGCTGTTAAGGGCAACTGTTCGCGGCTAACAATAGGTAGTGTGTAATAGCAGACTGTGATATCAAGCCCTGGTGTGTAGCGTAGGGGGCTAGGACATGGTAGAGTTTAAGCCCTAAAGTTATTGAACTCAATATTGAGTCTGGAGGACCGCAGGGTCCCCAAGCAGAAAGTGAGGTGGTGTTCTTCCAGCTTGCGTTGGTCTTCACTGGAACACTGCAGCAAGCCTGAGTCAGAGATATTGGCCAGGGTGTGTTGAAGTGACAGGCAACTGGTAGCTCAGGGTCTGTTTTGCGAGCAGAAGATAGGTGTTCTGCGAAACAGTCACCCAGTCTATGAGTCTATGCTTTGTTTCCCCAATGTAGAGGGGTGGTGTTGGGACTGAGGTGGTTGTGAGAGTATTTGGTGTGCCAAAACTCCTGCCCCTGCCCCATGGCACCTACCCTTGTTATCGCGAAGATGTAACCCCTACCCATTTACCACCTCCCTCCTCGGTAACCAAGGGCCGAAGCACACCTTTCAGGTGAAGCAGCACCTTACTGGCACTTCACTCCATCTAGTCTACTGCATTGGCTGCTTACAATGTGGTCGTCTCTACGTGGGGGAAACGTACCGTAAACTGGGTGACCGCTTTGCAGAACACCCACATTCCATTCACAGAAATGACCCTGAGCTACCCATTGCCTGCCACTTCAACACACCACCCTGTTCCCTGGCCAATATCTCTGTCTCAGGCTTGCTGCAGTGTTCCAGCGAAGCTCAGCACAAGCTGGAAGAGCAACACCTCATTTTCTACTTGGGAACTCTGCAGCCCTCCGGACTCAATATTGAGTTCAATAACTTTAGAGCTTGAATTCTCCTATGTTCTAGCCCCCGACCCCACACACCACCTATGGTTAGCCGCGAACAGTCTCCGTCAAACAGCTATTCGCTCTCCTAGCCAGATTGTCATTCACACCTTTGTCTAACTGTTCTTCCCTCTCTTTGGGCTCTATCCCCACTTATCATTACCCTTACTCCTTAACCCCTTCCCCCACCCTATCTTCTGCATAAAAACTGATGTTTTCCTGCCTACCACCAATTCTGAGGTAGGGTCACCGGACCTGAAACGTTAACTCTGGTTAAGCCTGATGAGATTTTCCAGCAATTTCTGCTTTTGTTACTAAATACACATCAGCACTTTTGCTACAATTTATACACTTTGTACAGACAATTAACACTAAGACCAGTGAAGCAGAGGCTAGAGACTTGGAGAACTGGTACACGCAATTATTAACTCTTCCCAAGAATGTTCCTCTATATCCTAATGGGTAGAACTTACCTTGTGATCTTGGGTCACTGAGTGAAAATCTTGGAGTCCCTCTCGAAGGGCATTGTGGGTCTGCCTACAGCATGTGGACTGCAGCGGTTCAAGAAGGCAGCTCACCACCATCTTCTGAAACAGCAACTAGGGATGGGTAATAAATGCTTGCCCAGCCAGTAACATCCACATCCCACAAGTGAATAGAAAGAAAGCAACTATTCCTTCATTGCTGCTGGGTCAAAATCCTGGAACACCATTCCTAACAGCACTCTGGGTGCATCAACACCATGAGGACTGTGGTGGTTTTAAGAAGGCAGCTCACTATCATCTTATCACAGCATTTGGGTTAGGATCAGAGATGAGTAATAAATCCCACCTCGAAGGACACTGTCAGTAGATGAATGAGAAAACTTCCTCTTGTAGTTCCTCCAAGCTGCACGCCACCCTGACTTAGAATCATATTGCTGATCCTTCACAATAGCTGGGAACTCCTTGACTGCACTGTGAGTATAACTGTACCTCAAGGATGTGATTGCAAGGGCAGGAGTGCAGAGGGGATTCACCAGGATGTTGCCTGGTTTAGAGCAGTTTAGCGATGACGAGAAGGTGGATAGGCTAGGATTGTTTTCTTCAGAACAGAGAAGGCTAAGTAGGAATCTGACTGAGGTGTATAAGATTACTAGGGGCATAAACAGGGTAGATAGGAAGCAACAGTTCCCCTGAGTTAAAGGGTCAGTAAGGAAGGATAAGAGGTTACAGGGAGTTTGAAGAAAGGGAATCTAAAGTGCATATTCTGGCAGGGTAGCAGAGGCAGGAAACCCCTCAACCTTTCAAAAAGTGAATGAGCACATGAAATGTGATAACATTCAGGACTGTAGGCCGAGTGCTGGAAAGTGGGGTTAGTGTAGATGGGTCAATGCAGACTTGATGGGCCAAAGGCCCTCTACTGTGCTGTATGACTCTATGATATTAGACCGCAGCAGTTCAAGAAGATAGCTCAATACCACCTTCTCGAGGGCAAAGTATATATAATGAGTGGCTTAGCCAATGATACCTACATTCCATTGAAAAATTCCCAATGGGTAAAAGTCATCAGATTGAGATACACTAACCAATTGTACTTCATTTATCACTATCAGCACCATCATAATGTTCAGACCCTGTTCTGAGGAAGGGTCACTGGATCCGAAATGTTACTTTGATTTATTTTCTTCGCAGATGCTGCCATACCTGCTGAGCTTTTCCAGCACCTTCTGTTTTTGTACCATCATAAAGTTACTGGTATCAGAGTAGTTGTTTAAATCACGGATATGATGCTAATTTAAGTTTCTTTATTGCTACTTGAGCTAGCTTATACTTTGAAACTGATAACCAAAATAATAGTGTAGTCTATCATTATTGGATTCAGGTTATATATACAGTTTATTAACAATCGCTGTAGTGGTCAGCCTCTGCAAAACTCAAAAAGCTTGATCATATTTTTAATGGATTGGCTGTTGTTTATACATTTCTGGCTTGTTCCAGGATGTGATGTATTTGGAATATTTTTAAGAAGCTTTCAATCAAATCCCATTAAGGAAGTTAGTAAACAAAATTAGAGCATGTCTTATTGCCTGTACATTCAAAGACCTTATGACCCATGAGCACAGTACTGCCTCCAGAACGAGCAGAGCTTGAAACAGAGATGGCCACTCCACAATGAAGCTGTGCACAGACCACATTGGCGTTTTTCAAATCCCAGTCAAGACCACACACAGGGAGATGGTCTACGACTATGAATGTAGAGCATACGAAACAAGATAAGGGATAAATGGGTCACTCTCAGGATGCCAGGGAATGGCAAGGGTCAGGAATTAGTCCACAGTTATTCACAGATTATAGAAATCGTTTGAATATGGAGGCAAAATGTAATATACTGCTGATAACAGACATAGCTATGTCCACTTGGTGCTATGACTTTGTGGGTTAAAGTGCCTACCTAATAATTAGGGAATCCTTAGTTCAGATCTCAGCAGTGCCTTGCTTGCTCATCTTTTGATGAATGGCTTTATATTATTGGGTCTTGTGGTAGTGTCCTCATCTCGAGTCTCACCAGGCCTCAAGACAGGTCATAATGTGTCCCAACAATTTGATTTTAGAAATAAATCAGAAGTAGGTGTGAATGGGGGTTTTGCAGAGGATTCAAGGAAGCTTCGCAGGGTCGTGGACAGGCTAAGTTACTAGGAAAGAACATGACAGATGTCATAGAGTCATACGGTTATACAGCACGGAACCAGGTTCTTCGGTCCATCCCGTCCATGCTGACCAGATATCCTAAACTGACCTAGACCCATTTGCCAGCATTTGGCCCCTATCCCTCTAAACCCTTCCGATTCGTACATCCATCCAGAAGCCTTCTAAATGTTGTAATTGTACCAGCCTCCACCACTTCCTCTGGCAGCTCATTTCATACACGCACCACCCTCTGCGTGAAAAAGTTATCCCTTAGATCTCTTTTAAATATTTCCCCTCTCACCTTAAAAACCTATGCACTCTAGTTTTGGAGTCCCACACCCTAGGAAAAAGACCTTGTTTATTCACCCTAACCTTGCACCTCGTAATTTTATAAGCCTCCATAAGATCACCCCTCAGCCTCCGACAATTCAAGGAGAAAGGCCTCAGCCTATCCAGCCTCTCCAGCCTCTCCTTATAGCTCAAGCCCTCCATCCCTAGCAGCATCCTTCTAAATCTTTTCCACACTCTTTCAAGTTTAACAACATTTTTCCTATAGCATATGTAAATAAGTGTGTGTCGATTAAAAAAAAACAGATTGTAGCTCTCTCTCAAATGGTAAGGGGTTGGGAAGTGTGGATGTCCAAAAGTACCTTCGTGTTCTTGTTTGAGAGTCACTGAAAGCAAACAAGCAGCTGCAGGAAGCAACGAAGGAGGCGAATGGAATGTTGGCCTTCATTGCAGGAAGATTTAAGCACAGAAGTAAAGATGCCTCGCTGAAATTTTCTACAGACTTGGTGAGGTGTTGAAATATTGTATTGTGTACAGTTTGGGTCTTCTTACCTAAGGATGGATATTCTTGTCACAGAGAGTGCAATGTACATTCACTTGGTGTGGCAGGATTGTCACGTGAGGAGAGATTGAAGAAACTTTGCTAGAGTTTTGATCTGAGAGCTCCTTGGGGGATAGCAGAGGGAGGAAACTTTGCAACCAAAATCCTACAGAGCTCAACAAGTTGGAGAAGGAAGGATATTTCCCTGGCTCGCGGTTTCAGGGTAAAAGACCAAGCCATCTAAGACTGAGATGATGAGGAATTTCTTCACTTGAAGGGTGACAAATCTCTGGTATTGTCTACCACAGAGGGCTGTAGAGGATCAATCATTGACCATGTCCAAGACAGAGATTGTTTGATTTGTAGATACATATGACTTCATGGGAGATAGTAGGAACTGCCGATGCTGGAGAATCTGAGATTACAAGGTGTAGAGCTGGATGAACACAGCAGGCCAAGCAGTATCAGAGGAGCAGGAAGGCTGACGTTTCGGGTCTGGACCCTTCTTCAGAAAATTTTCTGATGAAGGGTCCAGACCCGAAACGTCAGCTTTCCTGCTCCTTTGATGCTGCTTGGCCTGCTGTGTTCATCCAGCTGTACACCTTGTTATCTCAGACTTCATGGGATATGGGGTTGGTGCAGGAAGGTGATGTTGAGGTTGGTGGTCAGCCATGACCTGTCTGAATGGTGAGGCAGGCGTGACAGGCCTTGTAGTCTGCTCCTGATCCTATTTCCTATGATACAACATGAGGAGAAACGCAGTGAGGGAATTTTTTTCTGCGGGTTTGGCAGGACTGCTGAGAGGAAAAGTGATAGTTTCCATTCACATGGTATTTTGAGCTAAACACAAAACCATTAATGGTGCATGACTTTAGTCTGCCAATGGTGAGATTGAGGTGTGCTGGAGGGAGTAATAGTTCCAGGGGGTTGTTGAGGAGACTTCCCGAATCTGCTGTAAGTTGGGAACCCTGAGTAAGAATGTCCCTTCCCCTCACCTGTACCAAATGGAGCGACAGCTTCAGGCTTCCTTCAGTGACAGATCCCTGTGAATGGCCACCATCTTTACTGGGGGCACTGGACAGTAGGGCAATGCGTGGCCGCCATCTTTGTGGGGATGGTGGGGAGCAATGTTTGAAACGACTGGGAGGGGCTTGCTGCCTGTTACTCAGAATGGATACAACATGTCCTTCAAGCTGCATGGACCTTCCGCAACCAATGTGTTACTGATAAGGCAGAGCGACAGCACCAGAAGGAGAGAAAAGGAAGCAGATCCTGCTTTCTAATGACTGCAGCAGCTGGAGAGGGCAGCTCACCAGACCCTTCTCGAGGGATCGGCAATAAATTCTCACCCAGCCATTGATGCCTCAGTCCCAAAGGGTGAATAAAAAAGAAAACATTGGTCACATTTACTTCCTGGATTGAAAATGAACAGGACGCAAGTAGCAGATTCCTCTCAGTTAGGTCAACATTGATTCCACCCCTTCTGACTTTCTACAATGCCTTGGCAATTGATGTTGTTGGAGGGCAGGGTGTGATGCTCTGCACACAGGCCAAGCTTTTAACGTTTTCACGGACGATTGGCGGTCTGGGATTTACGTGCACTAGGCAGCTATTGGTCACCAGAGCCAGTAACAGCCTCAGGAGGGCCAGCGAGCTGTGTTGCTGAGACAGCTCTTTACCTTACACACCTTTTACCATCAAATTAAACGAAAGAGCCTTGTTTAAGATTAACAGTCACCACTCACAGACTGGTGATACAGGGGCTCCATAAAAAGGTATTGACGGTAGAAGATGCTTTCTTATTTTATTTTTTCACACCTAGTGTTCAGTGCTTCTAAGCAGCCTGAGCCTTGATGCTGCTGGGTGGATTATTAGGCCTCTCAAAGTGTAGATAAGAATCAACGATGTCAGCGTGATTCTGGAAGTGTGTAAGAACCCAGCCAATAGGTTACCCTCCCCAAAGACAATGAAGCAATTAATATCAGCTTTAATATTTTAATAGGATGACAAATTTCAGGCTAATTGTGCTAATATTTCTGACTATTAATAAAGGCCCCTGGATTACTAGTTCATTAATAAAAACCATTACAACACCACACAATGCAATGCTAATCTTAATTAATGACACGTTGACTAATGTGTTAAAAACAGCTCCAGAAAGCTGTTGGACAATTATTTCTGTAAGGGCTTGTGAAATGTTCAGATATTTATCATATCTAGAGCTGCAGCTCAGGATGTTGTGTGCAATATTTTAGACAAGCTGAATAAAACTAACATTTTCATTTAATTACTGGCTGGCAGGATAATCTTATCATCATGGTCAGTAGCACTACCAATGGTGACAGTTTCAAGAAGACTCTGAAGTGGTTGCAGTTATTTAGGTCCTTAATCTATATGAAGCGAGAGCAGCAACTTGCATTTATATACTGCCTTTATTGTTAGATAAAAGAACAACATAGTATGGGAACAGGCCCTTTGGCCCTTCAAGCCTGCACTGACACATTTTGTCCTTCTACACTAAAACTGTCTTCATTTACATGATCCATATCCCTCCGTTCCCTTCCTATTCATTTCTTTGTCCAGGAGCTTCTTGAACGCTGCTACTGTGTCTGCTTCCACCACCTCCTCTGGCAGCGCGTTCCAGGCACTCACCACCCTTTTGTGTGAAAAACTTGCCTCGCACATCTCTTTTCAACTTCTCTTCTGTTGTGAAATGTTCCAAGTTTACCAATAAATATTTTATACCAGGCCACAGAAGTAGTGAGCAAACGTTTGGTTGGACGTTAGGTTTTAGGTAGTGTCTGAGAGGAGAAGGTTCCAAAGAATTAGGGGGGGATTCCAGAGTTAAAGAGTCACGTGTAGGCCAGACCAGGTACTGAGGGGGGCGGTGGGTGGGGCATTTGGGGATGAGGAGGTGGAGGGGTGGTGCGGTGGAGGGGAGGAGAGAATGGAATAGAAGCATTAAAAACAGTGGGCCCCTCATCCCAATGAGTCTGATTCACCAATCAATTTGTTGCCCAAAAAGGAGTACTCCAACCATTTTGCCCAGGTATTCCCTTGTGTGACAGACAAAATGCAGAGAACAGAATCAGAGATAGCATGAGCTGCCGATGCTGGAGTCAGAGATAACAAGGTGTGGAGCTGGATGAACACAGCAGGCCAGGCAGCATCAGAGAAGCAGGAAAGCTGATGTTTCGGGTCTGGACCATTCTTCACAAAAATACTGCCTTTAATTAAATAAATCCTTCTTTATTTTAACTCCTTAAGTATCAACATTTAATATAAAACACATATTTGTTGCAACATTTATCATTTCAACTCACTTAAATTCAACTTAAACTCACTTCATTTAACTTCATGTTACCTTAGCTTCACTTAAAATGAATATTGAATATCATTTATTGTCACGTACATTCAAAACAAAATGCAGTGAAAAGTGTGCACTGTCGCTCGTGCATAAGCGCCATTGACAGAATAAAATAAAGAATGATAACTTAAAGAGAATCCAACTTTCCTTCTTCGCTGCTATACCACCGCCAGAGTCCCGCTGCGGGTTTCCCAGCCCACGCTATACCGCCCTGCTTCGAGCTACACCAGTCTGCACCATACTGCTGCCGGGGGCCTACTCCATGTGGAAAATGAGCCCTGCGCCAGGCCTCACAGACTGACCAACCGACACAGTAACCGCCTCCGAAAATATCACCGCCACTCCGGAACCCATCGAAGCTGCTTCCCGCCACAGAGCTCTCTCAGCCACCGGTTACCCTGGGGCTCGGACCCCATCACCTCCCTGTACGTGGACCCACTGTCACTCCGGGTACACGGCCTCACTGTCACTCCGAGTACACAGCCTCACTGTCACTCCGGGTACACGGCCCTCACTGTCCCTCCGGGTACACGGCCTCACTGTCACTCCGGGTACACGGCCCTCACTGTCACTCCGGATACACGGCCTCACTGTCACTCCGGGTACACGGCCTCACTGTCACTCCGGGTACACGGCCCTCACTGTCACTCCGAGTACACGACTCTCACTGTCCCTCCGGGTACACGGCCTCACTGTCACTCCGAGTACACGACTCTCACTGTCCCTCCGGGTACACGGCCTCACTGTCACTCCGGGTACACGGCCCTCACTGTCACTCCGGGTAC
>NC_063356.1:5886497-5899325 GCF_021869965.1 Rhincodon typus | reverse complement strand
CTGTGTTCCTCCAGCTCCACACTGTGTTATCTCTGACAGTTCTTGCTATCTGCCTGGGCAGACAATAGGCCTTAACTGCATATATCTACCTTTTCTGCCATTCCTTGATACCCTTATCTAGCAAGACATGATCCATCTTGTCATGAAAGCTCCAATTTCCTTGAGACCCCCTGTAGCATTTTTGTCCCTTTGGGGAAGACAGATTTTAAAGGTTCCATATATGAAGAAGTGTTTCCTGATTGCCCTACTCAATACCTCAGCTCTAATCTTCTTCCCTCGTTCTTAATTATCACACCAAGGGGAGTAGTTTCTCTGTATTGGCACCATTAAATCCTTTTAACATTTAAACAACTTGGTTGAAACAGCCTTCAATCTGCAATATTCAGACTGTTTCTCCAACAATGTCTGAAGCAGGTGGGACTTGAACCCAGGCCTCCAGGGGTAAGGACACTATACTGCATTTCAAGAAGACCTCCTGCAATATTCAAAGGAACGCCTACCAAATTTATACAACCTTGTTGGCATAATTAATCCCTTCCGGTGTGGCATTATTGGTTGTAAGTTCATGATAAGTTAGGTCTACTCATATCAGCTTGGCGCCCTGGGCACCCTTGGCACTCTGTTTGTGTTTTGATTTTAGGCCATACAGTGAACTGCTCCAACACTGAGGAGATGGTGGTCCGCTGGTAATGTCACTGGCCCAGTATTTGAGAGGTCAAGCTAATACACACCGAGATAGCTGCTGGATTCAATTAATAATCTCAGGAAATGGTGACCAGGACTCAACTGTTGCAAAAAAAACTTTCAGGTACACAATGCCATTTCGGGAAGGAAATCTACCATCAGTTCCCGGTCTGGAATACATGTGACTCCAGCAAAGTGGTTTGATCTAACTACTCTGTGAGGTAGAGGGTGTATGGGAATACCAAACCGACAGGCACTCATCAGTTGTCCCTTCATCGACATTGTCTCAAACTCCTTGAACATCTTACCTAATGACAGCAGCACATTCACTACGTGGACTGCAATAATTCAAGAAAGAAACTCACAAACACTTGGGTGCTTATTAAATGCTGACTGTGCCAATGATGATGATGTACTGTGGAATGAATAAAAATTAATTGCAATTATCAGCGGCCTGTTCTGTTTAAAAAATATACTCGATAGCTTTTAAAAGACAATTAATTTTCAAGGTTTAGATTCAAGAGGAGACATTGGCCCATGATTTTTCTAACAAAGTAATGAATATTATTATATTCAGTGTTGTTAATGCGTTAATGTGCCTGGCATGTTTTTGTGGGGAGAGGAGTGCCCATGACTGTGAAATACCACAATTTGTTGAATGATTATTGTCACAGTCAGTTTGCCCTCTCTCCCTCCCTGTGAGATCCATGACTCTGTTGCAATCGTACACCTTTTTGATCCACTAAACTTGCTACTGAAACTTTCAGCTAATATTTAAACGGCATTAGTAATTTTTAACTGTGATTTACATTCCTGCAATATCGCCTGAAATCTTTGCCCTGGAAAAGAATAATTTATACAGTGGAGTCTCATTCATACAGATAGTCTTTTGGTTTTTGAGAAAGTCTGAAAAAATTAAAATGTAAATTTAGTTTCCGAGCATTCTTTTCTATCTCCCTATCGCCTCAATGAGATCTTTGTTTAACACACTTTATTTCTCTTTCAGCACCTGATTTAATTCCAATTAGGACATAAGACCATAAGATATGTGAGCAGAATTCGGCCATTCATCCCACTGAGTCTGCTCCACAAGTTGATCATGGCTGATATGTTTCTCAAAAATATTCTCCTGCCTTCTTCCTGTAACTTTTTATTTCTTTATTAATCAAGAACCTACCTATCTCAGTCTTAAACATCCAATGACTTGGCCTCCACAGCCTCTGCAGCAATGAGTTTCACAGATTAACCACCCTCTGGAGGCTGTGCCCTCAGGTCCTAGTCTCTCTGACGAGTAGAAACGTCTTCTCCACGTCCACTCTGTCCAGGCCTCTCAGTATTCTGCAAATTTCATTCAGATCCCCACTTCATCCTTCTAAACTCCATTGAGTACAGGCCCAGGTCCTCAACTACTCCTCATATGACAAGCCCATTATCCCTGGGATCATTCTTGTACACTTCCTCTGGACTCCTTCCAACACCAACACAACCTTCCTTGGATATTGGGCCCAAAACTGCTCACAATATTCCAAATGCAGTTTGACCAGGACCTTATTCAGCTTCAGCAATACATCTCTGCTCTTATATTCTAGCCCTCTTGTAATGAATAGTAACATTGCATTTGCCTTCCTAACTGCCAACTCTACCTGCTTAAACTTAAGAGAATCCTGAACTAGGACTCCCAAGTCTCTTTGTGCTCCAGATTTCCGAAGCCTTTCCCCTTTTAGAAAATAGTCTATGCCTACCAAAGTGCATACTTTCCCATACTGTACTCCATCTGTCACTTCTTTGCCCTGTCTCCTAGCCTGTCCAAGTCCTTCTGCAACCTCCCTGCTCCTTCAACACTACCTGTCCCTCCAGCCAGCTTTGTGTCATCTACAAACTTATCAACAATGCTCTCAGATAACAAGGTGTGGAGCTGGATGAACGCAGCAGGCCAGGCAGCATCAGAGGAGCAGGAAAGCTGATGTTTCGGTTCTGGACCCTTCTTCAGAACCTTTTCTTTCCTGGAGAAGGGCCCAGGCCCGAAACGTCAGCTTTCCTGCTCCTATGATGCTGCTTGGCCTGCTGTGTTCATCCAGCTCTGCACCTTGTTATCTCAGATTCTGTAGCATCGGCAGTTCCTACTATCTCTGCAACAATGCTCTCAGTTCTTTTTTCCAGATAATTAGCGTATAATGCGAATAGTTGTGGCCCCAACACAGACCCCTGTGGAACTCCACTAGTCACCAGTTGCCACACTGAAACAAACCCCTTTATCCCTACTCTTCTGCCTTCTGCCAGTTAGCCAACCCTCTATCCATGCCAGTACCTTGCCCCTAACATGATGAGCTTTTGTCTTATTTAGCAGCCTCCTGTGTGGCACCTTGTCAAAGGATGTCTGAAAAAGATCACGTCCACTGGGTCTCCTTTGTCCAACTTGGTCATTATCTCCTCAAAGAATTATAACAGATTTGTCAGGCATGACCTCCCCTTAATGAAGCTGTGCTGATTCAGCCCCATTTTACCAAGCACTTCCAGGTACTCTGCAATCTCATCCTTAATAATAGACTCTGAACTCTTACCAGCAACTGGGGTCAGACTAAATGGCCTATAGTTTCCTGTCATCTGCCTCACTCCCTTCTTAAATAAGGCTGTTACATTGCCATTTTCCAGTCCTCTGGGACTCTCCCTGACTCCAGTGATTCCTGAAAGATCACCACCAATTCTCCCCAGCTCTCAGTCCTTCCTCCATTTAATTATCAATGCTTAAATCCCACAAATGAAGATGTTTGGTTCTGTCCCACAATAAGATCCCAGAAGCCCCATTATCCTGGCCACATCATTATCGCCTCAACTCTGAACAATTTGAGAGGCAAAATCTTTTCAAGCTGTCGGAAAGAGAAAAGATCTAATATTTGGGACTTAATTATGAGCTACCTCACTTGAGCAATTCTGTACCAATTTGAAAGATTTGTCTGCAGGAATTGGACGGTAGAACTTTGAGATAGCAAAAACTGACGATGCTGGCGTCAGAGATAACACAGTGTGGAGCTGGAGGAGCACAGCAGGCCAGGCAGCGTCAGAGGAGCAGGAAAGTTGACATTTCGCGCCGGGACCCTTCTTCAGAAATCTATGAGTTGTGTTAGCACAGTATCACCAGCAGGGGGCTGTACAATCTGACGTTTCAATTGCAATGAACAATATGAAAGATCGTCAAGGTCCATTCTCCAGTCTTTAATAAGACTGAATCCAGAACTGCAGCAACAGTAAATGATATGCTGGGCACACAACAGTGATTTCCACTTAATGCTTTCTGTAACACGGATGCTACTGCAGTCAGGTTTCCACGGTTACAACGTTATGTGACAAGGCTCAATATAAATTATACCTTTAATTTCTTTTTTAGCAGTCTCTAAAGCTCCTTTGATTCTCTTCCCATCTTCTCATTACCAAAGGCTTCCCACGAAACATCTCTCCCATCCAAAAGGCTACTTTCCCTTCCCCTCCATCACTGATGATTGAATGCGAGACAACAAGGTGCAGGGCTGGATGAACACAGCAGGCCAAGCAGCATCATAGGAGCAGAGAGGCTGACGTTTCAGAAAAGGCTTAAAAGAGACAACAAGGTGCAAAGCTGGATGAACACAGCAGGCCAAGCAGCATCATAGGAGCAGGAAGACTATGCTGCTTGGCCTGCTGTGTTCATCCAGCTCTGCACCTTGTTGTCTCAGATTCTCCAGCATCTGTAGTTCCTACTATCTCAAAATGCTAAAACTTCGATGATTCGAAAATGCAGCTAGTAACAAAGTATAATTGGATTATCTCTTTGAATGAGGCTTGAACTTATGACGTTCTGACTTCACACACACACACGAAGTCGAACTAATGTGAACACATAAAACTCATAAGGAGTTTGACAGGATAGAGACTCAGAAACTCCCTTGGTTGGGAGGGTTAGAATGCCGGGACAGAATCATAGAATCATAGATATGTACAGCATGGAAACAGACCCATCAGTCAACCGGTCCATGCTGACCAGATGCTCTATATAAATCTAGTCCCATTTGCCAGCATTTGGCACATATCTCTCTAAACCCTTTCTATGCATATACACATCCTGATGACTTTTAAATGCTGTAATTGTACCAGCTTCCACCACTTCCTCTGACAGCTCGTTCCATGCACGCACCATCCTCTGCATGAAAAAATTGACCCTTAGGTCTCTTTTAAATATTTTCCCCTCTCACCTTAAACCTGTGCCCTCCAGTTCTCGATACCCCATCCTGGGGAAAAGGCCTTGTCTATTTACCCTATCCATTCCCCTCACAATTTTATAAATCTCTATAAGGTCACCCCTCAGCCTCCGATGCTCCAGGGAAAATAGCTCCAGCCTATTCAGCCTCTCCCTACAGCTCAAACCCTCCAACCCCGGCAACATCCTCATTAATCTTTTATGAACCCTTTCTAGTTTCACAACATCCTTACCATAGCAGGGAGAGCAGAATTGTACGCAATACTCTAAAAGTGGTCGAACCTTTGGAATACTGGTTTGCTGGAAAATCATGAAGGTATTTTGTGTGCCGCAAAAAAAAAGACAGAATTAAGTTTTGACCAGAAAACAATAAGGTTTGAGCATTTTTTGCGGTAGTTGCAATAAATCAACGGTTTATTGAGTTAAACCTTGTGTTCAGCAACTGGTCAGTTCTGCAATGTAGGGTATTAACTTTTATTAGGCAAAAACAAATGAAATGTTTGAAATATTTTGTTGGAGCTGATTTAATTCTTCTTACTCTGTTGTAAACTCTTTCAGCTGAATATGCTTTACTGTCTCTTTAATGGTTGATTTCACCTCCTGATCCCTTGTGTATGTTAAACGAAATCGTCTAATATCTGTTCTTTGGGAACTGAAGCCCTCTCTGCCTCAATATGATGGATCTGAACCAAGTCCACAGGTAAGACATAAGGGAAAGCAAAGACAATATACTACAGTTGGCAGCTATGACCCAGACTGTAGCCTCTTGTCTCTGAGCTGGAAGTACAACTCCCCATTGGTCCCCAGCATTACGGATACCAGTCTTCAACAAATTCATTTCAGTCCATGTGACAGCAAGAAACAATTGGAGTCAGTGGATTCTACAAAGGCTATGGGCCTTGACAACATTCTGGCAATAAACTTGTGCTCCAGGACTTGCCGCTCCCCTAGCAAAGATGTTCCAGTACAGCTACAACACTGGCATCTACACAACAATGTGGAAAATTGCCCAAGTATGTCCTATACATAAAACGCAGGACAAATCCAACCCGGCCCCATCATTCTACTCTCAATCATTCATGGGAGGAAAGCATTACTGACTAGGCCAGCATTTATTGCCCATCACTAATTGCTCAGAGGGCAGTTCAGAGTTAACCACATTGCCGTGGGTCTGGAATTTTGTGTAAGCCAGACCAAGTAAGGATAGCAGTTTCCTTATCTAAAGGACATTAGTGACCCAGATGGGTTTTTCCAACAATCGGCAATGGATTCATGGTCATCATTAGATTCTTAATTCCAGATATTTATTGAATTCAAATTTCACCATCTGCCATGGCAGGATTCAAACCCAGGTCCCCAGAACATTATCTGGCCTTTGGATTAATAGTCCAGCGATAATACCACTAGGCCATCACCTCCCCATCAATCTCCCTTGATCATCAGTAACGTGATGGAAGGTGTCAGCAACAGTGCTATCAAGCAGCACCTGCTCAGCAATAACCTGCTCAGTGACGCCTAGTTTGGGTTCCGCCAGGGCCACTCAGCTCCTGATCTCATTACAGCCTTGGTTCAAACATGGACAAAAGAGCTGAAATACAGGGGTGAGGTGAGAGTGACAGCCCTTGATATCAAGGCTGTATTTAACCGAGTGTGGCATCAAGGAGTCCTAGTAAAACTGGATTCAATGTTACCGGGGGCAAACTCTCCGGTGGTTGGAATCACACCTGACACATAGGAAGATAGTCGTGACTCTTGGCGGTCAATAATCTCAGCTCCAGGACATCCAGGAGTTTCTCAGGGTAGTGTCCTAGGCCCAACCACCTTCAGCTGCTTCATCAATGACCTTCCCTCTTGCATAAAGTCAGAAGTGGGGAGGTTCGCCGATGATGGCACAATATTCAGCACCATTCGTGACTCCTCAGATACTGAAGCAGTCCATGTTCACATGCAACAATATCCAGTCTTGGGCTGACAAGTGGCAAGTGACATTCACGCCACACAAATGGCAGGGTATGACCATCACCGATAAGAGACTATCTAATTGACACCCCCTTTCATTCAATGGTGCTACTATCACTGAATCCTCCACTATCAACATCCTTGGGCTTACCATTGACCAGAAACTCAACTGGACTCACAACATAAACACAATGGCTACAAGAGCAGGTCAGCAATTAGGAGTACTGCGGCGAGTAACTTATCTCCTGACTCTCCAAAGCCTGTCCACCGTCTACAAGGCGCAAGTCACTGGAGTGTGGTGGAATACTCCCCACTTGAATAGATGGGTGCAGCTGCAACTACACGCAAGAAGCTTATCCAGGATAAAGCAGCCTGTTTGATTGGGACCGCACCCAACACATTCAGTATTCACTCCCTTGTCCGCTGACACTCAGTGAAAGCAAATGTGTACGATCTACAAGATGGTAACTCACCAAAGATCGGCAGTGTCTTCCAAACCCAGGACCTGTACCAAATCAAAGGACAGAGGCAGCAAGATACATGTGAACTCCTCCTCCTGCAAGTTCCCCTCCAAGCCACTCACCATCCTGACTTGCAAATATATCGTCGTTCCTTCACTGTCGCTTGGTCAAGCTCCTGAAATTCCCTCCCTAAGGGAATTGTGGGTCAGCTCACAGCATGTGGACTGCAGCGGTTCAAGAGGGCAGCTCACCCGCTGCCTTCTTAAAGGAAACTAGAGATGGGCAATAAATGCTGGGACCAGCTAGCAATGCCCACATCCCACAAGTGAATAAAAGAAAGACTTGAACACATAATGTCTTACGGGTCTCTTTTGACAGGTATCTGATGATGAATTTCCCTCTTAAAAGAGATGCTGATTGTGATCTACTCTTCTTGGGTACATAACAATGGAATAACAATAGCAACAGGAGAAGGTCATTTAGCCCTAAAGCCAGCTGTACATTCTATGAGATTATGGCTGTTCTGTATCTAACTCCATATACCATCCACTTAAAACCTTTCGGATAATAGAAGGCTATCAATTTCAAATTTCATATGAACAATTGATCCAGCATGCTCTACCATTTGCAGAAGAGAGTTCCTCATTTTTGTCATCCTTTTGTTTGTAGAACTGTCTCCTAGACAGCCCTGAGATGGTTGTGTGACTTTAGAACTTCCTGCTTCAGGATACGTTAGAGACTGGTCACTGAAGGCCACAGTGGATGGCTTCTTGTTAGGCAGGGGACTCAAGGATTACTGTGGATAGATAGGAAATTCGACTTCGAAAGACAAGCAGATCAACCATGATCTTATAGAACGTCAGAGCAGTCTCAAGGGGCCAAATGGTCAACTTCAGCTCATATTTTGTATGTTTGTAATTTTAATCCTGAAAAGTCTGGTTCTGATTTTGAGACTGTGCCCCCTAGTTCTGGAATTTCAAGCAATGGAAATAACTTTTCCCTGTCGATCCCATCTGTTCTACTTACTATCTTGAAAATGTTGATCAGATTAACCCTTCACTTTCTACTTTTTAGGAACACAACCTTAAATGTTGTTTTCTAACTTTGTAAATCAACCCTTGGAGCCCAAGCATCATTTTGGTAAACATAGGCTGCATTTCTTCCAAGGTCAATATATCCTTTTGCAATGTCCACAATGCTCCCAGTAATTGCATGTCTTGTGTCACCAGGGTATTGCATTCCTGCAGCATGATGTCTAATCCTTGTATTCTCTTCTTCCAGATATAAAGGCCAGTGTTCTGTTAGGGGATTTTACAGCTGTCGGGTAATAACATGGACCTCATCTGTGATCTGTGCAGACATAGTTCTATTAGGGGACGGAATGACCTAGAAGATTTATCGTTTATTAATCCAGAGACCCAGATAATGTTCTAGGGTCCTGCGTTCAAATCCAGGCATGGGTGATGGCAGAATTTGAATTCAATAATAATCTGGAATCAAAAGCCTGATGATGCCAATGAAGCCATTGTCAATTATGCAGGGCAAAACCCATCTAGGTCACTAGTGCTCTTTGGGGAAGGAAATGGCTGTTCTAACCTACATGTGAATCCAGACCCACAGCGATGTGATTGACTCTTGACTGCTGTCTGGGCAATTAGGGATGCTCACTAAATGCTGGCCTCGTCAGTGATATACACATCATTCATTTACCAATGAATCAAAAATATTAATTTTAGTGCCAGCTTATGACATTTTAATGATGTATGAAGCTGAAATCCCAGGTCTTCATTGACCTTCACTGTGTCCAGCTTTTCACCATTTAGAGAGAACCATGTTCTATCACAATTAGGTCCAAAGTGAATTACTTCGGGTTTGTCTATATTGAAATCCATTTGCCACACTCCTGTCCATTCACTTAATTTAGCAATATCTCTTTGAAATTTTGTACTTCTATCTGCACTACTTACAATGCCATTGGGTCTTAAAAAACTTGAGTATTGTTGAAAAATGTCACATTTTGTGAAAACAATTTGTCTTGCACTCGTCAGGACAATTCACAATAAATACTAATGGAAAGGGGATAAAAAAGCCTTTTTATACTATGTGAGAAGAGAGCGCTGATTAGTTGGAAAATGGATTCTGATTGGTTGAGGTGTTGCCATGGAGAATTCTGCAGGTGGATGATGACTGAAATTCATTCCTCAATGCAATGCCTTCACCAATCAGAGTTTACTTAAAATTAAAATTTAAACAAAGCTTAGCAGTTAACTGTCAGTCGTTTAATTTCCCAACCAGGCCTCAATTCCACTGGCCTCACTTTGGGATTTCTGTGCTCCTCCTGTTCTGTTCTTTTTCACACCTCTCATTTGAATTAGTCTATAATTCATAGCCATGCCTTCCTCTGCCTAGGCTGTATGAAGCCCTCTCTGGCGTTCTGCACCTGTCTCTCTCTTTCTTCCTTCCTTTAAGGCAGTTATTCAGTGTTACCTCTAGGCAAGGTTTTTAGACATCTGTCCCAAAATCTCGTTATGTGATGTGGTATTAGATTTAATTTGATCACCTTAATGCTGCACATTTGGAATTTTGTTATGATTCCAATTATGACAATACCGTATAAGTTATACATTTGTTAGGGTCAAACTTGATAAACCATAATTATTTAAAGAATAAAATGCATGGAAGAACCAAGAGTAAGAAAATATTGGCAGAGCAGATCTGATGAAGAGTCATCTAGACTCAAGACATTAGCTTGCTCTCTCTCCATTGAAGCTACTTGACCTGCTGTGATCTCCAGCACTTTTTGTTTTCAGTTCAAGAAAGTATTGTCAGTGGGTTAAGTTAAAACACCAAGACAATCTTTACTAAATAACCTCGAACAAAACATTCACTAACAAGGGTGACCAAACAGATACGCTGAACAAATAAAATGATGATTCTAAACAATATAAGCTTCTACTTAAACTCAATCCAAAAGACTTAACTCAGTGTAATCTCTTTTACTGTGGCTTTCGCTTATGGAAATCAGTTCTTTTTTACTCTGGGTGGATCTACACAGGTCAGTGACCAGGTCCTTGCTATAAACAACACAAACAGGGTCCAAGTATGGGCGTTACTGACAATCTTGCACCATGACCCACAAGACACATGTAGAACCTCCCTTATTTGTCTTGGCATTTATGTAGATGGACCTTTCTCATTACAAAGAATTTTCTAGAGCTCACTCTTTCCTCTAAATACACAGATTAAACTTTGACAGTCTCCATGTTCCACATTCCTCTGCTTACTGACTTTTTAAAAGCCCATAGAAGATTTCTGATCAGACTCTCAAACAATTATGTCCAAAGGGACTTTCTAGCTTCTAATAGCTTCTTAGTTTGACAAGCATTTATAAATATACAGAGGCTTAAAAGAAACTAAAAATCAATAACCTCTAAATAACCTTAAATCAAAGCCAAAGGTGACACCTTTTAACCCTTAATATAACCCATAATTGAGACATTTATAACAGATGCTCAATGAATCCAAGTTGTTGATTGACTTACTGGCAGAACGCACAGAGTGGAAATAAAGGGTTTTTTTTCAGGGTGACAGCCAGTAACTAGTGGAGCTCCGTGGGGATCAGTGTTGGGAACACGACTATTCACATTATTCATTAATGCTCTAGATGAAGAAACTGAGGGCATTGTTGCTAATGTTTGCAGATGACACAAAGATAGGTGGAGGGACAGGTAGCGTTGAGGAAACAGGGAGCCTGCAGAATAACTTGGACAGGCTAGACGAGTGGGCCAAGAAGTGGCAGATGAAATTCCTGTGGGAAAGTGTGAAGTTATACAATTTGGTAGGAAGCATAGAGGCACAAACTGTTTTCTAAGTGGAAAAAGCTTCAGAAATCTGAAGCATAAAGGAACTGGGAGTCCTAGCTCAGGATTCTCTTAAGTTTAACATGCAGGTTCAGTTGACAGTTGTAAGGGGATGGATCTGGGTGGTATGATCCGAGGGTCAGTGTGGACTTGTTGGGCCGAAGGGCCTGTTTCCACACTGTAGGGATTCTATGACTGATTTCAAATGCAATGTTAGCATTCATTTCAAGAGGGCCAGAATAAAAGAGCAGAGATGTGCTGCTGAGGCTGTATAAGAGTCTAGTTAGACCACATTTGGAATATTGTGAGCAGTTTCGGGCCCCATATTGAAGGAAGGATGTGCTGGCTTTGGAGGGGGTCCAGAGGAGGTTCACAAGAATAATCCTGGGAAATGAAGGTCTTGTCATATGAGGAGCAGTTGAGGACTCTGGGTCTGTATTCGATGGAATTTAGAAGGATGAAGTGGGGGGGATCGGATTGAAACTTGCAGAATACTGAGAGGCCTGGATAGAGTGGTTGCAGAGATGTTGTTTCCATTAGTGGGAGAGACTAGGACCCGAGGGCACAGCCTCAGAGTGAAGGGATGACCCTTTAGAACTGAGATGAGGAGGAGTGTGGTGAATCTGTGGAGCTCATTGCCACAGAGGGCTGTGGAGGCCAAGTCATTGAGTGTATTTAAGACAGAAAAAGTGTATATTAAGACAGTAAGGGGATCGATGATGTGGAGTGCTGGCATTGGACAGAGGTGGACAAAGTCAGAAGTTACACAACCCCAGGTTATAGTCCAGAGATAGTAGGAACTGCAGATGCTGGAGAATCTGAGATAACAAGGTGTAGAGCTGGATGAACACAGCAGGCCAAGCAGCATCAGAGGAGCAGGAAGGCTGATATTTCTGAAGAAGGGTCTAGGCCCGAAACGTCAGCCTTCCTGCTTTTCTGATGCTGCTTGGCCTGCTGTGTACATCCAGCTCTACACCTTGTTATACCAGGTTATAGTCCAACAGGAATCACACAAGCTTTCAGAGCGCAGCCCCTTCGTCCGGTGCAGTGAGAGAGCAGGGCACACAGACACAGAGTTTATAAGCAGAGAGATCAAGGGCAGGGAGATCAAAAGGTCATACAACTGGTGTGAGTGGAGTGTCAGATGATAAGTCTCTGCAGGTGACCAACAGTGTTAGATGGTGCGTAAAGTGTTTATAAAATCACTGTCAATGCTGTGATGTCATGACAATCAGGCAGAGTCTAGAAATGTACAAAAGGTGACATCTCAGGTTAGACACTGAATTGTAGGTGTGAGGCCTTGTTCAGAATCTGTCTCTGAGTTTTAACCTGGAATCAGGCTGGTTTTATTCTGAAAGTTAGAATTTATAAGATGCCTCACTGACTGACTGTGACTACAAATTGCACGTTTTTTTGAACAAAATAGAATGTATCTGCAAATAAACAAACATCTTGGGTAAAATGATTCACCCCATAGATTTATATGTGTGTGTGTGTGTGTCTGTCTGTCTGTCTGTCTGTTTGTGTATGTGTGTGTGTGTGTGTATGTGTATGTGTGTGTGTGTGTGTATGTGTGTGTGTGTGTGTGTAAGTGTATGTGTGTGTGTGTATGTGTGTGTGTGTGTGTGTGTGT
>NC_063356.1:5865165-5886397 GCF_021869965.1 Rhincodon typus | reverse complement strand
TGTAAGTGTATGTGTGTGTGTGTATGTGTGTGTGTGTGTGTGTGTGTAAGTGTATGTGTGTGTGTAAGTGTGTGTGTGTGTGTGTGTGTGTGTGTGTGTGTGTGAGAGAGAGAGATAAGTAATTCAAACCTTTGCAAACTAATTAAGGTAGTGAGATCATAACAACTTATCGAGGTGACGTTGCCAAAACAGGACAGTAAGAAAGATTTTACAGGTACAGAACAGGGTGGTTATGTCACCTCCAGTGTGACATGAACCCAAGATCACTGTTGAGGCCATTTTCATGGGTACAGAACTTGGCTTTCAGTCTCTGCTCGGTGATTCTGCGTTGTTGTATATCTCAGAGTCCATCTTGGAGGGCGCTTACCCAAAGATCCAAGGCTGAATGTCCTTAACCGCTGAGGTGTTCCCTGACTGGGAGGGACCATTCCTGTCTGGCAATTGGTTATTCATCCGTTTTCGTAGCGTCTGAATGGTCTCGCCAATACACCACGCCTCGGGGCATCCTTGCCTGCGGCGTATGAGATAGACAACATTGGCTGAGTCACATGACTATCTGCCGTGTACGTGGTGGGTGGTGTTCCCACGTGTGATGGTAGTGTCCATGTTGACGATCTGGCATGTCTTGTAGAAATAGCCATGACAGGGTTGCATAGTGCTGTGGTCGATGTTGTCCTGAAGGCTGGGGCGTTTGCTGCAAACAATGGTCTGATTAAGGTTTAGCGGTTGTTTGAAGGTGAGAAGTGAAGGCATAGGGAAGACCTTGGCGAGATGTTCATCGTCATCGATGATGTGATGAAGGCTTTGAAGAACATGGCATAGTTTCTCTGCTGCGGGGAAGTACTGGACGATGAAGGGTAGTCTATCGGTCTCATCCTGTGTCTGTCTTCCGTGGAGGTCGTTGTGGTTTTTTGCTGTGGAACGTTGGAACTGGTGATCGATGAGTTGAGCATTGTATCTCATTCTTAATGAGGGCGTCCTTCAACACCTTCAGGTGTCCATTGTGTTCCTCCTCATTTGAGAAGCTCCTATGTTTGCGTAGGGCTTGTCTGTGGGGGATGGCTGTTTTAATATGTTTAGGGTGGAGCTAGAGAAGTGCAGCATCATGAGGTTATCCACGGGCTTGCGTTAGAGTGAGGTGCAGACGTGTCCGTCCCTAATGGAGATGCATTAGTCCAAGAATGAGACTGATTCTGAAGAGTAGTCCATGGTAAGTCTGATGGTGGGATGAAACTTGTTGATATTGCTATATAGTTATTTCAGTGATTCCTCACCATGAGTCCAAAGGAAGAAAATGTTGTCAATGTATCTGGTGTGTAGTGCTGGTTGGAAGTCAGAGGATCAAGGTTATGGGGCAGAAGAATGGAATTGAGAAACAAATTAGCTGTAATCAAATGGCAGAACAGACTCAATGGGTTGAATGGCCTCATTCTGTTCCTATATTTTATGGTCTTATGGTTTTAAGGTATGGCTATACAACTCCCTGGATAGATTCAATGGGGAACGTTTCCCTTAATAGAGTTAAAAACACTCACATTTCTGCAGAGGAGAAAAAGCGAATAGAGGCCAATTTAACCATTTAGCTGATCGCAACAGAAAGTAGCTGTCAAAGTAATTAAAGTGGCGGTGTTTAAATAATTAGAGAGAACTGTAGTGGACTTTAGCACAATGTCAGAAAGAAAATGTTTAAATTGCAGAAAGAAAAGTGAGCTTCCTTTCAGACATGCTGCAGGGCAAATAATAATGGAATACGAATGTGTTCCTTTGGGCGCTTTGTAAATGGGAAGCGAACAGCTATTGGCCTTGTCTAGGTTTAGCATGCAATTGTTTTAAAGGAGTTAGGAAGTGTCAGAATGATTACTTTGCAGCACAAAATTATAACATTTAGCACCTCGGGCTGTGAATTGTTTAGGTTAAGTCACTAAATCTTGGTAGGGTTTAACAGCCTTTGAAGTGTAGCTTTCACAACTGGTATGCAAAGGAGATTGACAGGCCCATACCACTCTCCAAATGTGTCACTGCACGTTCTTGCTTCTTCTTATCCCCCCAGTGTCACGATCATCCTCTGAGCACAGCTTAAGTCTCCCGTTTTACTTTTCATGGTTCTTTTCTGAATGCATGACACTCAGCTCTCCTCTTCCTATAACTGACAAACGTCCAGATGTTCCCTCCACATGCCTTTTTTTTAAGTTAATTTTTTGGAGCTGGCATCACTTGCAAGACTTGACATTTATCAAACATTTCTGATTGCTTTTGAGAAGGTGGGCGTGAGCAGCTTTCTTGAAATGCTACAGTCTGTGTGGTATAAGGAAACCCACAGCGCTGTTAGAAAGGGCATTCCAGGATTTTGATCCAGCGACGCTGAAGGAATGACAAAATATTTTCAAGTCAGGATGGCGATCGGATTGGCGGGGGACTTGTAATTTGTGGTCTTCCCATGTATCTGCTGCCCCTGTCCTTCTAAGTGGTGGAGATCATGGACTCGAACTAAGCCAAGCTGAGTTGCTGCAGTGCATTTTGTTGATGGTACACACTGCTGCATTGGTGATGGAGGGATTGAACATGCGAGGTGCTGGATGAGGTACCAATCAAGTGGACAGCTTTGCATCTTAGGTGCTGTACCACCCAGTTAAGTGGAGAGTTATTCCATCACTTCTGTAAAGTTCCACATTGTTTGAATTATTTTGTATTGTTAGTGGGTCGGGTGAATGTGTCAGAGGTGGAGTTGAGGTTGAAGGATGCTGTCAGGGATACTTGTAGAATAGCATCTATGCTGCAACATTGCTGTTCATGTCCGACTCAACATTAGCAGCACCATTGTGCTGAGGAATTTAATGGTTAAGTCAATAAGAGGATTAAAAATAGAAACAGATGTAGGCCATTCAGCCCTTCAAGTATGCCATAACAATCAATGAGATCATAATTCAATCTATAGATTTGATTTAACTGTTTCCTTTAATTGTTGGTCTTGAGAGTTTGATAGCTTCTTCTTTGAGGACTCACACAAATGAGCTTGGACTTTCTCAGCCTCAAATAACCCCTTCAGGATTCTAACCAAGCAATTCTGGTCTAGAGCTTTCAAACTAAGATCCTTACACTCAGGTAAACCTGTTTCCTAACTTTTCTGAACTAATTGCTTTCTCTAGGACAGACTGTTTCATACATGAACATTCTGTAAACTGAAAAAAAATGAGTTTTCCGAGCTATGGGGGTTTTCCCTAAGCAAATGAAAAAAATGAATTCCCAATTTTTCTTATTGAAAGCAAGCTAATGATCTTCAATATTTACCTGTCCACTTGTAAAACTCTCACAATGTGAGATAATTCCTATTATCATCCCAGGAACTCTCTGTCATATGGGATTTTTTTTTAAAAGCATAGCTCCAGAAAGACTGACAAGTTGATCATTAAATCCTTTCATACACACAGATGAAAACACACATGCCACTAATTCAAAACCCAAACTTTGATATAAGTAATATATGCATGTCTTTTTAACATACTTTACATCACAATACAGAGGGTTTTTTTTTGATGGGGAAGTTACCACTCAATAGGCTGTTAGTGCCAGAGACTGTGGCAATTTTCAAACGGCAATTGGACATGTAATTGAAAAGGACTAATTATCAGACTCATTAGAAGATGCTGGGACAAGTGACTAATTCTTTCAAAGTAAAAACCGAAAGAACTGCGGATGCTGTAAATGAGAAACAAAATGGAAATTGCTGGAAAAGCTCAGCAAGTCTGGGAGCATCTGTGAAGAGAAATCAAAGTTAATGTTTTGGGACCAGTAACCCTTGCTCAGAACTGATGGTAGCCAGGAAAATGTCGGTTTATATGCAGAAGGTGGGGGGGGGGGTGGGGAGTGTGGGAGTGGGTAAGGAGTAAATGATAGGTAGGGATAGAGCCGAAAGAGAGAGAAGAACAGTTGGACAGACAAAAGAGTTGATAACAATCTGGCTGGGAGGGTGAATACTTGTTAATAGAGACTGTTAGTGACTAACAACAGAGGGTGTGTAATGGCCTGGCATGTGAGGGTGGAGGGCTAGGACATGGTGGAGTTCAGGCCCTAAAATGATTGAACTCGATATTGAGTCTGGAGGGCTGCAGAGTTCCCAAGTAGAAAATGAGGTGTTGTTCTTCCAGCTTGTGCTGAGCTTCACTGGAACACTGCAGCAAGTCAGGGACAGAGATGTTGGCCAGGGAACAGGGTGGTGCATTAAAGTGGCAGGCAGTTGGAAGCTCAGGGTCATTTTTGCAAGCAGAATATAGATGTGCTGCGAAGTGGTCACCCAGTCTATGCTTCGTTTCCCTAGTGTAGAGGAGAGCACATTGTGAGCAACGAATGCAGTAGACTAGATTCTGGGAAGTGCAGGTGAAATATTGCTTCATCTGGAAGGTATGTTTGGGCCCTTGGTTAGTGGGGAGGGAGGAGGTAAATGGGCAGGTGTTGCGTCTTCGCTGGTTGCAGTAGAAGGTGCCGTGGGGCTGTGAGGGGGTTCTGGGAGTGAAGGAAGAAGGCGGACCAGGGTGTCCCAGAGGCAACAGTCCCTGCAGAATATGGACAAGGGAAGGGAGGGGAATGTGTCTAGTGGTGGCATCTCCCTGGATGTGGCAGAAATGGCGCCTTATGATCTTCTGGATGTGGATGCTGTTGGGATGGTAGGTAAGGACAAGGGGAACCCTATCCCTGTTGCGGGAGGGAAGAGAGGGGTTGAAGGTGGAAGTGTGGGAGATAGGTCAGACCCAGTTGAGGGCCCTGTTGACAATGGTGCTGGGGAATCCTCAGTTGAGGAAGAAGGTGGACATTTCAGAGGCTCCCTTGTCGAAGTTGGCCTTATCAGAACATACACGACGGAGTCATAGGAACTGGGAGAATGGAATGGAGTCTTTACAGGAAGCAGGGTATGAGGATGTATAGTCCAGGTAGCTGTGGGAGTCGGTGAGTTTTTGGTGGATATTAGTCGCTAGTCTATCCCCAGGATTGGAAACAGAGATGTCAAGGAAAGGAGGAGTCAGAGATAGACAGGTGAAAGTGAGGGCAAGGTGGAAATTGGAAGTGAAATTGATGAAGTTTTCCAATTCCAGACGAGAGAAGGGAGCAGCACCGATGATATCATCAATGTAACGGAGAAAGAGTTGTGGGTGGGGGCCGGAATAGGACTGGGACAAGGAATGTTCCACGTATCCCACAAAGATCCAGGCATAACTAGGGCCCCTGTGGGTACCCATGGCCACTCCCTAACCTGAAGAAAATGAGGGGAGTTAAAAGAGAATTTGTTGAGGATGACGACGAGCTCAGCCAAGTGGAAGAGATGGTGGTGGATGGGGACGGTTCAGACATTTTCTCCAGGAAGAAGCAGACAGCCCTGGGGCCATCCTGGTGGGGGATTGCGCGTTCTTGGTGAAGAGGAGGGGCCTGGAGCCTCCAAGCTGGAAACTGGTGTAAAGCGTCAGAGGAATCACAGATGTACGTGGGCAGGGTTTGGACCAGGGGAGAAAAGGTAGGAAGGGATGAGTTGTGTGAGGCAGGAGCAGGCAGAAACGATGGGTCTACCCGGGCAGTCCTGTTTGTGGATTTTTGGAAGGAGGTAGAAGCAAGCTGTACGGGGCTGGGGGATTATCAGATAGGAGGCAGTAGTGGTGGGGTGGGGATCGTCAGATGAAATGAGCTCAGTGACTGTAGTTGATGTGCTGTGGTGGGGTCATGGTCCAGGAAAGAAAGGAGGAGGTATCTGAGAGCTGACGCTCAGCCTCTGCAACGTAGAGATCAGTACGGCAGACTACAACTCTTTCAAAGAGCTAGCACATTCACAATGGGCTGGAGGTTCACCTTTCATTCTACAACATTCTGTGATTTTCTAACGTTGGAAACAACAACTGGTCTGGTACACCTTCAGGATGTAGCCTCTGATCTAAATAGGTCATTTTTTTTTGCTATGCTTGTCAACATATGTGTATCACTATTTTATTTTGCACCAACTGTCTTTTCTAACCATCTTTACTGCAATAGGCAGTTACCTATTTCCAGTGAGACTCTTTATCACACTGCTAAAGGTTGATGCTTTCTGTTATGATTCTTGGTTTCAGTAAAAACACACAACACCATAAATTTTCCTGGTTTAACTTTTGTGTGTGTGGATGAAACAAGTATTGTTTCAATGTTTGTAATCTGTCTGTCTGTAATCAGACCGACATAATTGATTTTGATGGGCCTGCAAACTGTCCTATTATGTAAAATAAACAACTCCATTATTTCAATGGCTTTGTAATATCTCTTATTATAATGAATGCTATTAATTTTGATGGTCTACTAATCACTTGCGCTGTGTAAAATGAAGAGCCCTTCATAATAACTGTTTGTACCTTGTTCTACCTTGCATACTGCATAATACAGCAGATGTTGGAAATAAAAGGAGAAAACGTTGTAAATGCTCAGCAGGTCTGGCTCTATCTGTGGCAAGAAAAATAGAGTTAATATTTCAAGGCGATGACCTTCCTTCAGAAACGAGACTTGAAAGTACAGCCAATGGCTTAAACTCCTCACCTCTGACAAGAAGTCTCACTGTGGATAATAGGCAATTATCTGATCACAGCGAAGATGGTTCAGAAATAGTGAGGTGACAGTGGACAAACTAAAACAGCATGGCAGGGCCTTTCACACGTTTAGTTTTGAGGTCAAACCTCGGAGGTTAACTCATCAGTTTTGACCAAAGTTTGTCAACTTGAAGAATGAATGACATGGGCCCAAATGTAAAAGCTAGCATCTTGCTGCACCTCCAACCACCAGCTCCTCACAATCCTGGGCCCTGTTTGTTTAAATGCAGATCATTAGTTTGACGTGCTCAGAGCAAGGAGATTGAAGAAAATCAACAAGAGTAGATAAAAAGAACTAGTTATGACAACAACTTGTTCGTATGTAACATGTTTGACGTGATCAAATGCCCCAGGAGGCATTATTGCTGTAAGTGACCTATGGAAAAAAACTAGCAAGGACTTTACAAAGAGAAAGATCATAAGCAGGGAAAGTGGGTGAAGGAAAGCCTGGAAGCAGAAGTCTGATAGACATCCTGCTCATGAAATGTATGCAGTTTAAAAAGGAGCTGAGCAAATGAAGGGCTTTTTCATTCTCTCTCAGGAGTCACAGCTTAAGAAGATGTCCTTCCATTGCACGCTTTGTATCAAAATAAACAAAACCCTTCAATGTATTTTGATGCAAAGTGGATATTTCCCAGGTGCAATCTGAATGGATGCAGTGTGCATCCAAATAATAAATGTTCTTGTATTCCAGGATATCAAAGCTATGCTGTCTTTCATCCAGCACTCCAGCTCCTCAGTATTTAAAGCTTGTTTGTTCTGGTGTTGGTGTATTATCTGCCTTCAGGAGCTTGAGTAAATACTCTGTTTGCAGCTCTTTCATCCCAGGAGTGAACTAGATGTGCTGTTTAAAAATGAACACAAATTAAAGGAAAGAAACGAGGATCCTTTATAATTAAACCCAATTAAAGTAACACCTGTTATAGAGAAAGTGAGGATTCCACACATACATCATCTTCAAATGACAGAACTGACCCCTTAGCATGCAAATAATGCTGGATAGCATGGTATAAAATCACATGTGCTTTATGGGTACATTATAGGGACATAATAATAATTTAAATTACTTCTTTCACCTTTTTCCACATTGACTGTGCAAACTTCTTGAGCTAAAGTTTTGTATTTACTCTCTGACTCTAGCCTCTGCTGGTGTTGGTTCTGCCAGCACAACTAAAACTGCTCCACCTAATTTTTGGGATAGGAGCAGCCTTGGTGATGATTTGAACTGTGGTGGTCAACTCTTTTAAGCATCACCTGGTGTGACTCCAAAGCCTCAGTCTGATAGGACGATCTCAGTGGGATTGGCTGCTCAGGGAGACAGGGGCTGAGAGGTGATTGATTCACTGGCCTCGGTTTTCTCTGAGCCCTCTCCTCAGCCAGCCGAGCCTTACCTTCCTGCTCACCTCTTCCAGTGTCCTTCCAGACAGTCAGCGTGGAGAGGTCGCGGCCATCAATGACTGACCCCCCGTTATTGGTGCCAGAGTCTGTCACCTTCATATCTCACTTTCAGATGCCATTGGAGAGGAGTTATGGACTTGTGAGGAGTTTGTAACCCAATAGCCAGTTCACTATCAGAAGAGATAGTAGGAACTGCCAATGCTGGAGAATCTGAGATAACAAGCTGTAGAGCTGGATGAACACAGCACGCCAAGCAGCATCAGAGGAGCAGGAAAGCTGACGTTTCGGGTCTGGACCCTTCTGAACCCCGCTGTGTTCGTCCAGCTCTACACCTTGTTATCACTGTACAGAAATTCTCTCTGTATGCACCCAACATCCATCTGATGAACATGGCCAAGACAGTACAGTAAAGCTCAGAATTGTTAAAGTGCACAAAGAGGCCATTCAGTCCATCATGCCAGTACGAGGTCTACTACCTAGTGTCAATCTGTGGCCTTGTCCCCATTCCCAGTATATTATTTCTATCCAAATAATCATCCAGTGTCCTCTTGAATGTTTCAATTGAACCTGCCTCCAGCACATTTCTAGGCAGTTTATTCCACGCCCTAACTACTCATTGAGTCTTGAAGATCTCTCCTTCGCAACGTCTCCCTTGTTCTGAGGCACAGTGACCCTCAGGTTAAACCACAACCAGCCACCTCTCTCTCTGGTGAGAGAGCGGCCCTATGGCCTGGTGGGACTGTGGAGACTTTGTCTTTACTCACTGTGAGAAAACTTTTTTTTTTAGAAACATCACACGTGCTTTAGTTTGCATGTTGCTTTAATTTAATGCCCGCTCACATGCTGATAGAATGAGCACCCTCTGAGTTGGTGACCTTATCCTGCCAAGAGATGCCAAGGACAAGCACCAGACTGTGAGGGTGAAAACTGCTCCTCCTTTTCTCCTGCTAAGAGTGCGTTGCAGACACTGGTTTGACAGACTCCCAGCTTGTTGCTTTTTTAAAAAAATCAGATTGCTGTTGTTCCACACTCCCTCACTGAGCCTGGCCACGACAGCTGCAGCTTTTGTGTTGTGTGTGTTGATGGCAGCATCAAGTGACAGATTGCCGATTACATCGAGCCTGGATATACGAATCCATCACCAACCTCCAGCGTCACATTATTAATGCTGATGAATGATGCTATAGCAACATCCTGCACCATAACGTTTGTCTTCCTGATGCTGATGGTCAAAGCAAACCCTTTTCCAGATGTGAGAGATGTTCACTGCCGACTGAAGGTGTTACTCAGCGTGGACTATTAGTGCAGCACTGAGGACTTGGCACTGCAATGTCTAGGCTCTCAGACAAGAACAGCTTTCTGTCAGTTGTGGGATGTAAGGAGACAGCCTGTGTAGATGGCCTGAAGGCATGTGACACCAGCAAGGAGAGAAATGTAGCAAACAGAACTCAAACCTGCTCAACCCTCCTGCAACCTTCCAAAGGTTCTGATGTTGCCCCGCCAGAACTGATCTTACCCAAGGTGGGAAAGAAGAGATCACAGCTTAGGCTGGCATTACCCATCAGCGTTTTGCCTCGCACTGCCATCTTCCTCTTGTAAGTTAGTTGTGAATCTGTGGAATTCCCTGCCCAGTGAAGCAGCTGAGGCTATCTCGCTGAATGTTTCTAAGACAAAGGTAGATAGATTTTTGAACAGTAAAGGGATTAAGGGTTATGGTGACATGGCACGTAAGTGGAGTTGAGTCCACAAACAGATCAGCCATGATCTTATTTAATGGCGAAACAGGCCCAAACAGGCCAGATGGTTTACTCCTGCTCCTATTTCCTATGCTCTTATGTAGTCTATCCTACCTTCACCCTGTCACAGATGTTCACCCTTGGTTCTTACTTTCCTTTCTTGTTCCCCTGCCTTTGTATGTACTGAAAACCTATTACGTATATGTCTCTGTGTCTGTTATACTAATGCCACATCTACCTATTTGCTATCATGTAATAGCTACATCTTGTTTAAGACCAGAATCTCTTCTCATGAGGTTTCACTCTACTGCACTAGTCCCAACAGGTTCTGAAGGTCCCTATTTTGTAAGAAGATGGTGGAAGCTCTACAGAAGGTGCAGAGGAGATTTACCTGGATGCTGGAAGCTCTGAGCTATATGGAAATATTGTGAAACTGGGGCAATTACTCCTCTAAGCCACACAGCTACCCTCTGGGAGGTTCCATGCATGATGATTAAAGGGCCAAAGCATTGACTTCTGTGGTCCACAGTGGCAGTGGAAGTGAATTAGAGTGAGCTTTGGGCTGGGATTGTTTTCCTTGGTTCAGAAGAGGCCTGATACAGGTGTAGACAATTGTGAGGGTCTTGGATAAGTTCGATAGGAAGGCGCTTTCTCCCTCAGTAGAGGGTCCCATAACCAGAGGGCACTAATTTAAGTTAAGAAGTGGAAGGCTAAGGGGAGAGGTTGAGGTGAAATGCCTTCACTTAGAGGGTGTTGGGAGTATGGAATTTACTGCTTGAAAGCCAGAAACTCTCACAACATTTAAGCAGTATTTAGAGATACACTTGCATTGCCATAGCCTCCATGGCTATTGGCCAAGAGCTGAAAAATGGGATTAGTGTAGTCAGATCTTTGCGGACTAACATGGACACAATGGGCTGAATGGTCTCCTGCTGTGCTGTAAATGTCTACGAACCAAATCTACCAAAGAAGCCATTCAGCATGGTGGGCGGTGGTTAGAATTCATCTTATGACAGGAAGGAGCAGCATTCTGGTCAGTCAAAGACCACTAATGATTGCTTCTCACTCGTCCGATAAATGAACCATGATTCAGAAGGCTTGGAGTCACATGGTGGGAGGGAAAGTGAGAGAATTGGTTGAGAGGAGGGTGTTATGATTTCCTTCACTGGTCCATTAGCCGTTAAAACAGAAAATACTCAGTAGGTCTGGCAACATCTAAGGAGAAACAAACAATGTTAAGGTGGCAGTTCTGTGACCTTCCATCAGAACTGGGAAGAAATCGAGATATAATAGGTTCTAAACAAGTGAAAAGGGTCAGGTGAGAAGAACAAAATAAATGTCTTGATACAGTGAAGGCCAGAAAAGTTGAAATAATGAAAGAGATGACAGTGATGTGAGGGAAAAGGAGATGGTAATGGGAGGAATAAAGAAACAAAATATTTTTCTAGGGGTGGTGAAAATTGTAGGATGGCTGCCATCTGAACACAAAGTAAAGGAAGGATATTATTAACATAGAGACGGTTCAGAGAGATTTATCAGGATGTTGCCAGGTATGGAATGTTTGAGTTATTGAGAGGGGCTGAATAGCCTGGGACTTTTTTCATTGGCACTTAAGAGGTTGAGAGGTGACCTTATAGAGATTTATAAAATCACAAAGGGCATGGACAGGGATAATGGTAGGTATCTTTTCCTTAGGATGGGGATTTCAAGACTACGGGGCATATTTTTAAGGTGAGAGGAGAGAGATTTAAAAAAGACATGAAGGGAAATCTTTTTACACAGAGGGTGGTTCACATCTGGAATGAACTTCCTGAGGAAGTGATGGATGTAGATACAGTTACAACGTTTAAAAGACATTTGGATAAGTACATGAATAGGAAAAATTTGGAGGCATATGGGCCAGGAGCAGGCAGGTGGGACTGGTTTAGTTTGGGATTATATTCGACATGGATTCGTTGGACTGAAGGGTCTGTTTCTGGGCTGTATGACTCTATGACTATAAAGAAATGAAGAGAAAAATGAGGAGAAAAGAATAAACAGCAAAAGAAAAACAAGCAGAATGCAGGCAAAGGTTACAATGTAAAATTGTTGAATTTAGTAAGGAGCCCAGCATATAGAATTTGTGTTGATCTTCATTGAAGCACTGCAACAGGCTGAGGACAGAGAAGTCAGAGTTGGATGAAGATGCTGGATTAACATGCCAGCAGATGAGAAAATTTGGGTTATGCTTGTGGACTGAACTTTGGCAAAGTTAACCTGGGTGGGGAAGATCACAGCCTTAAGCAACAAATACAGTGGACTGCATTGAAAGAAGAGCAAGGAGTGTTAGGTGCATCAGGCATTAAGAAGGCAGGAGGTATACAGGCTTCAGGAAAATTGCAGGCAGGCAATGGTCACACTATTTTCAGTCAACTGTCCCTCTCGAGTTATACTGAAAAACTGGTTAAGATCTTAACCCACAGAGAGACCAAGGAATCAATCCAGATGAGTACCAGCAGCTAATGTAATTTTAAAAAAAAACAGGTAATCTGTAGTTACAATGTTGACCGAGGGGTAAATATTGGTCAGAACACCCTGGAGAGCTCCCCCATGCTCTTTGAAATAGTTTGGTGATATCTTTCACATCTGCCTTCGACAGAAGCTGCAAGGTTCAATTGGACACCTCACCTAAAGAAGGTATCTCCAGTAGCACAGCACTCCCTCAGTACTGACTAGCATCAGCTTAGATTTTGTTCTCAAGTTTCTAGTCTTGGGTTCTGCTGTTCTCCAATCTTGTCTTATTGTTTGCATCTTGCCCTTCACATGGGCTTATCAATGCATGTACTAACATAGGATGGATTGTTTGGAACATTTAATTAATTGAGCACTGCTATGATTAATTGCTTCATTATCCATAACTTCTGTTCATCCCCGTTGTCATTTTTTAAAATTAAACCTCCGTTTCCCAGCTGTTTATACATTGAATTTAGCAATTTCAAAGTTCCTCTGCTTTAACTGTACAGGAGAAAGTATCTGAAACTGTAAAGTCCCTTTCCTGCTCTCAGGACATCTCTAAGTGTTTTATGTCAATGAAGTACATTTGAAGTAGAGTCACTCTTGACACTGTTATGACTGATGGGCCAACTCTGCCCATAATTGAGCCCCTTGACTCCATTAAGTCACATCATGTGTGCAAATGTTTTGATTCAAACACCAAAATGGCTAATTGTTTCCCTTTTGGTACGGCTCTCCAGAATAAAAGAGACTTGTACCAGTTTTCTTAAATGAACTCATTAAGTAATCCATTTATTATGAGAAACAAATTTATTAACTCAAGTGGCAAAACAAGTTAAAACTAAAATATAATCCAGGATTAGAGCAACCTTCCCTTTCAATTCCAAAATAATTACACTCTCATAACACAAAAGACGTTGTAACTCTGCAGAGGTGATCATTAAAAAAGGGCAAAAAAAAAAGAGCTTTATTGACCAACAGTACAAAACCAAAAAAATCTTCAGGAATTTGCATAGTCTATTGGGTTTCTTGTTAAAGAGGTCAAATTGCAGACAGCCATTGATTCTTGGAAGATCTTCTAAGCAAAGATAGAAATTGGGCTAGTTCCAAATCTTCAGAAAGAAATTCTATGTCAGCTTTTTAGCACTTACAATGTAGTAAAGATACTGAGGTGTGATAATACTGTAAACTTTGGAATTTCTCCCCTTTCTCTCCTAAATTTTTGAAACAGTTACCAAAATCAGAGGCAGTTCCAAGGCAACTGGCAGCATAGGTCCTCCATTTATAGAATCATACAGCACGGAAACAGACCCTTCGGTCCAACCAGTCCATCCAAACATAATCCCAAACTAAACCAGTCCCACCTGCCTGCTCCTGGCCTATATCCCTCCAAACATTTCCTATTCACATACCTATCCAAATGTCTTTTAAATGTTGTAACTGTACCCACATCCATCACTTCCTCAGGAAGTTCATTCCACACATGAACCACTTTCTGTGTAAAAAATTTGCCCCTCATGTCTTTAAATCTTCCTCCTCTCACCTTAAAAATGTGTCCCCTAGTCTTGAAAACCCCCACCCTAAGGAAAAAGCAACTGCCATTAACTCTATCTATACATCTCATTATTTTATAAACTTTTATCAGGATGCCCCTCAACATCCTACGCTCCAGAGAAAAACAGTCCCAGCCTATCTAGCCTTTCTTTATAACTCAAACCTTCCATACTCCCAATTTGCTGGTTTTCCAGCAGTTAAAGACAATAAACCCCAACTTTTTTCTCCCTTTGACTGTTTTTCCAGTGTCACTGAACTTTCTGTAATCTGCAGGTGGCTTACAACCCACATTAAACTTTTTCCACATTCCTTGGTGACCCTGTTTAATCTAAAAACCATCCAAACAGTCTCATGTCTAATGGGAAGGTGATGGCCGAGTGGTATTATTGCTTGACTGTTAATCCAGGGACCCAGGTTCAAATCCTGCTATGGCAGATAGTGGAATTTGGGTCCAATTAAAAAATAGTCTGGAATTATGAGTTTAATGATGGTCAGGAAACTTGCTGATTATTGGGGAAAGCCCATTGGGTTCACTTTAGGGAAGGAAACTGCTGTCCTTACCTGGTCTGGCCTACATATGACCCCAGATCTACAACAATGTGATTGACTCTTTACTGCCCTCTGAGCAATTAGGGATGGGCAATAAATGCTGCCTAGCCAGTGATGCTGTTATCCTGTAAATGAATTAAAAAGAAGTTTTTCACATTGTCTGTAAACGTAGGTAAGTACTCCCACCATAATCTAGGAAACAAGGCAGTCAATTTGTTCACACAAGCTTCTATAAGCAGAAGAAAGTCCCTTTTAGTGCTCTTGGTTGCCTGTGGGGATATATATTGGGCAAATCATGACTCCCCTATCCTCCTTCAAAACCTTGCCAAGGAATCTTTTGTATCTGCCTGATGGACCAATGTTTAACTTCCAATTGCAAAGTCAATACAGTGCAGAACTCCACCGGAATGGCACTAGAGTATTCATTTGAAATTAAAGCCCTTAACTAACACAAGAGTGGTTCAGACTGAGCCCTGAGTGATACGATTATTCTTCTGTCTTTTCCGACGTGGTCCTTCTACCTTATCTTAGGTAGATACTTTCCCTCAGCTACTCAACCTGTTCTGAAATGTAGTTACACTCCTTTAAAGCAGGTGGGACTTGAACCTGGGTCTCCTGGCTCATAGATGGAGAACACTACTATTGCTCCTCAAGAGGCCTGAACCCTACATTATACCTTAGATCCACTGACACTATCTTGTGTAAAGCTGCCATAGTCTTACCCAACCATGGGGCTGCTCTATCATTAGAGAGAGAGACAACTGGTGGTGCTTTAACATGAAAGTCACCTTGCCTCAGGTGAGCAGAGAGGTTGAGAAGGAGAGTCCTTGACTGTAGCCTTACTGGGGCAGGAATTGAACCCGTACTGTTGTCGTTAATCGCGTATTACAAACCAGCCATCTAAGCCAAACAGCTGGCAACCACTAGCCTGTGTATTCTTTAATTACTCTAATTAGAGAGGTATTGATAGAGATCATGTTATCAAATCAGATTTCTAGTATTCTTTAATTACTTTGAAGTGATTGATTGTAGTTAACTCAGCCAACTATTAGGTTTAACTAGTGAAAAGAAGACAAGATAAAATACTCTCTCATCAAGTGTTAATGATCCCAGTTAGTGACTCAGATTGACAGTTAGTTTGATGGAGAAAGAAGTCATGTTATTCCCTGAATGTACCATTGGTGGTTAAACTGATAATTCTGACTCATCCTAAACTGTTGAAGAGACAACATTATTCCCTCTGGAAGATGCTCTTGAAACAAATTAGTGACTCAGATTCATTATAAACTGAATCGTAGGAAGAGCAGCTTGCCAATGCTTAATGTAGTTAGTAGCCCCAGCAGTCCCAATGAATATTAAAGGAGCATTGACATCTGGTGAATGTCTCCCATAACTGTTTGTAGGTTTTAAGCAAATGGTCTGTGTAATGAGGTGCTAGCCTTGCGATGTGTAAAAATGTCACAAAGACAAATTTACAGATGACAAAACATTCTTTTTTGCTGTAGAATTGAGAAAGGATGGTCTAATGGAAGACATTTAGGATTATGGAGAGGTTTGGTAGGTTAGACATAGAGACGATGGTTCCACTTGGGAGGAATGCCATAAGTAGGGGCGGTAAATATAAGTAGGTTATTAATAGCGAATAGGGAATTCTGAAAGAACTTCTTTACCTGGAAAGTGAGAGGAGAAAGATTTGAAAGGGACCTAAGGGGCAACTTTTTTACGCAGAGGGTGGTACATGTATGGAATGAGCTGCTAGAGGAAGTGTTGGAGGCTGGTACAATTGCAACATTTAAAAGACATCTGGATGGGTATATGAATAGGAAGGGTTCAGAGGAATATGGGCCAAATGCTGGAAAATGGGACTAGGTTAATTTAGGAAATATGGTCAGCATGAACAAGTTGGACTGAAGGGTCTAGGACTCTATGACTCTATGAGAGGGGTGAGAATGTGGATGGTGTTACCACAGTGGGGATAAATAACATAGATACATTTCCGAAGTGAAAGAACATTTGGTTATATAGTATCCACCAAGGCCTCAGGATGTCCTGAAACATTTTACGGTCAAAGAATTGGCTTTGAAATGTAATCACTATCATAATATAGGAAAAGCGATAACCAATTTCTGCACAGTAATCTCTCACTAACGCTAATGAATTCAATTACAAGATGATCTTTTCTCGCAATTTTGAGCTTTTTTAAATCTTTCATGGGACTTGGGTATTGCTGGTCCACTTAGCATTTGTTGGTCACCCCTAAGTGTCCTTAAGTAACTTGCTAGGCTATTTCTTTTTTTAAAATATATTCTTTCATGGGATGCCAATGTTGTTTCATGTTGTCCATCCCGAAAGGGCAGATGGTCTCTTTTCACATCAAGTTGTCATAGCCACCATTACCGCAAGCAGCGTTGTGTTCCAGATGTGTTCATCAAATTTAAATTCCATCAGCTGCCGTGGTGGGATTTGAAGCCACGTCTCCAGAGTGTTAGCCTGGGCTGCAGGACTACTAGTCCAGTCACATCATCTACACAACACTATGAAGGCAAGTCGTTCTATGGAGGGAATTGTTTTCAGAAGGAATCAGAATTAGGCAGCATTTAAGCAGAATGTGATGCTTGGGCAGATTCTATTAACTCGCTCAAACAAAGCAATGGTATTGTAGTCATTATCACTGGCCTAAGACTAATGTTTTGGGGACCTGGATGAAATTTGAATTGAGTTATTTTTAAGAGTACCTGCCATTAAAAGACTGTTGAGGTGACAACCACCATTAATTATTGTCAAAACCCCACCTGGTTCACTAATATCCTTTAGGGAAGAAAATCTGTTGCCTTAGCCAGTTTGACCTACGTGTAACTCCAGAGGCATAGTGACTCATATTTGCACTCTATATAATTAGGGATGGGACAATAAACAGAGTCAGTGTGACCAGTCCTCAACCCATGAGCAATTTTTTAAAAAAATCCAGAGTTAGATCAAAGCATGTGAAGAAAAGGCAGTTAAATGCCGATGTACAGATCAGTCACAATTGAACTAACTAATAGAGCAAACTCAAGCCTCTTCCACAAAATTCTTATCAATTAATCGTCGGTTCCCTTTACTTATGGTATTATCATGGTTATGGAAGAGAATGGAGAAAGACGTGATGGAATATAGGGTGTAAGAAAGAGGTACATGGCTCCTCCAGCATTCCTAAGCCTAGTTTAAGACTGATTATTTTGCATTAAGACATACTTTTGGTAACAAAGGATTAAACGTATTCCAGTGAAGAATTCATGCTTCAGTTTCTGAAAAACTGATCCTTATTCTTGCATCTTTACAGTAAGTTAAGCCTCTCAGTCAGAGAGGTTGCACAATAATTGGCTGTAATGAGGTCAACATACTGAGAATGATCCAATTATGTTAGATTAAGCATGCACCAGACTAAGAAAGTGTATTTGGCCCATCAGGCCTGGTCTTTCCCTCATTAGCATGCGGTTACCTCAAACAGCTTATCAGTAAGGGAATAAAGGGTTATGGTGATAAGGCAGGAAAGTGGAGTTGGGAATGAGTGCATTAGCCATGGACTCATTTGAATGACAGAGCAGTTTTGATAGGCTGAATGGCCTACTTCTGCTTCTTTGTCTTATGGTCTACCAACTACACTTCTACCACTGTCATTGCTCTTTTGTTTTTACTTTCTCAATTTTCTTTCCCTATAACATTTTTAATCATCTTACTTTGCAGGCAACTGACACCCCAGGTGTCACCATTGACAGAACAGGCATTATTCAAATATTCGCTCTTCCAGCATCTGGAGTGATTTCTAGGGATTTAACCAATTTAGCTGGAGTACAATTTAGTACAAAGAGAAACAGTTGCCTTAATAAAGTTCAAAGAAATGTTAATGGATTACTATAATGAGATTGTATGCGTTTTTTATCCAATACATATCCAGTAATATTTAGTCCAGACCATCAAACTCGGTGAGCTATCAATCATTTGGCTTTTGATCAGGTGGGCGGGTTTGCATTATTGCTCATCACTTTTATTATTTTATTTTATGAGACTTACCATGGTTACTCAATAATAAAGAAACTGTGGAGACATAAAGCCAATGGTCATTTAATGTAGAAAACAAATCTGATAAATATGCACGATTTCAGGGAGAGAAAGAGAAACTGGAAATCTGAAACAGAAACAAAATCAACTGGAAACATTCAAATAGTTTAACAATCTCTATAAAAGACAGTTACAGATCAATGCCTTCGATAGGAATCCTTTATTATTCATGAGCAATTTGTGCTGAGGAACAAAATGAAAACATCATCCATAAGGTTTCTTCATTTTGTTTGTATTCACATTTTTACTTGAATTTTGCCTGGCAAGAGAATCATACAACACAGAAAGGAGGTCACAATGACCATTGTCTCTTTGAAAGAGCTCTCCACAATGTCAGACCATCCTCTACTTTTCCTTTTGAGTATTTATCTAATTCCCTTTTTAAAGTTCCTATTGGACCTACTTCTATAGCTCTTTCAGATCATAACAGCTTGCAGGGAATTCATAGTTTCATAGAATCCCTACAGTGTGGAAACAGGCCCTTCAGCTCAACAAGTACACACCGATCCTCAGAGCATCCCACCCAGACCCATCCCCCTATAACCCAACTATACATCCCTGAACATTAACAACAATTTAGCATGGCCAATCCACCTAGCCTGCACATCTTTGGACTGTGGGAGGAAACCAGAGCACCCGGAGGAAACCCATGCAGACACAGAGAGAACGTGCAAACTCCACACAAACAGTCGCCTGAGACTGGAATCGAACCCAGATCCCTGGCACTGTGAGGCAACAGTGCTAACCACTGAGCCAAATAAAATAGACCCTCGTCTTTGTCCCCTGGTTCTTCGGCCGATTGAATTCAAACTGTACTCTCTGGTCACTGACCCTCCTGACAATGCAAACTTTTTCTCCCAATCCACTTCTGAGATTTGTGCACCAATATGAGATCTCAAATGGAACTTTTCCGCACTATTTTAATAAGGGTAGGCAGTTTCTCTCTGTCGTCCTGGTGAACATTTATCTTTCTGCTAATATTACTAGACAACAGAATGATCTTCCATTGCTCACTGAAACACACTGACAAAGGAAATTATCACAGTTGCATCACTTGCTACCTTACAGACAAGTTTTAAATTATTTCTGTGTGTAAGTTTACATTATCAGGATGCCTATCTCGGTAGGTCATGGCTAGTTTAGCTAGCCATACTGGCAAAGATAGATATTAGTCTTTGATGCTGACACAACTAAAGCAGAAAAAGGTTGTCTGGTTATTGGTACATTGTTGTATGTTGGAGTTTGCTTTGCTCCAATTTGTTGCAGCCCCATCTACACGTAATATCAGTTGGAGTGACATGGTGATTCAGTGGTTAGCCCTACTGCCTCACAGTGCCAAGGACCCACATTTGCTTCCAGCCTCATGTGACTGTCTGTGAGGGGTTTGCACATTCTCCCCGTGTCTGAGCGTGTTTCCTCCCACAGTCGAAAGATGTTAGGCGAATTGGTTAGGTTTTAGATTGGTGGGTCAGGTGGATTGGTTATGCTGACTTGCCGATGGATGTGCAGTCTAGGTGGGTTAGTCAGGGTTACAGGGATAGGGGAGGAGTTGGATCTGGGTGGGATGCTCTTCAGACAGTCAGTGTGGACATGATGGGCCTAATGGCCTGCTTCCATACTGTAGGGATTCTATGATTCTATACCTACAATTACTTAATTGACTGAAAAGTGCTTTGAGACTTCCCAAGATCAAGAGGAACTCTGTATAAATGCAAAACATTTTATTTGCAGGGATTTAGTGTTTATTCTTTTGTGTCGTCCTCACAATATACTTTCTCACTCTGCCTTGCATTTTCAGCAAGCTTGGTTATAATACACTTGGCCCCTCTTTTTTGAGTTGTTGATTGATCAGCCACTTATATTTACGTACCTTTCAATGTAACAATATCTCCCAAACTGAAACAATGTGGTTTGCAGAAAACTGAGACACAAGTACTGATCTTCATGGTATTCCACTATTTAAGCTCTGCTATCCCTAAAACAACCTACTTATTTCTGGTCTATTTTCTCTCCGTTGACCAATCTCAGTTAATGCTAATGCATTCCCTTATTTCCATAAATCCTTCTTTTTATTACATCTTGCGTGGTACCTTAGCAAAGATTTTCCAAAAAATCCTAATATTTGACATTTACTGGCTCCCCCTGTATTTATGCTGGTAGTTACACTGGGGAGGTGATGGCCTAATGGTATTATTGCTGGGCTATTAATCCGGAGACCCAGGTAAGGTTGTAGGGACCTGGGTTTGAATCACACCTGGCAGATAGTGGAATTTGAATTTAGTAAAAATCTGGAGCCTAGTGATGACCTAGTGATGACAACTTTTTCCTAAATCCCAATAGGGCGAACCAGGGAATAACAAACAAGTTCACACTCTGGAGCACCCCTGAGCACCAAACCATCATCTCGCAAACCATCCACAACCTCATCACCTCAGGTGACCTCCCACCCACGGCCTCCAACCTCATCGTTCCCCAACCTCGCACTGCCCGCTTCTATCTCCTTCCCAAAATCCACAAACCTGAATGCCCTGGTCGACCCATTGTCTCCGCCTGCTCCTGCCCCACCGAACTGATCTCCAACTATCTAGACTCCATTTTCTCCCCCTTGGTCCAGGAACTCCCTACCTATGTCCGTGACACCACCCACGCCCTCCACCTCCTCCAGAACTTCCAATTCCCCGGTCCCCAACACCTCATCTTTACCATGGACGTCCAGTCCCTCTACACCTGCATTCCCCATGCAGATGGCCTTAAGGCCCTCCGCTTCTTCCTGTCCCGCAGGCCCGACCAGTCCCCCTCCACTGA
>NC_063356.1:5844808-5845165 GCF_021869965.1 Rhincodon typus | reverse complement strand
CCCCCCACTCCTCTCCAGCAGCAGTGCCGGTGTACCACACCAAAAGGACCACTGCAGTTGAAGGTAGCTGCTCATTGTCACCTCTTTTGGTGCAGTTAGGACTGGGCCATTAATGCTGGTCCAGCCAGTAATGTCCAAATCCTGTGCATGAATAAAAAATAAAGTACGCACAATTCAGTTGCTCCTCCAACACTGCTGTTGGATTCCTTTGGCCATTTCCAACTGACCAATCAATACAAAAGGAGACAGTACGAACTGCAGATGCTGGAGAATCTCAGACAACAAGGTGTGGAGCTGGATGAACACAGCAGGCCTAGGGTCTAGGCCCGAAACGTCAGCCTTCCTGCTCCTCTGATG
>NC_063356.1:5836328-5844708 GCF_021869965.1 Rhincodon typus | reverse complement strand
CCTAGGCCTTCCTGCTCCTCTGATGCTGCTTGGCCTGCTGTGTTCATCCAGCTCTACACCTTAATACTGGAGGAGACTTGCTTTCCTTAATTGAGCAAGACATTGAAAATTATAGCAGCATTGAAATGCTGGAACTGTGTAAGACACTGTTTAGAAAGCGCATGTTGAAGGGAAAAAAGACACTACGAAATCAAAGATAGCATATAAAAACATATTGACTGGTAAAATAAATGGAAATCTAAAGATGGTTTTATCTCAGGACATTAAGAGTAAAAGGATAATTGTAGAAGGGGTTTGACTCATCAGAGATGTAACCTATGTGTGGATACAGAAGATATGGACAAGATTCTTAATGAGTATTTAGTATCAGTCTTCATAGAGGAGAGGGATGGTACAGACATTTTGAAAGGAGTATGAAATATTAGATAAAATAAGCAGAATGAGAAGAGAAGTACTGGAGGGACTGTCCCCCTTAAAGATGGACAAATACTAGAGCCAGATGAATTGTACCCTAGGCTTTTGAAAAACCCAGAGAGGAAATATATTGCAATGATCATTTTTCAAACCTCACCACCTATCGGCAAAGTACCAGAGGGTGATGGATCTGCAAGCATTGGACCATTCTTCAAAAAGGGTGCAAGGAAAAGGTCAAATAATTATAGGCCAATCAAATAATTATAGGCCATCTGACCTTGATGGTGGATAAATTACTAGAATCAAAGTGAGTGATAGGATTAACTGTTACTGAGAAAGGCACAGGTTAATCTGGGACAGCCAGTATTATTTTGTTAAAGGAATGTTATTTCTTACTACATGCAATTTTTTGAAGAATTAACAAGGAAGATTAATGAGGATAATGCAGTAGATGCCGCTTACTTGCATGTTCGTAAGGTGTTTGACAGGGTAACGCATGGCAGACAGTCAAGTATAGTTAAAGCATATTGGATACAGTGAAATGTAATAGGTTGGATTCAAAATTGGCTCATAAACAGAAAACAAAGCAGTTTTCAGTGATGTTGCTCAGTATTGCCTGCCTTGCTTCTTATGTTACAAATTGATGATAATATTGTAGACTTATATGTGGGAGATGTGCTTCAGAGACTTAGAAATGACAAAAAAATTGGCAGCCAATTGGTAGTGAATAAGATGGCTGTCGTCTGTAGGATGATATCAGTGATTTTGTTGAGTGGGTGGGAGTCTGGCAAATAGAATTCAATGTAGAGAAGTGTGAAGTTATGCATTTGGGGAGTGCTAGCAAAGCAAGGGGGAATGAATACATCATGGGAAGAAGAGAAGTAGAGGCAGTGAGTGGCCTTGGGGTCCACAGGTCCCTGAATGTAGCAGGATTTGCAGATAAGGTTGCAAAGAAGGCATATGGGATGCTTTCCTTAATTGAGCAAGACATTGAAAACTATGGCAGCATTGAAATGCTGGAACTATATAAGACACTGTTAACACCACGGCTGGAGTTTTAGGCACAGTTCTGGTCACTACATTACAGGGAGAACATAATTGCTCTAAAGAAATTAGAGGAGATTTACAGGAATGTTAAGGGCTTGAACATTGAAGATTGGATAGGCTGAGATGCTTTTCCTTTGAACACAGGAGGCTGAGGGGTAATTTCATTGACAAAATAATGAGGGATTCGGATACAATGGGCAATAACGATCTGTTTCACCATGTAGAGAGATCAATTAGACCATAAAGCTATATGAAATGGGAGCAGGAGTAGGCCATTCACCCCCCTGAGCCTGCTCTGCCATTCAATAGGATTGTGGCTGATCCGACATTCCTCATGTCTACTTCCCTGCCCTTTCCCTGTAACCCTTAATTCCTATGATCAAGAATCTCTCTATCTCAGCCTTAAATATACACAAGGACTTGGCCCCCACAACTCTCTATGGTAAGGAGTTCCAAAAGTAATTATTTGGGACACTTATTTAAGGTAATTGGTAGAAGGGTTAGAGGGGACTTGAGGTAAAACTTTTTCACCCAAATGCTGACTGAAATTCACTGCCCAGTTTGATGGTTGAGGCAGAATCCCCCATCTCACTTAAAGGAACCTTGGTTTGCATTTGTAACTCTGTCACCTGCAAGGCTGCAAATCAACTATTGGAAAGTGCATTAGAATAGGTACAGACATGATGACCTGAATGGCCTTGTTCTGTGCTCTAACCTTTTATGGTTCTATGATTCTATTGTTTTCATTTTAAAATAAATTCTTCACGGAATGTGGGCATCACTGGTCAGGAGACCATTTATTGCCCATTCCTAATTGCTTTGGAGAGGGTAGTGGTGAGCTGCCCAGTTGAATTATTGCTGCCCTTGGGGTGTAGGTAGATCCACAATGTCATTAGGGAGGGAATTCCAGGATTTTGACCCAGCGACAGTGAAGGAACAGTGAAATATTTCCAAGTTGGGATGGGAAGTGGCTTGGAGGGGAACTTGTATGGTATGGTGTTCCCACGTATCTGCTGCCCATGTCCTTCTAGAAGGAAGTGGTCGTGGGTTTGGAAGGTGCTGTCTAAGGATCTTTGGTGAATTTCTGCAGTGCATCTTGTAGATACTGCATATGCTACTGCTACTGAGTGTCGGTGGTGGGAAGGATTGGATGTTTGTGGATGTGATACCAATCAAGCAGGCTGCTTTGTCCTGGATGGTGTTGAGCTTCTCAAATCTTGTTGGAGCTGCCTCCATCCAGGCATGTGAGAAGTACGCCATCACACTCCTGACTTGTGCCTTGTAGGTGGCAAACAGGCTTTGGGAAGTCAGGAGGTAAGTTACTCGCTGCAGTATTCCCAGCCTCCGACCTGTTCCACGGTAAACATTATTGCAAAACTTTTTTAGTTCACTTACGAAAGGAAACATGCCATTCATATCAGGTCTGGTGTTCCTGGCACACCAGACTCATCTGCCTCCTGAAATGGCATGGCAATTAAAGATAGGCAAGGAATGCTGGCTTGGCTAGAAATGTCCAGTTTTCATGAAAGAATACAAAACAAAAATCAGAGGTAGTAAGAACTGCAGCTGTTGGAGTCAGAGATAACACAGTGTGGAGCTGGAAGAACACAGCAGGCCAGGCAGCATCGGAGGAGTAGGAAAGTTGACATTTCCGGTCAGGACTTTTCTTCAGTTTTCTGAAGGACGGTCCCAACTCGAAACGTCAACTTTCCTGCTCCCCTGATGCTGCCTGAGCTGCTGTGTTCATCCGGCTCCACACTGTGTTATCTCACAAAAAAAATCACTTCCTTTGTGGTAGCTGTGTCTTCTGCTACCTAAGGTCTGGGACACATGCTCTACCACTCCTTCTTGATCCTTACATCTTACTTTCTTTGACCAAACTTTTTGATCTTATCTTAATATTTCTTTTTGGGACTTGGTGTCAAAGTTTCCTCAATAATGCTCTTGTGAGGCACTTTGACATTTCTCACTCTGTAAATGTTGTTGTCTTTGAATTCAATTCAAATCTATGTGTCATCTTCAGAGCTAGAAGCTAAGGATTCAGGAGTAAGAAAAGCCAATTATTTTCCCAATGATTCAAGAGGCTTTTCAATGACTTCTTTTTCTTTGTAAGGTTGGAGAAGTGGTATTGCTTCAAAGAAAAAGTTAATGATTCATTTTATGGTTCCGGTTGACGGAGATGTCACAACTTGAGCTGTTCCTCATGTTTCACTTATGATGGCCATCTCTGCCCTGGGCCATCCTTAAATGGTCCAGATTCTCTGTAGGAGGTAGGAACTTGAGACTCCACTACACAGGGTAATTAACAAGTTGTGGTTGGGTGATGCTTGCAGTCATCAAGAAGTAAGTAATCATGTTGGCATGGAGTCATAGAGTTAGCAACGTTTTCACACAGAGGGTGGTGTGTGTATGGAATGAGCTGCCAGAGGATGTGGTGGAGGCTAGTACAAATACATTTAAACAGCATCTAGAGATAACAAAGTGTAGGGCTGGATGAACACAGCAGGCCAAGCAGCATCAGAGGAGCAGGAAAGCTGATGTTTCAGGCCTAGACCCTTCTTTAGAAATGATGCTGCTTGGCCTGCTGTGTCCATCCAGCTCTACACCTTGTTATCTCAGATTCGCCAGCATCTGCAGTTCCTACTATCTCCTAAACGGCATCTAGATGGGTACATGAATAGGAAGGGTTTAGCGGGATATGGGCGAAATGCTTGCAAATGGGACTAGATTAATTTATGATATCTGGTTGGCATGGATGAGTAGGAGTGAAGGATCTGTTTCTGTGCTGTACAGCTCTATGACTCTATAATTGCTTTCTTGAATCACTGGCCTTCATGTAGTGTAGGTAGATGTACAGTGTTTTTATCCCGTAATGAGTTGATCCATTAGAGTAGCTTCCTACACCATTTCAGAAGACAGTTAGGTGTCAATGACATTGCTGTGGATCTGGAGTTGCATTTGGACTGGACTGGGTGAGGACTTCAGATTTCCTCCCCTGTAGTCGGTTACTGTTACTGAGTTGGTTGTATTTTTACAATAATCTGTTCATTGCGTGATCATCATTAATGAGACCAGAGATCTAATGCCCACAATCTGGTATCCTTGGGACTGGGGTCAAGCAGATTTTCGATCTTCCCGCATTTTGCATTTGAGTGAGATTACTTTGTGTTTGCAGAATTGGGACAGGCAGATAAGACAGATTTTAAAGTCCTGTGATGGATCACTGATTCTGACCATTAGCCAGAGAATGGTGTTCTCATTCCCTCACACATTCTATTCAGGTGGTCGAGGCATTGTCCTGAGAAAGAACTAATGGGCAGCTGTCACCTATTTTGTTGAGTTGAAACAGATGCTGTGTGTGCACATATTCTTTCCGTCTATAAAAAAACGGAGCCTTGTGTGTTAATATCTGTGACTTCCAGTACATGCAAATGCACCACATTGCAACCAGATATTGAGAGAAAAGTATTGGTTTTTGTTCAGCCAGGTTTTTGAGTTTAGAACTGTGATGTTGAATGCCAGATTTATTAATTAACTGGAATTTAAACTCATGTCTCTTGAGCATTTTTCTGTCCCTCTGGATTAGTTCCTTACCACTAAGCTAATGCTATCCCAGACAGAAAAATTGCTGCTCCATTATTAATATTGCTATTTACAATGTAGTTAGACATGAGGATTAATATAAGTCAGATGAAACTCAATTCAAAAAGCTTTGCCTGAATTTTAATGCCTAAGTGGTGAAAGTGAAAATTACTCTCAAAAGAAAGTCAAGAGTGGAACTTTGGAGCTGGACGAGGCATTTAGCTTCTCAACTCTGTTCCACAACTCAACAAGATCATGGTCGGTTAGTGACCTAACTCCATATAATTTTCCTTTGTCCCAGATCCCTTCATAGCTTTGGCTTACAAAAATCTATCTATCTCAGATATGTAATTAGTGATTCATCTGGAACCAATTGATGTTTGTGGTAGAAAATTCTAAACTTCTACCACCTTTTGTGAGTTTATTAACACTGAAAAATCAAGGTCTAATATTTCTGGCTCTGTCCTCTAAGCCCAACAGTAGTTTCCTTTCTATCTATCCTATCTGTTCACCTTACAAGTAAAATTGTTCATGATTCTCAAACGTTCAGCCCCATTTGCAACTCACTTAAGAATGAAACACCCATGTCAGCCTTCAGCAGAACTATCCCTTTTTGATGTGATGAGTGACAGCTAATTTTACTTGTATCATAAATATTGATACAGTCTCTGTGTCAATCTTTGGCTTCAGTGACATTCTATATTCTCGTAATGCTGCATAAAAAGAACTCTCCAGCTCACTCTCCTAAATCTCTCCGAATTAATTTCGTAGCTAATCGTCCCTCAGTCTGAACTGCTCAACCCATTGGAAAATAATCTGTTACAATTTACATTGTCCTTCAGGATTTCAGACACCCTGACTAATTGACCCCAGAAACTCTTCTGTTCTAGCCATCTTCTTATTCTTCAGTTCTCTGCCCAGAGACACGTCCAACCCACAGTGCCATGATCCCTGCCATTTCTGAATCTATCCCAACCAGAACAGGGATTGATCTCCATGCTATTGGCACAAAACTGATCCACACCAGCTGTCCAATCATCTGAGCCAAATTCCTCTTCCCCTTTTCCAAGTGTCTGGAAAGGTCTTCGTGCTGAAGGTAAATGGGCATCCGAGACAACAAGGTGCAGGGCTGGATGAACACAGCAGGCCAAGCAGCATCATAGGAGCAGAGAGGCTTCCTTAGATGAGGCTTCGCAATGGGGTTAAAATTGAATCAGAGATAGTAGGAACTGCAGATGCTGGAGAATCCGAGACAACAAGGTGCAGGGCTGGATGAACACAGCAGGCCAAGAGTTATCGGACCCTCCTGGTGCCTCAAATGTATGTAAATACAGTATTTAATATGTAAGAGAGGTCTTTGGATACAGTCAAACTTCAGTGTTTGTTTGTTTCCTACTGAACAATATTTGTGACTATGTATATATACAGAGATATTTTGTATGAATGAAGTATATTTCTACAAAAAATATTCCCAAGACTCTGGGCTACTCTGGCAACATGCGCTTTTGCCTACAATTTGTAGCCTCAAGCTATGGATAGTGATGCTGTAAGCTCCAATTTCCTTCCATAACATGGCTAATAAGGAATCTTGTCAGCACAGTACAATGGCTCAGTGCCTCACAGTGTCAGGGACCCAGGTTCAATTCCACTCTTGGGCGACTGTCTGTGTGGAGTTTGCACATTCTCCCCGTGTCTGCGTGGGTTTCCTCCGGGTGCTCCGGTTTCCTCCCAAAGTCCAAAGATGTGCAGGCTAGGTGGATTATCCATGGGTAATGCAGGTTTACAAGGATGGGGGAGGTGGTACGAGGTGGGATGCTCTTCAGAATTTCAGTGTGGACTTGGTGGGTCGAATGGCCTGCTTCTACACTGTAGGAATTCTGTGGATTTTAAGAATCTCTCCTGCTTTTACTGCCTGCCATTGGTGTAGTATTGGAAGGATTTGCAAGTTGATAATCTTTAGCCGTGTAATAAGTCTACCTTCCGTGGCCATGGTCCTTGTGTGGGATTTGAACCAGGATCCCCTGGCTCAGAGGCAGGATGGCAGCCCACTTCACCACAACATTCCCTGTCCTAGCACCTCCGACTTTCCAAGTCCCATTTGAATACCATGAAGAAAGAGAAAGTGAATATTGCTGTAAAAAGACACACATTGTTAAAACTTAGCTCAAGGTTAAAACTAGCAGGCAAAAGTGCCTAAGCAGCTCAGACATCTTGGAAGAGGGGAGGAGAGTTTTTGCTCAGTTGGCTGGACAGCTGGTGTGAATCAGATTGGTGCCAAAAACATAGAGTTCAATCCCTGCTTTTGCACCGATCAGGACAATTAGCAAAAGTACTAACTTGAGGGGAATACCAACATATATACCATATGAGAGGTGAGCGGCAGGTTGTTGACCAATGGGCTCTGATTGGCAGAGGAATTGCCATGGGGAATGCACCAGATAATGATGATTTACAGTTAACCATTTAAATTTTAAACTGGGCAGGTTAACTTTGATTGGTCGAGGCATTGTCCTGAGAAAGAACTAGTGGGTAGCTGTCACCTATTTTGTTGAGTTGAAACAGATGCTGTGTGTGCACATGTTCTTTCTGTCTATAATGAATGGAGCCATGTGCATTAATATCTGTGGTTTCCAGTACATGCAAATGCACTGAAAATGTACAAACCCAGCTGATAATCTGAAATTGGTTGTCAGTGCAATTCTTTGCACAGTCATAATTATCTAGTAAGTTTTGTCAACTTGTGTAATAACACCTAATACTGCCAGTTTCGAAACTGTGGGCAGGACGTTTATGATCTGTACCTTGCTTATTGCAAACACCCATGGAGATATGCCCTTTGATATGATCCACCACACATGGAATGTAAAGCCAGCATACCTGGCATCACTGTGCCTCTGAAATTCATATAGTACATTGCTCATTTGTGTAATAGACAGAAGATTTTTTGGCTTGAAGGTAACATCCTGTTAGTAGTGTACACAACTCTTGTTGTTCATAAATATTCGCAATGTGAAACAGCTAACTTTAGCTGATACTCAGGATAATCCGAGGTAGACTGGGGCTCTTTTCAATAACAAGAATGATGATCTTGGGGCTGTCCATGAGTTAGTGAGGTATACAGTGAGAAACCAGTCAAGATGGCGGTGAAGAAGGACGTTCCAACTGGAGCTCCCCAGCTCCCATCTGTTTCCTTCTCTTTTTTAATCTTTTCTCCCCTTTTGGTCTCTCAGTGGGACTCAGCTTGGTCTCTCAGTGGTATGTTAACTGGTCTCTCAGCAGCTCATGGCGGTTCTCAGCCTGGTCTCTCAGCAGCTCATGGTGGTTCTCAGTCTAGTCT
>NC_063356.1:5808218-5836318 GCF_021869965.1 Rhincodon typus | reverse complement strand
GTCTCTCAGCAGCTCATGGTGGTTCTCAGTCTGGTCTCTCAGCAGGTTATGGTGGTGTCTCACTCAGTGTGTGAACGGGCGCTGCCCAGGTTGGGGGGGGGAATCAGAGAGGTGGCATTTTCAGCAGCAGTAATGATAACTGTGGCCATGGCGTCGAGAACAGAGAGCACAGCGAGATAATTGGAGGACTCATCAAAGACTGTTGAACTTATTTCTTTATTTTCCTATGAAATACTTTAATGTAAACTATTACCTATTTCTTTACTTTTCTACTATTCTATGAAGCAATGCTTAACTTGTTACCTCTCGTTTCTTTTTCTACTTTCTACCTAAGCTTTTTTTGTACCTTGGTACCTTGGTACCTGAGATGGTGCCATGTGTGGAGACATTATACACTTTTCACTGTACTCCTGTGCTTGAGTACACACGACAATAAAATCTAAAATGTTCTACCCTGTAGGATGGCTTTGATTCAACCATAGCCATAAGCTTGGGCACTATTTATAAAGTTACTGTCAAGGCTACTCTCATAGCGCATGGAACGGTCAGAATCCCAAAAATTAAGCTGATTTATCAAGTAGGGGATCGAGGTAATGGGGCTCATTCTGAAAACGAAAGTGGCAATAGATGCAGTGACATTGCAGCCATGGAGTGAGTAATGCCCTGATTGATTGCGAGTAATGGTCCAGGGAATTGGTAGTAGTTGACCATTTGTGAGATGCTTCAGTTTGTGGCAACTGTATAAATATTTGCACTTCGATAACACCTTTAAAAGTAGTGTATATATTAAGGCACTTCAAAGGACTATGATCAAAGTCTGAACAAGTCACGGAAGTTGTAGGAATAGCCCCTTGGTCAAGAAAGAAGGTTTTCTGGAGGGTTTTAAAGTTGGGGAGAGCAATGCTCCCACATCTTTTGCCCCACTGTGAGCCCAATTCAAGGCCTGAAAATTGTCACAATTTCTCAGTGAGAACCATGAGGGAGGGAGTGGGGACCTCTTAGCTAGAGTAGGGGCACAGCTATTATAACTCAGAGTTCTACAATGGCCACTACTACCTTAGAGCTCATGGGGTGCCAACCCCAACTGTGGGCAGCCTGCATTAGAGAGGATTAGGGAGGGTCACCATGCCTTAGGTGATGTTGGCAGGATCTTCTTGGTGTTGTTAGCTGCTGTGAGGATTGAACCTGTGCTGTTTGTGTCCCTCTGCATTACAACCCAGCCATCCAACTGAGCTAACTGACCCCCTTTTTCCAACATAGGTAATGTTGGAAACACAGCAGCCAATTTTCAAATGGCAAACTCCTAGAAACAGCACTGAAATAATGAGCTGCTCATCATACTGATGTTGTTTACTGATGAGGTCTAAATATTGTTCGGTGCAGCGCAAAGAACTTCCTTGCTTTTCTGTGAAATAATGCTGTTGGATCTTTAGAGATCATGATGAGGTTGTACAGGACATTGGTGAGGCCTCTTCTGAAGTATTGTGTCCAGTTCTAGTCGCCCCACTATAGGAAGGATATTATTAAGCTCAAGAGGGTTCAGAAAAATTTTATCAGGATAGAAACTTTGAGTTATAATGGGAGTCTGGATTGGCTGGGATGTTCCCACTGGAGAAAAGGAGGTTGAGAGGTGACCTAATCGGGGTTTTTAAAATCATGACGTGTATAGATAAGGTTAATGGCAGATGTCTTTTCCCCATGGTGGGGGATTTCAAGACTTGGGGGCATACTTGTAAGGTAAGAGGAGAAAGATTTAAAAAGGACACAAGGAGCAACATTTTTACACAGAGAGTGGTTCGTATGTGGAATGAACTTCCAGAGGAAGTGATAGATGCGGGTACAGTTACAACAATTAAAAGACCTCCAGATAAGTAGATGAAAAGGAAAGGTTTGGAGGGATATGGGCCAAGCACAGGCAGGTGGGGCTAGTTTAGTTTGGAATTATGGTTGGCATTGACTGGTTGGACCGAAGGGTCTGTTTCCATGCTGTATGACTCTGTGAGCCTATCACTAGGAAGGCAGACATGGTTTTGCTTTGCAAAGCAGGAGCTCTGACAGAGCAGCACTCCCTCAGCATCGCACTTTGAATGTCAGCCTAGATTTTATTCTCAAATACTTGAAGTGATATTTGATGTTGCAATCTCCAGACTCAGAAGTGAGATTGCAACCCACTGATCCAGGGAGGAAAGTAACCCGGAAGAAAGAGGTTGCAGGAAAGAGAATATTTCATATACATTTTTTAGGAGGTTTTGACAGGTAATTTCCACCAGTCCTTTGAGAACAAGCCTTCATTTGCACTTACTGACAGCTGAAATATATTTTTGTTTCATTATTCTGTATCTGTGCCAAGGCCTTTCATTTCTCATTGACAATGATTTTTATTTTGTATTAAAATATGTCAAAAAAAGAAACTAATGCTTCTGACGGGAGAAGTACTCGCCTTTAAGAAAACCAAGGCAAATTAAACATTTCTTTGCAACTTCAGATACAGTTTGGGCAGAGTCCCGATATTGCAATTAATTCACATTCTTTGTTCTGCTGAGAATGCTTCATTATTGGAAGCGCGAGATTTTAAGCCAGGGGTCTCTCTGACTGTTGAGGAGATGTAGAGTATCTCATTGCCTTTTGTCAAAAATGCAAGGGGGAAGTTTTACAGGTGTCTTAGCCAAAGACAACAAGAACAGGAGAGATTGCTTGTCAGCCATGTGATGGGAAAGATAACGGACCTTTTGCCTTAACTCTGCATTGCTCCAGACAAAAACATGCATATAAAGATGTGTGCTGCCATAACAATGCGGTGGCCTTGGGGGTGGGCTGAGGAGGGCTGTCATAGATCAGACTGGTCCAAACAGCACAGGGCATAATCCTGTTGCAACTAGAGTGAACTTGGGACCTGCCTCCTTAATCAACCCATGGTGAACATCATCATGGCACTTTTGTTCAGACTTGCCCTCAGCCAGAGAACTGTAGAAGTGGCTTTGGCCAACATCTACCCCTTAACTAAAGGCAAATTAATAAGGTCATTCATCCTACTAGCTGTTTGGAGAGATTTGTTTTGTATAAATTGTCTACTTAACTACTGTGACACTTCACAAGTAACATATTTTGGGATATCCTGAAAATGCTACATAAATGAAAGCTCTTTCTTTTTCTTGGTAATTTATAGAAATCCTGAAATTTCAAAAAGTCATTTATGGTAATGTAACTAAGCATAATGGGATATAATGTTCTCATAAATCTCATAAATCTCAAGTTTCATATAATGATATTAGGCAGATTGTTGGAGGGCATTTAATCCTTGCTTTAAATCTGCCTCGTGGTATTCAGTATAAAGAAGGAAGAAAATGTCAGTAACAACATTAATAGGAGTAAGAGGGTCACTGATAATGCTGATGTTCCTGTTATGATTAAAGACTGCTATTTTCATCTATCAGAAAGTCCTTACAGTCAGCGTGCACAGAATTCTACAGCCGCCAGTGTGTCTCCAGGGTCAGAGAGTTCTATGAACTGTTCAGAGTACGATCCTGTGGTTCATAAAGTCGTCACACCCAGCTCCCACCACTTGTCACTGCATCAGCCTCTCCCACCCACCCCTGATGTCATCCAGCATCCAGTGTCCTTTGGCTAGCTGTCCATTCAAGCTCAAAACAGCTACTGGGTTCCAGGTCTCATCTACAGCGATGAGTGTGGGTTTGTAGCTGGTGTACCCAATTTAGAATTTCATGGGGCCCCTTTGAGACCTCTTCTTGCAGAAATGAAAACATTAGAAAGTGAATCCAGTCTATTTGGCAATCAAATCCCTTCCTTCAATTTTGAAAGGGAAGGTATAGCACCTTGCATAGAAATAACTAGCCCCTTAAGCATTTGCTGCCATTCAATGAGTTCATAATTCCATCCAGACACCCTTGCACCATATCAACTAATACCTTTGATTAACAAAAATCTATTAATTTTAGCTTTGAAATAACAATGTATCCAGCATCAACTGCTGTTTGCAGAAAAGAGTTTCAGAGTTTAAACCTCTATGTTTAAATGTGTTTTCTAATTTCACTCCTGAAAGATCCAGTTCTAGTGTTTTAACTATTCTCTCAGCCAAAGACTCCAAAAGCAGGTTGAAATGGTTTTCTTTTCTGTCTATTTTCCCTGTCTGGTTCCTTTAATATCTCGGAAATAATAATGTAATCGGCTATAACTTTCTAAACTGCAGAGAGCACAAAGCTAGTTTGTGTAAGGTCTCTTTGTAATTTAATCTTTGGTGTCCAGGTGTCACGCTGCACTCTCTAAATATAAACTGCACTCCTGCTCTCTCCTAGGCCCTATCTCTAGAATGTGATCGCTCCATAACTGCTCCCAGCATTTTTTTATGGTAGTTTTTAAAATTTCATTCATGAAATGTGTTATTCAGACTTGTGGACTACCCAACCAGTAGAGCTTCATATTGTTGGAAGAAAACTTTAACCCCTTATATTCTAGTCCTCTGGCTGTAAAGGTCAACATCCCCAACAGCCTTTTGATGACTTTATGTTCCTGTTCCATGAGATTTTAATGATCTATGTGACAAGATCCCAAGTGTCTTTAGACCTCTGTCACTTTTAGCTTTCTACCACATGTGTTCATCTCTTCTCTTTTCAGTCTGAAATTTGCCAGTTTTACCTAATCACTTGATGAATGTGCCTCAATCACGCTTCCATTTATATTGTTTACCATATCATCCATCTTGATGCCATCAAAAATCTTGGATATGTTTCTTTCTATCCTGTCATCTAAGTCCTTTGTAAACACAGTGACTGATTGACGTTCTGACACCAATCAATATATCAACTTGTAAACTTGCCCACTATCCTGTCCCTTGGCATTCAGCCAATCTCCTAACCAGGTCAGCTTAGAAAGAGCTGTAATTCTCTGGTGCCTTTCGTGAGCACAGGACCCCAGAGCACTTTACAGCTAATTAAACACTGTAGAGGTGTAGTCTGTCTTGGAGAAAAAACATTGCTACCATGCTCCACCTCCTTCATTTAGATCTCTATCTGGTTCATTTAATCTCCTGAGGGAAAACTTTGGATAAATGACCATTAATTCTCAAAAAGTCATTTCAGCAAAACTCCAGAATCTTAATGTCTCAACTGTTTAACTTATCCTCAATAGTAATTATCCTCTCCCTGCACAATGCCACCTGAGAACCTTAGTTTTGGTTGGAGGACCAAAATACCTTGCCAGTCATTTTATACTACACATCAGGTCAATTGCAGGAATAGTCACATGTCCTTGTGCTCCCCAGTGGGAAACCATATATTCAGGGAATATAGGTTGAATTTAAGGAATGTACTCTGTGGAACTGGCTCTCCTTCCCATGCTAATTTGGTTCCTACTTTGTCAGAGAAACATTTCATTGTTGCCTATCTAATAACAAAAAGAAAGAGAATAGAGAGAAAGAAAGAGTGACTGTATTGGCAGGGGCCTTCTACCTGGTACCAATTACAAATTTGAACTCTTCTAGAGCCCTGCCATCTGTATTCTAATTCACACCAAGCCCCATTCACCCACCACTCCTGGGCTTGCTCACGTACACTGACTCCTAACTCTGGCACTACCTTGATTTTAACATTCTCATCCTTTCAAATCCCTTTATAACTTCATCCTCTTCTATGTCTGTAAATAGGAGCAAGGATAGGCCATTCAGCCCTTTGATACAATCATTCAATTTGATCGTGGCTGATCATCCCACTCAGTATTCTGTTTGCACATTGTCTCCATACTCTTTCATCTTAGCCCTAAGAGCTATACTTAACTCCTTCCTTGGAATAACCTTCTCCTCAGATCAGCATAATTCACTTAGCTGTCCATGCTGCTCCATTACAGCTGCATGATGTTAATTGCTGCAACATTGGTGACCTTGCCTCAGCAACCAAGGCCCGAAACTCTTGAATTCCCTCTCTAAAACCCTCCCTGCCTCTTCACGATACATCTTAATTTTTTGGTAATCTGTTCTAACATGTCCTCATGTGGCTTGGTCTATGTGTGATAATGTTCTTGCAAAGTGCCTTATATGTGTTATATAAATATAACTTGTTCTTGCTGAGACCAGACAATGAGTGTTGGAACATCACACTTTAGCTTCAATGGGGAGGTAATGGCCTAGTGGTATTATTGCTGGACTGTTAATCCAGAGACCCAGATAACGTTCTGGGGACCTGGGTTTGAATTCCGCAGATGGTGGAATTTGAATTCAATAAAATATCTGGAATTAATAGTCTAATGATGACCATGAATCCACTGTCAATTGTTGGGAAAAACCCATCTGGTTCACTAATGCCCTTTAGGGGAAGGAAACTGCCATCCTTACCTGGTCTGGAATACATGTGACTCCAGACCCACAGCAAAGTGGTTGACTCTTAACCACCCTGTGGGCAATTAAGGATGGGCAATAAATGCTGCCTAGACAGTGATGCCCTCATCCCATTAATGAATAAAGGAAAAAATATATATTTTGTTCCTCATCTGCCATTTTTTAGAAGATAATAGTTCTGAAAGAGTTAATGCTGAAGTTGCTGTAGCTCCACTCAATCAGATGATGTCCACATGGGCAGTCTTACATTGTGTCCAAAAGGAGAAAAGTGTGCCATTTTGGACTCTTGATATCTGTCACCACGCTCAACTATTTCATGTTAATTATACCTCTCGCTATCCTGAAATAAACTACACCTTGTCATGCAAGTGCATTACCTCATCTTCTTAAGATTTACATGGTGGTCCATAAGGTGATCCACAAGGGAGGTGATGGCCTATTGTTACTGTTAAACTATTAATCCAGAGACCCTGGTGTTGTCCTGTGAGCTGGGTTTGAATTCCAGCCATGGCAGATAGTGGAATTTGATATTATTAAATCTGGAATTAAGAGTCTAATGATGACCATGAAACCATTGCTGATCACCAGAGAAAACATCCGGTTCACTAATATCCTTTACAGTAAGAAACTACTGCCCTTGCCTGTGACTGCAGGCCCACAGCAAAGTGGTTGACTCTTAACTGCTCTTTGGGCAATTATGGGTGGGTAACAAATGTTGGTCTAGTCAGTGACACCCACATCCCATGAATAAAAATAAAGTGGTTTATTGTCTACAGCAGCTAACTGAATGAATAGGCTCTTAGAATCAACACAGAAAGGAGGGTTAACATGCAGGTTCAGTTGGCAGTTAGCAAGGCAAATGCAATGTTAACGTTAATTTCAGGTGGGCTAAGAGTACAAAAGCAGGGATGTACTGATTAAGGTATTTAAGACTTTGGTCAGACTGCATTTGGAATATTGTGGGCAGTCTTAGGCCCCATTTCCATGGAAGGATGTGCTGGTGTTGCAGAGGGTCCAGAGGAGATTTATAGGAATAAATTTGGGATAAAGGGCTTGTCATATGAGGACCTTTTGAGGTCTATAGTACAGTATTCAATGGAGTTTAGAAGGATGATGGGGAATTTGATTGAAACTCACAGAATACTGAGTGAGAGGCCTACATAGTGCGCATGTAGAGATGCTTCCACGAGTAGAAGAGACTAGGACCCGATGGCACAGCCTCAGAGTGAAGGGACAACCCTTTAGAACTGAGATGAGGAGGAATTTCTTCAGCCAGAGGGTGGTGAATCTATGGAACTCACTGCCACAGAGGGCTGTGGAGGCCAAATCATTGAGCATATTTAAGACAAAGATAGATAGATTGGTTGGTTAGGGGATCAAGGGTTATGGGCCAGGAGAATGGGATTGAGAAACATATCAGCCATGATTGACTTGTGGAGCAGATTGGATGGGCCAAATGGCCTAATTCTGCTCCTAGATCTTGTGATTCCTTTTATGACTGGTGGGTACCATGGTGGGATGGGTGCCATCATTCCCCATCCAATAAAAGTACATTTTAAGTTGATAATTTCCCTTTGGGGCTGTCAAGTTTGTTTATTTTTGCACCTGATTGGTGCAAAACTGTGGACCCTCCAACAAGCAGCTGCCAGTGAGTAGCACCCAGAACTCAATAGGACACCACTCGCATGTGCTGCCTTGGTAGCTGGAGGTTGCTGGATGGGTTTCAAAGCCAACTGACTGCTTCTCCCCTTCTAGCCCAGGGGAATGCAAGAAGCAATGAGGGATGGACAATAGATCATGGAAAGCCTATGGTGCAGAAAGAGGCCATTCAGCCCATCAAGTCTTCACCAATCTTCCAAACAGCATCTCATCCAGACCCATATTTACCATATCTCTGGACACTGCAGAGCAAGTTAGCACGTAAACTCCACATTTTTGGATGTTGGGAGGAAACTAGAGCACTTGCAGACACAGGGAGAACAAACAAAGGCTGGAAGTGAACCCAGGTCCCTGGTACTGTGAGGCAGCAGCACTAACCACTGTGCCACCATGCTGCTCAGCAAGCAACACTCACATGCTGTCAACACATCAAGAAAAAAAAACCTGTAGGAACAAGTGAGTCATCTAGACTCAAAACATTAGCTTGCTCTCTCTCCATGGATGCTGTCTGACCTGCTGTGATCTCCAGCATTTGTTTATTTCAGTCAAGAGAAGACTTGTGGTCTTCTCACTGCAAATCTGATCAACAAGCTCAACACTGATGAGAAATCCAAGCAACAGCTTCTAAACACTTAAACATAACAAAATCTAATTACACAGAAAGTCAGGATGATGCCCATGATAGTCAAAAAAAAATCCAGATTCTCAGAATGACAGCAATTAATTAAAAATCATTGTTCTGCAATAACAGTATGTTCTTCATGGACATGGTCATTATTTGATGAAGGGTATTTTCGACTATTTATTAAAGTGCCTCTTTGACAGAGAGAACAAGCAGCAATAATGAGGATTAAATGCTTTTCAAATATTCCAGCACCACGTCTGTGCCAAAAACACACAAGATTTCACTAATCTTGTGAAAAAAAACCCCGACCTTTAACAAGTCAAGCTAGTCACGGTGGTGATCAATACGGCTCATTAGTTTTATGAGCTGATCATGTCTTTCACGTCTGATGCGAAACCTCTGAACAGCAATGCAGCAATATGCAATGTCATTATTTGAACAACTGTCTGCAAAAGAATGGAGCAGAGTAGGAGAAACGGAACGATCCAAGGAGATGAGTTAAACTAGATTTGTGCAACTCAATTCTGAGGCAGAAAGTTGTGGAAGACTTCAAGGATATTCATCAGAAAATGAAAGGGAGTCCGAAGGAAAGCAATAAGTTGGTCCCAAAGTTGGGTCAATAGCAGGAAGAGAAAGACGTATAACTGCTGTATGTTTTGGTGTCTGAAAAATTATTTCTAGTGGGGTTGCACAGTGTTTACTACTTGTCTTTCTCACTTCTCATGCATTGACTTAAATGAAGGTGCCATGATTAAGAGGTTTACCCATTGATGAAAGTCATGACCGTCGATGAAGGTCGATGAAGGCATGACCATCAGTGATTGGATGAAGGAAATCGGGGACACGCAAGAAGAAGGAGTTGGAGGAGCACAGAAACCTTGGAGGGCTGTAAGGCTCAAGGAGGTTAAGGGGTGGGAGGCTGTTGAAGCTACAATCGGTGGGGGGAGGTGGTGGGAGGGGGGGAAGGCAGTGATAAGTGGGGAGGGAGAAGAGATTTGGTTTGTGAACAATTTTAAAATCTAGGTTTTGCCGGAATGGCAGCTTATGTAGATTAACAAACACAGAGAATAATGGAGGAAAGGGGCTCAGTGTAATTTGGGGTACAGCCAGCAGTTTTGGATGAGTTCACGTCCAGGAGATTCTGACCCTGTGGATCCCTTCTCAATTGACCCACAAGAAATGCTTCATCTTAGCCTTGGTTTATCTCCAGCTGAGAAGTGTAGTTACCTTCAGATTCCTGGGCTCTGATGAGGCAGTATTTACCAAGATTCCTGCTCTTTGGACTTCTCAAGTGGTCCTCACTGAAACGAGAATGCTCATGGATGCTGAGGAGGAGAAGAATTAGCATGGTTATTAACAACGCAAATATAGCAACACTACACCTTACAGCACGGTAGGAGACCAGTCAGCCCATCAACTCTTTGCTGGCTCTTTATAGGTGCTATCCAATTAGGTCCTCTTCCCAGTCTTTTCTCTTTAGCTTTGCAACTGCTTCATCTTTGTGAGTGCTTATCCAATTCATTTTTGCAAGTTGCAATGTGAACCCACTTTCCACTAAGACAGAGAGTGCCAGATCACAACAAATCTCTGCCTAACATAAAAATAGAGCATTTCCTTCATCGTTCCCTGGGCTCTTTGAATTTCTGCTATGTATACTGTGTTTGATGAACAAGCCTTTGGGACAGCCTAATTCGAGAGTGCTATACCTAGCATCACTGGACCATCTCCCTCTTTGGGTCACTGCAATGCCTGACTTGAGTTAAAGTGGACAAGGTTTCTTCTGAATGTTTATCAGCCCTAAAAAAGCGAGACAAAATGCTGCAATATATGGCGTCAATTTATTCCAGCCTTCTTAATCCTTTATATCGTAGCCTGCAGTAGGACCCACTTACTTGAGGGAGAGTTAACTAAACATGAGGAATTGGCGTGAAAAGCCAACTTAATCCACAGAGGATTAATCTGGAGTAGGCTCTATCAGCCTGTGCACATTTTCACAATTATTCTTAAACAGAATCCAACGTGATTTCTATTTTTATTAGCTCGTGGACTATAACACTGCAGGCAATGCAGGACACCGTTCCTCGTTCCAAATTGTCCTTGAGAAAGTGGCACAGTCCCACTTGCTTTACCACTACCCATTGGTAGTGTGCTGGTAGGGAAGGGGTCTCAGAATTTTCACCCACTGTCAGCGAAGGAAAGGCAAGACAGGCCCAAGTTTCTGGTTCGGCCACATCCGGAGTATTGTGTCCAGTTCTGGTCGCCTCATTACAGGAAAGATGTGGAAGCGTTGGAAAAGGTGCAGAAGAGATTTACCAGGATGTTGCCTGGAATGGAGAGAAGGTCTTACGAGGAAAGGTTGAGGGAGCTAGGGCTTTTCTCTTTAGAACGACGAAGGATGAGAGGTGACTTGATAGAGGTGTACAAAACGATCAGAGATATAGATAGAGTGGACAGCCAGAGACTTTTTCCTAGGGTGGAGGTAGCTATTATGAGGGGGCATAGTTTTAAAGTGAGTGGAGGTAGATATAGGGGAGACGTCAGAGGTAGGTTCTTTACTCAGAGAGTGGTTGGGGCATGGAATGCATTGCCGGAGAGGGTAGTGGAGTTGGCCTCATTAGGGGCATTTAAGCGGCTATTAGATAGGCATATGGATGATAGTAAAAGGTAGGGGTGGAGTTTAGATAGACCTTAGGTTTAGGGTAAAAGTTCGGGACAACATTGTGGGCTGAAGGGCCTGTACTGTGCTGTACCGTTCTATGTTCTATGTTCAATATTGTGTGGCTTGGAGCAGACTTTGCAGGTGGTGGTGGTCCCGTGTATCTGCTGCCTCGATTTTCGCGATCAGGTAGGGGTCACAGGTTTGTGCTGTTGAAGGAACCTTGGGAAGTCGTTGCATCTTGTAGATGGTCAGCAATGTTGTCGGGAAGGAGCAGAGGTAGAAATCACAGATTTCAGCGCTGCTCCCGGTCTGGGCCTCCAACAACACATCTGGTGCCTCAAACTTAGCACAGCAGCCTCACCCTCTTCCTGAGAGCAATGAGCCTTCTAAAACCACAGGCCCAGCTATTGAATCCTGATCTAACCCATGCCCTGGGCCCTACTGCCAGTGCGCGTGGTATTACGGAGGGAGTGAGTGTTAAAAGCAGTGGACGGACTGCTATTCCAGCTTTATCCTGGATGGGTCTACCTTCTTCAGTGTTTCTGTTTTCTTGTTTTCATTCTTGTTTAAAACGATTTCATAAATCTGCTGGAACATCTGTAAATGTTTTCAGGGTCACAAAGAGCAGATGCGATGGGCTAGATGACCCACTTCTGCTTCCATGTCCTGTGATACTGAAATCTGAATGTAAAAGAAGGCAGCTGACCATGGCTTCCTCCAAGGCAATTGGGAAGGATCAGTAAATTCTGGCCTAGCCAGCGACACCTACATCCCATCAAAGAATTAAAAACAAACTTATTGTGTTAGTCAAATGAGAAATGGAAAACAACTTCATTAGTTGACAACAAAGTAGTTAATGCAAAACAAAGAACTGTGGATAAAAACTGAAAAAAATCTGCAGTTGCTGTAAATCAGAAACAAAAACAGAAGTTGCTGGAAAATCTCAGCAGGTCTGGCAGCACCTGTGGAGAGAAAGTAGAGTTAATATTTCAGGTCCAGTGACTGTTCCTCAGAGTTTTAAGGTCACTCGCCTCAAAACGTTAACTCTGATTTCTCACCACAGATATTGCCAGACCTACTGAGCTTTTCCAGTAATTTCTGTTTTTATTGTTAAGGAAGTGTCGATGCTGGAGTTCTGAAACAAAAGCAGAAATTGCTGGTAAAATTCAGCAGGTCTAGTAGCATCTGTGGGTAGAAAATAGAGTTCATGTTTTGAGTCCAGTGACCAGAATCAATTTCATTAAACTTGGCTTTCTTCTCACAGTTGCTGCAGACCTATTGAGTTTTGTCAGCAATTTCTGTTTTTGAAGCAGTTAATGTGACGTGCAATGATTCTCGCCTCTTTCATGTTCTTGTAATTGTTCTGCATTGCCTAAGAAGACGACTGTGTGGCCAAGAAACAGTGCAGAACATCTCCAGGATGCCTGAATTAGTCACAGTCACTACTGCAGATACAAGATGAATGACACAAATGGTTTGATCAATAATTTCAGTCATTGCACTACTTTGCCTGATTTAATATCATCAGAAAGAACATTTAGCTTGGTGCTGAATGTCGATATGAATCTGATGCAGACTGTTATATTATGACATAGATTCTAGAGCTGACAGGCCTGTATTTTTCAGATAGTTACATGACACCAGAACTTGTAATTTTCCCATGGTATGTGATACCTTTACAGGAACCCTCTTCACTTTCAGTCACTCTCTGAAATGAAGTCAATATAGTAAATTCAATCAGTTAGTTATGGGGATTTAATATGAGGTATTATCACTAAGCATACAACCCAGACTGTGTATTACATTCGTATAAATAGTAGGGTTGTAATAAACTCTAAGATATCTGATTCAACAGGAACCTGACTATCAGTGACATATGTTACATGGGCTAACAAATAGACAACTACAAAGTGTTATGTTGATAATACATAGGCACTAACAGCTAGTCATGGCCATTCATGACAGTAAGTGAATGCTGGAGACTGAAGAGGTGGCAGTAGTGTGGCAATTCCAAAGATTGTTTTTCCTAAAAGTATCAATCTCTCTAAATTTAGAGCTGAAGTTAAACTCCAACCAAGACTAAAGTGTTATAATCAAAACTTAAAACTATAAACCTGTACTGAAGCACACAGTGTAGACTTATAGAGTCCTAGACTGGTACAGCATGGAAACAGACCCTTCTGTCCAACTCGTTCACGCTGACCATGTACCCTAAATTAATCTAGTCCCATTTGCCAGCATTTGGCCCATATAACTGTAAACCCTTCCTATTCATGTACCCATCCAGATGCCTTTTCAATGTCATAATTGTACCAGCTTCCACCACTTCCTTTGGCAGCTCATTCCATACACACACCACCCTCTGTGTGAAAAAGTTACCCCTTAGGTCCCTTTTAAATCTTTCCCTTCTCACTTTAAAACCTATGTGTTTCATTGGCAGCCCACAAGAGGCCTAGCACAGATCCAATTTTTTTTAAAAAGGCAGGTTAAAAGGTGTTGAATGGATTATTTCTAGCTTAAAAAAATCCTCCTAGTGTGAAAAACCAGGGGAAAAAAATCACTGAGAAAAACATTTTTCTATATTAAAGAGACTTACCTGTTCAGAGTTGCTGGTTTGTTCCACCATTGGTGAAGGTGTGATACGAGATAAAAATGTAAATGACATCTCCTATGAGATAGCAAGAACTGCAGATGCTGGAGTCAAAGTGTGAACGGTCCTGACCCATCAACTTTCCTGCTCCTCTGATGTTGCCTGGCCTGCTGTGCTCTTCCAGCTCTCCACTGTGTTATCTCTGACTTCCTCTCTGCTTGTTTTCAGATGTGAAAGGCAGCAGCCTGGAACTTTCAAAGTAGCAACAACTTTTGAAGCAACAACAACAGGTAATAACAGAAGTTAAGGGTGATACAGATAGAAAACAAAATAAAACTGCAATGCATACCTTTGCTTACAACTTTTAGAGAGTATAGAGCAACACAAAAGAAAGATAGAAAACAAGCATCTAGGCATGGATTGATGCGCCTTTGACATTCTAACAGAATTCCAGCTATTTAAAGAAAGGATCAATCTTTATAGATCAACAGATGACTGACAAAGATTATCAGGCAATCAAATCACTTCCTACTTTGGGCTCTGACTGGTTAAGAGGAATATAGTCTCTGCCCATTTCTGAAGAAGGGTCCGGACCCGAAACATCAGCTTTCCTGCTCCTCTGATGCTGTCTGGCCTGCTGTGTTCATCCAGTTCCACACTGTGTTATCTGAGTAATTCTGAAGTTGACCACAAAGGTCCTGCCAAAATTTTTCAGGTTTTAGCGGATCAACTTAAAGTTTGAATCAATTTCACCTTTTGTAAATTGGATCTGTGCCAGGCTTCTCCTAAACTACCATAGGGCTGGATTTAGTTTTTTTTGGCTGTGCTGGAGTTGCATTAAAAAATTTGGAGGGATTTTCACTACGAGGCCTTATAGGTTTTCTCACCTCATCTCCAAATGTGCCTCATTGACTATATACCCCACTCCCATGGCATCTCCCTGATTCTGGCTCCAGCTCACCATCCGCCATTCCCAGAGCAACTCACCACTCAGCAGATACCCCGGAATTCTAAAATTCTTTGTGCACCTGGAAAAAGACTGTCTGCTTGGAGAAGTCCCGCAGAGTTCCTGATATTTGCCCCAAACGTGCCAGACATTGGGATACTGGCACTTGGGGTCAGAATATTAGTACAAATATCATTCCTGTACTTATCCTACATGGGGTGTGCTCAGAAAACTGGCAAAACATGGGACACTGCCAACATAAGAACATACAAAATAGATGCAGGACGAGGCCATTTGTCCTCTCAAACCTGCTCTGGCATTCAACAAGGTCATGGCTGATCTGCCCTAGGCCTCAATTCCTCTTTCATTCAAGTTCCTTATAGCTATCAACTCTCTGATATTTCAAGAAACAACTATCTACTTCCTCTTTAAATACTTTCAGTGATCTAGCTTCCACAATTCTCCGGGGTAAAGAATTCCAGATATTTACTACCCTTCGGAAGAATTTCTTCACATCTCAGTTTCAGAGTATCCCCTTATTCTGTAACTAGGTCCCCTACTTTGAGATTTGCTCACTAGCGGAAACATTTTCTCAATATCTATCCTGACAAGCTTCCTCAAAATATTCAGTTCTGAGGAAGGGTCACCGGACCCGAAATGTTAACTCTGTTTTTTCCTTCACAGATGCTGCCAGACCTGCTGAGCTTTTCCTGCAACTTTGTTTTTGTTCCTCAAAATATTATATGTTTCAGTATGAATATCCGTCATAATTCTAAGATCTTATGAATGAAGTCCTCTTAATCTGTTCTTGATAAGTCAACATCTTCATCTCAGGCATCAACCCTAGTGAATCTCTTTTGAACAGTGTCCATTGCTAGTCCATCCTTTCTCAAACAGAGACCCAAACTATAAACCCAACTGCAAAAACAAGTATAGCCTCACCAGCACTTTACTGTTTAGACAAAAATTTCCCTATTTTCAAACTTCAAGCCTCTAGCATTAGACGCCAGAATTCCACTTCTTAAGTATTTGCTGCACCTGCATGCTACTGTTTTGTGTTTCATGCACAAGAACATGCAAATCCTTCTGTACTGCACTTTTTTGGAGACTCTCTCCATTTAAATAATAGTTTGCCTTTTGAATCTTCCCGTAAAAGTGTATAACCTCACACCTTCCTACATTCAACCCCATCTGCCAAGTTTTTGCCCACTCACTCAAACTGTCTATATCCCGTTGTAGATTCCTTAAGTTCTCATCACAACATATCCTCCCACCTATGTTTTTATAACATTAGCTGCAATAATGTCTTCTGGTTTAAATCACATGGCCAACAATGCGACCAATCACTGCCCTGTTTTCCTGTGATGCTATAATTTGGCTCTGACAGGTACAAACAGGTTGAGGGATGTCTTTGCTGTAGGTTTTTAGTTTCTGCTGCTGTCGGTTTTCTCTTCTCTTTATGACACTGGTCTCCCTACTGTCTCTTGCATTAGACCATAGATGTAGGAGCAGCATTAGGAAATTCAGCCCATTGAGTCTACTTTGCCATCCAATGAAATCATGGCTAATCTGAGAGTCCTCACTTCCACTTTCCTGCCTTTTCCCCACAACACTTGATTCCCTTCCTGATTAAAAATCTGTCTATCTCAGCATTGAGTATACGTAATGACCCAGTCTCAACAACCTTCTGCAGTAAAGAATTCCATAGGTTCATCACCCTTTGAGAGAAGAAATTCTTCCTCATCTCTGTTTTAAATGTGTGACCCCTCATTTATGATTATGCCCCTCTCGTCCTAGGATCTGCCACAAGGGGAAACAACCTTTCCACATCTGCCCTGTCAAGGCCACTAAGAATCTTATGATGAAGACTCACCGGACTCGAAATGTTAATTCTGCTTTCTCTTCCCATTGATGCTGCCAGACCTGTTGAATTTCACTAGAAATTTCTGTTTTTGTTGCAGATTTCCAGCAGCCACAGCTCTTTGTTTTATTTACCTCCCCCTCCCCCAAGAACCTCCATGTTGCTTCAGAAATTGAGGGCCCTTTCTCTTGTTCTTTGAGGAGTTGGTGACTATTTCTGGGTCCTCCTCTCTCCCACTTGTTGGGTTGATGATGGATTATCCTGTTAATTACATAGGCCCTTATACTCAGCAGAAGAAGGAGGATTTATGGAAACACTTTACCTTAAGCACAAGCCACCAGTGTTTGGTGCTGCAACACATCTATCACAAAATGTTGTGACATTGAGCCATTAGTTCTTGGCTATTTTGTTCTGCATCCTTTTGCTCTCAATTTTCATGTATTTCTTGCATTATGAACATTAGCTGTTCCTAGAACTGCTCTCTAAACAGAAATAAAATTCATTTTCTTTTATGAGTGAGTTACTGTCAAGGCTGGCAACTTCAATCCATCCCTTGTAACCAAAGATGGTGGTGGCCTTATAAAAACCAAAAGAACAACGAATGTTGTAAATCAGAAGCAAAAACAGAAGTTGATGGAAAAGCTCAGCAGGTCTGGCAGCATCTATCAGTGATCAAGTGACCCTTCCTCAGAACTGAGGAAGGCAGTGGTGGCCTTTCTCCTTTAAATGAGGCAGCTCTTGAAATGTTAATGCTCTATGATGGTTATAGAGAGGAAGTTACTTTTCCTTCCTCAAGCTAATTTGATCATGTTAGAAGATAAGAAATGGGACCAGGTGGAGGCCATATGCTCCCTTGTGTCAGCTCTGCATGTTAACATCATCACAGCTGGCCTTTTACTTCAGCTTCATCTCCTGCACTACTCCCATGTCCCTCAATCTCCTTACTGCTGTGAGATATCGTATTATAATTCTCTTTACTAACTCACTCACAAGCGCATTGTGATTACTATACTGTGTTGCCATTCAGTCATTCATAAAACCACACTTTTGTAGTACATTTTATAAACTAAATTAAACCTGTTACTGTTTCTTTGCGCCTTTCAATTCTTATCGGCCCCATGCTGCAAGCAGCGTTTAGACCTGTTTCTGTATCAAAGGCCACCCCTGGATAAGTGTTAATACTGTAATCTACTCAGAACCATGCCATCCCCGCCATCATATCTCCGTAACCACACGAAACTATGGAAAGATTATAATATTAATTAGCCCTTAGCAACCATTTCTCGGGACCTGAATAGGTTGCAGACATCAAAAAGTTTCCTCCACTAGTATGTACTTTTTAGACACATATTAAATAGGGTTGCTACCCACTTTAAGAAACTTCCTATCAAAACAGCGCTCCCGTGAAACTGCATGAACGAATGTGTAAGAACTGTCAAAACTGGCAGTAGTAAATGAAATCACATGACCCAGCTGCAGGAGATCAATTTAATATCCTGTACACTTTTATTTAGTATATGTATAATTTCTCATTTATTTAGATTATATAGGTCTAATATTTTTACTGACTTTACTAACTTTAAAGACAAAAGGACTAACTCCACTTAGTTATGTAAGCTCAGACTGGACAGACATTATAATCCCATCAGGAGTTCAGCTAGCATTTAGCAAGTGCTTAAACCAACTCCTACTTCCACAGGACAGATGTCATGGAAACTCTTGCCTACAATAAATACAACTATGTAACACCATAGTGCTAAAATTTTAATGTATGTAAGAACTGCGTATAAAGAGGCTACTGTAAAACTGTATTTTGGATACCATCGCTGCCTCGAATTGCACGACTGCAGATACTCAATAAAGAGGCTATTTTCGCAACTCACTGATCTCGATCATTATCTCACAGTACCCAAAAATGTATCAACCTGTAAACTCAATGAGTGAATATTTACAGGGATCTAGAGATTTCCAAAGGGTCACAACTCATTGAGTGAAAAAAACAAAAGCAGAAATTGTTGGTGAAACTCAGCAGGTCTGCAGCATCTGTGGAAAGAGATACAGAGTTTCAAGTCCACTGACCCTTCTTCAGAATGGATAGGAGCTAGAAAATGGTGATATTTATGCTGATGATGTGTGGATGGGTTGGGGAGAAGAGTGAATGGAGAGGTCGGGATAGAGCCCAGAGAGAAAGAGAGAGAGAGAGAAAAGGTCAGGTAGACAAAGGGACAAAGGGATTGTTGATGGTAAACCAGGGAAGATGAGATAGCTAGGTCGATAGGTAATAATGGGCACTGTGAAATGCTGAAAATGGGTTGGCTGTGCCATGACAGGACCTGGGATATGGGGATGGGTAAAAGACATGGAAGAAAGTTTTCATGCTGCAAAATTATTAAACTCAGTGTTGAGTCCTGGAGGTTGTAAGGTCCCCAAGTGGAGGGAAGAAAACTTGCCTCTTCTTAGGTATAAAAATCTTACTCTTTATTCTGAGATTGCTATAGACTTGATCATCAGGGCAAACAGTTTCTCAGTTATTATCATGTCACAGCTGTTAAGAATTTTTGCTGTTTCAATGAGATCAACTTGAAACCCCAGAGAATACAAGCTTAATCCATTCATTCTGTCCTCAGAGTTGAAATGAGTCGAATCAGCAAGGGATCCTACTCGTGTTTAGGGTCTGTTGATTCTTATGAGAGATATATTCATATGCATGTCAGGTAAAGTCAACTTAATCGTTTTAGTTACTACCTGAAAAGGTTAACTTTTTGTTATCCACTCATGAGACGTGGGCATCACTGGCTGTGCCAGCATTGATTGTCTATCCTGAGTTGCCCCTTGAGAAGATGGTGGTGAGCTGCCTTACAGACCATATGCTGTAGGTAGACCCACAATGCTGCTGGGGAGGGAGTCCAAGATTTTGATCCAGTGACACTGAAGGGCCTAAGATCACATGTTGAGTTCTACCCATCAGAATATAAAGGGCCATCCCTGAGGAAAGCTAACCAATGTGTTTTGTACCAATTCTCCAAGACTCCAGCACTGATTGTTCTCAGTGCTAATAGTCCATACTAATGTGTATAGTTTGTAGCTAAAGTACTAATGTATATTTACTCTTAACTTGAACATGACTATGCACAAGAGACAATATGTGTCTTAAATGTATTTATTGTTCATTGACCCAACCTTCCACTGAAGATGTCCAGTTGGCATCCATCTCCACTGGGTATCAGCAACCCTTTTGCAGGAATCAACCCTAGTCATCCCAGGTGGCATCTGACTTTATAAGATGATGGGGGCTTTGCCAATTCTTGCAGGATTGATTCCATCTCTAGTTTCACAGTTGAATAGCCTAAAACAGACTAACCTGGTACTTAGGACAGCACATGATGCATTCTCCACCTATCCTTTAGCTTCTGTAATGCGACAATCAGCTTTTATTTTAATCACTTTTCATTAAACTTGTAATTGAGTAATTCAGTTCCTTCTTTGGAGAATGTGGTGTTTCTCTGCTGTTAGGGCACACAGCTCGGTTGTGAGATAATCAATCAAAGCTCAAATTTCAACATTAAGTTATAAGTATGCAAGCATTACACACACAGGTTTCTTACATAATCCATCAAACTAGATCCTTTAAATTAGAAAATCTTTAATGGCCTGAAGCTAAGTGGTGAGGAACAAGGCACTAATTACTTCGATCCTTACCTGAATCTCTATCATCACTGATCCTAATTCTTTATCACACGAGTATCACTAAGTAGTCTCGCAGACTGAAGGTGGATAGAAACCTCTTAATGCAAAGCCACTCAACCACATATAATCCTGACACCTCATAAACCACAGGTGTCAAGAAATTCTTAACAGTTCCTGGCAAGTTTCTAAACATTTTTCACTTCTCCCTATTATGTCGGATCACAATGATTTTGTGTCTGCCTCAGATGGTCCGACAGTCAAGAATTCTGCAGCAAGTGGAAGGTATCTGACAGACAGAAGAGGGATGGGCAAAAAGACAGTGTACGTTTGCGCACGGAGGCCAGAAATCAAAAACCTCCCCCAAGGTGAGTCTGATAGAGGGGCGACATGTAATTTGGTGAGAGGATGGTAGGCCATGAGCTTGTCTTCTTACTGCCTCTGAAATAACTCCACAGAGGCCAGTGTCCTATCAACAAGTCACCCTTTATTTACTTGTAGTGAGTTGTCGACACTGATCCAACTCCCTCAGAGCCAGCTGTCAGAGAGAACAGGATGTCTGGCACTCCTGTTCTTATCTGTCAGCCAGGGCTCCCTGATTGGGCCAAATTAACAGCCCCAACCAGGGAACTCATATTCTATGAGATCCACCTGGCTGACCTTGTTACAATCACTGCAGGCACCACCCTGATTAACTCCATGGCACAAAATTCAATGGACAACCACCAAGTGAGGGCCGTAAGGGAGTAACTATTACCACCTTAAGGGCTTCATCTCGCTGACATTACCTCAGGCCTGAGGCTTATGGGCTGGGGCCTCATATCCAGCAATGACAGAAACAAAGTTGCTGGAAAAAGCTCTGTGGGTCTGGCAGCATCTGTGAAGGAAAAAACAGAGTTAACATTTCTGGTCGGGTGACCCTTCCTCAGAACAGAAATTCTTCCTCACTGGACCCGAAACGTTCACTCTGTTTCTTTCTTCACAGATGTTGCCAGACATGCTGAGCTTTTCCAGCAACTTTGTTTTTGCTCCTGATTTACAGCACCCGCAGTTCTTTCGGTTTTTATAACCAGCAATGATCCTGGGCCTTGGTGTGTGTAGTACCTGTTGTAGCCACTGCCTACACATTGGTGCTGTCAGTTGATGGTGCGGTTGACCTTTGCTTGGCCAACAGCTCGCTGTGGGACAGACTTCTGCTGCTTGGGGTCAATGATACCTAAATGGCTTTGAATGTGATAGTAAAAACCACTGTCATTTCCATTAAATCGCCCAGAGGGTGATGAATGCAAGGAACGGATAGCTCAGTCAGCAAGACTCAAGGCAAGACATATACATGGAATTCACAGAATCATAAAACAGTTGCAGCACAGGAGGCCATTCAGCCCATCATGTCTGCACTAGTTCTATTACCCGAGCCATCTCCTGCCTTTTCCCCACATCCTTGCACACCATTTCTAACCAAATATCCATTCAATACCTATTTGAAGGCCTCAGTTGAATCTTCCTCCACCACATTTCCAGGCAGTGCATTCCCTACTCTAACTACTCACTGTGATAAAGGATTTTCTCACATCGCCCCTACCTTATTTACACATTGCTTTAAATCTATGCCCTCTCGTTCTTGTTTCTTTTATGAGCAGGAACAGCTTTTCTGTATCTGCTCTATCTAGTCCACTAATCTCTCTAAACCCTTCCTACTCATATACCCATCCAGATGCCTTTTAAATATTGTAAATTGTACCAGCCTCCACCACTTCCTCTGGCAGCTCATTCCATACACGCATCACCCTCTTGTGTGGAAAAAGTGGCCCCTTAGCTCCCTTTTAAGTACTTCCCCTCTCACCTTAACTCTATCAAATCTTCTCCCAGACTTCTCCTCTCCAAGGAGAACACTCCCAATGTCTCCAACAAAATAAAACAAAGAACTTCGGATGCTGCAAATCTGAAACAAAAATAGAAATTGCTGGAGAAGCTTAGCAGGTCTGGCAACATCTGTGGAGTAAAAGCAGAGTTAACGTTTTGGGCCCAGTGATGTTTGTTCAGAACAGTTCTGAAGAAGGGTCACTGGACTCAAAACATTAACTCTGCTTTCTCTCTGCACAGATGCTACCAGAGCAGCTGAGTTTCTCCTGCAATTGCTGTTTTTCTCCCAACTTCTTCAATCTATACTCATCACTGAAGTTTCTCATTCTTGGAACCATTCTTGTAAGTTACTTTTGCACTTCAATAGAATAGAATCCCTACAGTGTGGAAGCAGGCTATTTGGCCCATCGAGTCCACACCGACCCTCCAAAGAGCATCCTCCCAGACCCACCTTCTTACCTTATCCCTGTAACTCTGCATTTCCCAAGGCTAATCCTCATAGACTGCATGTCCCTGGACACTTTAGGCAATTTTGCATGACCAATCCACCTGACCTGCACATCTGTGGACTGTGGGAGGAAACCGGAGCACCCTGAGGAAACGCACAAGAACATGGGGAGAATGTGCAAACAGCCATGGGGCTGTGAGGCAGCAGTGTTAACAACTGAGCCACTGCGCCGTCCCAATGCTTTCCCCAATGCATTCACATCTTTCTTATAATGTGGTGTTCAGAACCGTACACAATGCTCCAGCTGAGGTCTAACAAGTGTCTTTTACAAATTGAACATCACGTTCCCCATCACTATCTCGCTGAATTAAATAGTGTACAACTGAGAAATTAGCCCAGCTGTTCTATGTACTTTATGTTCCGCACAAACCTTCTCTTATCCTCACTGTTATCTGCTCAGACCATCTGTCTATTTCTTTCCCTTCTATGTGTCTGTCTAGCTTGTCCTTGAATATTTTTCCGCCACTTCTTTGAAGCCTCTTTGTGGTAAGGAGTTCCACATTTTCACAATTCTGTGACTGAAGAGATTCATCTGTATCCTCTATTGGGTGTATTAGATTTGTGACAGTGAAAGATAATTGCTCCATCTTGCTTTTACACTGGGCACTGGCTTTTGAGGTTGGGAGAGACAGGCAGGGAGATGTGAGCTCTCAGTATTCTTGCTGTTGTGAGTCCATGTTGTTTTCGCTTTTATCTTCATAAGCAACTTTTGACTTTAAGAAACGTGAACCAATACGTGTACCAATACAAACAAAATTTTGACAAAGATTATAAGCAATATTGTGGATGTTATCATGCCTTCTTCTGTTCTATACATTCTTAGGCTATCTCACATGACATCTCGCATAGTAGCTAAGTGATTAGCATTGTTGGCTTACAGCGCTAGGGACCTATTTTGATTCCAGCCTCCACCACTGTCTGTGTGGAGTTTGCACATTCTCCCTGTGTCTGTGTGGGTTGCTTCCGGGTGCTCTGGATTCTCCCCAGAGTTCAAAGATGTGTGGATTAGATGGATTGGCTGTGCTAACTTGCCCATAGTATCCAGGGATGTGTAGTTTAGGTGCATTAGCCATGGGAAATGCAGGGTTACAGGGATAAGGTAGGGGGGTGGGTCTGGGTGGGATGCTGTTTGGAGGGTCAATGTGAACCCGATGGGCTGAATGGCCTGCTTCCACACCGTAGGGATTCTATGAACCGTGTAAGTTTATACTGTAAGTGAGGCAGATGGGACACAATGACAAGGAAAGAAGATGTGCTGACAAATGCAGCATATCCCATACAATAACCACTTGCATTTATCTATTTCCTTTCAGTTTGTCCACAGGAACATTACCAAAATAAATTTTACTCTGAGTCAAAAATGGGGAGATCTTGGGAGAGATGATTGAAGAAGCTTGTTCAAAGATGCAGGTTTGAAGGTTTAAATGGAGAAGAGGGAAGTGAAGAGGTTTTGGGAGGGCATAGGCCTCAGGCAACCAAAATAGAGCAATTAAAATCAGAGATAACAAGGTGTAGAGCTGAAGAAGGGTCTAGGCCAGAAACGTCTGCCTTCCTGCTCCTCTGATGCTGCTTGGCCTGCTGTGTTCATCCAGCTCTACACCTTGTTATCTAAGGTGTAGAGCTGGATGAACACAGCAGGCCAGGCAGCATCAGAAAAGCAGAAAAGCAGATTCTCCAGCATCGGTAGTTCCTACTATCTCTGAATTAAAATCAGAGATGCCCATGTGGTCAGAATTGGAGGCGTGGTGAGATCTTGGAGGATTGCAGGGCTGGAAGAGGTTTGTTACATCAAAAGAGGTGTAGTGATTGGCTCCCTTCTTTTTAACCCTCTCTCGGAGCTTACAGTTATCACACTTCAAGTAAAGGGAACATCATCGCAATCTTACTGAGCCATAGGCTGCTCTCTCATTACAGAGGGCTGACTGATGGTGGTTTAACCTGAGGGTCGCCACACCTCAGGTGAGGGGAGAGGTTGAGAAGGAGACTCCTTCCTGGTAACCTCAGCTGGTGTGGAAATTAAACCCATGCCGTTGGCGTTGCAAACAAGCAGTCCAGCCAATTGAGCTAATCAACCCTCTGCTGCACTGCTTAAGGCTCTGTAATGAGAGAGCAGCCCTATGATCTGGTAAGTCTATGGCAGCTTGATCTTTACCCTGGTGTGATTGGCCATGAGCTCTAGTGAGGATGACAGAAACTACTGTACCACAAATACTGAATATGTCACTTGGACTGTTGGTTATTCACCTCAATAAGGCAGTAAACCATTAATGTCTGGTCTGTATCAGGGAGAAAAGACATTCTGCAACTCCCTGAATCTTTAGGGCTGGCTGTTTTTTGGAAGCTGATATGCAGAAGGCTGGCTTTGCTTTTATAAGCCACCCATTGGGATCAAATAATAATCTTGGCCATTAAACTAGGTGACTAAGCTTTCTCTCGTCAGGCATCAAATTGTATAGCACCAGGAGATCGAAATCCTTTCAGAAAACAAGAGAGAGCAAGTGCAAGAGACAGAGGGAGAGAACAGAGTGACAAAGGCAGAGAGAGAAAGACACATACACAAATAGAAACTGGCAGAGAGCATGACAGAAAGAGAAGAGGAGAGGGACAAAAAGAGAGAGAAAGAACAATGGAGCAAGTGAGAGAGATAGAGAAGTATAAAGGGAGAGAGAAAAAGACTGAGAAGATAGACAGCACAAAGAGTGACGGGCGACAGAGAGAGCAAATAGAATGGAAAGAATAGAAATTTATTGTCATGTGTACTTTTACATGAAAAATACAGTGAAAAGTTTTATAAGTTGCCCCACTATTGTGCCTATATCAATGACAGAAGTCATATATAATAATATAGAAAAGTAAAATTACGACAAAGTTCATCAAAGTTAATGGCTCCTGGACTTGGGGAAAGCTGATTTAGGAACAAGGAATACCCATCAAGATTATTCTATTCTTGGAATAACAATGATATAGGGAGTGAACACTGACTGAGAACAAGAAGGAACAACTAAGACAGAGAGATATGTGCATACACACACAAATGGAAAGAGAGAGAGGGTAGCAAATAGAGAAAGGCAGGCAGAGAGATCAGTGGAAAGAGAGAGAGACTGAAGGAAATAATAGAGACAGACACAGAGAGAAGGCAGACAGAGGCAAAGAGGGGGAGAGACTGAGAGAGAGACAGACAAAGAAAGATGATAGCGACAGAGACGGAGAGAGACAAAGAAAGACAGACAAAGGGAGCAATGGAAAAGCAAAGAAGGAAAGATTGACAGAGGGAGTTAATGGAGACAGAGATTCGAAGAGACAAAGAGAGAAAGACAGACATAGGGAGATGATGGAGGTGGAGACTGAAACAGAGTCAAAAGCAGACCAAGAGAGAAAACAAAAGAGAGAGAGAGAGAGACTGCATCCACTTTCCTTGATCCTATCTGTAAAAGGCTTTGTATTGTTTTGGAAAGTTTCTGTCAGGGGATGTGATTATTTGTATAAGCAGCTGATTGGGTGTGAGTAATTGAGCTCTAATTCAATTGCAGGGTCCTGATGAAATCATAAAACATGAGAGCTCAGCTCAAGACCCCCAGAGGTTAAATTACAGTCTGATTGCTCATTCTGTGTCATTTGTTATAATATGTGCCGTGACCTCAACAGAAGGAAGACAGCTGTAATGATAAGTAAGAGTAATGGTACTATCATGCTGATTAAACACAATAAGCGGCCATTGCAATCTGCTCCTTTAATGAGAAGGGGCAAACATCCCATGGCTTGTTACACAGAGACAACAGGCAAAGAGCAGATTAAAGTCCTCAGGCGGCTTTCATCCATTTGGTCTTTCTGTATTCCAAGAAGAGTTTTGTGAAGCTATTGTTACAGACAATATTCATCATAGAGTCTGGCCATTCAGTTCAACTGTTCCAAGGTTTATTCTCCACACAAGCCTCCTCGCACTGTTCTTTGTCTAAGCCCGTCAATGTATCTGTCTGCATGAAGCTTCCCTCTTAAACTGAACCCTGTTCATCTCAGCCATTCCTTCACAGACAATTGGATTTCTGGTGATATGCTATTCCTGTGATATGTGAGCCTCTTAGAATCAGAATTAGATCTGGACCCTTCAAGAAGCTGCTGATGAGGTTGGTTGTACAAACAAGGTTTTTATTTCCTTGAATACAGGAGGGGAGGGGTGATTGAGATCTTGGGATCGCAAGCAAACTGGACACTGGGGATGTTCAAAACATAGGAACAAAGAAACAAAGGAACAGGAATAGACTATTCAGCCCCTTTAGCCTGTCCCACCATTCAATGAGGCCATGGCTGATGTGTAGCCCAACTCCATGTAACTGACTTTGACCCATATCCCTTAATAACTTTGTTCAACAAAAAATTATCAATTAAAATTAACAACAGGTCCAGCAACCATTGCTGTTTGTGGAAGAGAGTTCTAAACATCTCTCACCCTTTGTGCGTGCAAGTACTTCCTAACATCTCTCATGAACAGTCTGGCCCTAATTCTCAGACTATGTCCATTAGATCTAGAATTCCCCAACCAATGGAAATAGGAATAGGCAAAGAGAAACTGTCTCTTCCTGTTAACAACTTGAATATTTTGATCATATCACCCATTAATCTTTTATCTTCTACAGAAAAGAGACCTATTTTGTCAAATCTCTCCTCATAATGTAACCCCTGAAGTTCTGGTATTATTCTTGTAAACCTACATTTTACTGCCTCCAAAGCCTACATATCCTTCCCAAGGTGTGTGTCCAGATCTGCTCACAGTACTCCAAGTGGAATGGAAGTCAAAATTGGCACCTTCAGTGACTTCTCCTTGGAAATTGGGGGAGTACTGTGCGCACTTTAAAAAAATGTTAACTTTTAATACAACTCCAGGAATAGCAAGGCTCGATGTACTGTGCATTACCTCGGTGGATTATAATGTCACATTCACTCCTAGGTAAGGCCGAGTGTGAGAAGCTGCACACTAAGGTTGAAGACAGTACAGTCTAAAGGAGCATTCTCTCAGCATCGCAGGATAGAACTCATTGGCAGCTTGAACTACAAGGACCAATCATTTTAGGGTCGTATCAGTAAAAAGACACATCAAATTATGAGCCACTTGACCTGATACAGAATAAGAAGAACACTCCCTTTAGTCAGTTCCTGGCATTGTCCAAACAGCTAACATATCAGTCACCGGTATAATGTGGTCTACAATCAGCAGATACATTCTCTGCACAATTCCTAAAACTGACTTTATCTCAATCTGTGTACAGTGAGGAGGCAATGGCCTAGTGGTATTATTGCTGGATTGTAAGTCCAGAGAACCAGGTAATATTCTTAGGACAACAAGGTGCAGGGCTGGATGAAC
>NC_063356.1:5767241-5807818 GCF_021869965.1 Rhincodon typus | reverse complement strand
CATAGGAGCAGAGAGGCTCTCTGCTCCTATGATGCTGCTTGGCCTGCTGTGTTCATCCAGCCCTGCACCTTGTTGTCTCGGATTCTCCAGCATCTGCAGTTCCTACTATCTCTGATCCAATATTCTTAGGACATGGCTTTGAATCCTGCACTGTTAGATGGTGGAATTTGAACTCAATAAAATTCTGGAATTAAGACTCTAATGATGATTATGAAACCGCTGTCAAGTATCAGAAAAAAAAACTAATCTGGTTCACTAATGTCCTTTAGGTAAGGAAACTGCCATCCTTATATGGTCTGACCTACATGACTGCAAACACATAGCAATGTGGTTGACTCCTAGCTGCCCTCTGGGTAATTAGGGATGAGCAATAAATTCGGACCCAGCCAATGACACCCACATCCCATGAAAAGAAAAACTGTACAGTCCTGAAGCAGTCTCTATCACCCACACACACACACAATATAAAGCTTTCTCAGAAGTCATTTACCTTCAACTTCAACCCCAATTGTAAACAGACAGTCCACAAATAGACCTCCTATCCTCAACCTCTTGCACATTTCAGGTTGAGCTCTTCCATCAGTCCTTAAATTAAAACAAAGAACTTTGACTTCTAGAAGTATGCATATGACTGTCATGTACAAGAATGCCTTTTAAGAAATTCTCAATCAACTGTGAGTTTTATATAATTTGGTAATTCCTTGATTGACTGAATGCATTCTGAACCTGTCAGAAATCTGATTAAAACTGATCATCAGTAGGGATTAATTCTGAACCCTACAGAGGTTTGGTCACATTTTCAGTTTTGTACTCAGCTTAGGAAGTGACACATCCAAGATTTGGTGTCAGTACAAGAGAAAGAGCTGGGAGGCTGATCACTGAGGATCAGAAGAGAAAATTAAAGTTAAAAGGTTTTCACAAACTTTTATTGTGTGATTTCATGCACACAACAATGAGTTTGTGTTCAAGACCAATGCTCAAGAAGGTGGCAAGGTCACAACCTGGTTTATAACTCTGTTTCCATAACTCTGCTTATTGCATCTTAATAGTAAATGCATTAGAAATGGTAATCTGAGATATACAATGCTCTAATCTTAGTTCCACATTTCTGAAAGACTATTCTGGACATGGACCTCTCTCTTCAAATCTCAGTAACTCCACCCACACCATACTATTTATGCCCAGTTCTGTGACATCACCTCAAAGTTGCTCCAGGGTCCTGAAGACCTTACACAACTCCAGAAAGTCACAAAACACTTTAAAACCACTTTTCAAGTGTATTCATACTATAAATACAACAAGCTTCCAAAAACAACAATGAGCAACAAAATTTGATTTTTTTTGTGTTATGCATCGTGAGAGATTAATATTTGTCAGTTGACTGCAATAATTCTTGTAGTCTTTTTCAAGTAATGACATAGGATCTTCCACTTCAACCTGGGAAGGCAGACAGGCCATCATGTCTCAAAGACAGCCGTTCTGACAAGGCGAAACTCCATTGGAACAACCACCTGCATTCTGGGCTTGAGTGTCTGTAGTGGGGCTTGAACCTTCAGAAGGGAGAGTGTCAATCACTCAGCCATTGCTGTTACCACTGTTAAAAAAAATCCCCAGTCTCCAAAAGCATTGAGTGAGATGGGACCTTGTAGGAAGTACAGGAGATACTAAATGGATCAGTGAAAGATTAATCTGGAAGGTTTCAACGATTGCTGGAGAAGAGAAAATAGCTAGAAATAAATTCAGGATTGAGATCAGCTGGAATCTTGGACTAAATTGAGTACATCTTATCTCAATTCTAACCCTATCAGAATTATAGAGCCACAGAGTCATAAGGCACAGAAACAGACCCTTTGGTCCAACAAGTCCATGCCAACCATGTTACCAAACTAAACTAGTCCCACTTGCCTATGTTTGACTCATATCCCTCCAAACTGTTCCCATTCGTGTACTTACACAAATGTATTTTACATGTTGTAACTGTCCCTGCATCCACCTGGCAGTTCATTCACACACAAACCACTCGGTGTAAAAAAGTTGATCATCATGCCTTTTTAAGTCTTTCTCCTCTCCTTAAAAATATGCCCCTTGTTTTGTACTCCCTGTGCTAGAGGAAAGCCCCTTGTTAATCACTTTATCTATGTCCCTCATGATTTTATAAGCCTTTATGAGATCACCCCTGAATCTCCTGTGCTCAAGTGAAAAAAAGTCCCAGCCTAATGTCTCCAGACAAATGCGAGGTGATGCATTTTGGAGGATCACGTTTAAGTGTGAATTATACAGTAAATGGCAGAACTCTTAGAAACACTAACATACAGATGGATCTGGGCATGTAGGTCCACAGTTCCCTAAAAGTGGCAGCACAGGTGGCCAAGGTGATTAAGAAGGCATATCGTTTGCTTGTCTTCATCGGCCAGGGCATGGAGTACAAGAGTTGGCAAACCATGTTGCAGCTATATAAAACACTTGGTAGGCCGCATATGGAGTATTGCGTGCAGTTTTGGTCACCATTCAAACAGAAGGACATGGAGGCTTTAGACAGAGTGCAGAGAATGGGCAACATCCTGGTGAATAGTCTTGAGGGTATTGGCTATGAGGAAAGGTCAAAAAGACTAGGATTGTTTGCACTGGAAAGATGACGGCTGAGAGGAGACCTGATGGAGATCTACAAAATTATAAGAGGCAGAGATGAGCTGGATAGTCAGAGGCATTTTCCCCAGGGTTGAAGCTTCAATTATAAGGGGGCACAGGCTTAAGCTGAGAGAGGGAATACTTAAGGGAGATGTGCAAGGGAAGTTTTTCACACAGAGTGGTAGGAGCTTGGAATGCACTGCCAGAGGAGGTGGTGGAACCAGGCACATTGGTGACATTTAAGAGGCATCTGGATGGTTACATGAATAGGCAGCGAATAGAGGGATAGGGATGGAATAAGGGCAGAAAGTTTGTTTTTTTAGATAAGTTAGGGCATGATGATCAGAACAGACTTGGAGGCCGAAGGGCCTGTTACCGTTTTACTTTTCTGTTTGTTCTATCCAGCCTCTCCCTATAACTCAAACCTTCCATTCCCTGCAACATCCTGGTAAATCTTTTCTGAACCTCGTCCGGTTTAATAATATCCTTCCTATAACAGGGAGACCAGAACTGTACACAGAACTCCAGAAGAGGCCTCACCAATATCCTGTATGTGACATCCCAACTCTTGTCTGAGCAATGAAGACAAGTGTGATAATTGCTTTCTTAAACAACTACCAAAATTAACCTTACCTTAAACAAAATTTGTGACACAAATTTCAATGAATTATTAAATCTACATTCAGGTTTGAAGATTCTCCAACTGACGAGGCCCAATTATTGACACTGGAACCGAAAACCCAGAGGGATTGAGGACCTACTAGCTTCTTGCATGCCTGGCCTCACCATGGAAACCTGGAACCAAAGCCTGAGCAGCGCAGAACAAGCCCTGACCCCACGGTGACCCGACATTGTGCAGGCCCAACCAGGCCAACTGCATGACACCCCATGGAGTACTTGTGAATGAGACTACTGCCCACAGTCCCAATCGGACGCACCCATGTACCTTGCCTAAGCTGGGACCACAAGCCCAGAGGGATCAGAGGCTTTCTGGCCTCTTGCAGGCCCAACCTCTCCAAACCTTGAGGAAACCTGGAACCGATGCCTGACCAGCGTGGAAACATGATCTGACCCCACAGTGACCTGACATCAAGGAAGCCGCCACTGAAGACACCCCCAGAACGCTCAAGGTCACATGTGGTGCCCAGGGCCCCATCTGGAGCAGATATTTACCTTCCAGAGCAGCAGACTTCCCTCACCGATACCCGGGATCGACTGGGAGCAGCCACCTACCCAGGAAATTTGGGACATGATCTAGACCCCAAGTGAATCTGAAAATTCAGGGTTTCAAATCCCCTCTCCCCAGCATGCTCCTCGCCAACGTCCAAGCCATTGAGGACAAAATGGATGAACTTAAAGCTAGACTCACCTCCCAGAGGGAACGGAGAGACTGCTGTGTGCTCTGTTTCACCAAGACATGCTCACTTCTGCTACACTTGAATATACCTTACAACCTGAGGGTTTCTCAGTCCACTGAATGGACCGCTAGGAGACATCGGGCAGAGCAAGGGGCAGTGGGGTCTGCCTCCTATCAACACCTCCTGGTGCTCAGACAGGGCAACCCCGGAGAGTTACTGCTCTCCGAACATAGAATACCTTGCAGTGAAATGCCGTTCCTTCTACCTGCTGCGCTAGTTCACCTCCGCTATCCTGACAACAGTCCATATCCCACCCCATGCAGAAGTGAAGAGTACAATTGATGAAGTATACAATGTTACAGACAGTTCTGAAATGGATTACCCTGTGGCCTTGTTCATCGTAGCTGGTGACTTCAACATGGCCAATCTCAAGAATGTGCCACCAAAATTCCACCAATACATCTCCTGTCCTACCGGAGGTCCAAATATCCTTGACCATTGCTATACTTCCATCAAAGATGCCGAGCGCACAATTCCCCCGTCCGCATCTTGGAAAATCGGGTCACAATGTTGTGCTCCTTCTCCCTCTTACATGCAGAAATTGAAGCATGAGAGCCCAATACAGAAAGCAGTGTTGGTCTCAGGAAATGGAAGGGCTTCTACAGAACTGCTTAGAGTCAGTGGTCCATATTCGAGCACTCAGCAACCAGCCTAAACAAGTATGCTATTACCATTACAGACTTCATTAGGAAGTGTGTAGAAGACTGTATGCTGAAAAAGATAATCCAAATGTTCCCCAGTTGGAAACCATGGATGGACTGGGAGATCCACTCCTTAATGAAGTCCAGGTCCTGAGATGTTCAACTTGGGCGAGCCTGACCCACACAGGAAATCCACGTATGACCTTTGCAAGGCCATCAGAGATGTCAAGAGGTTTCAGGCCCAGACAAACCACATGGACACCCATTGTTTGTGACAAGGCTCACATGACATACAGTCTACAAAGCAGTGTCACCATCTCCCTGGCCCTACACTCATCCCTGGAACATCTGGATAACAAGGATACGTACATCAGGCTTCTACTTATTGACTACTATTCAGCTTTCAACACCATAATTCCAGATAAACTGATCTCCAGGCGCCAGGATCTAGGTGCCTGCTCCCCACTCTGTAACTGGATCCTTGACTTCCTGACCAACAGACTGCAGTCTGTAAGGATCAGTGACAACATCTCCTCCACAATAATCCTCAACATTGGTGCCCCGCAAGGCTGTGTACTCAGCCCCCTACTATACTCCTTATACATAGAAGACTGTGTGGCCAAATTCTGCACCCACTCCATTTACAAGTTTGCTGACAACACCACCGTTGTAAATTGGATCTCAAACAAGGACGAGACAGAGTACAGGAAAGAGATAGAGTGATTAATGACATAGTGTAAAGACAATAATCTCTCCGTCAATGTCAGACAATGAAAGAGCTGGTCATTGACTTCAGGAAGCAAAGGGCACACCCCTGTCTGCATTAATGGTGCTAAGGTGGAGATGGTCGAGACTCTCAATTTCCTGGGAGTGATGTTCCCCAACAACCTGTCCTGGTCCACCCATGTCAAGGCAATGGTCAAAAAGCACAACAATGTCTCTACTTCCTCAGGAGGCTAAGGAAATTTGGCATGTTCGTAAAGACTCTTACTAATTTTTATAGATGCACTATAGAAAGCATTCTATTTGGATACATCACAGCGTGGTATGGCAACTGTTGTTCCCAAGATTGCAAGAAATTACAGACAGTAAAGAACACAGCTCAGTCTAACATGCAAACCAGCCTTTCATCCATTGATTCCATTTTTACTTCCTGCTGCCTCAATCAACGACCTCCTTCCACCCTGGTTATACTCTCTTCCACCCACTTCCATCCGGCAGAAGATGTAAAAGTTTGAACACACATATGGACAGATTCAACAACAGTTTCTTCCCCATGGTCATCAGACTTTTGAATGGAACTCTCAAATATTAACATTCTTCTCTTTCTTTCTCTGCACCTTCTCTGCGGCTGTAACACTGTATTCTGCATTCTGTTCTGCTACCCTGATGCACTTTTGTATAGTACGATCTGCTTGCACAGCATGCAGAACTACACTTTTTACTGTATCTCGGTACATGTGACAATAATAAATCAAACTCTAACTCAATCTCACTCAGAGTAATACAAAGATAGTTCAAAATTCAAATGGTTTATTTACAGAACTTTCAATGTACATGTAGCCACAACTAGAAGGAGTATGTCCACCTGCTTGTCTCTCTTTATAGGATTTTCTGTCAGGAGTCAGTTACTTGGATCACTTGCCCCAAACTCATGGAGTCATAGGCTCAGAGTCATACAACGTGGAAATAGATCTTTAGGTCCAACTCATCCATGCCGACCAGATATCCTAAATTAATTTAGTCCCATTTGCTAGCATTTGGCCTGCATCCCTCTGAACTCTTCCTATTCATGTAGCCATCTAGGTGCCTTTTAAATGTTGTAATTGTACCAGCCGCCACCACTTCCTCTATTAGCTCATTCCATACACACACCACCCTCTGCATGAAGATGTGCCCCTTAGGTCCCTTTTAAATCTATCCCCTCTAACCATAAACCTATGCCCGCTAGCTTTGGACTCCCATACCCTAGGGCAAAGGCCTTGGCTATTCACCCTATCTATGCCCATCATGATTTTATAAACCTCTATAAGATCACCCCTCAGCCTCTGATGCTCCAGGGAAAATAGCCCCAGCCTATTCTGCCTCTTGTTACAGCTCAAATCCTCCAACCCTGGCAACATCCTTGTAAATCTTTTCTGAACCATTTCAAGTTTCACAACATCTTTCCTCTAGCTGGGAGACCAGAATTGAACGCAGTATTCCAAAAGTGGCCTAACCAATGTCCTGTACAGCCATAACATGACCCTCCCAACTCCTGTACGCAATGCACTGACCAATAAAGGCAAACGTACCAAACACCTTCTTCACTATACTGTCTACCTGCATCTCTACTTTCAAGGAACTATGAACCTGCACTCCAAGGTCTCTTTGTTCAGCAACACACCTCTGGACCTTACCATTAAGTGTATAAGTCCTACCTTGATTTGCAGCACATCACATTTATCTAAATTAAACTCCATTGGCCCATCTGATCAAGGTTAAAACAAGCAAGCATTGTCTCACAATCACCAATGAAACATGCTTAATCAAGAATTACCAGAAAAATTAGTGGAGGGAAATCAATCTGGAGGCTGTCCAATGGTTTTGTACTGTTTAGTGGAATGGTTCAGCCAAGTAACATTGCTCATCAACATTTGCCTTTTTGAGTAAGCCTAACATGGTGTGAGTTTGGTTGCAAATGAATGCAAATCAAATGTGATCATTAGCCTTAATTTGACATTATTTGGTATGGTTGAGTTTATGTATTTCAGCATGTCATCCTTAGTGCATTGATTTGTGTTCACATAAATTCTTAATTTCAGTGGCAGGAGAGGTGAGAGTGCAAGCCAGGGGGCAGCTGGGAAAGTAAGGTTCTCCTATAAAATGCTTGCCTCATGAATAGGTGAAATGAAGGCTGAGCAGGAGCAAACATGGATAAGGGGACTGCTGGGTAAGTGAACCAATATATTCAGGCAGTGGCCAAACCCAAAACACTACACGTGTAGTGTCTCCCACCACCATCCTCCTCCTCCTCCTCCTCCAACCAAAAAAAGATTCTGTGTGGAGGGTTGGAAAGGTAAGCTTTTTTTCTTTTCTCTTTATCTCTTGGCAATCTAGAGTAGAGGGAATGGAAGCTAGGGCAGTTGCATACTCCTCTTGCAGGATGTGGGAGGTCAGGGTCACTGCTGGTGTTCCCTCTGACTTCACCTGTGAGAAGTGCACCCAACTCCAGCTCCTCACAAACCATGTTAGGGAGCTGGAGCTGGAGCTACCCTGGATCATTTGGGAGGCTGAGGGGGTGATAGAGAGGAGTTATAAGGAGGTGGTCACACCCAAGGTACAGGAAAAAGGTAGCTGGGTGACTGTCAGGAGGAGGAAAGGGAATAGGCAGACAGTGCAGGAATCCCCTCTGGCCGTTCCTCTCCATAATAAGTATACTGTTGGGGGGGGTGCGATGTACCAGGAGAAAGCCATTGTGGCCAGATCTCTGGCTCTGTGTCTCAGAAGGGAAGGGGGGAGAATAGGAGAGCAATAGTATAGGAGGTTCACTGGCTAGGGGAAGAGACAGGTGATTCTGTGGTACCGAGCGAGACTCCTGGATGGTATGTTGCCTCCTGGGTGCCAGGGTCAGAGATGTCTCGGATCGAGCCTTCAAGATCCTTAAGGGGGAGGAAGTGCAGCCAGAAGTTGTGGTACACATTGGTACCACTGACATAACTAGGAAAAGGAATGAGGTACTGAAAAGTGAATACAGGGAGTTAGGTTGGAAGCTAAAAGGCAGGACGAGCAGAGTAGTAATCTTAGGATTACTACCAGTGCCATGGGCTAGGAGTGGAGAGCAAGTCCAGCTGAGCACGTGGCTACAGAGCTGGTGTAGGAGGGATGGCTTCAGATACGTGGGTCATTGGGATACCTTCCTGGGGAAGGTGGGACCTGGACAAGAAGGACAAGTTGCACCTGAACTGGAGGGGCTTCGATATCCTGGGCGGGAGGTTTGCTGGAGCTCTTCAGGAGGGTTTAAACTAGTTTGGCGGGGGGATAGGAACCAGCGCTTGGATCAGAGGATGGGGTAGCTGGTGTACAGGTAGATGCAGCATGCAGAGAATCTGAGGAAGGATAAACAGTTGATAGGGCAAAATTGCAGTCAGTTTGGTGGATTGAAGTGTGTTTATTTTAACGCAAGAAGTGTCAGCAATAAGGGTGATGAACTTACAGCATTGATCAGTACTTGGAACTACGATGTTGTGGCCATTACAGAGACTTGGATAACACAGGGGCAGGAATGGTTGTTGGATGTTCTGGGGTATAGATGTTTCAAAAGAAATAGGGAGGGAGGTAAAAGAGGTGGGGGAGTGGCATTGCTAATCAGGGATGGTATCAAAACTGCAGAAAGGGAGGTCGTGGAGAAGGGTTTGTTTACTGGGTGGCAGTCAGAAACAGGAAAGGAGCTGTCACTTTATTGGGAATTTTCTACATACTGTTGGAGAAAGTGGGGGAGGTCCTCAATGAATACTTCTTGCTTCAGTATTCACCAATGAGAGGGACCTTGACATTTGAGTACAGCATGAAACAGGCAGATATACTTGAACAGGTTGTTGTTAGGAAGGAGGATGTGCTAGAAATTTTGAAAAACTTGAGGACAGATAATTCCCCTGGGCCAGATGGCATATACCCAAAGTTTCTACAGGAAGAGATTGCTGCCCCTTTGGCGATGATCTTTGCGTCCTCACTGTCAACTGGAATAGTACCAGATGATTGGAGGGTGGCAAATGTTATTCCCTCTTTCAAGAAAGGGAATAGTGATAATCCTGGGAATTACAGACCAGTCAGTCTTTTTTATGTGGTGAGCAAATTATTGGAGAGGACTCAGGTAGTATTTATGATTATTTGGAAAAGCACAGTTTGATTAGAAATAGTCAGCGTGGCTTTGTGAGGGGCAGGTTATGCCTTACAAGCCTTATTGAATTCTTTGAGCATGTGACAAAGCACATTGATGAAGGCAGAGCAGTGGATGTGGTGTTTTATAAGGTTCCCCATGGTAGGGTCATTCCGAAAGTAAGGAGGCATGGGATTCAGGAAAATTTGGCTGTCTGGAAACAAAACTGGCTGTCCAATAGAAGGCTGAGGGTGGGAGATAACGGAAAGTATTCAGCCTGGAGCTCGGTGACCAGTGGTGTTCCACAGGGATCTGTTCTGGGACATCTGCTCTTTGTGATCTTTATAAATGACTTGGATGAGGAAGTGGAAGGGTGGGTTAGTAAGTTTGCCGATGACATGAAGGTTGGTGGAGTTGTGGACAGCGTGGAAGGCTATTGTAGGTTGCAACGGGACACTGACAGGATGCAGAGCTGGGCAAAGAAGTGACAGATGGAATTCAACAGAAAAGTGTGAAATGATTCATTCTGGAAGGTCAAATTTGAATGCAGAATACAGGGTTAATGGTAGGATTCTCGGCAGTGTGGAGGAACAGAAGGATCTTGGGGTCCATGTCCATAGGTTCCTCAAAGTTGCAACCCAAGTTGATAGGGTTATAAAGAAGGTATATGGGGTGTTGGCTTTCATTGGCAGGGGAATTGAGTTTAAGAGCAGTGAGGTTATGCTGCAGCTCTATAAAACCCTGCTTAGACCACATTTGGAATATTGTGCTCAGTTCTGATCGCCTCATTATAGAAAGGATGTGGAAGCTTTAGAGAGGGTGCAGAAGAGATTTACCAGGATGCAGTCTGGACTGGAGGGCAGGTCTTGTGAGGAAAGGTTGAGGGAGCTAGGGTTTTTTCATTGGAGCAAAGAAGGATGAGTGGTGACTTGATAGAGGTGTACAAAATGATGAGAGGTATGGATACAATGATTAGTCAGACTTTATCCCAGGGTGGAAATGACTATTATGAGGGGGCATAATTTTAAGATGATTGGAGGAAGGCATAGGGGAGATGTCAGAGCTAGGTTCTTTACAAAGTGAGTGGTGGGTGCGTGGAATGCACTGCCAGCAGTGGTGGTAGAGTCAGATACATCAGGGGCATTTAAGTGACTCTTGGATAGGCACATGGTTGACAGTAAAATGAAGAGTATGCAGGTTAGTTTGATCTTAGAGTAGGATAACAGGTTGGCACAACATCGTGGACCAAAGGGCCTGTACTGATCTAGTTCTATATGTATGTTCAAACTTCTAACAGAGTTGTTAACCAGATGAGTTCTCATGGTTAGCCTACTCTGTTCTGTCTTCTGTAAGCTTGAAATCATGCAAAACTCTGCTGTCTCTATCCTCTCTCCCAAAGACAAGAACTTCTTTCCATTGTGGGAGAACCAGAGACTAGAGGGCATATTATCATGGGGAAGGGTTTGCCCAGTTAGGGGAGAGATGAGGAATGTCTTCCCTCTGAGGATACGCAATCTGTGTGGCATGTTTTGCTGCAGAGGTTGAGGCATTAGATATATTGAAGGCTGAGATAGACTGATTATTATCAGTAAGGAAATCAAAGGTTATGGGGAAAAGGCAGGAGAGTGGAGTTGAGGATTATTAGATCAGCTATGATCTCAACGAATGGCAAAGCAGAGTTGATGGGCTGAATGGCCTGTCACTACTCCTATGCTTTATGGTTTTCAGTGCAGCTAAAGGTGCAGCATTGAAGAACAGAAGCAGTGATGGGATTGAAGATTTGCCATGAGGCTGGCATACTTCAGATGCCAATGTTTGCAGTCATGGGGTGTGCGTGGCTGGTGCCATGGGTGCATGCTCTGAGATGTCAGTGGCCGGGTCCAACATGGAAGTTGGTTGGAGCAAGTAGTGAACTGAATCCATCAGGTATCTGCTTTGATTTCCTTGTCCAGTTTCCTCTGTCTAGTCTGTTTGCCAAGTTTGAGAAGCTGAATATTAATGAGGTGAGTGAAGATATCACTGAGGCGTTTATCAACTGGCAACTCACCATTGCTGATTAAGTAGCTTGCCATGTTGTCAAAAACATTAAAGGCAGATTGAGATGCTCAGGGTGTTGCAATGAGCCTCAATGACTTTTGCTGAACATCTCACAGCCTACATCATTCAGACCTCTAAGATTCCACCCTGAGTGGATTGTATCCCATTGCTCATAACATGAGAATTTAAGCTCCTGCTGACATGCAATGATGTGCCAAGATATTAGACTCTTGTAAAAATGTATTCACTTACAGGAGGTGAGCATCGCTGGCTAGACCAATATTTGTTGCCCATCCCAGATCACACTGGAGAGGGTGGAATTGAACCTCCTTCTTGGCCAGTTGCAATCAATGTGGCATAGGTACAACCACAGTGACATTAGGAAGACATTTCCAGAAATTTTACCCGGTGACAGTGAAGAAGTGGTGATATCATTCCAAGTCAGAATAGTTTGTGACTTGAACTCAAAGGCAATAGTGTTCCCACAACGTACATGCAAACATCCAACAGGTACGTGACTTGGGGATGCCCTTGCAGAGTCAAGCTACCAAGATCCAGACTGAATCATCTGCCAAATTTGCAATACTCTGATTGCACAAAATCTCCACTGGATAATTTTTCTTTTATCCACTCTCAGGTTTCAGGTTGTCATTGGCTGGGCCAACATTTATTGCCCATCCCTGGTTGCCCCTTGAGAATGTGGCGGTGAGCATCCTTCTCGCTGCAGTTGATGTGTTGAGGGTACATGCACAATGCTGTTAGGGAGGGAATTTCATGATTTTTGACCTAGTGTCAATGAAGGAACTATTTGACATTTCCAAGTCAAGATGGTGAGTAGCTCGAAGGTGAAAGAACTTGAAAGTCCTTGTCCTTCTGGGTGGTGGTGTTTGTGGATTTGGAAAATGCTGTCTAAAGTACTGTTGTGAATATCTGCAGTGCATCTTCTAGATGGTATGCATTGTTGCTGCTAAGCGTCACTAAGTGGAAGAAGTGATCACTTGTGTTTGTGTTGCTAATCAAATGTGCTGAATTTTCTCGGATGATGCAGTTGAAGATGGTTGGGCCTAGGACACTACCCTGATGAACTCCTATAGAGTTGTCCTGGAGATGATTGACCACAACCATCTTCCTCTGTGCCAGGTATGACTTCAACCACCAGAGAATTTTCCCTCCTGATTCGAATAGACTTCAATTTTGTGAGTTCCTCAATGCCACACTCTGTCAACTGTGGCATAAATATCAAGAACAGGAACTCACATCTCGCATCTAGAATTCAGCTTTTTTTGTCCATATTTGAACCAAAGCAGTAATGAGGTCAGGAGCTGAGTGGCCCTGGCAGAACCCAAACTGGGCATCACTGAGCAGGTTATTGCTGAGTGATGACACCTTCTGTCACTTTACTCATGATTGAGTGTAGACTGATGGGGCAGTAATTGGCTGAGGAAGGGTCACTGGACCTGAAATGTTAACTGTTTTTTCCTTCACAGATGCTGCCAGACCTGAGCTTTTCCAGCAACTTTGTCTTTGTTCAGTAATTGGCTGGGTTGGATTTGAACTGCTTTTTTTGTGTACAGGACATAGCTGGCCAACTTTCTACACTGTTGGGTTGATGCCAGTTTTCTAGACATACATTAGGGAAATAGACTGTAATATGAAGAAGAGGCAAATAGACTGCAATATGCATTTGAGGGGATTAAACTATAGTAAGGGCTCGAGGCAATTTGACTGTGACATGGTTGTGAGGGGAATAGTTTGTAATATGGATGGGAGGGAATAGACTGTAATAAGGGCTGGAGGTATTTAGCTTTTATGCTATGATTCACTCTATGGTCTTCTAAGTATGGAACTAATGGATCTGTCTCAGACAGTGCCCTAAGTGGACAATATTGGGTCTATTCCTGATATTATGTGACATAAATCAAATTGGCTGAAGACAGGCACCAATGATATGGGGACCCACCCTAAGAAGAGGACGAGATGGATCATCCACTCGGCACTTCTGGCTGAAGATTACTGTGAATCCTTCAGCCTTATCTTTTACACTGTGCTGGGCTCTCCACTATTGAGGATGAGGATTTGTTTCATATTCCATCACCATTCACGACCAGATCTGACAGGACTGCAGAGCTTAGATTTGATTTGGAGGACCAAAGCAACCTTGATCAGATGGGCCAATGGGCCGAGGAGTGGCAGATGGAGCTTAATTTAGCTAAATGTGAGGTGCTGCATTTTGGAAAAGCAAATCGGGGCAGGGCTTACACACTTAATGGTAAGGTCCTGGGGAGTGTTGCTGAACAAAGAGACCTTGGAGTGCAATTTCAAAGTTCCTTGAAAGTGGAGTCACAGGTAAACACGATAGTGAAGGTGGTGTTTGGTACGCTTGCCTTTATTTGTCATTGCATTGAGTGTAGGAGTAAAGAGATCATATAGCGGCTGTACAGGACATTGATTTTAGACCACTTTTGGAATACTGCATTCAGTTCTGATCTCCCTCCTATAGGAAGGATGTTGTGAAACTTGAAATGGTTCAGAAAAGAGTTACAAGGATGTTGCCAGGGTTGTAGGACTTGAGCTACAGGGGAGAGGCTGAGGAGCATTGGGGGCTGAAGTTTATAAAATCATGAGGGGCATGAATAGGGTCACTAGTCAAGGACTTTTCCCTGGTTTGGGGGAGTCCAAAACTAGAAGGTGAGAGGGCAGAGACTTAAAAGGGACCTGAGGGACAACTTCTTCACAGAGGGTGGTGCATGTATGGAATGAGCAGCCAGAGGAAGCAGTGGAGGCTGGTAGTATCACACTCACTTAAAAGGCATCTGGATAGGTATATGGAGAGTTAGGGTTTAGAAGGATATGGGCCAAATTCTGGCAAATGATACTAGATTTAGTTAGAGACAACAAGGTGCAGGGCTGGATGAACACAGCAGGCTGAGCAGAGAGGCTGACGTTTCGGGCCTAGACCCTTCATCAGGGAAGGGGGTTTTGAAATAAATAGGGAGAGAGTGGGAGAGGATAGGTGGAGAGGAAACAAACAGGTCGAAGAGGCAGGGATGGAGCCAGTAAAGGTGAGTGTAGGTGGGGAGTTAGGAAGGGGATAGCTCAGTCCAGGGAGGACGGACAGGTCAAGGGGGCGGAATGAGGTTGGTCGGTAGGAGATGGAGGTGCGGCTTGAGGTGGGAGGAAGAACAGGTTAGGGAGGCAGGGACGAGCTGGACTGGTTTTGGGATGCGGTAGGGGGAGGGGAGATTTTGAAACTTGTGAAATCCTGCAGTGCCACAACGATGCCACCCGAAGGTTGCAGGAACAGTAACTCATATTCCGCTTGGGAACCCTGCAGCTCAATGGTATCAATGTGGATTTCACAATTTTCAAAATCTCCCCTCCCCCTACCGCATCCCAAAACCAGTCCAGCTCGTCCCTGCCTCCCTAACCTGTTCTTCCTCCCACCTCAAGCCGCACCTCCATCTCCTACCGACCAACCTCATTCTGCCCCCTTGACCTGTCCGTCCTCCCTGGACTGAGCTATCCCCTTCCTAACTCCCCACCTACACTCTCCTTTACTGGCTCCATCCCCGCCTCTTCGACCTGTTTGTTTCCTCTCCACCTATCCGCCTCCCACTCTCTCCCTATTTATTTCAGAACCCCCTTCCCCTCCCCCCTTTTCTGATGAAGGGTCTAGGCCTGAAACGTCAGCCTCTCTGCTCCTATGATGCTGCTTGGCCTGCTGTGTTCATCCAGCCCTGCACCTTGTTGTCTTGGATTCTCCAGCATCTGCAGTTCCTACTATCTCTAGATTTAGTTAGGATATCTGGTCGGCGTGGACGTGTTAGTCTAAAGAGTCTGCTTCCATGCTCAAACTCTGACTGTAAGGCAGAAGCAGCTGGATGACTGACCCTTCAGCTCACAAACACATTTTCCTCTTTCACTCTGTCAAATTGCATTGTAACCCTCTCAGTTTTAAGGAGAAGTCTGTGTGACCCCAGCAAGATTACCATTATACACTTCCCTCCTTTCTGGAAAAAAAAACATTCACCACACACAATGCTCATTTTTCTGTTTCATGGTCAGTTTTTCATCTTGCACAGCAAAGAACAATAAACTGATCTGAGTCCCATTCTGTGCTGCTTATTTTAAACAGGATCCAAATATCAGGATTAAACCTGAGAATCCACTTCAGCTGCTTCAGTTATGCTTATTCAATCCATCTGCTCACTACAATGTTAATGTCCAAGTTAAAATAAAATATACACTTATGTTTTTCCTTTTTAATTCTCTTTTCAAATTGGCGATCTCGCTGGTTCATTAAAAACATATCTCCTCGCCACTTTCTCCTTCTCGTTTTCCACATCAGAAACAGTAAAAGAAGATCTAGCTATGGACAATTAAAGTGGAAATGAGAATTTTTCACAGTACCTTGTCACGATGCTCATGGGTAAAAAAGCTGAAGATAGGATCCTCAAATATGCAGAACTGGCTGAGGTTAGTACATAATTTAGTTGTAGAATGGGTTTCATTGGCTTTCCAGTGTATTTCAGATTTGTATGATTATCTCACTCATTCTCTAACATTTGAACACACAAATTAGCATCCTGAGTAGGCCACTCAGCCCCTCCAGCCTGTTCTATTATGATTGTGGTTGATCTGATAACCCACATTCCTGCTTGTCCTTGATAGTACAGTCAGTCTTGACATAATGTGTGTTGCTTTAACGCAATTGAAGAATTTAGACCACTATTTATAGAATGCAAACTTTCCTCCCCTGTATTGGCTATAACATGATTCCGGCCCCAGCAGTTTAAATAGTGTGGCTGTTGCAAAGTTTTCTTAAATTGCGAGATTACTTGAGAACGAAGCAATCGCGTTATGTCAGAACTGACTGTATTTCACCCCCTCGCTTATCAAGAACCTATCTACATCTGCCTTGAAAATATTCAAAGACTCTTTTTCCACTGCCTTTTGAGGATGAGAATTCCCAAGATTCCTGGGGCTTAAACTGATGAGTTTTAAAGTGGTTTAGTTCAGGGTGAATCTTGGAGAGGATGGGAGAGTGTTGTTTGTTTTTTTTTTAAGCACCTATGATAAGGTGACGATCACTGGCTAAGCCAATTACCCAAGAGAAGGTGGTGGTGACTTGCCTGCTTGAACTGCTGCAGTGATCAAACCTGGCACAATTCCTTGTCTCTTTGATACAACATCATACTAGATAACATTGTTTACTGCTGAATCAGTTCAGGAGCTTGAAGTGACATAGCTTTCTAAAACACCTTACATTTAGTTACTTGGCGCTCCTGGCAGGCAGTCAGGAACATTCTCATTCTTCTCTGTCCTGCTATTTCTGTCTCTTTGTATTTCTTTTCACTGCCGTGGGACCATTAGCCAAGAAGGAAAATGTACCAAAGAGCTGTTATAATTGGCCTTTCAAAGTATCCCGACCCAAAATGTTAACTTTCCTGCTCCTCTGATGCTGCCTGGCCTGCTGTGTTCATCCAGCTCCACACTGCGTTATCTCTGCCTTGATATATAATGTGCTATTTGATGTGCCTTCTACTGAGTCAGCTGTCCATCCCCAAGGACCCTCCGCCATGGTCATGTCTTTGATCTGCACTTCCTCCGATGCTCTGTAATTCAGAGGTCAGGGATACTGGTGGAGGAAGAAAACATGGGAACGGTAATGAAAGAACAATGAGTCTGGGTATGAGTGCCCTCTGAATTAATTCCCTGTGAAAGGGAACCTGCTCTTTCAGGTGGATAGAACATGAATTGAAAAATTGTTGTGGAGTCTATTCAGGTGCCCTGGTCTATGCAGGAGGGAAGATTTCTTACTGTAAAGAGCTCTGGTGAAATCAGACATGGAGTACTGTGTACAGTTCTGCTTTTATAGAAGGAAGAATCTATCGTCCCATAGAGTGCAGCAACAATTCAACATAATGATCTCTGGGATATCTAAGGTTTTGGAGTAGATCTGTAGCTCAGATTGTAGATGTTGTGGTTGGTTCATTGTTTTGCAGACATTTCGTTACCCTGCTGGGCAGCAACATCAGTGCAGCCTCTGAAGCACCGTTGTGTTTTCCCGCTTATTATTTAAACTCACTTCTGGTTTTCCTTCGCAGTGGAGCGTATATGGGGTCGAGTTCTGTGTTTGTTGATGGCTTTCTTTGTGGAGTACCAGGCTTCACCCCTACAACAACTGCTCACCTGAACCAAAGACCCACTATCCGCTATGGACAGAGTCAATGTCATTTACAAGATTCCCTGCAGAGACTGTGACAAACACTACATTGGACAAACAGGAAGGAAACTAACAACAAGTGTATACGAACATCAATTGGCTACAAAGACACGACCAATACTCATTCATCTCTATCCATGTGGATAAGGAGAACTACCAATTTGACTGGGACAACACCAAAATCCTGGGACAAGAAAAGCAGAGACAGGCACGGGAATTCCTAGAAGCCTGGTACTCCATGAAGAAAGCCATCAACAAACACACAGAACTCGACCCCATATACACTCCATTACGAAGGAAAGCCAGAAGTGAGCTAATCCAGCTCAATGGACTCCAGAGTTTAAATAACAGGCAGGAAAACACACCAATGCTTCATCAAAGGCTGCACTGATGATGTTACCCAGCCAGGTTTTAAAAAAAAAAACATCTGCGAGACAACAAACCAGCTTGGTGAGCCAACCAACCCCAAGATTTTTGGGATAGTAGAACTGTCTTGAGGAGAATGGGTCTACAATCTCTAGATTTTAGAATAATTAGAGGTGATTTCATTGAAGCAAGTCAAATTCTTCCAGGGTTCAGCAGTGTAGATGGTAGAAGGATGTTTTCCCCTGGCTGGGAGGTCTAGAACCAGGGGTCAATCTCGAAGAGATGAGTCATTTAGGACTGCAATGAGGAAGAATTCTGTTACCTAACAGCTAATGAATCTTTGGAATTCTTTGGCCCAAAGGGCTGTCAAGCGTCAGTTGTTGAGTATATTCAAGATTGAATTTGTAAAATTTGCAGATATTAAGAGATCAAAGGATATGGGAACAGGGAGGAAAATGGTGGAAATCAGCCATTGTCTAGCTGAATGATAGCAGGGGTTCAAGGGGCTGAATGACCTACTCCAGCTCCTATTTTTTGAGTTTCTATTTAGCCCTTGTTTGCGATGCTGTTCAATGTCCTTCTGAAGTTACTCCGAGCTTTCATGCAAGCCAACACATTGACTTCTGTTTCAGACGTTCAGCAACGCATGGATCTTGGAGGTCCATGCACACTGAAAAAAATTAGACAGAGAATTGATCACAATGGGGGAAAAAAAGTGATTATCTGGCTATTTTCACACGACTGCTTGTGAGAGCTTCATGCGCACAAATGTCTGCCACATTTCCTTCATTGCAATAGGCTGAAAATTTCCTTCATTGAATGGGATGTTCTCTGGTATACCAATGAGTTTGTGGTAGATGATACAGAACAGGACAGACTAATGGTCTGTTTTCTTTAATCTGCATCCCAATTCTTTTTTCTGCTGAAGGCACTAACTTGAGCTGGGTGGGTCAAATAACCTTAACCAAGTGATCATCCTCCATGGACAAGTCTCTATAACCATGGCAGTGAGCTGATAGGATGTGGGAAGGTACCTCTACTGGATTTGATGATGATCTATTGATAAGTCCATGACACACTTCCCTTGGCTAACATCCATTAACATTCAGATCCTGGATGTCTTACTGCCAATTCCATTCAATCATCATCTTTCTCCCACCCATCCTTCAGCCAGTTGCAGCATTCCAGATCAGGAAATTGCTGTTTGAAAATCTGAACAGCTTACTTTATTTGAGTAGGCACATTAAAATGCACAGCTACACTAATGGTGAAAGAATTGTCCTCAGTCAGTTCTTATAAAACATTAATACAAATGCAAACTAAATCTGTAATTATGGAGGCTTAGGCTCAGGGCACATGGGGTAGATAGACACATGTGTACAAGATGATCAGAGGTATAGATAGTGGATAGCCAGAGGCTTTTTCCTAGCGTGGAGGTAGCTATTATGAGGGGGCACAGTTTTAAAGTGAGTGGAGGTAGATATAGGGGCGACGTCAGAGGTAGGTTCTTTAGGTTCTTTACTCAGAGTGGTGGGGCGTGGAATGCATTGCCGGAGAGGGTAGTGGAGTCGGCCTCATTAGGGGCATTTAAGCAGCTATTAGATAGGCATATGGATGACAGTATAAGATAGGGATGGAGGTTAGATAGACCTTAGGCTTCGAGTAAAAGTTCGGCACAACATTAAAAACTGCCAACAAGATTCAAAAGGGAATCCTGACAGATCTCCTTTGATAGAAAGATGGGGGTTTACCCTAGAGCTTAATGGCTTTAAAGATTTATTTCTTGAAAGTTCTGATGGCCTGAACCATCTTTGCAATGCTTCAACGTGAAAATATTGGCAAGAAAGAGTCAAAAGGGAAGACGTTGCAAATTAAACTGAAAAAAGAAAGCAGGCAATAGAAGTGAACCAACAAGTAAAGGAAAAGAATAAGATACAGGGATGAAACGAAAACAGAAATTGCTGGAAAAGCTCAGCAGGTCTGGCAGCACCTGTGGAGAGAAGCTAGAGAAACCATCAATTTCTGGTTTTGTTTCGGATTTACAGCATCCACAGTTTTTTTTTTTGGTTTTTAAGACACAGGGATGGTTCAATCAAGAGAATAAAATGGAGAGAAAAGAATTGTTTTAGATGAGGACTAGACACCATATGATAGCAAACTGATAATTTTTCATTGACTAGTTATTGTCAAGTCACCAGAGACATGGTTGAGTAGCACTTAACTAGAATCTTCTTTCGGCAAGATCTGAGTTACTCATGATCCAAAATCATTGACGGTGTAATTTGGCTACTGGTACATAGCTATTAATCCCACAGGTACATCAAAATATAAAATAAATCAAGAAACTGAAAGGGTGAAATAAAATTAAGGAGACAGAAAATAACAAAGTATTTGGACATACATAAATGTACTTCAGTAGAACATCTGGCCTGATGACAAGCCATAGACTCAAAACGTTAACTTTCTTTGTCTCTGCATAGATGCTGCTAGGCTTGCCGAGTATTTCTACCACTTTCTAATTTTATTTCAGATGAATGATTCTCTGAAACTGAAACAATTCAAGCCACTCAATATCATGTTTTATGTTCATCTATCTCAAACGTAAATTTCCAATAGTCAAAATAAGTTGCTGAATGCAAGAGGAATATGCATTTCAGAACAGAATGGTGAGGTTTCCAAAAATAATACTTTCTGTCATGCACTATCTCCATTCACATTTGATTGCAACTCATGATCTGTAACTGATCATATCTGTGAGGGGGCAAAAATATTTATTCAGCATAGTGGAAAATATATAAACACAAAAGCAATAGCAATTCTTTTGATTGCATCTTCTAATGCTGACAAGCTGAAACTTAAAATTTTGCTTTTACCTGCTTACAAGATAGAGCTAATCAAAACCAGTGCATTTTTCTCATTGTATCCAAATATCCAATCATTTTACAGCAGTGCTAATGTTGGGAGGTTTGTTTTAAGAAGGAAACAGCTTGCATTTATATCACACTTTTCATAATCTCAGGCCGTCCCAAAATTCTTAATTACAGCCAATGAAATACTTTTGCAGTGAAGTTGCTGTGCAATGTCAGAGCATTGTCAGTGGTGCATATGCGCACAGCAAGATCCCACAAACAGCAATGTCGTAGTAATGTTAGTTGGGAGCCAAATATTGCCCAGGCAAGCTGGGGATCCTTTTGGATATCCTAGTGTGGGGATGATGGTGAAGTAGTGATAATGTCACTGGATAAGTGATCCAAGGGCTGAGGCTAAGGCCACAAGGTCAAAGTCCTGCATGGTGGTAATTGTAATTTAAGTTTAATTAATGTATCTGAAATTAGTCTCAGTAATGTTGACAATGAAACTATCATCAACTGCTTTAAGAGTCCATCTAGTTCACTAATGTCTGTCAGGAAAGGAAATGTATCACCCATACCTGGTCTGGTTCCACATGTAACTCCAGAACCACAGCGATGTGGTTGACTCTTAAACTGCCCAGAAAGCTATTCTTTTGAAGAGCATTTAGGGGCATGCAACAAATCTCAGAGTAAAGAGTGTAGCCTTCCCTCTGCACTGCACTGGGAGTATCAGCATGTTTTACATTAATGTGGGACTAGATCTGACGGCAATGTACTCCAGAGGCAGGTCTGCTACCCAATAGACCGTAGCCATTATTTTCATTCATCCATGAGATAAGGGCATCACTGGCTACTGTCAGCATTTATTGCCCATCCCTTATTGCCCCAGAAGGCAGTTAAAAGTCAACCTCAGTCATTTGTAGGCCAGACCAGGTAAGAATGGCAGACTTCCACCCCTAAAGGATGTTAATGCACTTGATGCTATTAGACTGGTTTTTTTTTTTAAAACACAGGTTTTTATTGAAGTTTGTTTCATCATTTGCCATGGTGGGATTTGAACATATGCCCAGAACATTCTGGGTTACCAGTGCAGTGATATTATCACTGCAGCTTTGAATCAGGTATACAGTCACCGTGCACCACAATCACTGTGGTGAGTTCAGCCAGGTGGAACCTATAGAATATCAGAGTTCCCTGATTGGGGCTGTAATCCAGTCCCCTGAAGGCCTGAATCAGTGAGAAGCAGTGCTGTTGTCAAAGGCTATGCATTTGTAGATAAAAGTGATTTGGTGATAGGACACTGGCTTCTGAAGAGTTATCACCTTTAACTCTGTGGCTAATATGACAGTCTGTTGGCTAAAGTGGTTAGCAATTGCCACTGCTCCACTTATGAGTGAATTGCAGCTAACTCTAACCTGATCACAAATATGCTAGGTGCTGTTGTTGGGGTAATATGGACGATGCTTGATATCATATAATCCCTACAGTGTGGAAACAGGCCATTTGGCCCAACAAGTCCATACCACACTTCTGAAGATCATCCCATTCCCCTACCCTTTTCTCTATAACCCTCCATTCCTCATGTCTACACACCCCAGGACAGTATGGGCAGTTTAGCATAGCCAATCCACCTAACCAGCAAATCTTTGGACTGTGGAATGAAACCGGAGCACCCGGAAGAAACCCACGCAGACACGGGGAGAATGTGCAAACTCCACACAGACAGTCGTCTGAGGGTGGAATTGAACCTGGGTCCCTGGCGCTCTGAGGCAGCAGTGCTAATGACTGAGCCAAATAAAATAGACCCTCATCTTTGCCCCTGGTTCTTCAGCTGATCATCTTCAAGTGTGACAAGGGCAGAGAATGGAGGCTGAGATGGGTGGAATAGATGAACAATTCTTAAGTAGGGGAGCAGTGAGGAGTAAAGAAGAAAAAAAAATGATGAAACAAAGATTTACCAGAGAAATAACATGTGTTGCTTTTCTGTATGACTCATCTGTGCCAAGAATCTCCTGCAGTTAAACAAGACAGATTCCCCACGGACTCAGATCTCTCTGCAGGATCTCATTTCTGTTCTGTGGAGGAAAAAGAAACACAAGAAAATGAACTTTCTATAAATAGCCTGTCACATTGTACAAACTTGTACCTGCTGTGAATATTGACAAGGCTGGCGTCCTTCTCAGGCTCCACTCCACCAGCGTTATAATCTTGGAATCTCAGGTCTCCTCCTGCTAGAGAAATTTGTACCCACTGTCTGTATATTGCTGTAGTGTATTGAAAATTGCATTGTGCACTTTGTCACCTAGGCAATACCGAGAGAACTAAAGATGGTGTTGCATTGTTCGGCTGAAAATACCTAATGGCTTCTTTTAGGTCTGATCAAAATGATTACAAGAAGGCATCGGCACTTTCATATGAAGCAAATTTATTCGCTTAATCTACTGAACATATGTTAGAGACATATGCAAAGTAATGAGTGAATCTATTAGCTTAAACTACTTTTAGATCTGTTTAACAACAGGTCTGGCTGTCTCCTGCACATTGAACTGGTGATCTCAGGGTTCCTAGCATCATTCACAATCCTGGTCCAAGGTGAAGCCTGCCAAGTATGACAGAGTCCCTAATATTAATACAATTCTGGTTACATGCTGTATCACCATTTTGCAGTACTTTCAGGACTTTTCCAGACATTCCATTGTGCAGACAATAAGTTGCAAACATCATTCAGGTGATCCCTTGTCAACTCCATAAAGGAACGGTTCCTGTAGACAATCAAGATTATGCAATTATCCAACAGCCAAAGTAAACTGTTTCTGCACTCGGCCAGTAATCTTCTACTTGTTTCCAATTGCTTATTGCCATTTCCAATTAACCATTAGTGATTAACCCTTAATTGTCTGGTTTGAAGATATTTTTAATCCTACCATTACAGATGCCTGGGGGTGGCAAAGGAATCCAGGTTTTAATACCACATGAAGTGTGGATTCTCAATGCTTCTTTTTAAATTTTGCAGTTTCCTCCCAAGAACTTTGCATCTGAGCTATTATGTGTCCTGCCCGCAATGTTTAGATGAGTAGTGATTCAGCAGGACTCAGTAAATTGGTGTTTCAATCAAAAGTGCCTTGACTTTATAGGACAGGAACAAATGCTAGCCTTGATGCTGACATTCCATGAATGATTTAACAGAAATTGAGTACAAAAGCAAGGAAGTTTTGCTAAGCATATAAACCATAGACTAGCCTGATCTGTATTGTGTCCAGTTCTGGGTGCCACACTTTGCAAAGAAAAGAGTCAGAGTCATATAGCATGGAAACAGACCCTTCGGTCCAACCAGTCCATGCTGACCATAATCCCAAATTAAACTAGTCCCATCTGCCTGGTCTTGGCCCATATCCATACAAACTTTGCTATTCATGAACTCAGCCAAATGTTTTTTAAATATTGTAACTGTACCCACATCCAACACTTCTGCTGGAAGTTCATTCCACACACAAACCACTCTCAGTGTTTTTAAAAAAAAAAAAAAAAAAAAAAAAAAAAAAATTGCCCATCATGCCCTTTTTAAAATCTTTCACTCTCTCACTTTAAAGGTATACTCCCTAATCTTGAAATCCTCCATCCTAAGGAAAAGATATCTGCTATTCACCTTATCTATGCTCATGATTTTATAAACCTCTATAAGGTCACCCCTCAACGTCCTACCCTCCAGTGAAAAAAGTCCCAGCCTATCCACTCTCTCCCCATAATTCAAACCCTCCATTCCCAGCAACATCCTGATAAATCCCTCCTGGGCCCTCTCCAGCTTAATAATAGAGTTGTTATGGCACAGAAAGAGGCTATTCGGCCCATTGTTTCTGTACTGGTTCTGTTACCAAATGTCTATTTCTGATCTTTCCTCATGTTGCTGCACACCCACTTCTATCCAAATAGTCATCCAATGCCTCTTGAAGCCTCGGTTGAACCTGCATTTCCAGGAATGGCTTAGATTGCCTAACTTTGCTCACTGTGTGCAAAAGTTTTTTTTTCTTGCATCACCCATGCTTTGTTTGCACATCACTTTAAATCTATGCCCTCTTGTCCTTGTTCCTTTGATGATCTTGAATGATTCTCACGATTTTGAAAATGTGTATCAGATCTCCTGTGGAGACATTTCATGAGGAAGCATTTCTTTTAAACACTGAGTTGCAATGATCTGGGTCGCACTGTTAAGGAGGGTGGTGGAGGCAAACTCATATAGTAACGTTCAAGAGGAAAAAAAGTCCAGAGCTATGAAGAAAGAACAGGGGTGTAGTACTAATTAGAACCAAAGGGATGACATAATGGTCTCCTTCTATGCTGTACATGGAATCAAGTTGGTCTGGTGCTCCCGAATCCAGAGTGGATTCCATTGCTAAAAAAAAATAACTGCAGATGCCAGAAATCAGAAACAAAATCAGAACTTCAGCCCTGAAGAAGGGTCACTGGACCCGAAATGTTAACTCTGATTTATTTCCACAGATTCTGCCAGCCCTGCTGAGTTTTTCCAGAAATTTCTGTTTTTATTTCTAGGTTCCATTGCCATCCCACTAATCTTCTGATCTCCACTGTCCTGCTGGGATGGGGAAAGGTCTTGAGCAGAACCCATATTCATTACCGGAACAAGAAAAGTTTTGCTGGGGGTGTGTCTGTGTGTCTGTGGTCATTTTAATTTCATCATCTCTGAGTCACATGGAAGAGGGAAAGCCCTTTGCAAGCATTGGTTATTGACAATAAAAGATCTGAGGGACTGACAAAAGGAAACAGTTTTGACAGAGTTTTCCAAACAGCTTTGTTTTGTTTATTAAATGTAATTTATGTCAAGGGCCGCAATTTATAATGAAAGTGGGAGGCTCTCAGCCATTTAGCTCACTCCAAAATTGTAGGATCTTGTAAAGCATTTACTTTTGAAATATTGATAAAATTAAAGACATATCATTGTAGTTTTCTGTCTTGTACTCATCAGGACAAACACAATACCAAATCCATACAAGCACAACAATTTAAAATAGCCTTAGCACAGATTGTATTCGTTCAAAGTAAGATGCCCACTACTAGATTTGATTTCCCCAATTGGACAGCACTTTCACAGTAATCCTGAATGCATTAATAGCTACACTAACAACAAGTTTAAGACAATCAGTTGAGCTCATAACGTGGAGAAATTCAGCAGATCACACAGCATCTGTGGAGAAAGAACAGAGTTAACGTTTGGAGTCCAGTGACTCTTCACCAGATCAGGTCTTTGCCCAGGAACCAGCTTAAATTCCTGGAACCATTCTTGTGAATCATTTCTGTATCCTCTCTAATAACTTCACATCCTTCCTCAAGTATGGTGCCCAGAATGAGATACAATACTTAAAATGAGCATGAACTGGGCGTTATACAGGTTTAACTCAACATCCTTACTTTAACACTACAGGCCCTTATTGATAAAACTGTATGTTTCATTCATCACATTCTCAACCTGTTCTGCCATCTACAATGATTTATGCAAATATATACTCAGATCTCTCTTTTCTTGCATCTCTTTTAGAATTGTACTCTTTGTTTTACATTATATCTGCTTTTTCTTCATGTCAAAATAAATCTCTTCACATTTCTCACTTGTCCACACATTCCACTAACCCATCTGTGTTCTTTTGAATAAAAACAGAAGTTTCTGGAAAAACTCGGCAGATCTGGCAGCATCTGTGAAGAAAAAAGTCAGAGTTAACATTTCAGGTCCGGTGACCTTTCTTCAGAACAGGGTCTTTTGAAGTTCAATACTGTCCTCCTCACAGTTCCCAATACTTTAAAGTTTCAGATATCTTCAAATATTGAAAGTATGTCTTATACACTACGGTCTGGGGCATTTATAGGAAGAGTAGGGGTCCTAATAGTGACCCCTGGGGAATTCCACTACCAAGCTTCCTCCAATTTGAAAAACAACCATTCAACACTCCAATGTCTTTCCTGTAACCTATGCAATTTTGTGTCCATGTTGTTACTGTCCTTTTTATTCCATCAGCTCTACCTTTGCCAACAAGAAGCTGAACTTTACTAAACTTTAACCATCAAGGTGGATGATTTGTGCAGATCATTCTGACATACACGGCGACAGCTTGCATTTTAACGGCATAAAACTAAAGATGGTTTATAAAAATAACCGACAGAAGCAGGTTGTGTCAGTTGGTTACTATGAGAGCTTCAGGCGAGAAGAGTGATTAATTTTCATAATTGAAAATTAATTTTGTAACCACAGGTTTTTTTTAGAAGGTTGAGACCTGTGATAACAGTTTGTGTCCGTATGATATTTGCAAGATGACAAGCTGCCTGGGGGCAGAGGGGAGAGGGGTGATGATGGGGGCTAGTGTGTGGTGTGGGCATAGTGTGTGGTGTGGGCATTCCATTTATTATTCCAACACAGCCTCCACTGTACCTCCTTTGCTGAATTGTTTTATGGATAGATCCTGGTGATAGCCCATGACCGCTCAGTTACTGCTAAGATTATAAACCTTTTGCTTTAAATTGAGACAACTCCTGAAACTACAGTGCAGCCTCAGCTTAACCCTGCTTCGTAGCTTCCACGAAATTTGATGCAATGGGGTCCTGTAAGAATTCTTTTCATTGAATCCCTACAGTGTGTGAAAGTGGGCCATTCAGCCCACACCAACCGTCCAATGAGCATCCCATCATCCCTACCCTATAGCCCTGCATTTAGCATTGCCACTCCACCTAACCTGCACATCTTTGAATTGTGGGAGGAAACCAGAGCACCCGGAGGAAACCCATGCAGACACGGGGAGAACATGTAGACTCCACACAGACAGTTGTCAATGGCTAGTATTGAATCTGGGTCCCTGGCGCTGTGAGACAGCAGAGCTGACCACCTGAGCCACTGTGCCTCCCTTTTCTCCTTCATCTCAAGACATTGACTTGGGTGATGGGTTTGGAACATCTGCCCAATGCCAATTTTCATGCACGTCCCAGATACGAACAAGTCAATAAGGGTTAAATCTGCAACCATCAGGATCATGAATACTTGGATCAGGAATTCTATACTGTGTGGAGTGAATGGAAAGGAGTTCAATGCATTGGAATTTTGTACTAATAATTTGGTACAAAACTTTGAAACTTGGAAGAATTGTGAAATGTGAGAAAATAACATAGAGGATATATGGTTTAGTGGAATGGACGGACAAGTTCAGATTAAATTTAATGCAGAGGAATGTGAAAAGATTTATTGTGTTAGGAAGAACAGGGAAACACAGAGCACAAATCTAAAGGGAATACAGGAACAGAGGGGTCTGGGTGTTTATATTCATAAATCAGGTGGCAGGAAAGTTTGCATTGGAATATTTGGAACGCCATACAATGAAACTGGACAGGTAGGAGTTTAGTTTAATCTTAATGCTTTAGCATCTAAGAAAACTTTCAATCTAATCTTTCATCAAATATCTCCCTTAGTCTATCTATGTTTTTGTCTTTATGGTTAATCTATCATCTGGATTAATTTACGGCTGCTGTTGTTGTGAAGCTACCAGCTGGTAGAGCCATGACTGCGCATGCATGGAAGCTTAGCGCTGAGGAGCAATGTCATTGCCCTGCAACAAAGCAGCAAGAGTCCCTGCCTGTCTCATAAATATGGCCTTTTAACTGGGACAGCATCAATACTAACATTGTGCTAACAGTGTCTCTTTAATACAGCAGGTGCAACAGGATAATGTGTATATGTTGAGTCATAGAGTCATGCAACATGATCACAGCCCCTTTAGTTCAACTTGTCTGTGCCAGATATCCCAATCTGACCTAATCCCATTTACCAGCTTTTGGCCCATACCTCTCGAAACCCTTTCTATTCAGGTACCCATTTAGATGTCTTTTAAATGCTGCAATTGTACCTGCCTCCATCACTTCCACTTGCAGTTGGTTCCATACACACACCACCCTCCGTGTGAAAAAGTTACCCCTCAGGTCCCTTCTCAATCTTTCCCCCTTCACCGTAAACCTGTGCTCTCTAGTTTTGAACTCCACCACCCTGGGAAAAAGACCCAGGCCATCCACCCTCTCCAAGCCCCTCATGATTTTATAAACCGCTATAAGGTCACCCCTCAGTCTCCGATGCGCCAGGGAATCAAGGCCTACAGGTAAAACACATGAAAGTAGATATGAGAAATGTCTGATCAACCATGATCCTATTGAATGGTGCAGCAGACTCGAGGGCCAAATGGCCTGCTCCTGTTTTTATTTAATTCATTTGTAGGGTGTAGGCGTCACTGGCTGGGTCAGCGTTTATTACCCATACCTAGTTGCCCTTGATGAGGCGCCTTCTTGAACTGCTGCATTCCATGTGCTGTGGGTTGTCCCACAATGCCCATAGAGAGGGAATTCCAGCATTTTGACCAATATATTCCCAAGTCAGGATAGTGAGTAGCTTCAAGGGGAACTTGCAGTGTTCTCATAAATCTGCTCCCCTTGTCCTTTGAAATAGAAGTGGTTGTGGACTTGAAAATTTCTGTCTGAGAATCTTTAGTGATTTTCTGCAGTGCATTGTGTAGATGGTACACACTGCTGCTCCTGAGTGTCAGTGGTAGAGGGAATACATACTTGTGGATGTAGTGCCAGTCAAGTTGGCTGCTTTGTCCTGGATGGTGTCAAGCTTCTTGAGTGTTGTTGGAGCTGCACCCATCCAGGTAAGTGGGGAGTATTCCATCACACTCCTGACTTTTGCCTTGTAGATGGTGGACAGGCTTTGGGGAGTCAGGAGGTGAGTTACTTGCTGCAGTATTCCTAGCTTCTGACCTGATCTTGTAGCCACTGTGTTAATGTAGGGAGTCCAGCTGATTTTGTGGTCAATGATCACCCACAGGATGTTGATACTGGGGGATTCAGTGATTCTAACACCATTGAATGTCAAGGGGTGGTGGTTAGATTGTCTCTTATTGGTGATGGTCATAGCCTGGCATTTGTGTGGCGTGAATGTTACTTGCCACTTGTCAGCCCAAGCCTGGATATTGTCCAGATCTTGTTGCATGTGAACATGGTCTGCTTCAGTAGTTGAGGGTTCCAAATGGTGCTGAACATTGTGCAATTATCAGAAAACATCCCCACTTCTGATCTTATGATGGAAGGTCATTGATGAAGAAGCTGAAGATGACTAACCTCCAACAAACATCTTTCTTTGAGTCAGGTATGACTCCAACTACTGGAGAGTTTGCCCCATGATATTCATTGATTCCAGTTTTGCTAGGGTTCCTTAATGCCTCACTTGGTTGAATGTGGCTTGATATCAAGGGCTGTCACACTCACTTCATCGCTGGAATTCAGCTCTTTTGTTCACCTTTGAACCAAGGCTAAAATCAGGTCAGGAGCTGAGTGGCCCTGGCGGAACACAAACTGGGCGTCACTGAGCAGGTTATTTCTGAGCAGGTGCTGCTTGAAAGCGCTGTTAGTGACACCTTCCATCACTTTACTGATGATCGACAGTAGACTGATGGGGTGGTAATTGGCCGGGTTAAATTTGTCCTTGTTTTTGTATACAGGACATACCTGGGCAATTTTCCATGTTGTCAGGTAGATACCAGTGTTGTAACTGTACTGGAACAGCTTAGTTAGGGGAGCGGCAAGTTCCTGAGCACATGTCTTGAGTACTATTGCTGGAATGTTGTCAGGGCCCATAGTCTTTGCAGTATCCAGTCTCTCCATCTGTTTCTTGATATCACACGGAGTGAATCAAATTGGCGGAAGACCAGTATCTGTAATGCTGGGGAACACTGGAGGGGGACAAGATGGATCATCCACCTGGCAATTCTGGCTGAAGATTGCTGCGAATGCTGCAGCCTTATCTTTTGCACTGACATGCAGAGCTCTTTCATCATTTAGGATGTGGATATTTGTGAAGCTTCCTCCTTCGGTGAGTTGGTTCCCATTTCTTATGGTCTTAAGGAGGCGAGATTCTCGTTAGGCAGCAATGAATTGCCTATTAAGGGGATTAATGTTTGTTAATGATCTTATTAACTGCAGATCTCACCTCATTAATATGCAGCTTTCAGTGGTATCATCTCCTGCAAGTGAACTAAGTGCCGTGAATTTGTGAAATGAAAGTGATAGTGAGTACCTGGGACTTCAGCTTGCGACTGGCTGTGAATAGCCTCCCTCTTACTCATCACACAACAGCATCTCAGTGTATAATTCACTGGTATCAGCCGTGCACAGTCCTTATTCACTGACATTGGCATCCTCTAATCGTCAAGCCTTTAGGATCTATCAGGGAGGCAATGGCCTAGTGGTATTAGACTGGACTGTTAATCCAGAGACCCAGATAGTGTTCTGGGAAGCTGGGGTTGAATCCTGCCATGGCAGATTGTAGAATTTGAATTCAATAAAATATCTGGAGTTAAGAATCTAATGATGACTGTGAATCTGTTGCTGATTGTGGGGGAAAAATCCATCTGGTTCACTAATGTCCCTTAGGGAAAGAAACTGCCATCCTTACCTGGTCTGGCCTACATGTGACTCCAGACCCACAGTAATATGGTTGACTCTTAACTGCCCTCTGGGCAATTAGGGATGGATAATTGATGCTGGCCCAGTCAGCAACGCCCTCATCCTGTGAATGAATGAAGGAGTCCTCCATTCCCATCTGCTTGCAGGAAGTATAGTCTTGCATTGCAGGGCATACCAGCAACTAGCATTGAAAGACTGCTGAAAGGACCCTTTGCACAGAGGGTAGCAGTGATATAAATGCCTAACCTGGAACACCATCTAAATCATTTATATTCTATAATGCAAACTTTGGATCACTACATTCTATATGTATACCTGAGGGAGCAACAATATACTGTTTACACGATGCAATATGGACCACATTCTTATCTGTAAACTATAAAAACTGGAGAATACAATAGAGACGCATTGCAATGTATAATAAAAACAAATCTGAAATGAAAGGGGGATTTAATCTGCACACACTCTGGCATCGCGGTGCAACAAAAGTGGGGACAACAGACAGGCATGGTAGATACATCCTGAACTCTGTTGCAGCCTGGTTACATCACCAGCTCTGTCTGCACAAACCAGCAGCTATTTTGGCATTCAGAGTAATCAGTTTGTAAACTCAGGGAGCCCACAGCGAAGTGGTATTGTTACTAGGCTAGTAATCCAGAGACTAAGGCAATGTCTGGGAACTTGAGTTCAAATCCCATGATTAAAAACAAAAATATGGAATTAAACATCTAATGATGACTATGAAACCATTGTTGAAAAGAGGAAAACCCATCTAGTTCACTAATATCCTTTAGGGGAAAGAAATTATCTGGCCTATATGTGAGTCCAGACCCACCGCAATGCGGTTCATAGAATCCCTATAGCGTGAAAGCAGGCCATTCAGCCCATTGAGTCCACACTGACCCTCCAAAGAGCATCTCACCCTGTCCCCATGTTGTTGTAACCCTGCATTTCCCATGGCTAATCTATCTAGCCTGAAACTCCCTGTGCACTATGGACAATTTAGCATGGTCAATCCACCTAATCTGCACATCTACGGCTGTGGGAGGAAACCCACACAGACATTGGGGATGAATGTGCAAACTCCACACAGACAGTTGCTTGAGGGTGGAATTGAGGCAGCAGTGCTAATCACTGAGCCACCGTGTCGCTCACGCTGTGGTTGGCTCTTAACAGCTCTCTGACATGGCCCAGCAAACCAGTTCATTGCATCAAATCGCTAAAACATCTCAAAAAAGAAATTGAACTGCAATCATTCAAGGAGGCAACTCCCCACCATCTTCTCAAGGGTAACTAGGGATGGGCAATAAAGGTGCGCCCAGCCAGCGACACCCACAATCCATGGATTAAAAAATAAATACAGTATTTCACATTTGAACCGGAACTTCTTTAAACGACCACTTCACCTCAGTTTGTCACTCATCTTCAAACTGGCAGTGCCACCAAACCTGGTAATACCCTCGAAGATTTCTTCAGAACTCAAACAGGGGAGACAACTTAGAGAGTGAAGTGTTGCTTGTAGTTTAGTAATTAGCTCTCATCTCTGAGTGGAGAGGTTGTGGGTTCAATTCCCACTCCGGAGATGTTAAAATATAAGATGGTACTGTTGTGTGATACTAAAGTAATACTATTCTGCCTTTTTGATATGACAGGAAACTAAAGTCCTGACAACCTCTCGAAAAGGACAGGAGAGTTTTTCCTGGTGTCCTGACCAACTAATCACCCTTCAAACAACATAGAAGAAGAAGGTCATCTGGTCTTACACCATTGCTACATGTGGGATCTTGCTGCTTGCAAATTGACAACTGCTTTCACAGCATAATAACAACGATTACACTTGAAAAGAACTTATTTAGCTTGGAGTGTCCTGAGGTTGTTTACAGTAGGAGATAAGTCCACATTTTTCTTTTGTGTAACATGAAGATTTCGTTTAGAGAGTGGAAGCTTCCATGTCTTCAGTGCTTGCAGAATTTGAAATTTTGGCTCCAGAGGTGATATCTCTGGCTCTCTGAAGCAATAATACACCACAATCCATCTCTTGAAAATTAACATTTTGGCTCATAATCCCAGACAGTCTCTGTAGCATCTTAGTCTTTTGGGCTAATTTAGAAGGACATTATAGCTCAGTGTCAGCAATAAATCATTTCTATTGTAAATGGACACGGCTTCACCATTAATGCTCAAAGTGTAGAACACCTTGAATAGACCCATGTTGTAAATGTATTATTATTCAATCCTGTGTCTTTTCTGAAGTGCATCTCTCCTTATGCATGAAATAAATAAAGGATTTAATTTCATGTACAATGAAAATTACACCAGGGAAGCTTCATTAAGCTTCAATAAAGTGTGATGAGTCTCTCATTTTCATTTTTAATTAGCAATCTGTAGTAAACCTCCTTTAAATGTTGAATGGTTGTGTGAAAATAGTTTTGCTGACACTTTGTGTCTGAAATCATTACCTTGCTGGTTTAAGTGCAGGGAAAGAAAATCTAACTTGGAACTTACTTGTTTTGCTCACATAGCCACATTATTTTTCCCCACAATATTTTGCATTCTTAAGTATTCTTCTGGGATGCTCTTTGGAGGGTTGGTGTGAACCTGATGGGCCGAACGGCCTGCTTCTACACTGTAGGGATCCTATGATTCTAAGTGGTCATGACCACTGTGTTCCTATTTTAAATAGATTTGTATTCCACCAGTAACTCCCCATTTCTAAATGGCAAATGTAGCCAGTCCTGAGAGTTGAGAATAATATGGGGAATGATGTTAGGACTAGAGCTGATTTGAGTGGGAATGGAACTGAGAGTTGTGTCAGGAATAGTGTCAGGAATTATTGTCCCCCTGGGGCACCATCTGAGCCAGATCCTTTAGAACATAAGAACATCAGAAATAGGAGCAGGACTAGGCCAGCTGGCCCATCGAGCCTGCTCTGCCATTCAATAAGATCATGGCTGATCTTTTCATGGACTCAGCTCCACTTACTTGCCCGCTCACCATAATCCTTAATTCCTTTACTGCTCAAAAATCTATCTATCTTTGTCTTAACAACATTCAATTAGGAAGCCTCAACTGCTTCACCGGGCAGGGAATTCCACAGATTCACTACCCTTTGGGTGAAGAAGTTCCTCCTCAACTCAGTCCTAAATCTGCTCCCCGTTATTTTGAGGCAACACCCCCTAGTTCTAGTTTCACCTGTCAGTGGAAGTAGCCTCCCTGCTTCTATCTTATCTACTTCCTTCATAATTGTATATGTTTCTATAAGATCTAAATAGCTCCTTACTTAAAAGACCATAGAGTGAATCGTTGCATAAGGTCTAAATACCTCCAGCCCTTGTGACAATCTGTACCCCTCACAGCCATATTACAACCTATTCCCCTCATGCCTATATTACACTCTATTCTGTTCTTACACGTTACTGTCTGACTGTCTCCAGCCTTTATCACAATTGAATTCCCTCACATGCATATTATAATCTATCTCCCTCAAGTACACCTACAACACTGGCATCTACCCGATAACGTGGAAAATACACCAGGTATATCCTGAACACAAAAAGCAGGACAAGTCCAACCCAGCCAATTACAGTCCCAACAGCCTACTCGCGATCATCAGTAAAGTGATGGAAGGTGTCACTAACAGCGCTATCAAGCAGCACCTGCTCAGCAATAACCTGCTCAGTGATGCCATGTTTGGGTTCCGCCAGGGCCACTCAGCTCCTGACCTCATTACAGCCTTGGTTCAAGCATGGACAAAAGAGCTGAATTCCAGAGGTGAGGTGAGAATGACAGCCCTTGATATCAAAGTCACATTTGGCCAAATGTGGCATAGAGGAGCCCTAGCAAAACTAGAGTCAGTGGGAATCAGGGGACAACTCTCCAGTTTTGGCATGTTGGCTCAGTGGTTAGCATTGCTACCTCATAGTGCCAGCGATCCAGGTTCAATCCGGGTAGCTGTCTGTATGGAGTTCACATGTTCTCTCCATATCTGCATGGGTTTCCTCTGGGTGCTCCAGTTTCCTCCCCTGGTCCAAAGAAGTGCAGGTTAGGTCGATTGGCCATGAGAAATGTGGGGTTACAGTGTTAGGGTAGGGGATGGTTCTATTTGGGTTGGTCTTTGGAGGGGCAGTGTGGACTTAATGGGCCAAATAGCCTGCTTCCATGCTGTAGGGATTCTATGTTCTTTTATGGTCTACCACATGCTGTTCCCAGAATAATTCACCACTCAGTGGGTATATGTATTTAGGCTTCATCTACTCCTTCTTTGAAAGAGTGCTATGCAAATGGATAAGCGTTGGCAATCTAGCATTGCCCCTCACCAGTAAAGTAATGACAGAGCAGCCATAAAGCTGCTCACTGATAAGGCGGACATTCCCTCACGCATTCAATCCTATTCTCTCACCCTGGTCACAGTTTACCCGTCCTTAGCTACATCCCATCGCAAGGTCACAGCAACTCTGCCAGTGACCACTGCACACCCACAGCTCATCATTGTCCAGTTGAGGAACGTCACCTACAGACAAATCATTGGACAATTCCAATGATGAGCTTTTATTTACACTCATTTACACTTTTATTTACAGCGAAAGGGTACACAAACAAAGCCAGCTGAGGCTACAATTTGCCCCCACAATGTGAACCAACATTCGTACCAGCCCTCCTATAGGCCACCTTGCCTCTGAGTTGAGGCTGCCCCCATCAGTGTCCTGTTCCCACCTCTACATATGCCTCTGCTTTCACCCCACATCCCCACCACTCCTGATGTCCCTGCCCAAAGTGGTAGTGATCCCCCATTAGCCCAACAGGCAGCCTCATCAATGATCAACACTCGCAACCAAAGACTGGATTTGCAGTCCTCGGATTCACTTCTGCAAGCATTCCCTAGACTCATTGGTCTGATGGCACTGAGAGCCCTTGGGCTCTGGCTGCAGCACTAACAGGCACGGCAGGGCATGGCAGGGGTGCTGAGAGTATGCAGCGTAGGTGCCAACTGAGTTAACATAAAGTGAGCAGCCCTGAAATAAGCTGGGTCCCTTTCCCTGAGCACCTACTGGGCTTACAGCAGGTTATTAAAGCTAGTTGCTGGTGTGCCCGGCAATGCAGCTCCATGGAGTAAAGAACAGTACAGAACAGGAACAGGCCCACCAAGACAGTGCCAACACATCATGTCTTTTCTAAACTCAAAACTTTTTGCCTTTACTCAATCTGTATTCCTCTGTTCCCTGCCTATTTATATATCTGTCAAGATGCCTCTTAAACGTTGCTATTGTGTCCACGTCCACCACCTCCTCTGGCCGCACATTCCAGACATTTACCACCCTCTGTGTAAAAAACTTCCCTCTCACATCTCCTTTAAACTTACCCCCTTTTACCTTAAACCTATGGCCCCTAGTAATTGACATTTCTACCCTGGGAGAAAGGCTCCAACTATCCATTCCATCCATGCCTTTCATAATTTTGAAAACTTCAATCAGGTAGCGCTCAGCCTCTGACGTTCAAGTGAAAACAAATCAACTTTGCTCAATCTCTCCTCATAGCTAATATTTTTCAAACCAAGCAACATCCTGGTAACCTGTTTCTTTACCCTCTCCAAAGCCTCCACATCCTTCTGATAGGGTGATGACCAGAACCAAATACATTATTGTAAATAAAAACCAAAAGAGCTGCGGATGCTGTAAATCAGGAACAAAAACAAAGTTGCTGGAAAAGCTCAGCAGGTCTGGCAGCATCTGTGAAGGGAAAAGCAGAATTAACGTTTCGGGTCCAGTTCTGAGGAAGGGTCACCAGACCCGAAACGTTAACTCTGTTTTCTCCTTCACAAATGCTGCCAGACCTGCTGAGCTTTTCCAGCAACTTTGTTTTTTGTACATTATTGTAAATGTGGATGAACTAAAGTTCTATACAGCTGCAATACGACTCACCAATTTTTATACTCTATGCCCTGATCGATGAAGACAAGCATGTCGTACCTGATTAACCACCTTTTCCACTTGGGTTGCCATTTCAGGGAACAATGGACCTGTACACCTAGGTCCCTCTGTACGTTGATGCTACTAAGGGTTCTGCCATTTACTGTGTACTTGCCTCCTGCATTAGATCTTCTATAATGCATCACATCACATTTGACAAGATTAAATTCTACCTGCTATTTCTCTGCCCAAGTCTCCAGCCTGCCTATATCCTGCTGTATCCTTTGACAATCCTCCTCATTATCCGCTGATCCACCAATCTTTATGCTGTCCACAAACTTACTAATCAGATCTCCTACATTCTCTTCCAAATCATTTATATATTTTACAAACAACAGGGGTCCCTGCACTGATCCTTGTGGAACACCACTGGTCACACATCTCCAGTTAGAAAAACACCCTTCCACCGCTACTCTCTGTTTCTATAACCTTACCATCTCACCACAGATCCTATGAAACTTCACCTTTTGGATCAGCCTCGCACGATGAACCTCATCATGGGCCTTGCTAAAGTCCATGTAGACTAGATACACCGCCCTGCCCTCATCAATCATCTTTGTCAATTCCTCAAAAAGCTCAACCAAATTTGTGAGACAGGACATTTCCCCACACAAAGCCATGCTGCCTATGGCTAAAGTCCATATTTTTCCAAATGTGAATAAATCCTGTCCCTAAGGACCTTTTTCACTAATTTCCCTAACACTAACATAAGGATCGCTGGCCTGTTATTTCCCAGATTATTCCTGGTGCCATTCTTAAACAAAGGAACAATATTCTGGGATCTCTTCTGTGACTAGAGATGATACCTAGATTCCACATGTCTGAAGCATCTTGCAAGTGGATTGGAGAGGTGGCATGCTGGTCATGATGGGGTGGCAATGATAGTGGATGAGGGGTGAGTGTGTGGCTAGTGCCAATGGATCATTCCCTGAAGTGGTGTTTGGTGCTGAGCAACATAAAGGTTCCTCACAGCCAGCGGTGAGCTGAAATGCCCAGGTACCTGCTCAGAGTGCCACGTCGAGATTGATCAGTGTCTAGTCTCTTTTGTTTAGTAAGGTGGGAAGCTGAATATTAATGAAGTGAACTGGGCTATCAATAACATGTTTAACAAGAGATACTGCCCTTGTTTGACAGCTCACCACGAGAGAAACCCATCTCATTGCTTGGCAAAGGCGTAGCAGATGCAGCAAGTCACTCTCAGTGTTGAGATAAGCCTTTCTGGTTCTCACACAATCTTGCGACAAATCTCACCATGATGTTCAGGCCACTATAAACGTCCGCTGAGAGTTAATGTTTCGATTTCAATATGACTCCTTCGGACCCTCAGTTCTGCCGAAGATGATGAGTTAAATTAGACTCAAAATGTGAACTCTGTTCCTCTCTCTGCCGTGTGGAGAAGAAAACATTTCCTCATCTTTGTGTTAAGTGGGAGACTTTTTCTTTAAGTGGTTCCAAGGAAAGGTCACCGGACCCGAAACTTTAACTCTGTTTTTTCCTTCACAGCTGCTGCCAGACCTGCTGAGCTTTTCCAGCATCTTTGTTTTTGGTCCTCAGTTCCAATCTCTGCCACAAGGGGAAACATCCTTTCAGCATGCAGAAGAACTTGGAAGCGAACCTGAGAAGAAATTTCTTTGCAAGGAAGGATCCAGAATGCATCACCTGAAAGGGGTTGGACTCTGCTACCATAGGAACCACAAGACAACAGGATGCACACTGAGGAAGACTAATTAAAGGTGTAATAGATAAAAAAAAGGAGTGTGGCACTAAATTATCCAGTTCTTTTGAAGAACTGGGATAGGTATGATGGGCATAATGGCCTCCCACACTGTGGTGGTGATATCATCTCTCTGTCTACCCTCTCAAATCTTTTCATAAACTTAATGACATCTACCAAGTCACCCTTCAACCTTCTCCTTTGAAGAATGTGGCCCAAATTTTTCCATTTCTCGCGATAGTTATCAAACGTGAGTTCTGGAATTATCCTTTGCAAAGAAACAAATTGTACCTAGTTCAGTAGCTCTGTATTCATTATTAAAATAGCACAGGAGGCAATCTTTCAAGGATTTGTTCTCTGATGATCAGAAAGCCTGATTTGAAAAGATGTCAAGCAACAGTATTTGCAAATTGAATTGAACTAGCATTCCTGTTATTGCTTTTCCTGCCTGACTGTGTGAAAATGGCTGGTCTCCAAATTGGCAAAATGCGCTGCAGTGTTCTGCTTTAATGGTCATTTAAAATAAACAGGTTAACTGCTTTGCTCTAAAAACACATACAGAGGAATTGGGTATGAGCACATTAACACAATGCACTCATTACTCAGGTGCTGCTTCACTCTGGGGAAGGAGGCAAGAGGAGTGGAACTAATTGGCTATCACCTTCAAAGAGGGAGTGTAGGCATGAAGGACCGAATGGACTCCTGTGAGCAGCAAGATGATACACTTATACTTGACAGCGTCCCCAGTAACACAAAGGTTTCTTGGGAGACTTGACAGGGTAAATGCTGAGAGGATGTTTCCCCTCATCGGAGAATCTAGGACCAGAGGGCATAGTCTCAGAATAAGGGGTCCCAATTTAAAACGGTGATGAGGAGGAATTTCTTCTCTCAGAAGGATGTGAGCCTTTGGAACCCCTTGCCACGGAGAGCGGTGGGGGTAGAGACCTTGTGTATATTGAAGGTTGAGATATCATAGGGGAATCAAGAGTTACAGAGAAAAGGCAGGAAAGTGGGCATGAGGAGTGTCGGATCAGGCATGATCGTATTGAATGGTGGAGTAGGCTTGAGGGGCTGAATGGCCTACCCCTGTTCCTATTTCTTATGGTCTCAGGGTCTAATAATGTGCATTTATATAGCACCTGTAACATATTGGACCATCTCAAGATGCTTAAACAGGAGTGCTATCATGCAAAAAAGCAAAAAAGCCAATTTTAACGAAGCTTTCCTTGAGATAATGAACCTCGATGGGAATACATAGTGGCAGAAAAGTGCATCAATGGCAAGAATACACAGCAGTAACTCTCCAAACCTCCTTCCAAGAGCATATTCCAAACCTGAAAACTCTCCCATCTGGGAGGACAAGGGCAG